>NC_047085.1:288466303-289077553 GCF_902459505.1 Geotrypetes seraphini
TCTGAAGAAACTACAAAGCCATGGAATAGAAGGAGATATACTAAGATGGATAGGCAAATGGCTGGAAAATAGATTGCAGAGGGTGGGCATAAATGGGAAGTTCTCGGACTGGGAAAAGGTGACGAGCGGTGTACCCCAGGGTTCGGTCCTTGGGCCCATCCTGTTCAACATCTTCATAAACGACCTGGAAGAAGAAACAACAAGTAATTTAATCAAGTTTGCAGACGACACAAAACTATGTAGAGTAGTTGGGTCACAAAAGGACAGAGAAGAACTCCAGAGAGATTTGAACCAGCTAGAGAAATGGGCAGAAAAATGGCAGATGAAGTTCAACATAGACAAATGCAAAGTGATGCACCTGGGTAAGAAAAACAAGGAACATGAATATAAAATGTTAGGTGTAACATTGGGCAAGAGCGAACAAGAAAGGGACCTGGGGGTACTGATAGACAGGACCCTGAAGCCATCAGCACAATGCGCAGCGGCAGCAAAGAAAGCAAACAGGATGTTGGGCATGATAAAGAAGGGGATCACGAGTAGATCGGAGGACATCATAATGCCGCTTTACAGAGCAATGGTCAGACCACACTTGGAATACTGTGTCCAACACTGGTCTCCCTACCTAAAGAAGGATATAACCCTGCTGGAGAGGGTGCAAAGACGAGCCACGAAGCTAGTTACAGGTATCAAGAACTTGAGCTACAAAGAACGCCTCGGAAAACTGGGATTGTTCACCCTCGAGAAGAGAAGACTGCGAGGGGACATGATAGAGACTTTTAAAATATTAAAAGGATTCGACAAAATAGAGCAAGAAACATCGTTATTCACATTGTCCAATGTGACTCGGACAAGAGGTCATGGATTGAAGCTGAGGGGCACCAGGCCCAGGACAAATATCAGGAAATTCTGCTTCGCACAACGAGTGGTAGACGCTTGGAACGCACTCCTGGAGGAGGTCATGATGGAGACCACCATTCCTGGATTCAAGGGCAAGTTGGATGCACACCTTCTCGCAAATCACATTGAGGGATACGAGTAAACAAGGTTTCTCAACAGGGAACACCTGGCTTGGCCTCCGCGAGTGCGGGTCGCCGGACTGGATGGACCTAGGGTCTGATCCGGCGAAGCCATTTCTTATGTTCTTATACGTCAATGCCAATGGAACTTCCAGTATTCTGTTAATTTGACCCCAAATAGATTGCCAAAAGTTAAGTATCAAGGGACAAAAGAAGAGCAAATGATCCATTGTCCCTATATCGAGATGACAGTGCCAGCATCTATTTGACTTAGAACTATCTAATTTTTGTAATTTAACAGGGGTTCAAAAACTTCTATGCAACAAAAAAAAAACACGTTTGTCTCATAGATGCAGACACTGTATATCTCATCCTCCAAGTCCAAATTCGTGGCCATTGAGACGCAGAAATCTGCTGCTTTATCTCAATGCTCCAAATGTCTTTAAGACTAGTTCTTGGTTTCTTATTCAAAAATTCAGATATTAATTTATACCACCTGGCTGCCTGATACCCCAGCAAATCTGTCTGGAAGCACAGACCTGGCAGGCTATACTGAGTTTTTAAATTACGCCATTCAGGAAACCCTTTCTGAATGGCCTGCTTCAACTGCAACTACTTATATACTTGAGACTTTGCAATACCAAATGTTTGTTGCAGTTGTGAAAAGTCAAACATCTTTCCTTCTGATAACACATCATCTAGCGTACATATGCCTGCCTGCAACCAATGCTTCCAGAGGATCTTAGACTCACCAATTTGAATCTTGGAGTTCAACCATAAGGACTGACACGTGGATTTTTCTACTTGAATCTCTGTTAAGTTATTAATAAATTTTAAGGTGTTCCATATGGCAAATAAGATACTATTGTCCTTATAAATTCTGGGCAATTTGATACTCACTGTATGACATAATCTTAATGGGAATATTAACGTCGGTTTTTTTGTTGTTTTTTTTAAGAATGTCTTTGAGCAACGAATCCTGTTTGGTGCATACCAATAATATAAGGGAGAACCTTGTTCAAACGTAAAGCCAATACCTTAGCTAACAATTTTCCATCCATATTAATCAAAGAGATAGGCCTATAGTTTGAAACCAACATAGGATCTTTGTTGGCTTTGGCAAAACTATTGTTAAAGATTCTGCCATAGTACCCGTAGTACAATCTTTATTTAGTTGAGACAGATATAAATTGAATAGATGAGGTAACAAGGTAATTTGAAAGGATTTAAAAAACTCTAAACATAGAAACATAGAAATAGACGGCAGATAAGGGCCACAGCCCATCCAGTCTGCTCACCCTAATGACCCTCCCCTACCTTTGCCTTGTGAATAGATCCCATGTGTCGATCCCATTTGGCCTTAAAATCAGGCACGCTGCTGGCCTCAATCACCTCCAGTGGAAGACTATTCCAGCGATCAACCACCCTTTCAGTGAAAAAGAATTTCCTGGTGTCACTGTGCAATTTCCCGCCCCCGATTTTCCATGGAAGCCCTCTTGTTGCTGTGGGACCCTTGAAAAAGAAGATATCTTCTTCCGCCTTGAGATACTTGAACGTCTCGATCATGTCTCCCCTCTCTCTGTGTTCCTCGAGTGAGTATAGCTGTAATTTATCTAGCCGTTCCTCGTACGGGAGATCCTTGAGTCCCGAGACCATCCAGGTGGCCATTCTTTGGACTGACTCCAGTCTCAGCACATCCTTGCGATAATGCAGCATCCAGAATTGCACACAGTATTCCAGGTGGGGCCTCACCATGGATCTATACAATGGCATAATGACTTCCGGCTTACGGCTGACGAAACCCCTGCGTATGCAACCTTGGATGAAGCCTGCTCCACCTAACTGGCAGCCTTCATGTCCTCACTGACGATCACCACCAAGTCTCGTTCTGCTACCGTTCTAGTTAGGATCTCACCATTAAGGGTATAAGTCTTGCATGGATTTTGGCTGCCTAGGTGCATACTTTGCATTTTTTGGCATTGAAGCTGAGTTGCCAGGTCCTAAACCAGCGCTCTAGTAGGAGTAGGTCATGCATCATGTTGTCGGGCATTGAATCTTCGTCCGTTGTGCATTTGCCCACTACATTACTTAGTTTGGTGTCATCGGCGAATAATGTTATTTTACCGCAAGCCCTTCTGCCAAGTCTCTTATAAAGATGTTGAATAGGATCGGGCCCAAGACCGAGCCCTGTGGCACTCCACTGATCACTTCCGTCATTTCTGAGGGGGTGCCGTTCACCACTACTCTTTGAAGCCTATCTCCAAGCCAGTTCCCAACTCATTTCGTCAATGTGTCACCTAATCCTATAGAACTCATCTTGCTCAGCAACCTGCAGTGTGGTACGCTATCGAATGCTTTGCTAAAGTCCAGGTACACGATGTCCAGGGACTCCCCAACATCCAGCTTCCCCGTTACCCAGTCAAAGAAGCTGAACAGGTTGGATTGGCATGATCTCCCCTTAGTAAATCCATGTTGACGGGGATCCCGTTGATTCTCCTCATCCAGGATCTTATCCAATTGGTGTTTGATTAGAGTTTCCATTAATTTGCTCACTATCGATGTTAGACTCACTGGTCTGTAGTTTGCTGTCTCCATCTTTGAGCCTTTTTTGTGGAGTGGAATGACGTTAGCCATCCTCCAGTCCAACGGGACGCTGCCTATACTAAGGAAGAGGTTGAAGATCGCTGACAGTGGCTCTGCCAAGACCTCACTCAACTCCCTAAGCACCCTGGGGTATAGGTTGTCAGGCCCCATTGCCTTGTTAACCTTGAGCTTCGACAGCTCACCATAGACACTACTGGGCGTAAACTCAAAGTTACTAAATGGGTCAACTGAGTCAGCCCTTGTCTGTAGCTGAGGGTCAAGCCCCGGCGCTTCTCGGGTGAAGACTGAGCAGAAGTATTCATTTAATAGTTGGGCTTTTTCAGAATCCTTTTCCACATAGTCTCCATCTGGTTTCCTAAGACGTACAATCCCACCTGAGTTTTTACTTCTGTCACTGATATACCTGAAGAAGGATTTATCTCTCTTCTGGATGTTTTTTGCCAGAGACTCCTCCATGTGGAATTTAGCCTCCCTGACCGCTGTTTTGACGGCTTTTGACTTGGTCAGGTAGTCTGCTCTGGAGTCCTGTTTCCCCGATTGTTTGTAAGAGATGAATGCTTTTTTCTTCTCCTTGATGAGGTCTGAGATCTCCGCAGTGAACCACTGCGGCTTATTGTTCCTTCGCCGTTTACTTACTAATTTAACATAGCGGTTTGTCGCTTTCTGTATGGTGGCTTTCAAAGACAACCACATTTCTTCCACGCTATCGGTTTCTGCTTGGCTTTGTAGCGCCTGGTGAACAAAGGAACCCATGTCTTGGAAGTTTGTGTCCCTGAATTTGAGGACCTTGGTCAGCATGGTAGATTTAGTGAAACCTTTCCTAAAATTAAACCATACCATGTTGTGGTCACTGGAGGCCAATGTGTCGCCCACCGAGACCTCTGTGACACTTTCTCCATTGGTAAGTAAAAGGTCAAGTATTGCCTGATTCCTTGTTGGCTTCAACACCAGTTGCCTGAGACCAACTCCCTTCATAGAGTTTAATAGCCTCCTGCTGCTGCCGGAAGCAGAGGTAAGTGTATCCCAATCCTCATCAGGCATGTTGAAGTCACCTAACAATACTGTGTCCCCACGCAAGGTGATATTTTCTATATCTCCGATTATTTCCATATCCAGGTCATCCTGTTGTCTTGGGGGTCTGTAAATTACACCAAGATACAAGCATTTGTCCTTCCCTCTGGCCAAATTAACCCAAAGGGATTCCCCAGTGTACTGGACATCTGAGATTCTTGTGACCTTAATGTCATCTTTAGTATATAATGCTACACCTCCTCCCATTCTGCCCTCCCTGTCCCGGCGAAGCAAGTTATAACCCGGTATGACCTTGTCCCACCCGTGGGAGTCTGTGAGCCAGGTCTCAGATATCGCCACCACATCCAGGTCGGCATTCCTTATTTCTGTTTCCAATTCCAGGATCTTGTTTCCCAAACTGTGTGCGTTGACGTACATAGCCCTCCATGTTGTATTTTTGTTACGTCTCAGTAGGGATATTCCTGCTTGAGCTGCTTGAACACTTTTAGCATTATTTGCGTTATTTGTGCTCCCCCTAGACCCAGAACTACAATGTGTACTCCCCATAGACCCAGAATTACAATGTGTACTCCCCCTAGACCCAGAATTACAATGCGGCCCATACTTATGATGTGAACCTACCCCCGACTCGAAAGTGTGTGTACTCGCCCCTGACCCAGAATTTAGGTGACTACTTACCTCATCCTCAAAAATGTATTGGCAGTTTAGTTCGCCAGGTATGTTGTTTGTGCCTGTACCCTCCCCCGACTTACCTAGTTTAAAGCCCTGTGAAGTAGGCGGGCTAGACGGTGTCCAAGGACATTCTTCCCTCTTCTGGTCAGGTGTAGCCCGTCGTGTCCCTGTAGTCCTTGGAAAGCTTCTCCATGGTGCAGGAACCCGAAGTTCATTTCCTTGCACCATCCTCGCAGTCAGTCGTTTGCCCTCTGTATTCGATCCTCTCTGGCTCTGCCCTTACTCCTCACTGGGAGAATCGAGGAGAAGACCACCTGCGCATCCATCCTCCTCAGCTTCTCCCTCCAACTCTAAGGGACTTCAAAGCCTTCTGAATCTCTTTTTGTGAAATAGGTGCTTCGAGACTTCCTTTCATATGATCAGGAATCTTAGGCCCCTCAATCAACTGTAAAAACTCTAAAAAACCATCTCTCTCTTTAGTTGAATAATGCTCAGAAAAATACAAGTTTTTATAAAATTTCAAAAATTGTTTTAAGATATTTCCAATTTCAGAATGAATAATTCCATTCTCATCTGCAATAGCCATTATATTTACTCTTCTTTTTTTTGCTTTAAGATAATTAGCTAGTAATCTTCCAACCTTATTCGAGCTTCCATAATACAAAGCTTTATGGGATACCAACTCTTTCCTGGCCAACTGTGAAGAAATCTCATTGTATCTATATTTTTCTTTTAGTAGAGTCTGAAAAGTATCTTTTTCCCATTTTGCTTTCAATTTAAACTCCAGTTCTTTAATATTTTGTTCTAAGATTAGAAAATCTTTAGTTAGCTGTTTTCTAATATATGTTGAATACAAAATTATGTGTCCTCTCATGGTGGCTTTGAAAGCATCCCATAATGTTTCCTGAGAGATTTCTTCTGAAGCATTAGTCTGAAAAAATTCATTTATTTTCAACTGAAAATCTTCCATAAAGTTGGAATCTGCCAGCAATGCATTATTGAATCTCCAAACAGGTCTATTATTCTCTTGTCCATCTATCTCACAATCAATCCAAATACCCCCATGATCTGATAATATAATTGGATCTATATTTGCCTTCTTAATCTGTTGAACTAAATTATCTGAAACAAATATGTAATCAATTCTGGAAAATGATTTATGAACATGGGAGTAAAATGAAAATTCCTGATCATTGAAATGAAGAATCCTCCAAATATCTTTTAAACCACAGGAATTTATCAAATTATCTAATCCTAAAGATTTTAATATTTTACTAGGCTTTTTATCCAATAAAGGATCTATTACTGCATTAAAGTCCCCTGCCAAAATTAAATTGGCGGCAGATGATGGTAATATTAATTGCTGAAGGTTTTTTAAAAACTCAGCCTGATTCGAATTAGGTGCATATATATTAAACAGTATCAAGGTATCTTTCCCTGAGCTCATTTTCACTTGAATCCATCTTATCAAAGGATCCATAGATATCATATTAAAGGTGACCAAACATTTTTTATGTACCAAAATAGCAACTCCAGCTTTCTTCCCTACAGCAGGGGCATACAAACACTGTTTAACCCAATCCCCTTCCAACTTTCTTGATTCTATAGTCTTAGAGACATTTGGAGTTTTGAGATAAAACAGTATATTTCTGTATCTCGTTGGCCACAAATTTGGACTTGGAGGTTGAAATGTACAATGTCAGCATCTATGAGACATACATGGTTATTTTTATTCCATAGGATTTTCTGGACCCCAGTTCGGTTAAATAGAATAGATAATTCTAAATCTAATAGATGTTGGCATTGTCATATTAATATAGGGACTTTGGATCATCAGATATTTTTGTCCATTGATACTTAGTTTTTGGAAGTCAATATGGGGACAAATTAATCTTATTCTTGAAGCATCTATCCCCTTGACATATGAGGCGATAATATGGGGAACGATTCTCTAAGTTAAACCCACTTTAGATAAAAAATAAGTCGCCTTTTAATGATTTTGACAGGAATAGGGGTTCAAATGATTACATACAATTGGAAAAATCATGATAGGATTAATTTCAATTTTTGGTGGGCAACTGTGTACAACGTATAAGTATGAAAGGATAATGGCAGAACGTTTAGGTACTAGCAAGTCCTTTAATGAGGTATGGGGTCCATTGACTAATTTTATTACGTTATAATTAAAATTATGATTCTCTTTTTTTTCCGTTAGATTCCTTTACACATCCAGGGAGGGTGAGAGGGTGGGGTTGGAATATTTATTTGGAAGAGTAAAATTAATTATTTTTTATTATATTGATAGTATAATATATAATTTTATTGTTTATAATTAGGATAAGAAGGGGATAAAAAATTGTTTAATGTAATAATTGTGATGATTACAATGTATTTTCTTACAGTTTTTTCTGATTCTTCAATTGTATACATTATAAAGTTTGAAATGTCAATAAAGATTTACAAAAAAAAAGGAATATTAACATAGTGCCTCCTGATTCTATCCGTTGCCCATTAATTAGACTCTATATATGTAAGGCAACTTGTGAAACTTTCAAAGCGCTCAATGTTTTTCAATGTTTGTTCTTTTTATAATGTTTTTTTAATTAGTCTTCAGTTTTTGCCTACCACCAGCCTATCAATTCATGGCTGAGGTATTTCATGGCAAGTTCATCCTCAGACTTATTTTTGTGGAAACATTTTTGAAAACGTTTTTGTTAAAGTGCTGTTTCAGTGCTGTTAAAAGTGCTACTAAATGCTTAAAAATTTATTACAAGTAGTACTTAGCTTTTGTTACTTTCTGTAATAACGTCGGGTGGGGACCTATCTACTCCGACATATATGCCAATAGGCTTTATCAAGAAGAGGTCCCCTGAAAAATAAAGATAAAGAATGAAAATCATTGCTTGATACAACTCTTTCTTATTAAATCAACAAACTTCAGATAGTACATTAATTATTCTAGACCCTAAACTGCAACAAAGTGGATAAATCTAAAAGAAGATTACCCCTTCAGTAATGATCCACTGCATCCCAACTTGCTTTTTGTAGCACTAAAGATGCCGCGGCGTTGTTTGTTTAGTCTTTATAGCTTTTCATGTTGAACGTGTTTACGTGGTGTCGTCAGTGAAACATTGAAAACTTTATAGTAGCGTCATCCACTCAATCTCATGATTGAGACCACAAGGAGTCGCGGTGTTTAAACTAAAAATCCAGCGTTGTTCCTTAATGTCAACCTCTTTTAGATTTATCCACTAAAAAATATAAAGAGGGGGTGAGTGTGTCTTTGCTCCACTTTGTTGATGATTATTCTTTCCTTGTTTAATTAAATTATAGGGAGTTTCCTCTGTTTGATCATTTGAAATGCTTGTCATTTACCTGATTTATAAATAACAGCTACAACTGCACAAAGGGATCTATAGTCTTTCCCGAAAAGAGTTATTGGATGATGTCATTCATCTGTACAACTTTTAAAGTGCAGTTTTCAGAGAGCATCAGTTATGAGGCAGGCAAATTTGTTTTCTTTCCTGAAATGATGAATATTGAAATAGCTTTGTATTTGGCCAAAATAAATGTTATTCCTAATATTACTGTAGCTGTATGACAAGGATTTTTCATGTGTATTATACTGTTAAACACAATTTATTTGTCTTTGTTTTCTTGTAGTTACATTTCTCACCAGTGCAAGCACAGCCCTGTCACTACAGAATAATACAGTTTTTAATGATCTGAAACCTGATGAAATGGAACTGATGTATGCAGGGTATGGGGATGAGACGGGAATCCAGTGTGCCTTAAGGTATGTCTTTTCTTAGAAATACAATGCAGATGAGCAACTGTTTTCCTTTCAGAATTGGAAAGGTAACCTATCAATACATTTCGCACCGAAAGGAGTAGCTTAGTGGTTCATATCCTGCTTCTCTCATTGCCTCAGGTTCAAATCTGATTGTAACTTACCAGCTATACGAATATCTGAATATGTAACTCTGGTTTGGAAAAGATAATAATTAAAATCCAGATCTAGGTAGATTAATGACTTCCTAGCCTGCATTTGTAGTAATTGGATGGTTGGAATGATCAATACAATTGTTTTGGCTTTGCCTTAACTATGTTACATGAATCAGAACTTAGACATTAGTAATATATAGGGCAACGTTCTTCAATGCAAGGCTGTGAGCCTGTGGCAGACCATTGGGGCATCCCTCATCATCATTCTGACTTTTTTTTCTGATAGAATCTGCCTTTTTATCTATCCAAGCTCAGGACAGAAAGAAGGAAATGGATAGGAGGAAAAGCCACAAGCTTATAGGGCTCAATTTCTCAGTAAACAAAGAGAATATATTTGGAAATGACCACCTCCTTGAGGATAACACATAATATAAAGTTAGAAGGCAGGCTGGTGGAGTGGATGTCATTATATAGAACAAAGTAAGGGGAACAGATCCCCCATGTAAAATCCAACAAAGAAAGACCAAGTGGGGAGTGGGAGTAGAACACGTCAACCTTTTATTTCTATAAGCTCAAAATAAATACAAAAACACATGAATAAAAAGTCCTATAAACGTGATGTCCTTGTAGTTAAAGTATCCAGTTGATAGAAACATAGAATATGATGGCAGAAAAGGGCTGTAGCCCATCAAGTCTGCCCACGCTAATGACCCACCCCCAGACTTCACCCAGCTAGAGATCCCACATACATATCCCATTTCTTTTTGAAATCGAGCACGCTGCTGGCGTTAATCACCTGCAATGGAAGTTCATTCCAATGATCGACTACCCTTTCGGTGAAGAAATACTTCCTGGTGTCGCAATGAAATTGCCCACCTTTGATTTTCAGCGGATGACCTCTTGTGGTTGAAGGTCCTTTAAGAAAGAAGATATCGTCTTCCACCTCGATGCGGCCCGTGATATATTTAAAAGTCTCAATCATGTCCCCCCTCTCTCTACATTCCTCAAGCGAGTATAGTTGCAGTTTATTCAGTCTTTCCTCATATGGGAGGTTCTTGAGTCCCGAGACCATCCTGGTGGTAATTCGCTGAACCGACTCGATTCTCCACACATCTTTTTGATAATGTGGTCTCCAGAATTGAACACAATATTCAAGATGAGGTCTCACCATGGATCTGTACAGGGGCATTATGACTTCGGGCCTCCGCCTGACGAAACCTCTACGGATGCATCCCACCATTTGTCTAGCCTTGGATGCAGCTTTCTCCACCTGCTTGGCAGTTTTCATGTCTTCACTAATGATTACTCCCAAATCACGTTCTGCCCTAGTCCTAGCTAAGGTCTCACCATTCAGAGTGTAAGTTCTGCATGGGTTTTTGCTGCCAAGGTGCATGACCTTACATTTTTTGGCATTAAAGCCCAGCTGCCAAGTCGAGGACCAATGTTCCAATAAGAGCAGGTCCTGCTCCATATTGTCAGGTAAGGTGCTGTTATCTACTATGTTGCATAGTTTGGCGTCGTCGGCGAATAGTGTTATTTTACCTTGAAGCCCTTGAGTCAGGTCTCTTATGTATATGTTGAAAAGGATCGGTCCCAAGACCGATCCCTGTGGCACTCCACTGGTCATCTCCGATGTATTGGAGGGGGTACCGTTAACCACCACCCTCTGGATTCTACCGCTTAACCAATCATTGACCCATGTCGTCAATATCACTCCCAATCCCATCGAAGTCATCTTGCTCAACAATCTGCGGTGCGGGACGCTATCAAAAGCTTTGCTGAAGTCCAAGTACATGACGTCTAGAGACTTCCCCATATCCAGTTTCCTTGTAACCCAGTCAAAGAAGCTGATCAGATTGGATTGACAGGACCTTCCCTTTGTGAATCCATGCTGCTGGGGATCCTGTAGATTCTCCTCGGTCAGGATCGTATCTAATTCTTGTTTAATAAGTCTTTCCATGAGTTTGCTCACTATTGAGGTGAGACTGACCGGTCTGTAATTCGCAGCCTCCGTTCTGCAACCTTTTTTGTGCAATGGAATGACGTTAGCTGTTTTCCAGTCCATGGGGACTTTTCCGGTACTTAGGGAAAGATTGAACAGCACGGATAGCAGTTCCGCCAGGACATCACACAACTCCCTAAGAATCCTGGGGTGTAGATTGTCCGGTCCCATGGCTTTGTTCACCTTGAGTTTTGATAGTTCGCCATGGACGCTGCTGGGTGTAAACTTGAAGTTTTGAAACGGGTCTTCCGAGGTTTGCCTTGCCTGCAGTTGTGGACCGGTCCCCGGCGCCTCACAAGTAAAGACTGAGCAAAAGTATTCATTTAGTAGTTTGGCTTTATCAGAATCCGTTTCTGCATAGGTCCCGTCTGTTTTCCTGAGACATACTATCCCATCTGTGTTTCGTTTCCTGTCGCTAATGTATCTGAAGAAGGATTTATCCCCCTTTTTTAATGTTTTTCGCTAGTTGTTCTTCTGTTTGAATCTTGGCCTCTCTGACTGCCGCTTTGACTGCTTTAGACCTGGTCAGATAGTCTTCTTTTGTCACCCTGTTTCCTGTATGCTTGTAGGAAATAAAAGCTTTTTTTTTTCCTTGACAAGATCCGAGATCTCTGCAGAGAACCACTGGGGCTTGTTCTTCCTCCGTCGTTTGCTTACTGTTTTTATATAGCGGTTTGTTGCCTCATGCAAGGTGCATTTCAGGATTGACCACATAGCCTCTACATTATTGGTTTCATCTTGGTTTTGTAGCGCCTGATGGACGAAGTCTCTCATGCGTTTAAAGTCAGTGCCCCGAAAGTCGAGGACCTTTGTTGCTGTGTTTGATCTAGTGAAGCCTATCTTGATGTTGAACCATACCATGTTGTGGTCGCTGGAGGCTAGTGTATCGCCTACCGAAACTTCTGAAACGCTTTCTCCGTTGGTGAGTATCAGGTCCAGTGTTGCCTGATCTCTGGTGGGCTCCAGCACCATTTGTTTGAGTCGCGCCCCTTTTATGGAGGTTAAAAGCCTTCTGCTGCCGCTGGTAGTAGCGGAAAGTGTCTTCCTATCAGCATCGGGCATATTGAAGTCCCCTAGCAGAACCGTGTCCCCGCGTAAAGTGATGTTCTCAATGTCTTTGATTAGTTCCATATCCCTGTCTTCCTGCTGTTTTGGGGGCCTGTATACTACACCCAGATACAAGTATTTTTCGTTTCCTCTGGCCAGGTTCACCCAGAGTGATTCCCTGGTGTAGTTGACATCTGTGATTCTGGTGACTTTGATGTTATACTGGTGACTTTGATGTTATACTAGTGTATAGTGCTACCCCACCCCCTATCCTTCCTTCTCTGTCCCGACGAAGTAAGTTGTATCCTGGTATAGCCATGTCCCACCCATGTGAGTCTGTGAACCAAGTCTCAGATATCGCTATTACATCGAGGTCGGTGTTCGTTATCTCTGTCTCTAATTCTAGAATTTTATTGCCTAAGCTGTGTGCATTAACATACATAGCCCTCCATACTTTATGTTTGCTAAGACCCTGTGTAGAATTTCCCGCCTGAGTTTGAGTGGCTTTTGTATGATTGTTTTTACTGTGTGAACTTACCTCGGTCTCAGAAATGGAGTGTCGATTCACCTCTCCTGGAAAATTACTTACTGCGCTAGTACATGAGTGGGTACCCTCCCCCAACTTACCTAGTTTAAAGCCCTTCGGAGGAGGTGGGCTAGTCGATGTCCGAAGACGTTCTTGCCTCTCCTTGTCAGGTGGAGTCCATCTGGTCCCTGCAGTCCCTTTAGTGCCTCTCCATGGTACAGGAAGCCGAAGTTCATGTCCCTGCACCATTCATGTAGCCACTCGTTCGTCCTCTGGATACGCTCCTCCCTGGCTCTTCCCTTGTCCCTTCCCAATGCAGTCTGTGTTTCGGCTTCCAGGTGGAGGCCTGTCTCAGGGGTCATTCCAGGTGTCACTCCAGTGCTGGGAATACAAACTGTAAAACAATCTTTAAAAAGACTGTAAGCTTATGTAATACTTGTAGAAAAGCTCCAAAACTCAAGCAACAGGGTACACAAAGATCTCCTGGGACCTTTGTACTGGTTACTTTTGATGATATCACCAGAAACAGTTTCTGACCATGGAAACAATCTTTTAAACAATCTTATTTTCTAAAGCCTGCATCTGCCTCAAAACGCCTCAAAACCCCTCAATTGGATCAAAATCAAGTGGGATGGTCGCCTCAGGCTGTTCTGCCCCTATATCATGTCAGTTTTGTGCTGGATGGTTGGGTGAGGATCGGCTGCGTACCACATCAAGTGGGGGAGGGGTGAGAGCCTTGGGCAGGGGCGGAGGATTGGCCATAATCTTCAAAGGCAACTTAAACTGCACCATGCTAAGCTCTAAATCCTCCACTAATCTAGAAATCCTATCCCTAAAGCTAATCTCTGAACCACTAGCCGATTCCCTAACGATCACTCTAGCCTACATCCCCCCTAAAAAATGGTCCTCAGCAAAAGAGGAATTTTATGAATTCCTGTTAACCAGCTCCCTAACACACCCTCACAACCTCCTAAGTGGAGACATAAATTTACATTTAGAACAATCTGACCAACCAGAGATCTCAGAATTCTGGTCCGTTCTAGCCTCACTAGGCTTTCCCAACTCACCCCCAGTAATAACCCACAAGAAAGGCCACCAATTAGATCTGTTAACTCTGTCCTCAAAACACTCAACAAATCCCAACATAAGATGGATATCAGAAACTTGGTCTGACTCACTATGGTCAAACCATAAAATATGCAACTTTGAATTAGATTGGCAATTGAAGACAGCTTCAACCACAACAAAAGATAAGAATAGATCCATACTACTTCACACTAGTAGAGGCAAGATTAACCCCACAGAATTCTGGTCGCACTATGATATTAATCATAACCAAGATGAAGAAAATAAGCAATTTATGTGCTCCTGGATCAGAACCAGCACCCGTATTCTAAATGAAATAGCCCCACTGAAAAAAAGAAGGAAGAGACCTAGAAACCTAACAGGCTGGTTTAATCTAGAGCTCCTAGAGAGAATTAAGAAAGTTAGAAAGAAAATGGTCAAAACTAGAAATGCCTGGCGCCAAAAGCTGAAAAGCTATAAAAACTCAGCCAAAGAAAAGAAAAAAACCTTCTTTGCCAACATAATAGGTAACGCCTCTATAAACAGCAGTAAACTTTTTAGACTGGTACATGACTTGTATGATAGTCAATCTCATACAAACCCGACAGAAGAATCCACAGTGACAGCAGACAACCTGGCGGACTTCAACACTAAAGTAAATAAATTACGACACTCTCTAACCGATTCCCCAGACTCCCACTGGGACTACTCCATTCCACATGACCTAGTCACCTCCAAAGCAGACATGAGCTGGTCCAACTTTTGTGAGACCGATTGGCAAACATTTAACAAGTTCTACAACAAATGTGTCAAATCATACTGCAGACTGGACCCTTGCCCCCCAGATGTAATGAAAGCAGCCCCAGTCAACTTTAGCCAAACTACTTGTCTGGGTCAACCACAGGAAAGTTCCCAGAAAACTTAGGTCAAATTGTAATAACACCCATTAAAAAGAACAACAAAGAACCATCCAACAACATAACCAATTTCAGACCTATCGCAAACATCCCTCTTGCTGTTAAAATAATGAAAGGATGGTAAATGCTGAACTAAATACATATTTAGACAGATTCAACATACTGCATGACAACCAATCAGGCTTCAGACCCAGTCACAATACCGAAACAATCATGGCCTTGCTACTAAACCACCTACACTCCCTTCTCACCCAAGGTACCAGTGCCATGATCCTACAACTGGATCTAAGTAGCGCCTTTGACCTAGTAGATCATGCCATTCTAATTAACTGCCTAGAAGCCATAGGCATCACAGGAAATGCTCACAATTGGTTCCAGGGATTCCTCGGGAAAAGATCATACCAGGTATTCAAAGATGACAAACTTTCCCATAGCTGGAATAACAACTGCAGGTTACCTCAGGGTTCCCCCCTATCTCCGACCCTGTTCAATATCTACCTCATTTCATTAGGAAATCTGCTACAAAGCCTAGGGCTCATCTTTTACATTTACGCAGACGACATTATTGTAGTGATTCGTCTAACCTCCCTATCGTCACATTTTATTAATTCCTTAACCAACATCCTAAATCAAATAGAGCTCTGTATGATGGCCTTCAAACTGAAACTCAACACAGAAAAAAACCAATTCTTCCTGGCATCCCCCAACAAAAAGATAAAAGAAAATACAATTCACTTGAACAGTAGAGAATCCAAAATTGACCAAACCATAAAAATACTAGGGATAACCCTTGACAAGCACCTAACCCTGGAAAATCACACAAACCTATTGTTCAAAAAAATATATTGTTCTATGGAAACTCTGCACCATTAAAAAATTTGACGAAAAGTCCTTCCGTTTACTAGTACAATCATCCATCTTAAGCATTCTAGATTACTGTAATATCATATACCTAGGAGCTTATAAAAAGAACCTTAACAAGCTGAGATTAATTCAGAACACCGCGGTCCGTCTAATCTATGGTTTAAAAAAATGGGATCACATTACCCCTTACTATCAGAAACTCCACTGGCTACCTGTAGAATCCAGAGTCCTTTTCAAGTTTGCCTGTATTTGCTACAGGGCTCTCTTTAGGAGGCTTCCAGCTTACCTTGTCTCCCAGCTCTCTTAACGGTTCTAACAAGAGCACTCGCAGAACAAACCTATTTAATTATCTTGCCAATACAAAAAGTTTCTAGATAGAATGTTATCATTCCAGGCAGCTAAACTGAACACATGGCTTGGAAAACCCATACTTGAGGCCACTACATATGCTGACTTTAGAAAATCCCTGAAGACTTGATTGTTTGACAAATTCTAAATTCCCAATCCACCTCATCCTCTCTAACGGCCCTCTTCTTAATCTCGCCACCGTCCCAATTCAAGATTTTAGACTAACTTATATTCTCTTTCAACTGTAATTGAATTCCAGATCAAAAGTTTTTCACCTCACATCTCAAGCACAAACTGTATGTTGTTCACCTTGTAACTCAAGAACGGACTGCATGTTCCTCACCTGGTATCCTAAGCATCGACTGTATGTTTCTTGTATCTCAAGCTCTGACCGCATGTCTCTCTCACCTTGTATCTCATGTACTGACAAAATGTATCTTTATTGTAAACCATTTTGAACTTCACGGTATAGTGGTATATAAGAAACTAGTATTTTAGCCCGTTACATTAACGGGTGCTAGAATATATGTCTGTCTGTCTTTCTTTATTTCTGTCTCTCTCTCCCTCCCGCTGTCTTTCTTTCTGTCTGTCTCTCTCCCTGGCCACCTTTGTCTGTCGGTCTTTCTGTGTCTCTCCCTGCCCCTGTGTCTTTCTTCTTTTCTTTCTGTCTCCCTTCCTCCCGCTGTCTGTCTTTCTCCCTGCCTCCTATGCAGCAGCATTTCTCTCCCCCCCCCACTTCCCTGTGCAGCAGCCACAGCAGCCTCCCCCTCCATTTCCCTCCCCCCACACCACTTCCCTGTTCAGCAGCAGCGTTTCCCCTATCCCCTTTCCCTTTTCACGGTCTAGCCAGCTTCTTTAGTCCCTTGCCTCCGCCACCCCCCCTTCACTTCCCACGGTCCCGACAAACCTGCCGACTCCAGCAGCGTCTGCAGCACTGTACACATGCTGCTTTGGGGCCTTCTACTGCTCTGATTTGCACTGCCGCGTCTCTGATGATGTCATCAGGGACGTGCCAGATTAAATCAGGGCAGTAGAAGGCCCCGAAGCAATGTGTGTAGAGTGCTGCAGGCTGCTGGAGTGGGCAGGTTTGGAGTCGGGACCGTGGAAAGGGGGGGGCTGCAAGACGTCGGGAGAACTGACTTACCGATCCTGTGGAGAGCAGGGAATCCAGTGCTGGCGGCCAGTCCTGCGAGTGTAGGTAGGGGCTGGAGACTCGCGCATGTGCACTCCTGCGGCCACGGACCTACAGAACATGGAACAGGGAAAACGGAACACGCAAGTAGGAGTGCGCATGCGCCGCTATGGTTTTATTATATAGGATTAAGTATTATTATTATTATTTATTGTCCCAGGGTTCAGCTACTTTCCTGGAGGATTCCAGTTACTTATCATGGACCAGGAATCAAGAGGTGATAGCTGCCCTCGATTAGGAGGATGATGCAATGGCTTTTCAAATTGGCTGCCGTCCCACATGTTATTACGGATGTACTCAGGGAGTTAAAGTTGAAACTCCAGCAGTCATCCACTTCACAGTGCATAGTTATGAGCGGCTCAAATGCTCAGATTACCTTTTTTCTTGCATATCAGCACATCACCTTGCTAGTCACTGAGCAAAGGAGGCTCAGGAAGACTTCATTAAAGTGGCAACAACTATGTCCAAACTTTACCCTTTGGCTCCAGAGTTTCAGCAGCTGTTTAGTCAACTGAAGGTGGATTCCGTGGTGGCTCAAGTGACTAAACTAAACCCTAGCAAGGAGGTTGTGATACATAAGGTGCTTAAGAGGCAATTTAAGCGTTGGCTTTGGGGATCAAAGCTGCAGCGGCAGCCTTGTTTGTGGCATGTGTCTCTTGTACCAGGTTAAAGTGGAGCCCTACTGAGGAAGCTGCCCCCAACTAGTGCTAGAGGGGGGTGGATTATGTGTTAGATGCTCTATATCAGTGTTTCTCAACTCAGTCCTGGAGTACCCCCTTGCCAGTCAGGTTTTCAGGATAACCACAATGAATATGCATAAACTTGATTTGCATGCACTGCCTCCATTATATGCAAATGTATTTCATGCATATTCATTGTGGATATCCTGAAAGCCTAACTGGCAAGGGGGTACTCCAGGACCGAGTTGAGAAACACTGCTCTATATGACAGAGTCATGAGCAAGGTTTTGGGGTATGCCGTTTTGGCCCACAGGATGCTCTGGTTCAGGCAATGGGCAGGTGATTCAGCCTTCAAAGCCATGCTGAGCAGACTGCCCTTCAGAGGGCAGATGCTGTTTGGTAAGGCTTAGACAACCTTATGACCAGCATGGTGGATCGCCACTCTAAATCTCTGCCAGACAGCAGAGCTTACCACTCCGTTAGGGGTGGCAGAGGCAATTTTCATTCCTCACGACATTCCCATCAGTACTTCATGTGTTCCTCCGCTCAGTGATCCTTTCAGAGATTCAGATAGAAATTTAACAACTTCTGGCACCATCAACCCTCAGATTCTCGTGTCGGCACAACCTCCAAGAAGTCCCATAATGCCAAATCAGCAGCTGCATCCTGCACATTGGCAGGAGGCTGTCTGCATTCTGGAAGGAGTGGGAGAAAATTTCCTCGGACCGCTGGGTCCTAGATCTTATTCAAGAGGACCACAAGGATAAGCAGCATAAAATCTGTTTTACTACTTGGGATCTAACTAGGTACTTGGGACCTGGGTTGGTCACTTTTGGAAACGGAATGCTGGGCTTGATGGGCCTTCGGTCTGTCCCAGTATGGCAATTCCTTTTTCAATTCTTTATTTATAAATTTTAACAATTTTGACAATCTTACAGTCAAAAAGGAAAAACTTGTTGACAAACATTAATCAATGAAATATAACATAATTTCACAGAAGAAGAGAAAAAGAAAGGGAAAACTTTCACCACAAGAAGTAGGTAGTCCACAATATATGGAGACGGAGTTAGGTTTGCTGAAATATAAAACCAAAAAAACATAAGGAAACCTAAAGATGAGAGTAGATGGCTCTCGAATATTTCTTAATTGAGCTAGATGACTTCAACAGCAAACTCATGTTAAAGTAATAGACTGCCCTTTGGCGGAAATAAATTTTGATAGGTGCTGTGGTTCATAAAAAACATATCTATTTCCTTGAAATTCAAAACACATTTACAAAGGTATCTCAGGACAAATGTTGCCCCCAACTGGAGGACCTGAGGTCTCAAGATGAGGAACTGCTTCCTTCTCGTCTGGGTTGAACAATACACATCTGGATACATTCTTATTATATTAGATAGAAAGGGAACATCTTTATATTTGAAAAACAATTTAAGCATCCATTCTCTATCAGCATCTAAAGCAAATTGTACCAATAATGTTGCTGACAGTATCCAATCTCTCCAGGAAATTAGATAAGTCCAAACTATCAGCAGATAAATTCTGCTGATTAGGACTTTGAGGCTTTATTCTCCTAGGTAAATAATTAATTTTAGAGAGAGGCGAATAAGAGGCTTCCGGCACTTTCAAAATTTTATTCATATATCTTTTAAACATAGATATTGCTGTTATTGCAGTTTGTTTAGGAATGTTAATAATCCACAAATTTGATCTTCTAGTGAAATTTTCCAATGTTTATTGTTTAAAGTTTAAACTTGCACTGTCTTTAACCCAAGTCAAAGCTTGGGTCTCCAAAGATTTAATTCTAATTTCTACTCCATCTAATTTGTTTTCCAAAGTCAGTGTCCTTGTCTTTAATTCACAGCTTTCTGAAAGTGCCATTGTACATTTTGTAGAAAGTTGCTCCATTTGATTATCCAGAACTAGTTGTAAATTAGATATTGCATCCCAAATTGTTTCCATATTGAAGACCTTTGGCCTCTGTAATGGAACAATCTCGGTTCTAAGGCCCTTGGAAGAAATCACAGTACCTGCTAATCCAGCGGCAATAGTTGAGATAGCCGGAGTTTGCTGAAGTTCCCCTGCTGACTGCATGGTTGACTCACAGCGTTCCTCCTGCTTCCATCCAGAGCCAGCACTCGCTCCCTACTGGGTCAGCGAGAGGGCGTCCTGCGTCGGGTTATCAGCCAGCCACTCCGATGTTCCAGGGCGTGCCGGCAGGCTCCGTTCATCCAGAGGCAGTGTGGCCGCCTCGAAGGAGAGTTTGTGTGCCTCAGCCTGCACGCTCCCCCCAGCCGAGGAATTCTCCGCTAATTGTGCTAGAGGGCCACGCTCTACGAAGACATCCATCGGGCCAATCTGGACTGGAAGTGACTCCTCTGGGAAGACCCGGGTCTTTGACTTTCATTTTACCATAAAGGTAGGAAAACGAAATCTGGACTAGCCTCGTCAGCGTCTCCATGGAGTCTTAAACCGCCATCTTGGTTAGACTACACCTCCTTCCTGCCTACAATATTTTACCCCAATATGGTAATTCTTATGTTCTATCAACCTTCAGATCTGTTCATCGGCTCGCCAGCTGGACAACCAAAAAAAGAGACCAGGGTCTGAGTGACAGAGCAAAGGCTCATTGACATTAAAGCTGTAGAACTAGATAAGCCATACACTTCATAGTGCCCAAGAAAGGCACAAAAGACTGAAGACTGATCCTTGACCTAAAGTCCATGAATGCGGTGCTGAGAATACTGCATTTCTATATGGAGACAGTTCAGTCAGTCATTGCAGCAGTGACTCTGGGGAATTTCTTAGCTTCCCTGGATCTGACGGAGGCATAGTCCCATTTTCCCGGACCACAGAAAATTGAGATTCCATGTCCTTCAAAGTCATTTCCCATTTGTGCCTCTACCTTTCAGGTTTGTAACGGCCCCATGCACCTTCACCAAGGTGGATGAGGATACAAGTCCACCCATACCCGGATGATTGACTGATCAGAGCATCAAATCTGAAGGGAAAGTGTGCAGTACCACAAGTAGTGAATCTCTTACAAGATCTGGGCTGGATAGTCAACTGCAAAAATAATCATCTAGAGCTGACCCAATGCTTGGAGTATTTGGGAGTCTGTTTTGGCACTGCAAAAGGCTGTGTCTGTCTTCCTGAGTCCCACAAACAGAAACTCGGGAAGCAAATTTCATAGCTCTTTGTGATGCCGAATCCCATGGCCTGGCCTTACTTCCAGGTGTTGGGCTCAATAATGGCCTCCCTGGAAGTAATTCCCTGGGTGAGGGCACATATGCATTCCCTAAAGGATTCCCTGCTCTCCAGGTGCTTCCCACAGCGCCATTCTCTCCAGCTGCCACTTCCCTGGACTGGAGAAACAAGGAACAGCTTGCGCTGTTGGCTTCAGGGGGATTCCTTATCAAAGGGCATGCCCCTCCAAATCTTCTCTTGGGTGACACGACCAATACCAGCCTGTTTGGCTGAGGGGCCCATTGCGGAGGTCATCCAGTGCAGGACCCTCCCCCAAAGAAAATGGTCCATAAGTCATCTAGAGCTTCAAGCCATCCATCTAGCGTTGGAGAAGCACCTTGAAGGAAAGGCAGTCAGAGTGTTCTCAGACAGTGCTACTTTGGTAGCTTATGTGAACAGACAAGGAGGCACTAGAAGTGCTCCATTACTTCTGGAGGCCTAGCTATTGTTCAGGTGGTCAGAAGCTCATCTTCAGGCGTTCTCCGCAGTTCATGTAGCGGGATTGAAAAATGTACAGGCCAACTCTCAGCTGACAGACTCTAGACCCAGGGGAGTGGTCACTGTCCCAAACAGCGTTCAACCTAATTGTCCAATGTTGGAGAAGACCGGTGATGGACTTGATGGCTTCAGCCAAGAACACAAAGGTGAATCGCTTCTACAGCTGAAAAGATGAAATGGGAAGCTCAGGGCTGGACATTGGCTGGAAAAGAAGATTCTCTATGTGTTTCCACCTTGGCCCATGGTGGGTTGGGTCATCAGTAGAATCACAAATCACCTGGTAGCTCCAGATTGGCCTAGAAGGCTTTGGTATTCAAATCTAGTGCATCAAACTTCCAGTGCACACAGGGCTTCTCCGTTAGGGACCAATTCCCATGGAAAACCCAGAGCACTTTGCTCTTACAGCTTGGCTCTTGCACACGTGACCTTAACCAGAAAGGGTTATTTGGAGCTAATCATTTCAATTCTACTTCGAGCAAAAAAGCTCTCAATGTCTGCAGCTTATGTTAAGGCCTGCAAGGTGTTCTAGCTGTGGTGTGGCAAAGATCAGGTAAGAGCATAAGAATAGCCTTATTGGGTCAGACCAATGGTCCATCAAGCCCAGTAGCCCATTCTCACAGTGGCCAATCTAGGTCACTAGTACCTGGCCAAAACCCAAGGAATAGCAATATTCCATGCTACCAATCCAGGGCAGGCAGTGGCTTCCCTCCTGTCTTTGTCAATAACAGACTATGGACTTTTCCTCCAGGAACTTGTCCAAACCTTTGTTAAAACCAGCTACGCTATCCGCTCTTACCACAACCTCTGGCAATGCGTTCCAGAGCTTAACTATTTTTTTTTTTTTTTTTTGTAATAATTTGAGTGAAAAAAAATTCCTCCTATTGGTTTTAAAAGTATTTTCCTGTAACTTTGAGTGTCCCCCTAGTCTTTGTGATTTTTGACAGAGTGAAAAATCGATCCACTTGTACCTGTTCTACTCCACTCAGGATTTTGTAGACTTCATTCATATCTCCCCTCAGCCATCTCTTTTCCAAGCTGAAGAGCCCTAACCGTTTTAGTCTTTCCTCATAAGAGAGGAGTTCCAGGCCATTTATCATTTTGGTCGCTCTTCTTTGAACCTTTTCTAGCGCCACTATATCTTTCTTGAGATAAGGAGACCTGAATTGAATGCAATAATCTAGGAGAGGTTACACCATGGAGCGATACAGGGGCATTATAACATTCTTGGTCTTGTTAACCATCCCTATTTTAAATAATTTCTAGTATCCTGTTTGCTTTTTTGGCCACCGCTGCACATTGGGCGGGAGGATGCCCACACCCTCCTATCAACGGAGGCCCCCCTCCCCCTCCAGGCTCCCTTAAAGTTGGGAGCAGGAGGTACTGAAAACACCTCCTGCTCCTCCTTCTCTTCGCAAAGACACTGGACCATTTGAAGTTTTGCCACGCTCTGAGCCATGACTTAAATCTTAATTTCATTTAAGTAAAGACAATCCCTCCTTTATTATACTAGCAACCAGCTGGTGAAGGAGTAACCCTACGGTTAGTGCAGTTGCCTGAGAACCAGGGAAACTGGGTTCTATTTTCACTGCAGCTCTTTGACTCTGAGCAAGTCACTTAGGGCTAGATTCACAAAGCAAACCGATTGTGTACCAATCGATTTGTGACCCCTTTGCGATGCTCTTCTCCGATCTCTCCTGCCTGCCGCCCCGATGCTTTACCCCAATCTCTCCTGCCTGCTCTGCCCCGAAATCGCCGCCCTGCTCATCCCCAGATTTTTCCTGCCTGCCACCCCGAATCTCTTCTGCCCTTCCCCGCACTGCGAGCCCATGGTTTTAACCCGCGGGTTTAAAGCGGGCTAAAACCACAGGCTCGCTGGGCTACAAAGTTTAAAAAATGTTAAAACAAAATTTTTTTTTTAACTCGTGGCTCACAGGGGGCTTGACGCATGCGCAGACCATCTACAGATGGTCTGCGGGATCGCACACTAGCGATCTGTGTAGACCAGATGAGGCCGTTCCTCCAATCGCCCTCATTTGAATGTTTCCAATTTGTGAATTCATTGGGCCTCATAGGATCGGCCACGGATCGCCCAGGAAAAACGGGTTAGTGAATCTAGCCCTTACTCCTCCATTGCCCCAAGTTCAAAATATATACCTCTGTATGATATGTAAACAACTTTGATTATAACCACAGAAAAGCTGTATATCAAATCCCATTCCCTTTCCTTATCATTGAAAGCTACAGTCATTTCCAAATGTCATAAAGCACTATGTCCAACATGGAAAGGTCAAACCTAAAGTGGTTAATTTAATAAGTGTGCCTAAGCCAGGGATTCAAGATTTGCATACAATGGAGGCACGAGGGATGTTCAATAATTTATCTACCCGAATATGAACGAAAGTAGCAAGTGTGTTGAAACAAGTCTGTGCATGCTGTGACATGTCTCAAGGTTACTCGTGTACAGTTGTGGTTCAGTGCGAGTCTAACATTCCAAGAGACAGGATGTCAGGAGAGTGCTCATTCAAATCAAGTAAGAAACTGCTAGATTTGGAGCACCATTCAGTGATAAAAATTTCTCACAAAATAAGGGAAAAAGCCAAAGGAGATCCATGAATACATAACTGCAGTTTATGGTGAGTCTGCCCCATATTCGTACAAAGTAAAATTTTGGAACAAGCATTTTAAGTGGGGTAGAGAGTCGAAGATGGCCCTCTACTGGACAGCCTGTGGAAGCCACTTCCACATAAATGTTCAAGAGAATTTAATTTTTGTCACACGAAGTAAAATTTCTCTAATAGCTGAAAAAATGGGCATCTCGTCAGGTACAGTTTAGAAAATAATTCATGAAAAGTTGGGCATGTACAAGGTTAGTGCAAAATGGGTTCCAAGAATGCTGACGCCTTGTCAGAAAGCCTTGAGGCTCCAGTGCTGTCAGGAGAATTTTGAGATACTCCTTGAAGACCAAGTTAATTTTTTTCATTATTTGGTGACTGGAAATGAGACTTGGGTCTATCACAGAGATCCTGAGTCCAAAATGGAGTCAATGCACAAATCATCCCCCACCCCAAAAAAGTTCAAGACGGTATATAAGAAATAAATTACATTACATTACATTACAGAAAAATCTGCAGGCAAATACATGGCAGCTGCCTTCTGGGATGATGAAGGACTTTTGCTTCAGGAGTTCATGCCACACAAGACAATCATAACCAGGGAGAGTTACACCAACAAAATGATTGCTTTGCAGCAGTTGGTCAAGGAGAAAAGACGAGGAAAACTCAAAGCAGATGTGCTGCTGTTTCACGACAATGCACTGGTGCACATCAGGACAATCACATGCTCTCCATCCAAGAATGTGGGTTTCAGCAGCTGAACTTAGAGAATGATACGGTGGCGGTTACCTGCGGCTAGCCGCCAAAACGGGGAATGAAAAATAGCAGTCGCTGCGGGGACGGGGACAAGACCCCGCCCCGTGGAGCGGTGAATGGTCTTGTCTCCGCAGTGAGGCATCAAGGATCGCGCAGTCCCCGCAGCCCCCGCCCGATTGATCGATCGTTTAACCAGATTCCTCTCTCCACCTCACCTTAGTTTGCCGGCTTTCTTTTTCGGCAACCTGCACGCTTTCAAAGAGCCGCGCACACGCGGCTGCTCAGTATTCAATCTTCTGCTCTGACGCAATCGGAAACAGGAAGTTGCAGCAGAGCAGAAGATTGAACTAACTTTGAGCAGCCGTGCATGCGCGGCTCTTTGAAAACGTGCAGGTCGCCAAAAAAGAAAGCCTGCAAACTAAGGTGAGGTGGAGAGAGGAAGCTGGTTAAACAATTGGGCGGGCGGGCGGGTGGAGGCTGCAGGGACCGCGCTATCCTTGATGCCTCACCTAAGAACAAAACCTAAGTAGAGGATCTGAGCAATCCACTGACATGAAAGCTTTAAAAGGCAGATTTATGCTACCCAAAAGTACAAGTAGAGGCATTGTGTTCACCATTTATCACACTGAAGTAACATGAAACAGGTGTATCACAGTAGCAACATCAGCAGAAGGATCCTAAACATGGCTTTATTACAGCAATCTGATCACCAAATATTTAAGTCTCACTTGATTGTTTTGCACAAACAAAATATGTTCTACAAATTCTTTATAGTTAAAGGCAACCTGAACTCCAAAAGCAAAAAGCCCAGAAGTGCTACCCCTACTGGTGATATACGAGTACTACACTCGCTGGTCCCTGATCTGATGCTGCTCTAGACCAGTGTTTTTCAACCTTTTTTGGGCAAAGGCACACTTGTTTCATGAAAAAAATCACGAGGCACACCACCATTAGAAAATGTTAAAAAATTTAACTCTGTGCCTATATTGACTATATATAAAGTAATTCTCTTGAATAGGAATCAAATAAACACAAAGAAAGTATTTTATAATTACTTTATTATGAAATATTAAGTAAACAGAATAGTGAAAAATTATAAAATACTTTATTCAGTGTGAAACCTGGGCCTGTTTGGCTGAACACAAAGTTGATATTCTGGCTGGAATCGAAGAAAGACACACGTAGCTCTTCGTCAACAGCTCTCAGTCTCTCTCTGTATTTGGTTTTTATAGCAAACAAAAATAGACAAATATACCCTCCATCCTTTTTATTAAACCACAATAGCAGTTTTTAGCGCAGGGAGCTGCGCTGAATGCCCAGCACTGCTCTTGACGCTCATAGGCTCCCTGCGCTAAAAACCACTATTGCGGTTTAGTAAAAGGTGACCATATTGTAAAATATAGACAGCAGATATAAATTCAGAACTGTGCATAGTAAGTGAAGGGAAGTTTTCATCTCTGGGAATTTACCCAGTTAACTATTAAGTTATTTGGGCAAATTCCTTTGAAAACTGTGGTAATACTGCCTCCACTTTGCTAAATTTAAAATAAAATCATTTTTCCTACCTTGTCTGGTGATTTCTGGTTGCACTTTCTTCTTCTGACTGTGCATCCAATCTTTCTTCCCTTCTATCAGCCTGTATGCTTTCTCTCCTCCATACCTCATTCCCTCCCCCAACTTTTTCTTCCTCTCTCCCTGACCTTTCTTTCTTTTTTTCTGTTTCTCTTCTTTCCTTCTGTTTCCCTGCCTGCCCCCTTTCTTTCTTTCTCCCTGCCGTTCCCCAAGCCACTGCCACTGCCGCTGCCATCGGGGAACAGGACCCACCAATGGATAACAGGCCCCAAAGCTGACGCCGACGCATGCTCTCCCTGACGTCAATTCTGCAATCGGAGAGGAAGTTCCGCCCAGCTAGGCAGCGATTGGCTGGCCCGAACTTCCTCTCCGACTGCAGAATTGACGTCGGGGAGAAGAAGACTTATCGGCTCGATAGATTAGATCGCCAAGACAAAGTGAGTCCTGGGTGATCGACTCACTTTGCCTTGACGAGCTACTGGCGCCCCTGCCTCGGGCCCCCTGTCAGCTCCGGGCCCCTGAATGCAGGACTGGTAGTACTGCCCTGATGGCGGCCCTGCGGCACACCAGGCAACATCTCGCGGCACACTAGTGTACCGCGGAACAGCGGTTGAAAAACACTGCTCTAGACAGCCAGAGTGTGATTGTGACTGCATCTTTGGGGAGAGATTTGCAATTGAACAACACAGTCACCTGAGGGGGGGAGGGTACAGCAGGGAAGTGTGGCCTTCCACACTGACATGCAGACCACATCACTTTTTAATTAAGTTGTATTTAATTGAGGTATTACAGCAGATATGAAAGAAGGGTGGTAGAAAGGAACAGATGGTAAAGGAGGGAGGGAAGGGTGGTGTGGAAAGGAATAGAACAGACATTGAAAGAGGGTAGAGAGGAACAGACCCTGAAGAGAAATGTGGAAGGCAGAGTGGGGAGAAGACGCTGGAAGGGAAGAAGACAGATGCCAGACTATGGGGGAGCGGAGGGAAAAAGATGGGTGCTAGACCAATTAGGGGGGGGGTGAAGGGAGAGGCACAGTAGCAGCAAATGGAAGACGCAGAGAGAAGACACACAGTGAATGGAAGGAATTGAATGAGAAGATGTGGAAAGCAGAAACCAGACAACAAAGGTAGAAAAAAAAAATTCTATTTATTTATTTATTTTTTGCTTTAGGATAAAGTAGTATATTAGTTGTGTTGATAAAAATTTATAAACAAAGCCCTGCCAGCTGAACATCTCTTTCTCTAGTTCAGCAGCCAGAACTTTGATTTATAAGAAAGGAATAGGCTAAATATTGCAGTACTAAGGCTTATATGGCTGCTGCGGGGACGGTAATGGGGCGGTGAATGGGATGGCAGTGGCGGTGAAAGGGATGGCGGTGGCGGTGACGGGGCGGTGAAGAGAACAGCGGTGACGGGGCAGTGCAGAGGATGGTGGGCTGGGGACGGTGCAGTGACTGGGACAGATTTTTCCCCATGTCATTCTCTAGCTGAACTATCCACCCTACAGTCCTGACCTGGCTCCCTGTTCTGAGTTTTGAAGAAATCTTTCCGTGAACAATGGTTTTCAAGTGATGAAGACGTCAAGGAAGTTGTGACATCCCGGTTTGATGGTCAAACAGAATTATTTTCAGAGGGATTAAAGTCATTGCAGGAAATGTGGATGAAGTATATGGAGTTATCAAGGGATTATAATGAAAAATAAACAAAATTGTTTTGAAAACTCTTCTTTCCTACTGAGGAAGATAAATTATTCAACGCCCATTGTAGTATTCATGTAGATCCCTCTCATGTATATGCATTAGGAATATCCTAAAAGCCTGACCTGTTTGCACCACTCAGAGCTTGAACTCCTACATCCCTGACATAGGCGATACAGACACATATGTTTCACCTCCTTTTATAAAGACAATATATGTTTCCATCAACACCTACCCGTTTCTCTTTGGGAAATCTGCTATAAGTTGGCTTTGCATCTCTATATTTTACTGTTGCGTGCTAAAAAATGGCCCTCCGTCAGGATTCGGTTTGTCCAAAGTGCAAGCACCCTTCAGCCACCCTGGGCCACATGCTTTATTTTTGTTCTATTGTCTATCGCTTTTGGTACAGGATTTTACAACTCATTTCTGATCTTTTGTGGGTGCGACGTGTACCAACTCCAATGATTTTGTTTTCCAGTTGCCCAGTTATCACCCCGGTACCTAAGGGTTTGAGAGTCTTTCAAAAATTAGCACTTCTTATGGAAGTCAAATCTATTCTATTACTTTGGTTAACCCTGGAGGCTCCCACGATGGCACAGTGGAGGGCTTTGCTCATACAATATTTACAGTTGGAATGTCTACATGTCTCTGACTTGGACACTCCCAGGGAAAGGAAATTACAGACCATGTGGGAACCATTTTGGAGTACTTTGACACCTACTGCTCGAAGTCTATTGTTGAATTTGTGATTACCCTGATACAGATTGTTGAATTAGTGATTACCCTGTATTTGTGATGCTATTGATGAGACAATCAATCTTGTTGGAGTGGGTGAGGGTGGTTGGGTGGGGAGGGGGAAGAAACAACAAAGTTATAACTGTTCACTTATCTTGTTTGTACTCCATATTTTATTGCACTATACTGTGAAGTTGCTGTTGGACATTTTTGTTTCCTGTTGAATTGTGCATTGACGTAATAAAATATAAAAAAAAAAAATCCCCAGGAAGAATAAGTGTACACATTTACACTCCTGGACAATTTTATGGAGTCTACGCTTGTGTAAAGTGCTGTTCTATGTGCTCAAATCCCTTTATTAAAATTGCTCCTTATATAGTAAATCAGAGTAGTATGTTATTTTCATTATTGAATGCTTTTTTGTTCATTTCTATTTTTCCCAGCCTGCTAGAATTTGTGAAAGACTCTGGAAGCTATGCAAAGAAAATAGTAGATGATCTGTTAGATCAAATAACAGGAGGAGATCATTCGAAAATCATTTACCAAATAAAACAGGTGGGTTCAGTAATTGAAATTGAAAGGGAGGTGAGGCGTGGCCTAGTAGTAGAGCTGCTGCCTCAGCACCCTGATGTTGTGGAATCGAATCCCAGTGTTGCTCCTTGTGACCCTAGGTAACTCACTTAATCCTCCATTGCCCTAGGTACAAAATAAATACCTGCATGTATGTAAACCACTTTAAATATGTAACCACAAAAAACAGAATACAAGTCCCTTCCCCTTTATTTTGAGGTTCTTATACTAAGTTGCAATAAGCATTATCATGCACTTGCCACAGCTTAAAGTGGATTACCACAAGACATGCTTAATCATCATGTGATAATTTCAAATCTACATGCACAAATTTCATATAAAAAAATATTTTTTATTTTTATCACAGAGGGGACATGTCTAGGAGGTGGAGAATGATAGTACTAACTATTTAGCACAGAAGTAGTGTGTGAGCCCTTAGGCCCAGATTCTATAAATGACGCCTAAAGTTAGATGCTTAGATCGGTGCACCTTGTCAAACTAGGTGCCAACTTAATTATTTAAAAGGCTTAATCGGTGCCAATAATTAGCAATTAGTAACTTGTAATTGATATTAATTGCACTTGGTTGGATGGTAGGCGCCTAACTTGATAGACTCCTACCACTTTGAGGTAGGTACCTAGTCCAAGGTGCCTACCAGAAAGTAGGCATGGTTAGGGTGCAGATCTTGGGCATGTTTTTTATGTAGATGCCTGTTCTGGACTTAGGTGTCCTCATTTAGACCAAGAAAACCCTGGCAAAATAGGGTATGCCTAAGGTTAGGACGCCTACTGACACCTAAGCCCACTGTAGACACCACTAAGCGTGGTTCTATAAAGTCCACCTAACTTTTATGAACCATTATTGAATCTGGCTGTTACCACATACAAAATATGTGTCTGTAAGCACTCACACAGTAATATTTTTAATGGCATGTGCTAATGGCAAAATTAGCACATGACCATTAATTTTTTTTTAAAAAAGAAAAAACAGCCATTTTCTGGCTGCAGTAAAAATAATCTTAGTGCATGTGAAAAAACCCACATAAGGGCATACTAAGGCCACTTTGTACCACAGCTTAGTAAAAGGACCCTTCTATAAAAATATGCATGATACTATTTCTGAATATCTGCTGCTTAGCTGTCCTTTGGATAAATGTAATCCTCTTTAATTCGATTTAGGCCATAATTTGATTGATTCTTATTTCACATCAACACAGTAAAAATATAAAGTTTAAGACAGCTTAAAGTATGCTACGACAATTAACTTAAGGATTCTTTTACTAAGGTGCTAATGAATTTAGCATACACCAATGAATTAATAATAATAATAATAATTTTATTTTTGTATACCGCAATACCACAAGCAGTTCAGAGCAGTTTACAGAGGAAGAGACTGTACATATACAGTGATGTTACAGAAAGTATTGTCAAGTACATTGGTAACAAATTCAAATTATATTGGTGAGCCAAGAGAGGTTAGATATAACCAGAAATATGTCAGAGGTACTGCAGGTAATTTCAATGGTATAGCAGGGTTGGGAGGGTTCAGAGAAATTTTAAGTGCCATGCAGTCCATGGGAGTACAGTGGACTGCACAGCATTTAGCATGTGCTAAATCTTTTAGCATGCCTTAGTAAAATGCTGTGGTGGGAGGGGGGGGGAGACTGCCCCCAGGGGCTATCTTGGTCAGGGTGGCGCCCCCACGCTCACCATCCCCTCCTCCCATACCTCTTTAAAGTCTTCCCCACTGTGAGTAACTACTCTATCTCTCTACTCGCACTGAACTGGCTCCCTCTGAAATCACTTCCAGGTTGTGGGGCCAGAAAGTGATGTCGGAGGGGAATCCAATGCTAGCGCGAATAGCAGGCTGGAGAAGCTGCTCATGCTGCTGAAAATTTAAAGAGGTACAGGGGGGTGGGAAGGGAGTGCATGAGTGTGGCATGGGGGCACAGAAGAAGCAGCGGGGGTTGGAGTGGGAGGGCAGAGAGAAGGACGCAGGAGAGTGCCACCACCCTGGGCACCTCCTACCCTCGCTACTCCATTTACTATCTAATTGATTTGTTTTGTTTTTTGAGCTTTAAAGAAAACTAATTGTAACAGTTTTTATAGACTACTTCCAGCAAAAGCTCAGGGCCTCCTGAATCCACACAGCGTTGATCCAGTGTATAAGATCTACTTCAGTGGTTCCCAACCCTGTCCTGGAGGACCACCAGGCCAATCGGGTTTTCAGGCTAGCCCTAATGAATATGCATGAGAGAGATTTGCATAGAATGGAAGTGACAGGCAGGTAAATCTGCTCCATGCATATTCATTAGGGCTAGCCTGAAAACCCGATTGGCCTGGTGGTCCTCCAGGACAGGGTTGGGAACCACTGATCTACTTCATATACTGGATTGTTTATGGCAACTTTCTTCTTCATCACAGCCTACACATTTTCAATAGTAATTCTGTGCTGTTACTGCGCCAAGATTTTATCAGTTTTATCTGTTCATGAGTTGGCCATGCTTTAATAGCTTTGATTCCATGCCACAACACACCATCCTATAGGAAATGGGTTTTGTTGTGAATTAGCATAAAGTTTGGCAGTTCTCCTTCAAAACATTTGAATAAACAGTTCCATTGATTGTGGTATTCTTCAGCATAATCCACAGCCCTGCTTCTCATAATCTTTGGTGCTTGTTCCACTGTAGGTATAACATACCTTGGGTTAAGTCTCTCTAATTTAAAGGTCTCCTTATGTGCCTACAGAAGTTATAGAACTGAGTGAAAATGTTTTCATCTGAAAGCATTAGTTCCCATTGATCAGTTGTCTACTGCTTGTACTTGTGACAGATCACTTTGATCTTATGTAATGTAATGTAATTTATTTCTTATATACCGCTAAACTCCGTTAGGATTCTAAGCGGTTTACTTTGATCTTATCAGTCTGCTCAAAAAAACAAAATCCAGCATCTAATAATCTCCTGCGTTTTGTTCTGTTGCTTGGTTTCTTTGAAGCTGACCAAAGAACCAGTGTATAGCTAAAGCCGTCTTCAAAGGAGTCCTTTATTGACAAGAGCTCATACACAGATTACTGCTAAAGGGATGTGACATGGGCCCTGTTTCACCTATACTGCCTGCATCAGGAGTCCAAATATAAACAAGTAAAAATTAAAAACTACATAAATATCTGTTTAAAAAACACACATATACATTTATGTCTAAAAAAATTTAAAACTTGGTAAACCTCAGAAAACTTGTGAAACACATTAAATCCTTACAAAATTGGCTAAAGCACAAGACAAAAAATCCGAACTGGATATAATGGAGAAATATTTTCAGGATCTCAAGCGCTCACAGCTAGAAGCCTGATATATTTTACAAGCTAATAACCATAGGGTGAGCTATCATCAGTCCTATAGATTCTCCTATTTTCTCAATTTTTCTCAAAACATTCTTTTTTTCATTTTTGTTATTTTAAATATGTTAAATATTTTTGATACAAATCTTATTTAGCTTCATAAAAATACTTTGCACTCTAATTTTGATTCAAATACTGGCCTTCAATTATCAGTACTCTTACATTCAACCATATAAGTTATAGAGTACTTAGCTTCATGACGACGGAAGATCTCCGTTTCGCTCTTACTAATTTTAGAAGAGCTTCATCAGGAAAGGTGCCAGCAATAACACTAATTTCCGGTCTGGGTCCAGCACTGAGCTCCCAAGTCCCGACGAATCAGCAGCAACAGTCTCTGTCACGTAGGCCTTTTCTCCTTCAAATAGAGGAGATTGAGAGGGGACATGATCGAAACATTCAAGGTACTGAAGGGAATAGACTTAGTAGTTAAGGACAGGTTGTTCACCTTCTCCAACTAGTGCAAAGTACTGACTTTTCATGGAGGAAGGTGCAGGGTGTGCTTCCTCCATGAAAAGTCAGTACTTTGCACTAGTGGGGGAGACGAGTTTCCTGCCACGACCGCTCAGCTGATTGTGGCAGTGAGATTTTTTTTTGCCGGTCTATTTGTAATATAGACCAGCTTTTTGTTGGCCTACATTTCAAGCACCTATTGCAGCCCTAGGGAGAGGCATAGAGCTGCCTAAACTCGCTCAAGGCCACTTCCGGGCAAAATCACGCCCATGCTTAACCTTGGGTGAGCTTAAGCATCCCTATGTGTCTCCCTCAACCACAACAAACGTCTACGTTGTCGGCGGCCTGCCTCGGGGGGGGGGGGGTTGGTGCATCCCAATTAGCTGGTAGCTGACAGTAGTACGCCTACTGCCACCTACATTCAGGATGCTATTTATAGAATATTCCCCATAGTGTGTAAACACAAGTGCACATAGTCTAAAATGCAGCAAATATGGAGGTGTGTAACTTTCATAGCATTCTATAAGGCCATATTTAGAAAGATAAGAACATAAAAACATAAGATTATAAAAACATAAGATTATATCCTAATAGAAAAGAACAAAAAACAAAAAGCAAATATGCATATAGATAAAAGTAAAAACAAACCATGTTGTGAAATAAAATGTATTGAAACTTGAAATAAATAAAATAAACTTGAATCACAATAGTAATTAAAACTTCAATGAGCATACAGTATATAGTTACAACAGAGCAATGAATCATGGACAAAATAGCAAAATTATCTTACTAAATAAGGGTATATGGTATAACATGCATAACATAGTGTGTGGTTGTGCAAACAAAGAAAATTGAAGATTAGACTAAAAGGACATTCCTAGAAGGGAATAAAAGTACTCTTCCCCTAATGAAAAAATCTATCACAAACCTGTGAATGCTAAACAAATATAGGAAAGATATAAAAAGGGGTTGCTGAAAAACAGAATTGTGAGAGCAGGATAACAAAAATACTCCATCTCAGCACTCAATGGTTAGAACAGCAGCACTTCTCCACAGAAGTATTAGAAGAATCTGCCATGTAGTAATTAAAGTTAGTTTATTTGCCACCAGTAGAGATCAAGAGTCAATTTCTAAATTAAACCTTTCTTTAAACAAATGCAGAATCAAAAAATAACTTCTAAAAAATAGTATATTCATTAGAGAATGACAGGGAAAAAATTTGACCCGTCTCGTCCCTGCAGACTCTGTCTCCATCCCCGCCCCATCCTCACGGACTCTGTGTGATCCCATCCACACAAGTATTAAATAGTGCTTTTGTAGATACCTGGATCAACACCAGTACTCAGATATTAAATGAAATGGCACCCATTAAACTAAGAAGAAAGCGACAAAGAAATCTAGATGGGTGGTTTGATACAGAATTGTTAGGTGTAAAACGGGAATTAAGGAAAATGGAAAGACAGTGGTTAAAATCGGGAGAAATGGAACACAGAGTGAACTGGAGACTAAAACTAAAAGAATATAAAAACCTAATTAAAAAGAAACATACAATTTTTTATGCTCAAAAGATTGGTAGTAGCCTTTTTAAATTGGTTAATATAGAGGTATTTACTGGTTTTACTGAAGAATCTACCCCATCTGCAGACACGCTGGCAGATTTTTTTCAATAATAAAGTTCAAAAGTTGAGGACTACTCTATTGGCTTCCACTAATAACTATCTGAGTTTCCCTGTCGCTCAGTTTATAGAGGACCCTAGAGTGGACATGTGTTGGTATAATTTTACAGTCCCTGTTTGGCAAAAATTTTGTAAGCTTTACACCAAATATGTCAACTGAAACTGTAGGTTGGATAGCTGTCCTCCAAATGTCATGAAAGTTGTTCCTGTTACTTTCAAGGCTAAGCTCTTCAACTGGGTCACCTTATTATTGTCAAATGGGACTTTTCCTGAGGAGTTAGGTCAGATTCTGATTACACCGATTATAAAAAAAACTCCAAAGAATCTACAACATTGGCATCTAACTACAAACCCATTGCTAGTATTCCTTCGTTTACTAAACTGCTGGAGGATCTGGTTAACTCTGAATTGGTTATTTATTTGGATAAGTTTAATATATCACAGGACAATCAGTCAGGTTCCCATTCAGGCTTCAGTACAGAAACAGTTATGACTTCCTTGTTAAATTATCTTCACAGATTATTTAGTCAAGGTACAAGCGCTTTGATTTTGCAATTAGATTTAAGTAGTGGTTTTGATTTGATTGATCATGTTATTTTACTTGCCTTTCTGGAATCTATTGGTATCATGGGAAATGTTTTGAACTGGTTTCGAGGTTTTCTGGGTAATAGATCATACTGAGTGTATAGCGATGACAGACTTATCATTGGATAAATTCATGCAGGGTTCCTCAAGGTTCACCTTTATCTCCCACCTTATTTAACATTTACCTCGCATCATTGGGAAATTTGTTGCAGTCTAAAACTAAGATTTTATATCTATACTGATGACATCACCATAGTTATTCCATTAACATGTCTTACATGTTATTATATAGCCACCATTTTAAATCAGATTGAACTTTGGATGATTGATTTTAAACTAAAATTGAACCCCGAAAAAAATTTTCTTGCGAGCCCCAATGACAACATCAAAGAAGCATTGATACATCTGAATGGTTTTGATTATCCTATTGTTCACTCTATAAAAATACTGGGAGTGACATTAGATCGGCACCTTACTTTGGAACAACATACAGATCTGTTACTTAGGAAATGCTTCTTGGTTCTATGGAAACTCCGAACCATTAAGAAATATTTCGACGAAGTATCGTTCCGCTTGTTAGTTCAGTCATCTATATTAAGTATTCTTGATTACTGTAACATAATTTACTTGGGCGCCTATAATAAGAAAATCTTTAAAAAATTAAAGATTGGTACAAAACACTGCAGTACGGTTGATTTTCTACTGTAGGACCAATTCTTATTTATTGTATTTTGTTTTGAATTGTTTTTTCCTTTTAAATTGTACTCTCCATTGTATGACTTGTGCTTATTTGTTGTAAACCACCTAGAACCATTTTTGGTCAGACGGTATATAAAAATAAAATTATTATTATTTTCGGCCTGAAAAAATGGGAGCACATCAGTCCCTATTACCAAAAACTACATTGGTTGCCAATGGAAGCCAGAGTTTTATTCAAATTTGCATGTATCTGTTTTAAATCAATTTTTGGTATGTCGCCAGATTACCTTGTTTCCCATTTCTCCTTGAACTATTCCAATAAGCCTACACGCAGAGTTCATCTATTTGCATATTCTACCAACTATTCCAATAAGCCTACACGCAGAGTTCATCTATTTGCATATCCTACCATAAAATCCTGTTGTTTTAAGAGATTTCTTGATAGAACTCTCTTTTCAGCACTTGCGTACCTAGCATATGTGACACCTGGGGCCCATCATTTTTTGGTACCCCCCCTCATCTGTCTGACGCTCATACAATTCTGAGCATTAGAGCTGCTACCACCATGGCTAGCGTTAAACGCTCCACAGTTTTGTAAAAGGGGGGATAAAATAGAAATACTTATTCAAAGGTTAAATTGAACTAGCAAGAAGCTGGACTCTGCATAAAATGCAACACCACAGAAACAGTGACACATGTCTCCTAAAGCAATAAATAAATAGAAAATTTTTTTTCTACCTTTGTCTTCTCTGGTTTCTGCTTTCCTCATCTTCTTGTTACTCTCTTCCTTCCGTCCACTGTCTGCCATCTCTCTGCCCCTCCTTATATGGTATCTTCTCTCCTTCTATGCCTCCCCTTCCATCTCTCCTTTCATCCCCATTGGTCTGGCATCTCTCTCCTCTCTTCTGCAATCCCTTTCTTCCCTCATTTTCCTTTCCAATTTATTTTCTGCATCCATCTAGATTACGTTCTTACTACCCTCTCATCAATTTCCTTTTTTACTGTCTACCTACAGCTCGCCACTTCTTTCCCTCACCCCCTCCAGTATTTCCCTACCCTTGGCATCAACAGAACTTCAGATCGGCAATGCGATACTCAGTCAAAAGCGGAAACAGGAAGCTGAGTCAGAGCGAAACTTTTGATGTGAGCACTAGAGAATGGCACGGGGAAAAAATCTGTCCCCGTCACTGCACCGTCCCCTTTACCTCCCCGTCACCGCCATCCCATTCACCGCCCCATCACTGTCCCCGCAGCATCCATACAAGCCTCAGTACTGCAATATTTAGCTTATTCCTTCCTTATAAATCAAAGTTCTGACTGCTGAACTGGAGAAAGAGATGTTCACCTGGCAGGGCTTTGTTTATAAATTTTTATCAACACAACTAATATACTACTTTATCCTGAAACAAAAAAAAAGAAATATAATTTTTTTTTCTACCTTTGTTGTCTGGTTTCTGCTTTCCTCATGTTCTCATTCAATTCCTTCCATCCACTGTCTCTCTTCTCTCTGCGTCTTCCATTTGCTCTGTTACTGTGCCTCTCCCTTTCTCCCCCCTTCCAAATTGGTCTGTCACCCATCTTCTTCCCTCCGCTCCCCCATAGTCTGGCATCTGTCTTCTTCCCTGCCAGCGTCTTCTCCCAACTCTCTCTTCCCCATTTCCCTTCAGCGTCTTCTCTCCACTCTCTCTTCCCCATTTCCCTTCAGCATCTTCTCCCCATTCTCTCTTCCCCATTTCCTTTCAGCGTCTTCTCCCCACTCTCTCTTCCCCATTTCCTTTCAGCGTCCTTCTCCCTCCCACCCACCCCCCGTCTTCCCCATGTCCTGTCAGCGTCCTTCTCACCCCTCTGTCTTCCCCATGTGCTTTCAGTGTTCTTCTCTCTCCTCTGTTTTACCCATTTTCCTTAAGCGTCTTTTCTTCTCCACTCCACCTTTCCTCCCTTTCTCCCCCTCCCCGCCACCCCCCGAGCGTTGCAGTTGCATAAGGCTGCCGTAAAGGTCTTCTGACGCAACTTCCGGTTGTGTCAGAGATGACCTTTACGGCAGCCACACGCAGCTTCAATACTCCAGCTGCTGTAAGAAGGTAATTTAGACTCGCGGCCACAGGGCAGGGAGTTTGTCGTACCGGGCCTGTTGTCGGGCGTGCAGGGGGGGAAGCGCCACAAAGGTAAAGGGACCTGGCCGGCTGTGCACCCCCCTAAGGCTGCACCCAGGGCGGACTTCCCCCCCTTGGTGCGCCACTGCTTTTCAGGCAGCCAAAATGAATAACTGGTTCGGTAAAATTATGCCAGGTGTCTCATCTTATTATTCTTTTAGAAAATTAGTAAAGACACAATTATTTGACAGATTCGTTATCTAAGGGTTCCTTGTACAAAGATGTGCTAGCATTTTTAGCGCACGCACCGGATTAGCGCACACTAGCCGAAAAACTACTGCCTGCTCAAGAGGAGGTGGTAGCAGCTAGCGTGCACTATTCCACGCCTTAAGGCCCTAACGCACCTTTGTAAAAGGAGCCCTGTCTTTTATTGCTTTCATTAATTATAATCATGTATTTTTTATGACTTGTATAAATTTATATATCTTTTATGACTCGTATATATTCGCTGATGTCCAGCTTTTCTTTCTTGTAAACCGCCTAGAACCGCTGAGGTCTGGCGGTATATAAGAATGAAGTTATTATTATTATTAAAGTATAAAAAGGAACAATATGCTGTCATTTTATAAATCACAAATACAGAAAAAGGATCAACAAAACCCATCTCCCCTCACAATATCCCCTCCACTGTCAGGAAAACTGAATGCTACATAGAAATTTCATCCTAACAGAATACCTTGGTCACACACACAGAACACAAATGCCAAATACAAAATAACTGACCAAAAATGATAAACATAAATTAAACCCAAATTCCAAGAAGCCACACCTTCCATATAGTACAACACCAAAGAAAAAAGATTAATTTCCTCCTATACTGTGCAAAATAAACATTTCAGTTCTTATATATTCTAATCACAAAATAGAAAATAAAATTAGTTTTCTACCTTTTTTTGTCTGATCATTATTCCCAGGCTCTGGTTTCTGGTTGTCTTCTGTTAACTCGCTTGCCAGGGTCTCCTGCCCATTTGATGTTTTCTTCGTTCTCTGTTCTCACCATCCATCTTCCATCTCTGTCCTCCCCTTCCCTCTCCCAGAGGTCTGGCATCTTTCCTTTTTTTAGTCTCCATCCTCGTAGTCCAGCATTTCTCTAATGATCACTCCCCCATCCGATCTTTTAGCGACCCTTCCGCGTATTCTTCTCCTCCATGGGATCCAATAAAGCAGTATGCTTTTACTCTTCGGCCAACCGGCAAAGTGGAGTGAAGTTTCCCCTATGCTACTGCTTTGTGCCTAAGCGGGGCCAGGAAGCAGTAGCAGAAGGAAAGCTTCTAGCCGCGAAAGGCAGCATGTTTACTTCACTTATGCTGCTAGCAGCCCAAAGAATGAAAGAGCGGCTGCAGTGATGGATCCTACCATCCCCAGATCCACCATCTCTCCTTTTCTCAAGTACCCTTTCATCCATTATCTCTCCCTTCTTCCCCACCACCCCAGGGTCTATTATCTCTTCCTTTCTCTTCCTAACTGCCTTCCTATACTGCCCTCTTAGCCAGTATCTCTATACCCCCTTCCCTGCACACCACCCCTTGGGTCCAGCTTCTCGCTTACTAAGCAAAGGTAGCTTCATCTTGATGCTTCAATTCAATCTGAGTAGCTAGCACCTTTGACTTGATAGATCACACCAACCTTCTAACATGTTTGGATGTCTTCAGATCACATGTTTATTCATGGTTTAAGGGATTCTTGGAATCTAGATCCTATCAAGTTAGATTTCTGACTCAACTCTCCTCAAGCTGGAAAATCCCATGCGGCGTGCCTCAGAGATCCCTGTTATCTCCCACATTATTTAATGTCTACCTTTCTTCGCTAGGCTCATGTTTAAGAAATCTAGATATAAGATTGTTCAGTTACGCAGATGACATCACGATAGTTATACCTTGTAATTCGGTTCTAACTCAGATTATTACTAAAATAGAGACTGTCATATAAAGGATGAATCTTTGGATGCAGCAATTTAAACTAAAGCTTAACTCAGACAAAGCAAAGTTCTTTGTAGCATCACCTAGTATAATTTCTCATGAACACTCTTACTATACACTCATATGTAATTCACCCAACGATTAAAATTCTAGGTATTGTTTTAGATCAACATCTTGCAATGAAGAGTCAGACAGACGCAGTTGTGCGTAAAAGTTATTATACTTTATGGAGATTGTGAACAATTAGACCTTATTTTGAATGTTCCACTTTTAGATTATTGGTCCAGTCACTGTTACCGAGTCTCCTTGACTACTGCAACATTGTCTATCTGTTAATTATTAAGAAAGAACTGTCAAGACTAATACTGATTCAAAACACAGCAGTAAGATTGATCTATGGATTGAGGAAGTACGATCATGTCACGTTGTTTTATCGTGAACTGCACTGATTGCCTGTAGAGGCCCTTGTATTGTTTAAATTGGGCTGTTTTACTTGCAAAGTTCTTTATGGCTCAGCCCCTATTTACCTGGTTAACAGTTTCTCCATAGCTACGAATAAACATAGTAGAAAGACTCAAGCTCTATTCAATTTCCCTTCTGTAAAGGGCTGCAAAAGTAAGAAATTTCTTAATCATTCTTTAGCAACTCAGGCAGCCTCCCATGAAAAAGAATTTCATTCATTGTTACTCACAGCTGACTCCTATGGACAATTCAGAAAACAGCTGAAAACTTATCTTTTCTCTAAATACTTGTTCACTTAACTTACTTCACCTACACATTATGTTCATTATTGATAATCTTTTGTAAACCGTGTAGAACATTTTGGTAATGCGGTCAATAAGTACAATGTAATGTAATGTACCTCCCTCCATCTCATTTTCCAGCATCTCTCTCCCTCTCCTGTTTTCAGACCCATTATTTGTTCCCTTTTACCTCCCTCTCTCTCCCTTCGTGTACTTAATAGCTACTACACTAGGGAGCCCCCCAAAGGCTGGCATGCTTCCCCCTTCTCTCCACCATCATCCGGCATCCCCCTGGTCTCACTTTAAAAACTAATTACAGCCTGTGGAAGATCGCTGGTTCAGTTTCCCTCTGTCGCAATCTGCCCAGACCAAAACAGGACATTAAGTCAGAGGAGGGGTAGGACTGCGACAGAGGGAAAGTGCACCAGCGATCCTTGTCACTCTTCTAAGGTCTCCCCTTTCATCTAAAACTTCTCACCATAGATGCTTCGATGTTGGACTGGGGAGCTCATTTCTATGGCCTCCACACTCAGGGAGTCGGGGTTCTCTCACAAGAAAACTCTCCATATCAATCTCCTCTAACTCAGAGCAATACGCAATGCTGTCCAGACATTTTAAGACTGTCTTATTCATCAAATAGTCTTCATCTGAACCAACAATCAGGTCACCATGTTCTACCTGAACAAACAGGGAGGAACGAGATCACATCCACTCTGCATGGAAATGATTCAGATTTGGACTTGGGCAGCTGCTCGTGGCATCCTCCTCAAAGCAGTTTATCTGGCAGGGAAGCAAAATATACTGACAGACAAACTCAGGAGACTCCTTCCACCCCCATGAGTGGTCTCTCAGCTTGTCCATCCTAAGTTAGATTTTCTCCAAATAGGGGACTCCAAACATACAGTACATCATTTTGCCCCCCCCCCCCCCCACACACACACACACACCAAACTCCCTCTCTTCTGCTTCAGACTCTATGCCCCCAATCACCTGGAGTGTGATGTCTTTCTTACTGATCGGGTGAACAGATTCCTGTATGCATTCCCTCCAGTATCCCTAATTGGGAATACTTTACTCAAACTTTACTAGGATCAGAGCACCATAATCCTCATTGCACCCCTCTGGGCACATCAACCATGGTCTCCTTCTCTTCTGCAACTCTTGACTCAGAAACCACAAATTGCAGTTGTTTCTAAAATTACTCATACAGAACAAAGGCTCCCTCTGACATCCCAACCCTCACTCATTAGCAATGGCATGGTATCTCTCACTGAGTGCATGAATACCTACACTGTTTCTGCTCCACTCTCAGCTATCGTTGAAGCATCCAGAAAACCTTCCACCCAAAGGTGTTACTATTTCAAATGGACTGGATTCACCGTCTGGTATGGCCTCCATACACTTGAACCTGTCACATGTCTGCTTCTTTCAATTCTGGACATCCTCCTTCTCTCTAATTCAGGCCTAAAACTAACTCAGTTTGAATTCATTTCAGTGCCATCAGTGTTGTTTCACTCTTTGCTGAATAAGAAGCTATTTTATGTTCATCCCTTGATATGCAGATTTATGAAAACATTATCGTACTAAACCACCTATCAAACCCCACCTGTAGTCTGGGAACTCAATAAAGTACTCTCTGCTCTAATGTAGTCTTCCTTTGAACCACTCATGACTTGCTTTCTCAAACTTCAAACTTGGAAAATGTTTTTTTCTTATAGCCCTTTGTATGTACACCAGGTGAGTGAACTGCAAGCGCTTGTATCGGATCCACCCTATACCAGATTTACCATGACAGAATAGTCCTTTGGACTCTCCCAAAATTCCCGCTAAAGGTCATCCGAGAATTTCATTTCATCTCATTTAGTCCATAGCTCTTGCCATCTTCTTTCTGGAACTACGTTTTCATCCAGGTGAAGCAGCTCTCCACACTTTGGATTGCAGTTGTGCTGTGGCATATTATTGGATCAGATTAAATCTCATAGAAATTCTCCCCAACTTTTTGTGCCTTTTGACCCTAATAGACTTGGAGTTGCTGTGACCAAGCTGGGCTGACACTACAGAGTCATGTTAAAGCTCATAATGTACGGGCTATGGCAGCTTCAGTACCTCACTTCCACTCTACTTTTCTTGAGGACATCTGCAAAGCAGCCCTTTGGTCCTCAATTCATACCTTTACTTCTCAGTTCTCACCACTGTTAAGTACAAAATTCCTGAAGAGACAATTGGTTTGGGTAAGCAATACTGCAAAATCTACATACTTCCTGAAGCCAACTTTCCCTTCATTCCACTTGGGTTTTGTCAAGTAGATGTAAAATCAATGTTAAACCTCTTCCAGAGTCATGATCCTGGCAGCTTGGGTGTCCCACATGTGATAATATTATACCTGCTTGTTCTTGGAGAAAACAGAGATACTTACCTGTAGCAAGAGTTCTCCAAGGACATCAGGTATATATTCTTACAACCCACCCACCTCCCTTAGTTGACTTCTTAGCTTTGTTTCTGAACTGTAGGCTCCGCGAACTGACATTGGGTGAGAAAAGCACTGGGACGCATGCTGTAAGGGCACTTCCTTAAAATTTAAAGTGACAGTGCACTTGGTATATGTCTGTGCCCGATTCCATTGATGATGTCACCCACATGTGAGACTGTAACTGCTGTCCTCAGAGAACACCTGCTACAGGTAAGTATCTTTATTATTTCAGTAAGCTGCTATTTACAATACTTGTTGAGATTCACACAACAGAGATTTCAAGAGGATGTGGCTTGGGTGTGACTTCATTCTACATGTATACTTGTAATCCTCATTTTACAAAGGGAATACATGTGTATAGGGGAAATTGTCCATGTTATGTTTTACATCAACTCAAAGGTACATAACAGGTTTTAAAAATGTGCACATCTTTTGTCAGAGCTTTTACACAAGAGCTTAAGGGAATCATTTTCCTTAAATCTATATTTCCTCCTCCAAAATGAAGAAAAATTGTGATCTCTTCACTTAATTGGCAAAAGTTACATATGTATATTTGTGAAATGGGACAGTTAGGTGTGGCCATTGTGGAGCTGCCAAATCCATGTGGAATCTGCCAGTTCCTTGCCATTTATGTTTTTTCAGTATGTATATTTGTAATTGGCTATTTCTGCTGTACATGCCAACAAATAGACATTCACTTCTGCAGATATTTTTTAAAAGGCTCTGCACTGACAGATGTTTTAGTAATATGCCACACTGGAATTGAGCATATCCTGACCCGGACATCTCATTTTCAATCTTTATTTTTTGTAAAATGGGAATGTATATGAATAAATTTCTTATTTTATACCTTTCAGAGAAGAAACATTTCCTTGAAACCACCAGATGAAGTCAAAGTAAGTAATGGTTATGTGGAAAAATGTCAAGTCCTAATTGCCTAGCACCACCTTAGTAAATACGTCCAACAGCAGCACCAGCGGGAGAAGTTAAAGTAATAAGGAACCAGTAGAAAACCGTGCATCTAGCCTTGAGAAAAAAAAACCTAATTTATTGAAGAAAGACCCGACTTGGCCAAGTTTCGGCTACAACCTGCATCAAGGATCTAAAAACATACATAATACAACCAAAATTACATGCACAAATGTAACATGCATATAACAATATTAATTAGTTGATTAATTAATTAAAAATTTTAAAAGCATATTCAAAAATATGTTTATCATCAAAAATCTCAAGAATTCAAAGGTATTACAATAATAAGGAAAACCTAAGAGTAAAACAAAACTGTCATTTTAAATATCATATGAAATAAAAATCCCAAAGGCCATGTAACTGCTACATAATAAATTAAATCAATAAACTAAATAAATTGAATCAGGTTGGGCAGACTGGATGGACCATTCGGGTCTTTATCTGCTGTTATCTACTATGTAACTACATAGGGCTCCTTTTATCAAAGCGCGCTACAGGGGTTAGCGCGTCGGACATTTCATCACGCGCTAACCCCCATGGTAGCCTAAAATCCTAACGCCTCGTCAATGGAGGCGTTAGGTACTAGCACAACAGGCAGTTTAACGCGTGGTATTCCGCGCGTTAAACCGCTACCGTGCCTTTGTAAAAGGACCCCATAGAGTGATGGAATTCAGATGGTCAGTAGCTCACTTTAAATAAATACTTACTTGGGAATGATAACAACCTATGTTCCTCTAATCATAAAATCATTAATTTCACAAAAAAAACACAAAATGAAAGAATGAAATCCTGTTCAAGGAAAATAACTGATATAATTCATAATATCACATCATTCCTTTAAAAATTAGCATTTATCAGGCAGTATATGATTAAACTCTAAAATAATCCTACTATATATCAGAAACTGTAAAATAATCCTACTATATTTATCATTTATTTGACTTGGAAACATGATGGCAAATAAAGATCAAATGGCCCATCCAGTCTGCCCATCCGCAGTAACCATTATCTCTTCCTCTCTAAGAGATCCCACGTGCCTATCCCACTTGCCTTTCTTGAATTCAGACACACCTTCATTACAACACAATTCAAGACTGTTTACAATAAAATAAAAAAAGAATAGAACACCACTAATAAAATAGGATAGTAACACACACTCATACCAGAAACATAAACATTCATATCCTGATGCTACAAGGCTGTGCTCTCCCGTAGCGCACCTTGATAAAAGGAGCCCCAAGTCCCAGTCTTGTGTTCTTAGTGATGGAGGACATTAAAAGAGAAGAATAAAAAGACTTGGCTTGAGTTTAATTTCTGCTAATAATAATTCTGGATATGGGAGGCCATGCAGAGGGATTTCCTGACTGGTAAAGAGTTTTAAAGATAAAATATATTATGGATTGGGTCCTGTTTTTTTCATGGAGAGTGAGAGAGATTTGGTTTCGGCTCCTCTTCATCTGAGTGCTGATAATCACATACTTCCGTTTCTTTGCACATGAGGACGTGCAAGTGGGGAGGAGGATGGCGCATCGGAGGGCTCGGAGGCAGTGCTATCGGAGAAAGAATGGCCCCAGAGGGATCCCAGCGGGAAGTTGGGAGAGCGGTTGTCCTGATTGGGAGGTCGCCGCGATTGTTGGAGGATCCCGAGAACATTGGCGACGGCCGTCGGATCTGAAGAGGATGGCAGTGGCCGTTTAATGCAACTGATCGTGGTCCCTCCCAACTAGGACCCACAATCCAGTCTATGGAAAAACCCCAAAAGGAAAAAGGTCTCCAAACTATTGCCAAGGCTGGGCAGTGCTAATTGCCACAGCCTAGAAACTCTGTGGTTCTTGCCCAAAAGGAATGCAAGGACCCCTCACAAGCCACTAAGGCTTTCAGTAACCTTTTTTTTGCCTTGAGGTTACAGAGACAACCAGCCCCTTAACTAGCACAACCAGTCCCAGCCTAACTTACTTTAAACCCCATCAGTTTCCATAGCCCACGGGTCAGAATCAACATTTCCCTTTTTGAAGCCCATGGCTTCTTCCTGGTCTGAAATGTCTTCCCTATCTGAAGCTTCCCTCATGCATTCATCTAACATTTCAGCTTCCATAAAGTTAGCTCTGACCTGGGTGTTAGGCTGAGGTATACTATGGCGTGCTCTTGGAACTGGTCTCTTGTCTCCATTCTGTCTCCTCTGCTCCAGTGTGGGTTGGTTCAGTGGCTGCCTCCTTTCTGAGCACTGCTGCTGGTCCCTATAAGCCTCAGGATAATGAGCAACAGGTGTGGCTTGTTCCTGGCTAAATTGAGGACTAGAATGTTCCTGGTGTTGCCTGGAATTGTGTCCCCCATGAATGTTAAGAGATTGGTGGTGCATCCTCCCCCTAGGAACAATATCCTGAGTACTTTTAATTCCACTTACACATTGTTCTCCCTTCTTTAACTCAGGCGAAAACAAATAGGTACTTCCTTGCTCCTCACTGAACCTTCCTTATCTGACTGTAGTTCAGGGCTGAAGTGTTGGTGTGGGTAGTGTTTTATCTCTTTGGGAGAGTATTTTCCCCAGCCTAGCCCTAGGCATAGGCGTCCTTTCACTACCCTGCTCAGTCGACCCTGTGACAATATGTATATACTAGTCATTAAGCCCGTTACATTAACGGGTGCTAGAATATATGTCTGTCTGTCTTTATTTCTGTCTCTCTCTCCCTCCCAATATCTTTCTTTCTGTCTGTCTCTCTCCCTGGCCCCCTTTGTCTGTCTGTCTTTCTGTCTCTCCCTGCCCCTTTGCTTTTCTTTCTGTCTCCCTCCCGCTGTCTGTCTTTCTTTCTATCTGTCTGTCTCTCTCCCAGCCTCCTATGCAGCAGCATTTCTCTCCCCCCCCCACTTCCCTGTGTAGCCACAGCAGCATTCCCTCCCTCTCCATTTCCCTCCCTCTTCCCTCTCCATTTCCCTCCCTCCACACCTCTTCCCTGTGCAGCAGCAGCGTCTTCCCTTCCTCCCCCTTTCCCTTCTCACGGTCTAGGCAGCTTCTTTAGTCCGTTGCCACCCCCACCCCCCCTTCCCTTTCCTTCCCGCGGTCCCGACAAACCTGCCGACTCCAGCCTGCAGCACTCTGCACACGCTGCTTCGGGGCCTTCTACTGCCCTGATTTACTCTGCCGCGTCTCTGATGATGTCATCAGAGACATGCCAGAGTAAATCAGGGCAGTAGAAGGGCCCGAAGCAGCGTGTGCAGAGTACTGGAGGCTGCTGGAGTAAGCAGGTTTGGAGTCGGGACCACGGGAAGGGGGAGGGGCGGCAAGATGTCGGGAGAACTGAGTTACCGAAGAGCAGGGAGTCCAGCAATGGCGGCCAGTGCTGCAAGTGTAGGTAGGAGCTGGGGACTCGCGCATGCGCACTCCTGCTTGGCCACGGACCTACAGAACATGGAACAGGGAATACAGAACACGAAAGTTGGAGTGCGCATGCGCGGCTAGCGTTTTATTATATAGGATATTCATAATATTACATTATTCCCAAAGCTCTCTCTAATCAATCCATTGTGCTCTGTGCATTAATTGAATAGCGTTTAAAATCACATAGGGACATATTCTATAAACAATGCCTTATGTTAGGCACCCTACTGGTGCCTAAATTGGCAACTTGTTAAAAAAAAAGATTAAAAAATCATTAAAAATAATTGTAGGTGCCTACAAAAATGGTGCCTTCATCTTGTCTATGGTGGCACCCTAGAATGCCTAAGATCAAAGTAGGCGTGATTAACACCGGAAACAACCTTAGGTTTTCTTAGGCGTCTCCATAGACGCAATTCACGTCAAACATAGGCACAAGAAATGTAGGCCTTCAAAACCTTGGCCTACATTTCCAGTTCTATCAAAACTGGATAGTGGAAGATGTATATCAACAATAACAAAACAAGTACTACAACAAGTTGATATTAGGAAGTTTACCTTCTAGGAGGAAAAGATCTCAGATTCTACCGCATAGGGAACATATATGTTTTCTCCCTATAAATTTGTGGCATATGGTTTCTTTCATTGATCAAAAACCTCCTCTATTAAAGATTTAAATTTTTTGTTTCGTGAATTTTTTATAATTTTTTATCTTTTTATAATAGTGGAATGAAACTTATTAGTAACTATAATTTTTCTAAAAAACTTTATAAAGTGCAGAGAAAGTTACTTATCTGCCTCTTTGCATATGTAGAAGCATCTTGTGAAAGTGCTGAGTGCTTTTGATGAAAGTGCTTCAATTAAAGGTGCTTCAAAATAAGGTGCTGAGTGCCTGAATAGAAAAATATTGCACATTAGAAAAACATAAAGTGCAAATGCTTAAAGCTGCCACAGTATTTCACATCAAACTGGCAAAAAAACGGCACTTATCTCAAGTAGCTAACAAGCTGGTAAAGTGCAGCGTGCTCTTGAAGTCACTCCAACAAACTAAAAGTCTCCCTTTCTCACAAATGGTCAGGATTAGAAGGAACTGTTCATCTCTCAGTGATTTTAATGCACAATCAAAAGATTTCCTGGCCAGCCGTGCATGTCAGGAGGTCAGGCGCAAGCTTTCCGCACTCCCGCCTGGCCCAGCACTGCTTTCTGAATGGCTGCAGTTAGTTCTCACGAGTCCCAAGAGAACTGACTGCAGCCATTCAGAAATCGGCACAGGCAGGAAGTGGGAGCACAGAAAGCGTGCTCCTGATCTCCGCGCTTCTGACCTGAGCACTGCTGGCTGGGAAATATGCTGGACCACCAGGTACCACAATGACGGCAGCGGGCGGGTTTAAAAGATGTGGCAGCGGGTTTTAAAATATGGGGCGGCAGGGGGGTTTAAAAGATGCGGCAGTAATAAAAAATATGTTTCTTCACTTCTTAAGACGCACTTACATTTCCACCCTCCTTTTTGGGGGTGGAAAAAGTGCATCTTATGGAGCGAAAAATATGATGTGTGTGTGTGTGTGTATATATATATATATATATATATACACATACCATATAATATTTGTCCTCAATCTGAAGTACTGATAAGTTGGAGCCAATACAAAATATTTACCCCCCTCTTCTACAAAGCAGTGCTAGTGGCCCCAAAGCCCATAGAGATTTAAGGGGCTTCGGAGCTGTTGCCGCGTGGCTTTGTAGAAGAGGGGGTTAAAGCCTAATATCAGTAAGAGATGGACAGTAGAACAATAGAGTTGTCAGAGTCAAATGTTTGGTATACCCACTCCACAGCCCTGCCTGATGTAACTCAAAGTGGTTTTAAATTACACTGCCTAATTAAAGGGCCCTTTTACTAAAACATGCTAAGCCCAGATTTAACATATGTGGCTTTTTAATTTTATTTTTTTAAGTCTCATTCTAATTTTGCGTTTGCACATGGGACTTGTAAAAGTTAGAGGAAGCACTTACCATTTTAGAAAGGTTAAGTGCTCCTACATTGTCTGCGCTACCCAGTTAGCATACACTAATGGGAATATGCTAGCTGGATAACATTTCTACACCTGTTCCCTGCCCATGATACATGCCCTCACAAAAATGTATTTAACAAAATAAATAATGCGCAGCTCATAGTGTGTTCAAATTGGCAAATTTCCAAAAAAAATGCTCTAATGTGTTTTGCAGAAAGGCTTTTTTTTTACCCACAAAGGGGAGAATTCATCAACAGGCACTAACCACGTTAGAGCATGCTAAGCGCTAAAGATGCCCATTATATTTCTATAGGCATCTTTAGCATTTAGTGCACGCTAATCATTCGCGAGCAGTAAGGCAGTAGCGCCCATTGATGAATTTCCCCCTAAATATTTTGCTTTTTATTTACTTAACGTGAACTTACTAACAGAATACTTTGGTTGCTGATAAAGTAGCAGTTCCACATTATAAATGTTTGTTTGAATTTAGTACTAAAAGCCAATTTCTTATTTGCTATTTAGGTTCTACCTGTTTTTATAAAGGAAGAACCCAGATTGCATCCTATTTGCCCTGACTCCTCGTCTAGACATTTAATGGTAAGATTACTCCCTTTCTCAAAGAACACTACCTGTAATACCTGCAGTCAGTTATTATAAAAATAGATTTCAGAGCATGCTGTTCTGTTTCTTTGGATTCACTTAGCATGCATGCATTCATGTGCATTCATGCTATGCTTTGATTTGCTGGAAATCTCTGATGTACTTGCAAAAAATTTAAATTATAGTATTAAGCTATTGAATTTCAGACATAATAAGAGTGAATATAGATGCTTCAGTGTTATCTTTACTACTTTCTTTCTTTTCTGTGTTTTTCGTATCCAAGGTATACTTGGTGATCTTTCAAAGTTAAAAATTAAAAACAATATGGAATTTAATATTTATTTCCTTTTGAATAGCAAGTCTTTTTTTTAATCTTTATTCATTTTAAAAACTAACATCAAGTGCAACATATAAAACAATGTACAAATAAACAGCACTTAATGCCATCAAATGATATAATAAATATACATCCCTTCCCCCCACCCTTTCATACAGCATAAAGACAATCAGGAGTAACACCAATGATCAAGACAAACAAAAGTGAGATCAAATAATAAATTAAAGGCATATCCCCCCTCCCCTTCCACCCACTCATTCTGGACGTGTATAATCAAAAGGCTAAAACTAATATTCAGTCTTTACAAAATGTTGTCAATGGATCCCAAACCTCCTTAAATTTCTTATAATGTCCCAATTGTATTGCACTCATACAATCAAATTTATAAGTTTGACACAAGTTTAACTTGTCCCAATTTTTCCAATTTTTTTAAATGAGCTGTATGGCAACTCCCGTCATGATGAAAAGTAGTCTATTATTGCATGAGGTTATTGGACTCTTGGCCCTCAATAACGTGCCAAACAGCACTATATCATATGTCAATGCCATTGGAACTTCCAGTATTCTATAAAAAACCAAAAACTAGTCTTCGAGACATTTGGAGCATTGAGATTAAGCAGCAGATTTCTGCGTCTCAATGGCCACGAATTTGGATTTGGAGGGTGAGATGTATAGATGTCAGCATCTATAAGACAAACATGGTTTTTTTTTGTTGCATAGAAGTTTTTGGACCCCTGTTTAGATTATAAAAATTAGCTAGTTCTAAGTCAAATAGATGCTGCCACTGTCATCTCGATATAGGGACACTGGATCGTCTGTTCTTTTATCCCTTGATACTTAAATTTTGGAAATCCATTTGGAATCAAATCAATAAAATACTGGAAGCTCCAGTGGCATTGACATATGATACAGTGCTGTTTAGCATGTTAATGAGGACCAAGAGTCCAATAACTTCATGTAATAATAGATTACTTTTCATCATGACATGAGTTGCCATACAACTTATTCTGAAAAATTGGGACAGGTTAAACTATAGTTTTTGGTGGGAAACCTTGTGCCAAACTTATAAATTTGAACGTATGAGAGCAATACATTTGGGACATTATAAGAAATTTAAGGAGGTTTGGGACCCATTGACAACATTTTGTAAAGATTGAATATTAGTTTTAGCCCTTTGATTATACACGTCCAGGATGGATGGGTGGGGTGGGAGGGGAGGGGGGATATACCTTTAATTTATTATTTGATTGTACTTTTGTTTGTCTTGATCATTGGTGTTACTCTTGATTGTCTTTATGCTGTATGAAAGGGTGTGGGGGAAGGGATATGTATTTATTATATCATTTGATGGAATTAAGTACTGTTTATTTGTATATTGTTTTATAATATGTTGCACTTGATGTTAAGGATGTTTGGACCCATTGACAAAATTTTGTAAAAATTGATTATTAGTTTTCTCCATTGATTATACACATCCAGGAGGGGTTGGGGGAGAGGGGATATGCCTCTAAATTACTATTTGATTGTAATTTGTTGGTCTTGATCATTTGTATTACTCTTGCTTATTTTTATACTGTATGAAAGGGTAGGTGGGGGAGAAGGGATATGTATTTATTATATCATTTGATGAAATTAATTAGGTACATTGTTTGATATGTTGCACTTGATGTTGTTTTAAATGAAGAAAAATATGAAGAAAAAAAAAGAACTCGGCCTGATTTGAATTAGGAGCATAAGTATTAAGAAGCATCAGGGTATCATTTCCTGAAGTCATATCAACATGAACCCATCTACCTATAGGATCAGCTTTATAATTACCAAATACCGCTGAACATTTCTTATTGATCAGGATAGCGACTCCAGCCTTTTTCCACACTGCAGATGCAAAAAAGCAGTGTTTAACCCACCCCCTTCTAATTTATTGGCTTCAATAGGTGCTAAATGAGTTTCCTATAAAAAATAAACTTCCGCTCCCTGTTGTTTCAAAAAATTGAAAATTATTTTCCTTTTAATTGGATGATTCAGTTAATTGACATTTAATGAATACAATTTCATAGACATTTTAAATGATTAATAAACATAACAATTAATAGACCTTAAGTTCCCTTTTAAAAAAAAATAATTAATATTTCCATACACATTCAGGACCCAAAATAGAACATATCTCCACCCCGATCCCATCCCAACTTATAACATGACAGCTTGTGTACAACCCTCAGATGACACCCAACCCCTCCCACTCCCCATGCTCCCTAATTCTTTCCAAAAATTAATCCTCTATGTACCCAATACTAAACAATCAATTTCCCATGTTCAATTTAATGCATCAGGAACCGCAGAGTTAATTCATTACTAGTTAATTACTAGATACTATTACGGTTATATAAGTACAAAAATATACCTCAATTCAAATATCAAATCATAACTGAACCCATAAAAATACCCACCACATTCCATTAAATTCATACGTCTAATTTCATTTCATTATTCCACAGAATCAAATTAATAAGAAATATAAGCTGAATTAATTTCACAAATACATATGAATTAAAGAGGTTATTAGAACGAATAATTTATATCTTTAAAAGACTACAAAAATATTGTAATATCCAAATTGATAAAGAACAATAAATATTCATTCCACTCCCAACAGATATAAATATTAATTAAAAAAGCCTCGACTGAAGCTATAACAAACGGAACCCAATCTGGAAAACAGTTAAAAGACACCATCCCTAAAAGGGTATCTATACAGACATTCAATATGCTACCTGCATGAGAACATAAGAATTGCCGCTGCTGGGCCAGACCAGTGGTCCATCCTGCCCAGCAGTCCGCTCACACGGTGGCCCCAAGGTCAAGGCCAGTGCTCCAAATGAGTCCAGTCTCACCAGTTTAGTATGAACTTGTCCAACTTTGTCTTGAAACCCTGGAGGGTGTTTTCCCCTATAACAGACTCCGGAAGAGCGTTCCAGTTTTCTACTACTCTCTGGGTGAAGAAGAATTTCCTTACGTTTGTACGGAATCTATCCCTTTTCAACTTTAGAGAGTGTCCTCTCGTTTTCCCTACCTACCTGTCTTTCTCTTCTAAGTCTATTCCCTTCAGTATTTTGAATGTGTTGATCATGTCCCCTCGCAGTCTCCTCTTTTCAAGGGAGAAGAGGCCCAGCTTCTCCAGTCTCTCAATGTACGGCAACTCCTCCATCCCCTTAACCATTTTAGTCTCTCTTCTCTGGACCCTTTCGAGTAGTATGTTCTTATGTTATGTTCTTATGTTCTTAGATTCTTCCTCTGCTGTGCGCACTGACTGTTCTCAGACATTAGTCTTTATGAGAAGAATGTGCTGTGCTCTTTTGCACAAGAAGCTGGACTTCCTGTCTTAAGAAATCTTACTGCTAATCAGCAAGTTGCCTTTTTAAACGCTGTAGCCCTGCAATTTCTTATGACATATTATTCTACAGCTAATCTTTATCAACTCTCAGCGAGAGCTCTGACTATTCAGGCCCTTTTATTCTCCCTGCATAAATTCCATCTGCTTAAGGTAAATATCCACTTTAATGACGATCTCCAAGTTTCTCTTCTACAGCCGGCTGCAGGCTACCTCAATGCAAAAAAACACTCCAGTAGTTAAACCAAGAGCGCGACAACCAGCATCCGTGTCACCAGCATGAAGGGCAGCAAGCAACCAGTACGCCTCAAAGCTTATTATAGACCAGGACTCCGTTGTATCTCACCTACCCTATTGCCATCTCCAGGGTGACAGGAAACGCGATACCCTTCTCATATTCATATTTTAAGACCAGCTGACACTCACGGAGTTTCAGCTCAGCATTGCTGACCCAAAGTTCAGCCGATACATCAGCTGTTTTCATAAAAAAGACTCGGCCCCGGAAGTGAACTGTGACTGCAGTAAGCGTTCTCCAGTCTGAGCCAAATGAAATCCTGCCCTCACTCTAACCGTCAAAAACCATTGGTTGTTTAAAAATTGTAGGGATTTTACAGTAAGCACTTTCCATATGAAAATACAACCAAAAATATTATAAAATAAACATGAATGAGTGAAAAGTTCAAAATAAAGTTCAAAAATTTACTAAATCATAACATATATTTTCAAGTCTGAATACAGGCATGTTAATGAAGAAAGCATTTGCAATCAAATAAGCAGGGGTTGTGCCAGCAAGTCTGAAACTGCTTGGCAATAGGCAAACAGACTAAATTGAAGTTACTCACTGTGGAGAAGATCTTATAGGAGAATAAAATATCTTTGGCTGGGATCCATAGCAGGTCAAAAGCTGGAACGATCCCATAAGCTGGTTTTAAACCAGTGCAGTGCTTCAATGTGCGGTTGAAATTGTGCGAGTCAGCAGGGCTTGTGTGCTAAAGTATGTGCCAGTGTGCCTAAAAGCAAGGTGGCAGAGCTAAAGCATAAGGCCTAGGTCTGGCCAGGACTTGTGGTAGTCAAGACTATAAACTATTCTTGTGAAAGAAATATTTCACTGTTCCAAAGAGAAATTTAGAGTCTCATATGTTTTGCTATGAACTGTTTTTGAAGATAAATGCACAAGTCTGCTAAAGGAGAAGATCCTGTATTTTTGTTTTGCATTGAAACACTTTTGATGAACATTTTGAGCATTTTTGCAAAAGAGTGAGTGAGTAAACTGCTTTTGGTTATTCATTTTGAGTCCCTGTATCTTTCAAGCAGCCTGTTCCACCAACTTTATTATTGGACAAACCGCTTGGTCCAGAATCAGTGACCGGGTCGGGTCAACCTTGCTAGGCACATGCCAAGGGCCAGCACCTGGCCACAACATACACATAGTTGTTTACTCTTTTTTTTTTTTTTTTATTGATCCTAAACATTCAACCAATAACTCTGATTCCAATTTCTTTAAAACATAATTTTTTGAGGCATCTGAAGGGCAATTTCTATAAGCTTGCGCATAAAGACGTGCCAATTAAGTGCCAAAACATGGCTTTTATATTCCTAAACATGTGTTAATTAAGGACCAAAACATAGATATTATGAATATATTTTTTGTTTTTAGCTGGCATCTTTCTCAGTAGTAGGTGAACTACATTTAGGTACACTAGGTACTTCCCTGTCCCCATGGGAATTAGAAACTAATTTTGTACTTGAAGCAATGGAAGGCGGGTCAGAGGGAGCAGGACTCGTAGGCAGGGCTGGTATTAGATCTGCTGGAGCCCAGGGCAGAAATTAGAGGGGTGCCCCCAATTCTTCTACTCCCTGCCCCTTCCCTGATTTTCCCACCCACCAAATGCCCTTCTATCTTATATCTCTCCCTCCCATCCACCATCTCTCCCTTTCTTTTTCCAACTGCCCTCCCATCTAGCATCTCTCCCTTCCCCCTCCTCCCCACCACCCTGAGTCCACTAAATGCCCTCCCATCCAGCACGTCTGTTTAAAATCAGGAGCATTAGGAGGGATCAAGCAGGGACTCTCTAGGGGACCCCTTCAGGCAGGATGTTTTTCCCTTTTCCCCTCCCTCATTTTTTAAATTCAAGGGGATCATCAGCGCAGAAGTGATTCTCAAGTGCTGCCTACGGCCTCAGTGCTCTTCCTAAGTTGCGGCCCGCTCAACCAGAAACAGGAAGTAGTGTCATAGAGAAGGCAGGTCGTGACAGAGTAAGAATGCCAAAGTGGGGGTTTCAGACTGGGGGGAGTAGAGAAGGAAAGGATATCCCGCCACAGGATATCAAGCCTGAAGCTGTCTTGCTTGACACCCCTCCCCTAAAACCAGGAAAGGCTAAAGAGGTTAGGGCTTTTCAGCTTGGAAAAGAGATGGCTGAGGGGAGATATGATCGTTCCTGAGTGGTGTAGAACGGGTCCCCTTTCTTCATGTTCTTTGCCAGAGTCTCTTCCACTCGAAGTTTGGCCTCTCTGACTGCCGTTTTGACCGCTGCAGACCTCGCCCTATGTTCTAGTTTAGCTTCCCTAGTCTCCGTTCGTTTGTAGGAAATAAATGCTTTTTTCTTCTCCTTGACGAGGTGTGAGATTTCTGCGGAGTATCATTGGGGTTTGTTGTTTCTCCGCCGTTTGTGTACTGATTTAATGTAGAGGCTTGTCGCTTCATGTATGGTAGATTTCAGGGATGACCACATAGCTTCCACATCATCGGTCGTAGCTTGGTTCTACAGTGTCCGGTGGACGAAATCTCCCAAGCGTTCGAAGTCAGTGCCTCAGAAGTTGAGTACTTTTGTTTTCGTGTTTAATCTAGGGAAACCTTTCCTGAGATAGAACCACACCATGTTGTGGTCACTGGAAGCTAGTGTATCTCCTACCGAGACCTTCGAGACACTATCCCCGTTGGTGAGTACCAGGTCCAGGATCACCTGGGCCCTAGTGGGTTCCAATACCATTTGTTTGAGTCGTGCTCCCTTTATGGATGTTAACAGTCTCCTACTGCCGCTGGTTGTTGCTGAGTATGAATTCCAATCTGCGTCAGGCATGTTGAAGTCCCCTAGCAGAACAGCGTCTCCCCGTAGAGTGATATTCTCTATGTCTTCAATTAATTCGGAGTCTTTGTCTTCCAGTTGTCTTGGCGGTCTATATACTACACCAAGATACAGGCATTTTTCCCAGCCTCTGGCCAGGTTCACCCAGAGGGATTCCCCAGTATACTTGACATCTGTGATTCTGGTAGTTTTGATTTCTTCTTTAATGTATAGTGCCACCCCTCCCCCTGACTTTCCCTCTCTGTCCTGACGAAATAAGTTGTATCCCGGTATAGCCATATCCCACCCATGAGAGTCTGTGAACCAAGTTTCGGATATTGCCACCACGTCAAGGTCGGCATTCATTATTTCGGTCTCTAATTCTAGAATCTTATTGCCTAAACTGTGTGCATTAACATACATAGCCCTTCATACCCCATGATTGCTAAGTCCCTGTGGGGAGTTTCCCACCTGGGGTAGTGTGACTCCTAGAGAATTGTTTGCAATGGGGACACTTACTTTGGACTTAGAATCGGAGTTTCGACTCACCTCGTCAGGATCGTTCCTTACTGCCCTTGTATCTGAGTGGGTACCCTCCCCCGACTTACCTAGTTTAAAGCCCTACGAAGCAGGCGGGCTAGTCGGTGTCCAAAGACGTGCTTACCCCTGTTGGTCAGATGGAGTCCGTCTGGTCCCTGAAGTCCTTGCAACGCCTCTCCATGGTTCAGGAATCCGAAGTTCATTTCCTGGCACCATCCTTGAAGCCACTCGTTAGTCCTCAGTATACGCTCATCCCTGGCACTTCCTGTGCCTCTAACTGGGATGATCGAGTAGATGACCATCTGCGCTCCTGTCTGCTTCAGCCTCTCACCCAGGGCTCCAAAGTTTCTAGTTATGTTCTCCGGGGTGTTCTTAGCAGTGTTGTTTGTGCCAATGTGAATGAGGACCATGGTGAAGTGATCTTGGGGCTTGAGAAGCCTATCAAGACAGACGGTGACATAAGAACATAAGAACATAAGCAGTGCCTCCGCCGGGTCAGACCATAGGTCCATCCTGCCCAGCAGTCCGCTCCCGCGGCGGCCCAAACAGGTCACAACCTGTCTGAATCTCCAGAAGGGGTCCCCTTGCCACCCTGGTTTCCCATTTAAGTCCTAGCTTCCCATCGAAGTCCTAACCCTCCGGTCTTGCACATGCACGACCTGGTTGGGTTTCTATACTTATTACCTGGTTAGCTTTCTATACCTGTGTTACATCCCAGCACCTCTCTCAGTATCCCACGATCCCTTTATCCCTCAGGAATCCGTCCAATCCCTGTTTGAATCCTTGTACCGTACTCTGCCTGATCACTTCCTCCGGTAGCGCATTCCAAGTGTCCACGACCCTTTGGGTGAAAAAAAACTCCCTTGCATTTGTTTTGAACCTATCTCCCTTCAGTTTCTCTGAATGCCCCCTCGTACCTGTTGTCCCCTTCAGTCTGAAGAATCTGTCCCTATCCACCCTCTCCATGCCCCTCATGATCTTGAAGGTCTCTATCATATCTCCCCTGAGCCTCCTTTTTTCCAGAGAGAAGAGCCCCAGCCTATCCAACCTCTCGGCATATGGGCAGTGTTCCAGCCCTCTTACCAGTTTGGTTGCTCTCCTTTGGACTCTCTCAAGTACCGCCATGTCCTTCTTGAGGTACGGCGACCAATATTGAACGCAGTATTCCAGATGTGGACGCACCATCGCTCGATACAATGGCATGATGACATCCCGCGTCCTGGTTGTTATGCCCCTCTTTATGATGCCCAGCATCCTGTTGGCTTTTTTCGAGGCTGCTGCGCACTGTGCAGATGGCTTCAGTGATGCATCCACCAGCACACCCAAGTCCCTCTCAAGACCGCTGTCTCCCAACAATGCCCCCCCCAATTTGTAGTTGAACAACGGATTCTTTTTCCCTATATGCATGACCTTACATTTTTCCACGTTAAAGCGCATTTGCCATTTGTTTGCCCAGTCTTCCAGCTTGTCCAGGTCCCTTTGCAGGTCCTCACACTCCTCCCTGGACCTAACTCTGCCGCACAGTTTGGTATTGTCTGCAAATTTTATAACCTCGCACTTTGCCTCCTTTTCTAGGTCATTGATGAATATGTTGAAGAGTAACGGCCCCAGCACCGATCCCTGTGGCATACCGCTCGTGACTCCCCGCCAGTCAGAATATTGGCCCTTTACTCCGACCCTCTGCAGTCTACCCGACAACCAGTGCTTGATCCATCTGTGCACATCCCCTCCCACCCCGTGGTTCCACAGCTTCCTAAGCAGCCTTTCATGTGGCACCTTGTCAAAAGCCTTTTGAAAATCGAGGTAAATGATGTCTATGGGTTCCCCATTGTCCACCCAACTGCTTATTCCCTCAAAGAAGTACAGAAGGTTCGTTAGGCATGACCTTCCCTTACAGAATCCGTGCTGGCTTGTTTTCAGTAGGCCATTTCTCTCGATGTGCTCGCAAATGCCGTCCTTGATCATAGCTTCCACCATTTTCCCTATTATTGAAGTCAGGCTCACCGGCCTGTAGTTCCCGGGGTCACCCCTCGATCCCTTCTTGAAGATGGGTGTGACATTCGCCAATTTCCAGTCCTCTGGTACCTCTCCAGTTTTCAAGGATAGGTTGCAAACATGTTGGATTGTGCCCGCTATTTCTTGTCTTAGTTCCTTCAGAACCCTTGGGTGGATCCCGTCTGGGCCCGGTGATTTGCCGCATTTTAACCTGTCTATCTGTTTGAGGACATCCTCCTTACTTACCTCTATGTGCTCCAATTTTTCAGCCTGTTCCCCACTCATGAGCTCCTCTGAGTCCGGTATATTAGATGTATCTTCTCTCGTGAAAACCAATGAGAAGAACGTGTTCAACCTCTCAGCTACCTCTTTATCCTCCTTAATCACTCCCTTCCTATCCCCATCGTCCAACGGCCCCACCTCCTCTCTCGCTGGTCGCTTCCCCTTAACGTAACTGAAGAATGCCTTGAAGTTTTTCGCCTCCCTGGCCAGCCCCTCTTCGTATTTCCCTTTTGCTTTTCTAACCTCTCGGTGGCATTCCTTTTGGCATTTCCTGTGCGCCTGGTGATTTTCCTCCGTTGGGTCCTTTTTCCATCTCCGGAAGGATACTTTTTTGTCATTTATTGTCCTCTTTACTTCTGTTGACATCCAAACCGGGTCCTTTGACCACTTGTTCTTGCAGCTTTTCCTGAAACTGGGGACGTACATTCTTTGTGCTTCCTGCAGGGTGTCCCTGAATAGGGTCCAGGCGCTTCCTACAGTCTCCATCCTAAAGATGTTTCTGAGCTTCCTCCCCACCATTTTCCTCATAGCAACATCTCGGACCCTGGCTCCAGGCAGACAGCAAACCTCACTTGACTGCATATCCGGTCTGTAGATTGGTCCCTCGGTGCCCCTCAGCATAGAGTCCCCAATGACTATTACTCTACGCTTCTTTGGGGGGAGCTAATCAGTTGTCCCCGGAGTTGGAGCCGTGCGCTGGACTACCTCCTGCTCCTTGTCGGCATCCTCCTGCTCCTTGTCGACATCTTCTACCTGTAGGATCTGGAATCTGTTCCTCAGGGTGAGTTGTGGGGTGGATGTAAAGTTGCCCTGTTGGTGCGAAAAAGAAGAAGAGGGTGAAGAGATTGAAAGAGGGGTGTGGGATCGCCGGTGTTTGCCCGTGGAGGAGGTCACCAGCTGCCAGGAGTCAGCATCTCCAGCCATCTCCTCTACCCCAATTGTTGGTTTTAAAGCTGGTGATTTGGGTGTCTCGAGGGAGGACATGTCTTGGGCCAGCTCGGTGATTTGGGACAGCTCCTGGACGACTTCGTCAATGTAGGCCTCATCCTCTCGGATACTTCTCAGGCGTTTCACCTCCTCCCTGAGACTCCTAAGTTCCTGCATGATGTCTCCGTCTAGCTGGTCGACCTCCTCTGTCTGTGTAGAGACTGTGGAGAAGAGGGGGGGAGGGGGATGATCTCAGTCTGCACAGAGACCTCTGTCCACAGTCCTGGGTCCTCATCCTTCTGCACACATACCGTGGTCACCCCCTGGGACCCCCAGTTACCAGACAGTTGGTCTTGATTGCAGACATGGCACTTCTTGTTCTCCCTGCCATAACCAAGTTGTAGCTGAGGTCTGCCTGATAGTGAGTAAGTTAGAGAGTTAGAAGAAATATCTGTCTGTGAGTCAGAGTGAGAGATTGAAAGATCAGAGAGAGAGTTTGAAAGATTAGGTTATTTGAGAGAGTGTCTGCCTGTGGGTTAGGGTGAAAGTTTAGAATAAAGTTTAAAGAATAGGGTAAAGATTAGGCTCTTCGCAAAGGTGCTCTCGCTAAGGTGAGTGCCTTTGCCGCTCGCCGAATGGCTGTGCGCCGTTGGCTCATCCCCTTTTATGGGGGGAGTTTGGCTGGTGACATCGGGGGTGGGCGGAGTTAGCTCTCGCCTCTTCCCCTTCTAACACCGCCTTCTCTGCTCCTCTCGCCGCTCCTTCCTGCTAGCACACTCTCTGCTCCGCTCACTGTTCTGCCATGTGCTCAGGACTGTTCTACCATATGCTCAGGACTAGGCACAGCTCCTACAGTCTCCCTTCGGCTGGCCTTGCACTGATCGTCGTTGATGCAAAGTGTATCATATGTAATTTGATTTTTGTATGTAAGTGTGTAATTTGTTTTATAGTGTGGTTTTTGGTGTGATTTGTACGTTAAATGTCATGTCTTATTTTGTATGTAAATGTGTAAAGTGCTCTGGATAAGGGTGGGAGATAAATAAACAAAACAAACAAATTGATTTGGAACAGCACTCCATAGTTGAGGACCCTACCACATAGAATACCCATGTACAGATTGAGACTTTGTTTAACTGTCGTAATGAAGGAATTTCTAACAGCTGCTTAGACTGCGAGCACAAAGAAGAAGGCGGCAAATAAAGTACTATTGAACTAGCCAGCACAGAAGACAGAACTTGATGTAGTGCCTTATATACTAATAGCACAATTTTAAATTTTATCCCTAAACAAACGGAAGCCATTGTAAATCAGCTATCTTTTCTTTTTTATTTATTTATTTATTTTAACAAGAAGTCTTTATTGAAACATACAAACAGAACAAGTCTTTTAGGAAACAAATTTCATTGTAATACAAATCAAAATTGTTATAGATCAGAAAAGGGCAAGAAAATGTTAGCATCTCAATTTTTCCACCCTTTTTAAAGTTTTTAAATCAAAGTTTTACAAACTTCAAATTATTCAAACATCAAGTTTTACAACCATCAATTTGATGTTATACAAATAACGTCAAATTATACAAACATCAAGTTTTTAAATTATACAAACATCAAAAAATATATGTATAAATAAAATAAAAGGGAGGAAGGAAGAGGGAACACAGGAAACTGACAAAGCATTTAATGCTAAAAATAGGAGAGCTGATGCTTCAAAAAGCTCAAGTTAATCACAGTCTGGTCCAAGACACCCAAAGCACCAAGAGTGCAGGTCTGTCACCGAGATCAATCAAATTACATTGGACACACCTCTTGAAGCCACTGGGGGTCATCTTCAACATTGAAAAAAGTATTAATGTTAAATTAAACTTCTCAATTTTGAAGCCAAAAATTAAAGAAAAACAGCCAAGAAAACCCGAATGGGAAGGCACATTTGTGTATGTAAAAAATCAAAGGTGATAGAACTCTGCAGAAAAACGAAGACTGAGTGACCTGCCCTTGCGTATTAGACAAGAAAGCACCAGCACATGCATGGTACAGGGTTGCTAGAAACTTCTGCATAAATTTTACTAGCAAACATCCATGCCAAGCTCCATTGGATGATGTCACCCAGAAGGCCTGCTTAGCCTCAGAGAAACACATTTAGACCAAAAGGTTATCACATGGGCTTTTAAACCTGCCCCCTTCTTCCTCCCCACACACACATACACAATTCAGCAGCTTGAACCCTAGCAGTAGTAGCACAAGATTAACATTAGAAGTGAAGAGAACCATTATGAACCTACCATAGCTAGAGCAGGAGGGACACTCTTGCTCCCTTCAAAGATTCTAGTAAGAGCCAGACCTGGGATCCAGAGGTGTTCACCATTGAGGTGGGGAGGAAGTCTTGAGATTTGGTTGTATTGTGGTGGGAAATTGATGCTATCGAGAGCAGCAATTTTATAGAGTTGCTCCCATGCACACTTGGGGAAGAGCAGGATGCCTTATTCCCCCGTCTGCAGCTTTGTAAAATCACTGCTTCTGCTAGATTTGGTGGGAACCTGCGCAGTCCTGCACATTCTTAGATGTATTTTACAAGAGGTTCTGCATATGCCAGAGCTTTTGTTACGTACAGTTGTGCTGAATGCACACTAATCAACATGTTTGTTAAATCAATATAGGGAACACTAAGGTATGAAGTTATCAACCTGGGCTCCCTGGGTTATTTTACCGCAACTCATACTATTTTAGCACAGGGTCTCATTTTATGTACTGAGACCTAATGCTAACATAGCACAACTTGTGGTAAAATAACCTGTCTTAATAATAGCCCACTTTGATAACTCCCCTCTAAATGCTAAATCCCCACTATTTTAAAAAGGCAATGTAAGTGCCTATGTGCTTCGATAAAATAGGCTTCCAGATCCAGATCCTACCTCGATATTGTGCAAATGGCCACACACAGATTTATACCTGCTTTGAGGAAGTTATAAATATGTGAATGTACTCTATGCGTCTGCATGTGAATATTTTTAATACATGTTTGTTGGATGAGTTGCCTACCCAAAGTTCATGAACTGGATATACAATCTTGTACAGTAGTGCTGAGGGAGTTAGTTGTTAGTGCAGCAGACTTTTGATACTAGGGAAATGGGTATAATTCCCACTGCAGCTACTTGTGACACTGGGAAAGTCACTTAACTAAAATGTAATAAAGTTTTGTATTTACCATGCAGTAAGTGAAAACTCTTTATGGTAACTGGCCCCTACTTTATCTTATTCTGCCATTCATCCCCTTACTAATCCCAGCTCCTTATGTCACTCATCCACTTTCTACTTCCAGTCCCTTTCTTATCCCTTGCTCCCTATCTAGGCTTTCATTATACCCTTCTACCTTTTCTGACCTCCTTCATATACTAATCTCCTTCTTTTGTTGCTGTCCCTCCATAGCCTCTGTGCATGTCAACTGCTTCCCAACCCTCTAGATCAGGGGTGTCCAACCTGCAGCCCAAGGGCCGCATGCGCCCCCGTGAAGTATTTTGTGCAGCCCCGGTCGAGGGCAATGCAGTGTTTTCCTCTGTTGCCCCCGGGTGTTTACCGTCTTGCCAGCTCCCTCCTCTGTCTTGCTGCAGTGTTTGCACGTTTGTGCGGCCCGAGAAACATTTATTTGGGCCAGTGCGGCCCAGGAAAGCCAAAAGGTTGGACATCCCTGCTCTAGATTGTTAAACTGTCTTCCCTCACCATCTGTTTGCATTCAGTCTTCAAAGCCCTACTTATACACCTCTCACCCAGTCACCTACGTCTTGCTGTCCCTATATACCCAATACTTGACCAGTCTTGGAGTCTGACTTATTCTGGCTTCCCACCCAGTTTGGTCTCCTGCAAACCAGTCTCCTCAGTACCTGCCACCTGCTCTCCTTCCCCAGTACCCACTCATCTATTTATTTCTCAAATATTCATTCACTCTGTCTTTTTTCCTCCTTACCCCAATATCCATCCCCATGCCCCTTCCTGTCCACCTTCCCTTCCATATGCCCACAATAACTGTCCTCCTCTGTTTTCACTTGTTTTACCCATCCTCCATCAAGTTCAAGTTGATATACCACAAATTTTCAATATATACAAAATTATGGGGAGGGGGTAAGGAAAGAATACAAAGTAACATAATGCAGTACAGAAGACAGGAGGACAGTGAGGAGTTAGAGAGAAAATACGTAGCAAGAAGAAGGAAAAAGGGGTAAAAGGGTACAACAGGAAGTTTGATGTATAACATAACAGCCTTACTGGGTCAGACCAATGGTCTATCAAGCCCAGAAGCCCATTCTCACAGTGGCTAATCCAGGTCACTAGTACTTGGCCAAAACCCAAGGTGTAGCAATATTCCATGCTACCAATACAGGGCAAGCAGGGGCTTCCCCCGTGTCATTCTCAATAACAGACTATGGACTTTTTCTCCAGGAACTTGTCCAAACCTTTCTTAAAACCAGCTACGCTATTCGCTCTTACCACATCCTCTGGCAACGCTTTCCAGAGCTTAACTATTCTCTGAGTGAAAAAAAAATTCCTCCTATTAGTTTTAAAAGAATTTCCCTGTAACTTCATTGAGTGTCCCCTAGTCTTTGTAATTTTTGACGGAGTGAAAAATCGATCCACTCAGGATTTTGTAGACTTCAATCATATCTCCCCTCGGCTGTCTCTTTTCCAAGCTGAAGAGCCGTAACCGTTTTAGTCTTTCCCCTTTACCATCTTGGTCGCTCTCCTCTGAACCTTTTCTAACGCCACTATATCTTTCTTGAGATAAGGAGACCAGAATTGAACGCAATATTCCAGATGAAGTCGCACCATGGAGCGATACAGAGGAGTTATAACATTCTTAGTCTTATTAACCATCCCTTTTTTAATAATTCCTAGCATCCTGTTTGCTTTTTTGGCTGCAATCACACATTGGGCGGAAGGTTTCATCATATTGTCTGCGATGATACCTAGATCCTTTTCTTGGGCACTACTCCCAAAGGTGGACCCTAGCATCTGGTAACTGTGATTCAGGTTATTCTTCCCAGTGTGCATCACTTTGCATTTGGCCACATTGAATTTCATCTGCCATTTGGACGCCCGGTCTTCCAATTTCCTAAGGTCCGCCTGCAATTTTTCACAATCAGCATGCGTTTTAACAGCTTTGAACAGTTTAGTGTCATCTGCAAATTTAATTACCTCACTCATTGTTCCAATTTCCAGATCATTTATAAATAAGTTAAATAGCACCGGTCCCTGCCAAAGATTATGATCCAGGAGAAAAAGGAAGGGAATGATGTAACATCAATCCATGGGAAAGGCCAAAGAGAAGTAATATAACATAGCATAAAATTTCATTTATAAACCACCATATACCTGAAAGTTTGATTCAGTTAACAGAATTAACTAAAGGGTGAACAGATGCCACCACATAGTGCAAGATTTAAAATTGTTATAGTAACACTCAAGTCGCATATATTGGGAAAGGGCATGCCACAAAGTAGGAGAGGTAACTCTAAAACAGTAATTTCTATAACTGTCTAGAAAACCTTGACAGAAAGAAGGTACTACTAATAGATCCTGATTAGCTGACCAGAGTGATCTAATAGGGGCATAGGGAATCAGGCTAAGAAGGAAGGTAGAGACCCGAAGACTGAGTCTGATGTCATATAAGACATTAATATCTGATGGCATCTGCCCTCCCTGTCTTTTTCTAAGATTCTTCCAGTCCCTGCCCTCCCCCATCAGCTCCTTTTCAGACCTAGCCCACTTTTAGTCCTAATTCCCATCATTAGCTTCCTATTACTACTACTATTAAGAACATAAGAATTGCTATACTGGGACAGACAGAAGTCCATCCTGTTTCAAACAGTGGCCAACCAAAGACCCAAGTACCTAGCTAGATTCTAAGTAGTAAATTAGACTTTATGCTGCTTATCCTAGGAATAAGCTGTGGATTTCCCCCAAGCCATCTCAATAATAGCCTATTGACTTCACATTTAGGAAATTATCCAAACCTTTTTTAAACTCTGCTAAGCTAACTTATTTCACCACATTCTCCAGCAATGAATTCCAGAGTTTAATTACATGTTGTATGAAGGAATATTTTCTCCAGTCAATTTTAAATCTACTACTTAGTAGCTTCATCACATGCCACCTAGTGCATGTATTTTTGGAAAGAGTAAACAAGTGATTCACATCTACTCTTTTCACACCATTCAGTATTTTATAGACCTCTTTTGTATCACTGCTGAGCCATCTCCTCTCCAAGCTGAAGAGCCCTAGCAGCTTTAGCCTTTCCTCATAATGAAGTCATCCCATGCCTTTATCATTTTCGTCACTCTTCTCTATACCTTTTCTAATTCTACTATATCTTTTTTGAGATACAGCAACATTAATAAGCATCACGTTAGCCATCCTCCAGTCTTCCAGTACACTATATCAGAATTGAATACCATTTCTGTCACCGGTATCTCCCTCACATCTTCCTCAGTGAAAACCGAAGCAAAGAATTAATTTAATCTCTCCACTATGGTCTTGTCTTCCTGAGAGACCCTTTTATCCCTCAGTTGTCTAGTGATGCAGGGTCAAAAGGAGCTACAGTGGGAATTGAACTCAGTTCCCAAGGATCTCAGTCCACTGCACTAACCATTAAGGTTACTTCTCTACTCCAGAAGTGCTTCTTTCCTGCTCCCAAGCAACAGCCCTTTTCCTATCCCTGCCTCCATTCATGCACTTCTAGTCTTGACACACCAGCATTATCCTCCTTCCAGATAGAGTCCTCAAGACATCAGCATCTTTCCAGCCATAGCCTCTACGCACAGCTTCAACCCTCTTTCAGCCAATGCCCCCAATAATCATCTCTTTTATAGGCACAGATCCCGCAGCATATAGTTTCAACCTCTTCAGTCCCCCACCCCCCATTATTCCTTTACACAGCAGCAGGCATGGATTCCTTTGCCCCACAACTATGCTTCTGCTGCTGTCACCAGTACTACAGTTGGTTTTAATGTGAGAACCATATAGGCAATGTTGGTTCATGTTTTTAAAACCAAATGTGGCGCCACCATTAACACCAGCACATCAGTGGAGTGAAGGAATCTGTTTCCGCTACTTGAATGGACAGCCATTAAGGTGAACTTTCAGAGCCTTTCAGCTTTGACATCCTGAGCCAGTGTCTCACTGGCCTGCCCCAAAAGCCAACCCTGGTGCTAGCATTAGCACAAGCTGAAGAAAGACAGTCTACTGTAGCAGGAGTGAAGCAACAAAATCTGGTTATTGACTCCTATGTGAAAATATTAGTGTGTTGGTAGAAATCCAGACTGATCTGTTAGGCAATCTTGGTATGATATGACTTTTCAGCTAAATATTTTAAAAATATTCATAAAGAGAACTCATTGCAATTAACAATTCACCATTTTTTTTTTCTTTTTCTTTTGTACAGATGGGAGAATCATTAGGAGACAGTAATAATTCGGTTCTGGATTTTATGTCAATAAAACCATATTCAGATGTGTCTCTTGATATTTCCTTGCTAAATACTTTAGGCAAGTATAACAAAATATTTTCTGTATCATACAGTTCTTTCATTATTCTCAAATGTTTGTGTTCAGCCCTAATTCTGAGCTATGATGCACTTGGGGACAGGGTGGATTTGATTTAAAGCAAATCGATTTAAATCACTAGTCAGAAAGACTTGATTTAAATCATCATTTTCTAAAGACTCATTCTTGCTGGTATAATCATAATATTTACAACCGGATGTCATCAGAATTTTTATTATTTATTTTATTTATAATATTTATATACCACTTATAGCCTAAGGCAGTGTATCACAAACTGTGTGCCGCGGCACACTACTGTGCCTTCTGAGATTTTAAGTGTGCCACAGTATACTAGGCAGGAAGAGAGGCGCCGACATCGGCTTACTTGCAACTTCCTGCCTTCTGCTGCCAATACTCAGCAGCAGAAGGCAGGAAGTTGCAAGTTAGCTGATGCTGGCGCCTCTCTTCCTGTCCCTGGATGCCACAGCACACTCAAAATCAGGAGACAAAGAGGAAACAGGAGTCCCGGAAGCTTTTTTCCCCATTCCCAGACCGGCAGCTCAGTGTGATTGTAACTTAGTCACACAGCTGCCGCTAGCATTAGTTTAGACTCAGTTTCTTCAGGCAGCCGCAGGGCCTTTGCTAAGCTGGCCCACTTCGATAATGCAAGGTGGGCCGGCCTAGCAAAAGCCCCGAGGCTGCCTGATAAAACCAAGTCTAAACTAATTTTAGCGGCAGCTGTGTGACTAAGTTAAAATCACACAGTGAGCTGCCGCTAGCCTAGAGAGAGGAGAGGTATGCTGGAGAGGGAAGGAGGGAAGAGAGAAGAGGTACTGCTGAACATGGGGAACAGGAAAGGTGAAGTGATACTGCTGGACAGGGTGGGGGGGGATGAGGGAAAGGATAAGGTTTACTGCTGGACAGGGGGAAGGTAAAAGGAAGGGAGAAGATTTGCTGCTGGACCTGGCAGAAAGGGAGAGAAAGGAAAGGTGCTACACACTGAAGGGGGAGGGTGGGATGGTGCATGGGGAGAGAGCATGTTGGATTGGGGGTAGGAAGGAGGGATTCCACTTGAGAAAAGAGGCAAGGACAGAGAGAAAGCGTGCAGGAGGCACAAAGTGTTGGACTCATGGAGAGTGAGATGGATGGGGAGCCCAGCGTTAGGGAAACTCCAGAACCTGTGTAGATCATTTGCTTAGTAAGCAAAACCCTCAGAATCATAATTCCCGCTCTGATAATTCAAAGTACAGGCTCTTTCCCCACAAAAAAATAAAAAAAAGATTTCCCCAAATTAAAGTAGTTGTTGCATTCTCATACACCTGTGGTAGGACAGTTCAGTCTGGGTAGGCATCAGAAAATAAACTACTAAAATAATATCCAAACATTGAAAATACAGTGGAACCTCGGTTTGCGAGTAATGCGGTGTGCAAGTGTTTTGCAAGACGAGCAAAACACTCCTGCAAACCTTAACTCACAAAACGAACATGTCCCGATAAACGAGCACCTCCCCACCCATGAATGCCCCCCCTCCCCCAAGAACCGGCATCGCACCCCCTAAGGAAGTCTCTGATTGGATGAGGTGCCTGGGCCCCTCCAAAGGGAGGAGTCTGAGGCGCCTCAGCCAATCAGGGCCTTAGGCCTCTCCCTGTGCAACAGATGATGCGCCAGGGCGGGACCTAATGCCGCTATTGGGCGGCGGCCAGTGGAAGAGTAGGAGCAGGAGGGCTTTCCTCCTGCTCCCGAAGATTTGGGGAGCCTTGCCCAAGGAGTAGGAGGGACCGGGCACCCCTCCTGCTCCCAACTATTTTACAAGTACCGGGTGGGTGGGCCAGGCCCGACCGCCTGGGCCGACCAGGGGTGGACCGAGGGGTGGTTGGACTAGGAGCAGGAGGGACTGAGCACCCCTCCTGCTCACAACTTTTTACTGCCAGGGGTGGGCCGAGGCCCGTGCTGCATGCATGTAGCATTTAAAAATTTTTTTTTTTTTAAACGCTGATGGCATGAGGGAACTGGCATCCCTCCTGCTTTTTTCACCGTTCAGGGGTGGGGGGCGCGTTTATTGAGGGGGTAGTTTTTTTTGACAGTCCTGCCTGTCAATTTTATTCATTTTTTTTATGGGGCAGATATTTTACATGTATAACACACCAAAATATCTGTGCCATGGAAAAAATGAATAAAAAAGACAGGCCTGTCAAAAAGCCTGCAGACCTGATGGTAACTCAGTTACCGACAGGTCTGCAGCAGTCGGGTTTGGCAATAGTAAAACCCGACTCAAAATAGCCAAGCAATTGTTAGTGAATCAATCGCTTGGCTATTTTGCATGAGGTTTTACTAATTTGCATGGGACGATCGGGATCGGATCGCTACAGGCCTTAGTGAATCGGGCCAGATGGAAATCTGGTCGTAAAGGGCTCGCAAACCGATCGGTACATGATCAGTTTGCTTAGTGAATCTAGCCCATAGTCTTGATTGAAAGCAACTGCTTTTTAAAGTACAGCAAAATAACTTCTCCACACAAATGGTTAGAGTTAAACACTCATGCAAATATATGTGAACAAACTGGATGCACTAATGTTTGTATCAAGACCTCAAACACCCAATTCGTTTCATGTCCTTACTGGGGTGACGTGTTCATCCTCGGTCTTGTTTGATTTTTAATGCAGGTTATACCCTAATGCATCTATGTGGTGCTATAAAAGAAGTTAGGAAGAGCACTTAACTTCTAGCCCAACGGCTACCCAGCCATTTCACTGGCATGTTTCCTCAGGGGCTGTTGCTCTTCACTCTCATGTTGCTTATTTGCAATACTACAGAAGCTCTCCTCGCACCACTTGTGTCCGAAACATGCCAGTGAAATGGCTGGGTAGCCACTGGGCTAGAAGTTAAGTGCTCTTCCTAATTTCTTTTATAGCACCACATAGATACATTAGGGCAGGGGTGCCCAATACGTCAATCGCGATCGACCGGTAGATCGGGAAGGCAACGCAAGTCGATCGCGGAGCCCATCCCGATCAGCCTTCCTCTCCTCGACGTCCCCCACCACCGCCCCAAGCTCTCCCTGAAGAAGCGTCAGACCGACCAGCATTCCTCTCCCCGACGTCAATTCTGACGTCGAAGAGGAAGTTTTGGGCCAGCCAATCACTGCCTGGCTGGCCCGGAACTTCCTCTCTGATGTCAGAATTGACATTGGGGAGCAGAATGCTGGCCAGCGCGATGCTTCTGCAGGGAGAGCTTGGGGCGGCGGTGGCTTGGGGGCCTGTTCCCCAAAGGCGGCAGCGGCAAATCTAGTGGCTTGGGGGCCTGTTCCCCGATGGCAGCAGCGGCAAACCTAATGGCTTGGGGGAGGGCAGAGAGAAAGAAAGAAAGAAAGAAAGGGGGCAGGCATGGAGACAGAAAGAAGGGGGGGCAGGGAGACAAAGAAAGAAGAGAAACAGAAAGAAACGGGGAACAGGGAGACAAAGAAAGGGAGTATGAAGAGAAAGAAAGGGAGGCAGGGAGACAGAAAGAAAGAAGGGGGCAAGAAGAAAGAAAGAAAAAGTTGGAGAGAATGAGGTCTGGAGGAAAGGAAGCATACAGGAGGCTGAAAGAAGGGAAGAAATATTGGATGCACAGTCAGAAGAAAGTGCAACCAGAGACTCATGAAATCACCAGACAACAAAGGTAGGAAAAATTATTTTATTTTCAATTTAGTGATCAAAATGTAACCGTTTTGAGAATTTATATCTGCTGTCTATATTTTGCACGATGGCTCCCTTTTACTAAACCGCAATAGCGTTTTTTAGCACAGGGAGCCTATGAGCGTCGAGAGCAGTGTGGGGCATTCAGCACAGCTCCCTGCGCTAAAAACTGCTATCACAGTTTAGTAAAAAGGGAGGGGTATATTTGTCTTTTTGTATGGTTGTTACTGAGGTGACATTGCATAGAGTCATCTGCCTTGACCTCTTTGAAAAAAAACCAGAATATGAATGATAATTAACATTTTCTCTGCCTTTCAGTGTGCTTTGTGTTTTGTTTTGGTTTTAATTTTATTGTTGGTAGATCATTTTGACATGGTATTTTAAAAGTAGCTCGCAAGCCCAAAAAGTGTGGGCACCCTTGCATTAGGGTATAACTTGCATTAAAAATCAAATAAGACCGATGATGAACACGTCGCCCCAGTAAGGACACGGATCCAACTCTAAGGGACTTCAATGCTGTTTGAAGTTCTTTCAGTGATATAGGTGCTTCAAGATTTCCTTTTATATGCTCGGGAATTTTTGGCCCATGGATGAATTAATTTTAAAAATTCTAAACCCTCAATTTCTTTATTTGAATAAAGCTCAGAGGAATATAAACCTTGTAATATTCCAAAAATTGTTTTAAGATTTAAGATTCTTTCAACTATACATCAGATTTTGTATCATGCTTTCCCGGTTGTCTTACAGGGGCTTTTTTAAATTTATTGGCCTAGAAGGTGTTTGAGATCAGAAAATAGTATGAAACTGAGTTTAGAGGGCAAGATGTCAATCTCTCATGTTAAGATTGGTGCAGGGATGCTGCCTGTGGCAGGTGCCCATCTTTGGAATGCATTACCTGGAATTGTTTTTGAGTGTATTCTTCTGTTAGTTGGGTTTTTTTTCCTTTTTTTATGAGAGTTGTTTGCAATTGTGTCTGTATGCAGTGGTTTAACCTGTTATGATTGTAATCCTTGTAAACCAAATAGTCAATATACGGTATATAAATTTTTTAAATAAATAAACAATTAGTCATAGTAACTTGGAGCATTTTCATGTATTTTTCAGGGAAAATGAAGAAAGAGCTGGATCATGATGACGGTCATTTGAATTTAGATGAAACTGCTAAGCTCTTACAAGACCTCCATGAGGCTCAGAATGACAGGGTGGGATCCAGGCCATCGTCTAACGTCAGTTCTCTCTCCAACACCTCTGAAAGAGAACAACATCATCTGGGTAAAGAGAGTAATAGTATTGTAAATTCTGTCTGGAATATATAACCCTCTCTCAGAAAACATAACTGAAGTTGTTTTGTTTCTGGTGACTTTAGTCATGTTTCCCCAGAAATGGTCATATATTATACAACCTTGCCTTTTTCCCCACTGTTTAAAAATTTATGCTTGACTTGGTTAAATGTAATTCAGATTTACACTTGGTTTTTCACTGACCTACATGATCATATTCACCTAAATTAGGAGGTTAAGGAGCTCATTTTCAAACATTAAAATGTCCAAAAAACAGCACAAAACAGTATATAGATGGGGGTGGGGGGTTTAAGACTTTTTTTTTCCAGTTTGTCTAAATTTCATTTGGGCATGTTCGACGGAACCAGGGTGGGCTTATGATTTGGACATTTTTCTGCAAAAGTGGAACATTGTAAAAACATCCAGGGCAAAAAGGTACCCAGCTAAGTAACAGCTAAGTGGCAAAAAGGTGCCCAGATTGACCAGATGACCACTGGAGGAGTAAATGCATAATCCCCTCCTACCTCCTGAGAGATAAAAGTGGCAGTACATACCAGACTCTATGACATCTGCAGATATAATGGTCATTCCTCTTAGACCAGCAAGCAGGTCCTTGAAGGAGCCTAATAATTGGTGCAGTAGTGTGGAGAGAAGGGGACCTACAGTCATGTGAAAAAATTAGGATACCCCATGAAATATTCAGTTCTTTCTTAAGAAATGTTCACATATCGATGTCAAATCTTTTTTTTATTTATCTCTGGAAAAGAAAGTGATGTAAACAACAAAACTTTTCCTTGATGTACTCATGAAACAAAAAATATCTCAATGCCAGGCACGTAGTAAGGAGAGTACACATCGCTACTAGTTTAAAAAAAAAAACCCTGAGGCAGGCAAGAGCTGGCATGGTTAATGAGTGAGGTGATAGAGATAATAGAGAATCCTTCAGAAAGAAAAGCTTCACTTCAAATACTGTGTGCAATTCTGATCGCCTAATCTTAAAAAAGATGTAACGGAATTAGAAAAGGGCGATGAAAATGATAAAAGGAATGTGATGACTTCTCTATGAGGAAAGGTTCGAAAATGACTAGGACTCTTCAGCTTGAAGAAGAGAGTGATATGATAGAGGCCTATAAAATATTGAGTGGAGTGGAAAGGGTAAATTTGACTCGCTTGTTTACTCTTTCCCAAAACACTAGGATTAGGGGGCATGCGATGAAGCTACTAAGTAATAGATTTAAATCAAACTGAAGAAAATATTTCTTCACACAACATGCAATTAAACTCTGGAATTCATTGCCAGAGAATATGATAAAATCAGCATAGCAGGATTTTAAAAGGTTGGGATAATTTCCTAAAAGAGAAGTTCATAGGCCATTATTGAGATTGCTTTGGGAAATTCACTGCTGAATATTCCTAGGATAAGCAGCATAAAATCTTTGGATCTTGCTAGATACTTGAGACTTGGATTGGCCACTGTTGGAAACAGGATACTGGGCTTGGTGGACCTTCAGTCTGTCCCAGTATGGCAGTTCTTACTATACCCATCTGTATATTACCCCAGTAGCTCTTATGGCTGCAGGTGGCACCTATATGACAGTATAGTAGGATTTTGGTGTGCTCACACTTTCCATCATAAATGTAGTGGTTACAGTAATTTATAGGCCTGGGTCCTCCTCTATAGCTTACTAGCCCACTTGCCATGCTACTTAAGACTCCTATGTGATGCTCTACTAGGATTTCCAATTCTAGATGCTGCTGTTCTAGACAGGTATGTACTGTTTCATTCAGATTTTGGGAGGGTGGGAGGGGGTCAGTGACCACAGGGGGAGTGTGGGGGATTCATTACTTAATCCCTGCAGTGGTCATCTGGTCAGTTTGGGTATCTTTTTAGAACTTAGATGCTTTTGAAACAGGTCTAGCTCTGAATGTCTAAGTTTCATCCTGGACATCTTTGGAAAGGTTCAATTATCACCCTAAGACCTCCAAGTCTTAGCACACCCAAATACCGCCCATAACATGCTACCCTTGAATTTTGTGGACACAATGTCTAAGAAGCCTAGCAAGACATCCAAAAAGTCAGTTTTGAAACTTGGCACTTGGATGTTTTGGTGAGCAAAACATCCAAGTGCCAGTTTATGCTGGGTTTTTTGTATGTTTTAGTGTTTTGAAAATGCCCCTAATAGGCTAATCATTGTATTTTGTGACATGGACTATGGATGCTTAAAGTACTGTATTTTTTTGCTCCATAAGACACATTCCCCCCCCCCCCCAAAAAAAAAAAAGTGGGTGGAAATGTCTGTGCGTCTTATGGAACAATTATAACAGTTTTTTACACACACACACCCCGGTTGTACCTTTTTAAATCCCCCCTCCACCCCGGTACCTTTTTTAATTCCCTCCCATCGTACCTTTTTAAATCCCCCTTAAATCCTGGTGGTCCAGCAGTGTATCAGCAGGAGCAAGCTTTCCACGCTCCTGCCCCTCCCTTGCTGGACGGCTGCCTCATTATCTCAGGGCCAGCAGTGCACAAGGCAGGAGAGAGCTTTTTTGCGCTCCAGCCTGGGCCCGCGCCTCTCTCTGTTTGTAGCGCGACTGAGTTGCTGCCTTGGCCATCTTGGATTTTCCCGATTTTAAATAAAAGCCTTCATGTGTCTCAAAAACTGTTCGATTTGGATTCCATGGGATGGATTCCTCCAGTGGAGATACCCCTATAACATGCCAAATTTGCAATGGATGGCTACTGAACAGCTGCCACTTGCCGCAGGGTACGTGAAGGAGGGGTAGGATTCTCGGGCTTTGCCCCATCTGGCACCCTTAAGGCTGGGGGATTCCAGAGGACCCCTTGTCCAGAGAAAAGAACCTCTCCACAGCCTTGGGATGGAGCATGGGTATAGTACAGGTGTGTAGATGCTGCAGAGCCCATGAAAGGGCAAAGTGAAGTCCAGTCCCTGTTGGTACCTAGTCAGGGATTTACACCGGATTTTGTCAGTTTGCTATGAAAAAAGCTTACTTAAACTGTTGGGGGTCTTCCACTACAGATGAGGGGGCAGTATTGTCTGCGCAAGGGGACGTGTCCTCTCCAAGTGCACTTGTTTCAGCAGAAATTCCTGAGCAGAAACCAAAAGAACAGTCTGATAATTACTGGGGGACTGTAATTTGGATTCTGTGCCTTTACTATCCCAGATTGAATCGTACCTGCTGAGGGATTCGGGGTCACAAATGGAAACTGGAGGCCAGGAGACTGTAGTCTCCCTTGAGCAAGGGGTAGACCTGGTAGTATGCTGCCTTTTTATAGAAATGGTGTTGCTGGAACTTAATCTCAGACTCGCTGCAGGAATTAAACTTAGAGTCACCGTAGTCTGTGGTGGCACAATACTCGATTAAGAGTGCTTCCCAGACACAGTCTTCATTTTTTCTGTTGCATCTGGATCTTACTACCCTAATTAGCATTGGGAGGTCCCATAGGGTTCCTTTAGGGGAGCTAAGACAATGGCAAAGCTGTATCCCATGGCTCCTGAATTTCAGCAGTTATTTGTCCAGCCTGAGGTGAACTTGCTGGTAGTGAGGAGGGTGTAATCTTGAATGATGTGCAGGACTGCAGATTGGATGGTAGTCCTCATATGTCAGTGTGAAGCCTTAGACTTGGGATTTAAGGTGGCCTCTTTTGTATACCTGCCTGTCATACCAGAGTCCATCATACCACAAGCTCGTACAATGAGGTTTGCCCATAACTATTCATGGCAGGGTGAGAGATTCGGCCTCTAATGCCACCTTAAGCAGATTTCCCTTTTAGGGACAGATGCTTTTTGGAAAGGGTTTGGACAGCCCGTGTGGCTAATCATCACCCTAAGACACTTCTGGACAGTCACACTTTCATCAGTACTCCAGAGGATTCTCCTCCCAGAGAGCGGCACAGGATTCAAGACAAAGATACGGTAATTCTAGACGTACCCAGTTCTCCGGACCATACTCTGTCGTTGCCTCCAAGAAATCCCAATGATGCCATTACTATAGCCAAACTCCTATAAATAGAAGTATGGCTAACAGAGTTCTGGGAGGCATGAGTGCGTATCAGCTCTGACTGTTGGGTGCTGGACATGATCCAAGTGGATACCAACTTGAATTTTGCAGCCTTTGGTGGATTGCTTAATGGATTTTTGACCGTATGGCCAGAAACAGTGTTCAAAGTCCAAGCAACGGCGAATAGGCTGCTAGCCATTCAAGCCATAGAATCTGTTTTGCTCACAGAATCGGGCTTGAGCAGGGTATATACTTCATAGTGCCCCAAAAAAGACTTGGAAGAATGGAGACCGATCCTGGATCTGAAGTTAGTCAATGCAACCTTGAAGGTATGATTTTCCTGTCCAATTGAGTGTTTTGGTTTTTTGTTGTTTTTGGGTTTTTTTCCCAAACATCCTGGTGAGTTTATTTTATAGCCTCTTTACCCCCCTTTGCCCTCTCCTATCCACACTGGTCCTGTGGTGTAAACAAAATAAACAAACAAAAAATACTTTTCCTCTCTGTTAAATCCTAGCTCATGTTCGCGATCTAACACCAGCTCTGGAAGGATACACATTTCAAATCTGACATATTGTAATCACAGAAAATAAAATTAATTTTCCTACCTTTTGTTGTCTGGTCATTTTTCAAATCATGTTGGTCCCAGGCTCTGGTTGTCTTTTGATCAGGCTCTCCTTCTTTCTCCGTGCTAATCATCCATCTCTGTCCTCTCCTGTTTCCCTTTCTTCCCCCGGAGGTCTGGCATCTTTCCCTTTTTTCATCTCCATCCCCCGACAGCTGCAGATCCACCATCTCTCCTTTTCTCAACTACCCTTTCATCCAGCATCTTTCTTCTGTGTCCCTGTCCCTATTCTCCTCTCCAGTAGTGTCCCCCTTGTGTCCCTGTTCTATGCTTCCTCCATGCCCAGCATCTTATCTCTGTTTCATGTCTCTCCCCATATCCAGCTTCTTCTCCAGAGAGATTTGAACCAGCTAGAGAAATGGGCAGAAAAATGGCAGATGAAGTTTAACATAGAAAAATGCTAAGTGATACACCTGGGTAAGAAAAACAAGGAACATGAATATAAAATGTTAGGTGTAACATTGGGCAAGAGCGAACAAGAAAGGGACCTGGGGGTACTGATAGACAGGACCCTGAAGCTGTCAGCACAATGCGCAGCGGCAGCAAAGAAAGCAAACAGGATGTTGGGCATGATAAAGAAGGGAATCACGAGTAGATCGGAGGACATCATAATGCCGCTTTACAGAGCAATGGTCAGACCACACTTGGAATACTGTGTCCAACACTGGTCTCCCTACCTAAAGAAGGATATAACCCTGCTGGAGAGGGTGCAAAGACGAGCCACGAAGCTAGTTAAAGGTATCAAGAACTTGAGCTACAAATAACGCCTCGGAAAACTGGGATTGTTCACCCTCGAGAAGAGAAGACTGCGAGGGGACATGATAGAGACTTTTAAAATACTAAAAGGATTTGACAAAATAGAGCAAGAAACATCGTTATTCACATTGTCCAATGTGACTCGGACAAGAGGTCATGGACTGAAGCTGAGGGGCACCAGGCCCAGGACAAATATCAAGAAATTCTGCTTCACACAACGAGTGGTGGACGCTTGGAACGCACTCCCGGAGGAGGTCGTGATGGAGACCACCATTCCGGGATTCAAGGGCAAGTTGGATGCACACCTTCTCGCAAATCACATTGAGGGATACGAGTAAACAAGGTTTCTCAACAGGGAACACCTGGCTTGGCCTCCGCGAGTGCGGGTCGCCGGACTGGATGGACCTAGGGCGAAGCCATTTCTTATGTTCTTATGTTCTTCCTTACCTCCTGTATCCCCTTCCCCAGGTTCAGACTTTCTCCTACTATCTCTCCTGCCATCCTACACCCTGCCCACCTACTTTGGAGTACTATCTGTCCCTCTTATACCCTTCCTCTTGTGGTCTTGCATTTTTCTCTCCCTCTCTCCATTAGTCCAGCACCTCTCCTCTGCTTTCCTCCCCCTCTTTTTGGTTTGGTCTTTGTCTTCCCAGGTTTGGCATCTCCCCTCCTCTCTCTTACTCTTTCTTACCCCTTCCTCCTCCTCCTGCACAGGCCTGGCAGGCATCTCTCAATCTTCAATATATGAGTATAGCAAATGTGTTATACTGCCCCCCCCCCCTCCCGCGAAGGCCTGCTTCCCCGCCACGAAGGCCTGCATGTTCCCCCATGATCCCTGCTTTTACCGGTACTATAGCGATCTCTGCAGCTGCCGTTGTCCTCAGTGGCACATTTCCTCTGCCGCGATCCTGTCCCTGCCTTAGAGAATCCAGAACACTTTGGTCTTATGGCATGGCTTTTGAGCGCACAGTCCTAGTGCAGAAAGGCTGTTCGGAGGTCGTTATTGTTGCCCTCCTTAGAGCAAAGAGACCAGTAACATTTTCAGCTTATTGCTAAGGCATGGAGGTTGTTTCATCATTGGTGCACAAATGATCAGGTAGATCCTCACAAAGCTCTAGTGTCAGTGGTTTTGGTCTTTCTTCAGGCTGGACTAGAAAAGGAGCTGGCTGTAGGATCCCTTAGAGTAGAAGTTACAAGTGTCTCGTGTTTCAGAGCCCGAGTGGAAAAGGATTCTTTGGCCTCACATCCTGATATAGTCAAATTTTTGAAGGGGGCGTTCAGGTTGAGACCTCTGATAAGACAGCCATTTCCCACATGGAACCTTAACATTGTCCTAAGTGGCCTCAGCAAGACACCTTTCAAGCCTTTTCAGGAGGTCTCCCTGATGAATTTTAACAGTGAAGACAGTTTTTCTAGTAGCCATAGCCTCAACTTGAAGAGTCTCAGAGATACAGGTACTTTCATGCAGGGAACCGTTCCTCAGGTTTACAGACATGGGAGTTTCTCTCCATATGGTCCATTAATTGCCAAAGGTGGTATAATCTTTCCATGTCAATCAAGAAGTCAAGTTACACGGGGCTTCAAACCATGAGTTCCAAGAGGAGGGACGAAGTGTTGAAGTTGCTGGATGTATGGAGAAGTCTTCGATACTTGGAAGTAACCAATGACTTGTCTTTCAAATCATCTTTTTGTCTTAACCAATGCAGTGCATCTAGGCAGGCCTGCATCTAAGATGACAATCTCCAGATGGATTTGTATAGCTATCTCTTTGGCGTACATCGACTGTGGAAAACATCCACCATTTACCTTTAAAGCACACTCCACTAGAAGGGTGGTGTCTTTATGGGTGGAGATGAGAGCAGTTCATCCTGAAGAAATTTGTAGAGCAGCTATATGGTCCACTCTCCATACATTTGCAAAGTTTTATAGGGTGGATGTGGCAGTGAGAGAGGGTAGTGCTTTTGGGTCCTCGGTGTTAAGGGCAGGCTTATCTGTCCTGCCCTAGACTCTGTTGGCTGCTTTGGTACGTCACCTATTGTCAGGACGCATATGTCCTTTGCACCAAAAGAGAAGCTTAGGTAATTACCTTAATGATCATCTTTCTGGAAAAAAGGATATATGAGTCCTGACACCCCACCCTGTCAGTCTGGAGTTTGGACAAGCACATGTGTCCAGAGCTGGAGATTTTCTCCTGTCTGTCAGATATACATAACAAAAGGGAAACGATAAGAAAATCAGTAAGTGAGACGTAATGAGCTCTATAAGTTTAATGCTGGTTGCATTTTGATGAGTGGTTGCTGTTCGTTCCACCTAAGTTGTTATGGTGTGGCTTAACCTTGTTAATTATTTCTTGCAGAGCAAAACAGAACTGTTTTCGCAGGGATACTCTCCGTTCCACCCTCCTTATTTCTTTGTTTTAGTGCTGTTCAATTGCTTTGGTACAAACTGAATGGGGCACTACAGCACTGGAGAAAGAGGCACAGCTGAAGAATGTTAATTTCATCCTTCTGCATTCAACTTGCAAGTATAGGGATATTACCTATTGTCAGGAATTAATATGTCCTTTTTCCAGAAAGATTATCAAAGTAAGTACCTAATCTTCCCATTCATTAGGTTAGGTCTAGAAAGTTTTGTTGGATACATTCTTTTATTCAGACATACATTACATAAAATTTAGGCACTGAACTTCAGTGAACATTCAATGATAGAGATAATACTGATTACATCAGGATAAAAGTAGAAAGTAGGAAGCATTTTGGCTTAATAGTACAATAAAGAGTTGAAATTTCTACTCATAAATCCTACAATCTGATTTACTGTATATACTTTAATATAAACCTAGATTTTGGGGCTAAAAAATGGCCCAAAAATGGGGATCTCAGTATACATTTGAGTCTTGCTACGAGTACTACAACTTCTCATTTCTATAGTGCTGCTAGACATAAAAAGCACTGTACATTAAACATGCAAAAGACAGTCCCTTCTCAATAGAGCTTACAATCTAATTAAAACAAACAGGACAAATAAGGGTTAGGGAATTTCTCAGAAAGAATGATAAAGCAGACATGGGCCAGTCCTGCTGGTCCAGTTGTCAGCCAAGGCAAGAGTGATCCTCCTATGCTTCTACCCCGTGCAATCTCACTACTCAGAATGGCTGATGCGAGTTCCCATAGTAACTTCGTTAGACTGCTGCGAGTTTGGTTCATATTCGAGTCAACCTTTCGGGGGGAGGCGGAAGGTTACCTCAGTTTATATGTGGATGGGTTTATATTTGTATTCATAAGAATGCTTATAAGAATGCATTCAAGCTACTGCGATCCAGCTTCAGTGTTTGTATGAAAAGTACTTTATAAACCAGTGTCCCCTGAAGAAGGCGTTATTTTGAAAATGCCAAAACAGGGATCCTTGTTGGGACTCTTTTAATGTTTGTTTAATTCAATAATAATAATAATAATAATAACAGCTTATATACCACAATACCGTGAAGTTCTGTGCAGTTTACAAAAGATTAAGCAAAGGTACAAATTGACTGACTTCAAGAGGGGAAGAGGAAAGAGAAGTAATTAGACAGGAAATTCATTGTTGAGGAGAAAAGTGATCAAAAGGACAGTAGGTTGATTTAGACATCCACCTTGTCTTCTTTTTGTTGTTGTACTATTATCCTAAGGCAGGCCTGCACAATTCCGGTCCTCGAGGGCCGAATCCATTCGGGTCTTCGGGATTTCCCCAGTGAATTTGCATAAGATCTCTTTGCCTGCACTGCTTCCATTATATGCATATTGATCCCATGCATATTCATTTGGGAAATCCTGAAAATCTGGCCTGGTGAGGGCCAAAGTTGGGCAGACCTATAAGGGGTTCTTTTTTGCCTGCTTGTTCAAGCTAATAACAACATATTACCTTGCATTAAGGAATTTTCCCCATTCTGTGCCTACTGAAAATAATATTTTTGGATCAGGCCTTAGGCTTTGTAATATTCTAAAATGTATCACTAAAAAATTGATGGTTATCAAAAGTTTATTCTTATTTTTACCTAATTATTACTACAGGAAGTCCATCGCATCTCAGTGTTGGAGAACAACAAGACATTCTACATGATCCCTATGAATTTCTTCAGTCTCCAGAACCACCTCCTACTGCTAAGAATTAATAGTGATGATATAGGGTTCTGGGTTTTTTTTTATAATTTAAATTCTTTCATGTGGTGTATTTTTATTTGATAAAGACTCATTTGTTGAATGACTATCACTGTTCTATAGTAATGCCATATAACTCAGCCTGTCTATCATGTCAAAATGTTATCAGTCCTGCCCATAAGCTTGACATTATTTCTTGCTTATGCAGTGATGGATGAATTTTGGATAAATAAAATCTATTGTGTTTACTCATTTTTCTATCTGGATAATCCTTACTGTTGTGCTGAGATTTCTGTCTTGCTGTTCGGTTTCTGTGAATATTCTTAAAAAAAAAATCATACATTTGTCTTATTCTGAATCTTGTTCACTGGTTAGACTAACTTAAACTACTGTTAAAACTCTGTCTGTTATACCATACCATACCATACAATTTCTTATATCCTGCAAATTTCGACAAAGATTCATTGCAGCTTACAATAAAATTCCTAAAATTGACAGTACAGATACAGTAGGATTCATTGGAGGATGTTGATCATGCAAGTTATAAAGAGATGAGGTATGTCTTTAATATTTTCCTGAAATGGTAGTAAGTAGCAATCTGATGCAGACATAATGGTAGGTTATTCCATGGTTTAGTACCTTGGTGGAAATTAGATATTTATCAGTGGCCCTTCTGATAACTTTATTTCTTTTTAAGTATTTTGCACTAGCCTCCTGCCCCTTCCCCTACCTTTTTCTACCCAGAGCAAAAGCAGTCACTTGTTCTGGGAGGCAGGCTCTATGCAAGCAGAGGTATAGTAAGGCGATTTAATATATAATAGCATTGAAGATTGGTTTCACAGCTAACACTATCCATAGATCTTTGGTTATTTAGGTTTTTCCACACTGCCCCTTATCCCACCCATCTACAAATCTACCTAATTTTCTAGAACTCTGCAATTCTAATGAGAGAAAATTATTACTGCCGGGGATTAACTTACAGCCTCTTTTACAAAGCCGCACTAGTGGCTGCGCTGTGCTAGCGGCCCCAAAGCTCATAGAGATTTAAAGGGCTTCGGGGCTGTTGCCACGCGAATTTGTAAAAGAGGCCGTTAGTCTGACATTCTTGAAACAGCCGCTCTGGTGAAACAAGTAAGACTAAGTTAATTGCCGGCCGACACTGTTGCAGTAAAATGCAGAAAAACACAGATAAGTGCAATCATTTTTAAAGATATTACGTGGATATTACATTGGATATAATAGGCATTTATATATAAGCACTTGGTGAAAGAGTTATAGCAAACATGGGAAATGGATCAATGACGAGTTCATGCAAGATCCTACTAGCATAAGAAAACAAGCCATACAGGAAGCACATCTGAAGATACTGCTTTAATAGTTTGAACATCGTGATTGTTAAATTAAGATATTGTGGGCACTGCATATATTGACTGTATCATTGGTTTTAAAGAGAAAAGCATAAATGCTGATGCCCCTGTAATTCCACAGAGGTAGTGGGATTGCAGAAGACTGATGCTATATCTGTGTCCCTGCCAGAGAGTAACGCTAAAGAGGAAGACTCTCCTGTAACCGGGGACAGCTTAGAACAGAAATCTGGTTTTGCGACAGTCACACAAGAGATTAGTAACCCTAGAAATAATATAGAACAAAAGATAGCCATAGCTTTCCTCTAGGACAGGGGTCTCAAAGTCCCTCCTTGAGGGCCGCAATCCAGTCGGGTTTTCAGGATTTCCCCAATGAATATGCATGAGATCTATGTGCATGCACTGCTTTCAATGCATATTTATTGAGGAAATCCTGAAAACCTGACTGGATTGCGGCCCTCAAGGAGGGACTTTGAGATCCCTGCTCTAGGAGCACAGCATGTTCTGAAACATTTTAATGTTACTTACAAATTGTCCTCTAGTGTGCAATGAGGATGAGGGATCAGTCCTAAACCATGCCACTGCTAATGTTCAGAATATTAGACAACTAGAATATGTTACGATACAGCCTATGCAGGAAATCCCTGCTAAACCTAAATGCTTTGCAGGGTTCGCAGTTGGGGCACTTTTCACAATTCTAGCCATGTCAGTGGCAAATGTAATCTCCATCTGAAACCTAAAGGGGGCAGGCAGTACTGCATTAACAATCAGGTATGGAGTACATCAAGTACCAGATGCAGTCACAAGAAGAACAGTTATTTGTGCAAGGTAAGACTATGCATGATACTATTACAGTTGTCAGTCTGCATGCTGTCAGATCACACAAAACACCAATGATTTAGTGATCATTAAGGGTTTATTGAATGAAGAATATACCCTTTTGCGTCCCATGAAAGAGCTTACCAGCGATCTATTAAGGGAATTAGATGATGGGATTGACATCCGTATTAGGGGCCAGCTACCAACCTATCCTAGTTGTTATTTAAGAGGCATTTGGCAAGATAAAAAAATAGTCTTGAACCTATTCAGATCCAACTTGCTTTTCATCTGGGAACAGCAATTCCATTATATATCAGTGTAAGAGGATGCAAACTCTGGGTCAGAAGTCTGCAGCTGGCAAAGTAACCTTTGGGTTCCTGTCCAGCTGGCCTGCTTGAATTTTTTGATCTTGGGGTCCATTCCCTTTGAAACTAGGCCGTGACAGGAGGGATGTCCACCCACTTCTGCCACCTCCCAGGAACTATCCCCATCCGGTGACCCCCCACATACCCTGTACCTTTTAAAGTGAAAGTCTGGCTGGGCCTACCCTTTCTGATGCTTTGTGGGATACACTGGGGAGGGGCCTAATGCTATGATTGGCCCAGATGCCTAAGACCCCTCCCATTGGAGGCCTTAGGTATCTGGCCAATTAGCGTATTAGGCCACTCCCACTGCATCCCAGGATGCACTGGGAAGGAGGCCTAAGACTAGTTGGCCTAGGTGCCTAAGGCCCCTTCTATGGCAGGAGCCTTGGGCATCTGGGCCAATCAGAACCTTAGGCCCCTCCCCAGTGCATCCCAGAATGTACCTGGAAGGGAAAGGCCCACCATTTTGGAGTGGTGGGTCTACTGGCCGGAGGGTGTATGCCGGGGATCTACCAGTTAGGTGTGGTGCCAGGGAGTTTTTAATTATTTAAAACGATATCAATTACTGCACCAATTAAAGCAAGTTAGGCAGCGGTAGGGTACCTACCACTGCCTAATTTACAATGCCATTTATAGAATATGGCCCAGAGTGCATAATTTCTCTAATATTTTGCTTATTTAGAAAAATTTTCTAGCCCTCAGAAAATTTAGTTCTCAGTGGAAATTACTGTTGTGGGGGTTTTTTTTCAGTTCTGCGCAGGGTAATATTACCTCAGAGCTCTCTGGATGGCTGCAACCTTCTCTTCCATGCAAATTAGAATAAAACAGGTAAAAGAGAGAGCCTCTCCACTAAGTGCTTCAAGGAATGTGAGGCTTTACATCCCCAAATTAGCCAGAGCTCCTTTAATCCACAGTTCCAATATTCAAAGAAAAGAAAATCTCAAAAGATTTCAGTGTCCCAAATGCCAGTTTTTGGACTGAGATTCAGTTTGACATTTTGTTCATTCTTCAGCATATCAGCAAATAAGCAAAAAAATAAAAAATTGTTCCCTCCACATTTTAAGAAAAAGGTAACAATGTGTATACACATACACAGGGATACATGACAAACGTGTAAAATTAAAATAATGATAAAAGATATCAATTAATACAGAAAAGTAATCACATATAATTCCAGTAGACAAAATTTGTTTAACACTATGTGCTTTCTTTAAAGCGTCCCTCTCCATTATGTTTTATCCTAACCCCACTATCTCCATTTTTCTTCTCAAATATGTAACTTCACCCTCCCTTCCCTTCTATCCTCACTGTCTAGTTCGTCTGGTAATGTTATTTGTATATACACAATACCTTTTTTTTTAGTTTCTTTTAGTTTCTCTTTCTTTTAAATATATTGTTAACCGGCCAGATATTAACTTGATGGTTGGTATATCAAAATTAATAAAACTTGAAACTTATAACAACAAGAATTATTGCTGAATCAGAAGGAGAGAGGGGAGGCATTCCTGGGACAGTATTCGATAGTGTATAAACACAATGGAGCTCATAATCGAAAGAGAAAAATGTCCAAAAACCGGCCTAAGTCGGCACTTGGATGAACATTTCTCAAAAACGTCTAAGCGCCCATAATCAAACCGGGTTTTGGACGTATTTCTGAATGACTTAGGCCCTCATAGTGCCGCTCAACATCCATAGCTAAACGGGGCGTTTCGGGAGGCGTGTCGAGGGCAGGAGTTGGGCGGGACGTGGGCCGCCTTAGACTTAGTCGTACAGCATGTATAACCAAAAGTGATACAGCCCACGATCGACGGAACTTGGACGTTGTGACTTAGACCATTTGAAACATGGTCTAAGTCACAAAAACCCACCTAAACTCACCAGATATGCACTGAAAACACATAAAACAGACCCCCCCACACACACACACACACACACACTACCCCAGTGGTCACCGACCCCCTCCCCCCCATACAAATTTTAATCACACCTTTAAAATTCAGCCTCCAGACCATCATCACCTGGCATAGGAAAGCCTAGTCGTCCAGCACAGAGGCAGCTTAAGTCGTCTTGGGGGTGGGTTAGGGACCCATAGAGAGGAGGACCCATGCCCATAAGCCCCTGTAATCACTGCATTGATACTTAAACATATGCACTGCCCTTTACACCCCCAAAACCCTTTTTTACTGGCATATAAGTGGCTCCTGCAGCCATAAGGGCTATTTGGGTGGTAGATAAGTGGGTCTAGGGGATTCTGGAGGTGGTTTGGGGGGCTCACCGTCACCTATAAGGGAGTTGTAGTGAGGAGAAGCCATGGCACCCTGTTTGTGAAGTTCACAGCAGTGCCCTGTAAGGTACCCCACTATTTAGGTGCCCTGTCTGGGTGTTCTGTCCATCACTTTGCAGGCCCCTCCCACATCCAACAGGGCTTGTTCTAGACGTTTTGGACTTGGACGGACAGTTGGACAGAAATGTGCTTTACAGATCGACGTTTTAGCGGCTTGGATGATCAGATCTTCAGGACGTATAATTGGACGATTTTCGAAAGTCAAAAGACGTTGGACATCTCTTTCGAAAATGGGACTTAGACTCTTTTTGACTTTGGCCGACTTGCGAAATGGACGTAAACGGACTTAGTCCCTTTCGATTATGCCCCTCTACGCCTACAGTCAAGGAAAGTACAAAATCTGATGGCTTAGTATAACTAATCATTAGGGCTACTGATTAAAAACTAGTCCAAGGATGTCACATGAGGGGCAAGCATTTGAGGGGAGGAGTAGTGACCCAAATACGGGCAATTGTAAATAGAGTTGGAGTTCTGGAGAATAAGAGTAATGGGAGAGAAAATTAGGGGCAGAGAGAGACCAGAAGAAGTAAAGCAAGTATCTGATAGGTTGTAAACTGCCATTGCTCTATCCAATGAGCAGGCAGGCAGGAGGGGCTAGGAAAAGTTTGTACTAACTATAAAACTAATGGATGTATTGATCTTTGTTTGCCTACCTTGCCAAATTGGACACCCTTTCTGGCCAGGAAGAAAATTAATTTATACTTTACCAATCTCTTTCTGGAGTTGTTCTTATACTGGTGATCTATTTCTCACATCTCCCCTGCCCCAAAACCAGAATCTGTTTCAAACCCTCTGGACTCTTCCCCACTAATACTCTTGGTCAATAAGAGGAGGATCATTTGTTTCCCAGGTACAAAAAGAAAATCAACCCAACAAATAAACACCCAACTGTTTGGCCGTCACAAGCTTTGCCAAGAAGGCTAAGAGACCCACTCACAATCTCCTTAAGATAGAGTTGGCTTTACCTTTATCATACCCTTCCCCCTCTGTTAAACAGTACCTGAGTTACTTCCTGCTTTCAGGGCAGGTTTGTAGTCCAAATTAACTAATTTGCAAATCTTTAATACATAGGTGCACAATGTTTGCTTCTGTCCAGATAATAAAGACAAGCATTTGTCAGTATCCATTGCCTTAGCTGTTTTCTCCTGTTCTGTCTCAGGAGTTTACACTGTAAGGGATTCCACCCCTTTTGGGGAGGGTCTGTTGCATACTGATCAGTAAGCCAGGGGTTCTCTGGATCCTTTTCTTTGTCAATCTAGATAAATTCCTACCTGCAGATTTAGATTCAGTAGAGTGCTTTGCTATGCCAACCCACCTTAATGAGTCTTGTGGAGAGGAATTTTTCTCAGTGCAGGATTACCAATGGGCAGATTTTATTTTCTCAAAGCATATGGGCCCTTCCCTCAGATAATGCCCTCTAGTTTCCTCACATACTCCACCCTTTATGTTGCTAGCAGACCTGTTGCTAGTCCTTCCCTTTTTATGTTGCCTCTCTTCTATGTGGGAAAAGGCATTTTTTCATACTCCTTACCCACCCTATGTTTTATCTCAAAATTATGCCTAGCATTTCTATTGTCCCAACCATCTTAAAGAGGCATTATCAATGATAAAAAAGAAATAACGGTCCAGAAAATAATACCTCAGAGCTTCAATACTGAATGCCTCTATTTCTGATGATCTTCATTATAACTAAGTGAGTTTATAACGTTTTAACAGGTTGGTTAAGGAGAAAGATATTTATCTTCAAATCTGGAATAAATCTCTGATAATAGCCCATCAAAGAAAAATACCCTCTATTATCTTTTAGCTTGGGGCCTTGTGAATGTTTAACATGGGACTGATCTCTATTTTTCCTAAAATACAGTGTTATCCAACCCTTTTCATATAAATGGCTGCATTGTGAATAAGAGAAAGTTCTGAGGCCCACCATAAGATTTCAAGCTATGAATTTTGTAAATCACCTTGACACGATTGTTCAGATTGGGTATTAAATAAAATTCTAATATTGATTCTACAACACTTCAAGTATATATTTTAAAAATTCACTTTATTTTGGATTGTCAATGGTAGCAAATTCTATAAAAGAGATACCTGAGTAACACACATGAGATTGCAGTTACTATATCAAGTGAACATAAGAATAGCCTTACTGGGTCAGACTAATGGTTCATCAAGCCCAGAAGCCCATTCTCACGGTGGCCAATCCAGGTCACTAGTATCTGGCCAAAACCCAAGGTGTAGCAATATTCCATGCTACCAATACAGGGCAAGCAGTGGTTTCCCCCTTGTCTTTCAATAACAGACTATGGAGTTTTCCTCCATGAACTTGTCCAAACCTTTCTTAAAACCAGCTATGCTATCCACTCTTACCACATCCTCTGGCAACATATTCCAGAGCTTAACTATTCTCTGAGTGAAAAAAAAATTTCCTCCTATTGGTTCTTTGTAATTTTTGGTGGGGTGAAAAATCAATCCACTTGTACCCGTTCTACTCCACTCAGGATTTTGTAGACTTCAATCATATCTCTCCTCAGCTGTTTCTTTTCCAAGCTGAAGAGCCCTAACCGTTTTAGTGATTACTAAACATAAAATATTGATTCTACAACACAAGTAGGATATATTTAAACTCACTTAGCTGTGACTTTGAATAAAATGGATCTGCTCTACAGTGGGGGAATTTGTTACAAGCAATGTAGCTAACCAAAAGGTTTAATGAGTGAAGTTACCCTAAAAAAAAAAACTGGTACAACGGGCCTATAAAAGAGCTCTATATAATAATAGGGAGCTACTTTTACAATTTGGAAGGTCTGAAAATTCTGATAAAGATGAGATTTGCTTCTAGTAGCCCCCTCTATTTCAGCTATTTTGAGAAAACTGTAGAATATTACAATCTTCAGATACTTTTGCAGAATCTGCTTTAAGAATTGCATATTATAGGGACAGGAATTTAAAAGAGGAACTTTGCCCTACTATTTAGCATGAAGTGACTATACAGGATTCGATCGATGTGGGACACAGTCCCTGTGGGAATTGTTCTGCCTGCTCAATTATGTTAACTACTAAAGTCTTTGTACATCCTGATGTTGGCACTAGATATGATTTGAAATTTCACACATCATGTGATTCCACCCTAGTAATATACTGCTTAATATGCCCTTGTAATAAAAATCTATGTAGGGCGGAATTCAAGAAAGTTTAGTTTGATTAATTAATTAATCTATATATATAAAATCGGAGGTATGTATGTGTGTATGTATGTGTGTATGTGCCGCGATCACGCAAAAACGGCTTGACCGATTTGAACGAAACTTGGTATGCAGATCCCTCACTACCTGGGATGATATGTTCTGGGGGTCTCGCGGCCCACCTGCACACGTGGGCGGAGCTACAAACATAAAATCAGATTTCACCCATTCATGTCAATGGAAAAAATGTAAAAAGCTGCCATTCTCACAGTAATTCAAAAACGGCTTGACCGATTTGAACGAAACTTGGTATGCAGATCCCTCACTACCTGGGGTGATATGTTTTGGGGGTCTCGCGGCCCACCTGCACACATGGGCGGAGCTACAAACAGATAATCAGATTTCACCCATTCATGTCAATGGAAAAAATGTAAAAAGCTGCCATTCTCACTGTAATTCAAAAACGGCTTGACCGATTTGAACGAAACTTGGTATGCAGATCCCTCACTACCTGGGGTGATATGTTCTGGGTGGTCTCACGGCCCACCTGCACATGTGGGCGGAGCTACAAACAGAAAATCAGATTTCACCCATTCATGTCAATGGAAAAAATGTAAAAAGCTGCCATTCTCACAGTAATTCAAAAACGGCTTGACCGATTTGAACGAAACTTGGTATGCAGATCCCTCACTACCTGGGGTGATATGTACTGGGGGTCTCGCGGCCCATCTGCACACGTGGGCGGAGCTACAAACATAAAATCAGATTTCACCCATTCATGTCAATGGAAAAAATGTAAAAAGCTGCCATTCTCACAGTAATTCAAAAACGGCTTGACCGATTTGAACGAAACTTGGTATGCAGATCCCTCACTACCTGGGGTGATATGTTCTGGGGGTCTCGCGGCCCACCTGCACACATGGGTGGAGCTACAAACAGAAAATCAGATTTCACCCATTCATGTCAATGGAAAATATGTAAAAAGCTGCCATTCTCACTGTAATTCAAAAACGGCTTGACCGATTTGAACGAAACTTGGTATGCAGATCCCTCACTACCTGGGGTGATATGTTCTGGGGGGTCTCACGGCCCACCTGCACATGTGGGCGGAGCTACAAACAGAAAATCAGATTTCACCCATTCATGTCAATGGAAAAAATGTAAAAAGCTGCCATTCTCACAGTAATTCAAAAACGGCTTGACCGATTTGAACGAAACTTGGTATGCAGATCCCTCACTACCTGGGGTGATATGTACTGGGGGTCTCGCGGCCCATCTGCACACGTGGGCGGAGCTACAAACATAAAATCAGATTTCACCCATTCATGTCAATGGAAAAAATGTAAAAAGCTGCCATTCTCACAGTAATTCAAAAACGGCTTGACCGATTTGAACGAAACTTGGTATGCAGATCCCTCACTACCTGGGGTGATATGTTCTGGGGGTCTCGCGGCCCACCTGCACACGTGGGTGGAGCTACAAACAGAAAATCAGATTTCACCCATTCATGTCAATGGAAAAAATGTAAAAAGCTGCCATTCTCACAGTAATTCAAAAACGGCTTGACCGATTTGAACGAAACTTGGTATGCAGATCCCTCACTACCTGGGGTGATATGTTCTGGGGGTCTCGCGGCCCACCTGCACACGTGGGTGGAGCTACAAACAGAAAATCAGATTTCACCCATTCATGTCAATGGAAAAAATGTAAAAAGCTGCCATTCTCACAGTAATTCAAAAACGGCTTGACCGATTTGAACGAAACTTGGTATGCAGATCCCTCACTACCTGGGGTGATATGTTCTGGGGGTCTCGCGGCCCACAACTCTATGTTGCTTGCTCAAGGGTGGGTTCACCCAATAATTTATATGTTCTTGCTCCAGGAGGTGAAACTAAAATTGTTGTTTATAATCACGTTTTGCGTTAGTTGTATTGTATTCATTTTGTCAAATATTTCACATTATAATTTGAATATTGTACTTTTTATTAAGCTGTAAAAAAATAATTTCATTCACCACTATAAAGTATCTTTATTTGAATCCATTTACAGTGTTATTGCTATAATTAAATACCCGTGCAACGCCGGGGCATCAGCTAGTAGAATATAAAAGCAGTTTAAAATGTAATAAATTAAATGCTCCACTAGTTGATCACTGCATTCACTTTTCCCATTCTTTTGAGGACTTAGATGAAGTGGTTATTGATCAAATTAGACCTGGATTATGTGGAAGGGATGTGAGGAGATATGTAGCCCAGCATGAACAACAATTGAGTTTTAAATTAAATACCATTGAACCAGCACATTTAAATGCCCAAACTGAAGGGCAGCACTTTTTTTAAGGTACTGGTCTCATGGTCTCTTGTATTGATTTTTTAAGACTACATTGTTTGGACTATTTGTTAGGTTCAGGAAGAAAAAAACAATTGAATTGGCCCATGTGGAATGATGGGATTGCTAGCTGACAAATTGAATATGCAGTTGGATTAAGCCACCGCGATGCGAGGATGTATATCTTGAAGCTCATAACCGTAAATTGAAAATGTGTGTTTGAGGGAACTTGAGTGCTTGAGAATGCATACCACGGTCCAGGGAATCATTTCATGAAGAGATATTTCCCTGATGCAGCGGTGACAGGAGCTGCAAAATGCTAACAATATCCGAGAGTGCAGAGAATGTTCAGGATCTGGAGTGTTTGGAACAATTACCAGCATCATGGAAAAATTTGAAAAGTATTAATTGCAAGTATATATAAGTCCTCTAGTGAGGGATTGTTTAATTACAATTGAAAAGTGAAGCTACAATTATTTGTGTTCTAACTATTTAAACTGTTTGGATTTTAATCATTTTGAATTGATGAGTTTTGTATTTTGAATTCTGCTGAGCACCAGAGGGGAGTTTTTAATGACGGCGAACCCCATAGAAAACTTCTTAGGCTTAACTGTCAAGCCCACCTTCCTTAAAGCTGCAATACTCATCCCCTGTAGAGCTAGAGATTACTATGTTGTATATATAAGCAGCCATATCGGCTGAATAGTCTATTAAGAATTATATCAGCAAGGTGTTGACAGGACGCAGTCACTATGTGAAGTCCAAAGCACATACAGTTAAATTGAGGAAGCCCACTAAGGGTAGGGTACTAAAAGCTGATTTGGCTTTGGACTGTGGAGTTAAAAGTATTTGCCAATACTCTAGGGTAGATAAGTAATGAATAGTCCCCATCTGTCTTCATATCAGAAATTTGGGGACCTTAATCATCATCGTTATACTCTTTACAGAGTGAGATCCAAACCTCCCTTTTTCTCCAGGTCTTTAACACACTTTAACAGAGAAAGTCTGGACCTTTCCTTGTTCATGCTGAGCTTTATATGATTAGGGGTCTACTCTGCATTTTATCTCCATAGGGCTCTTCCATCTTGCCATAAATTTATAAGGTAAAGAAGGGTTAAGGACCAATATCTCCTTCCTTTAATTCTCTCTCTCATCCTCTGATCATAGTGGTCATCTGATTATTTGTGACCATTTTACTAACTTTTCTTAGTCTTTCATGAAGACCTTCTAAATAAGACACTACATTCAATGGCTCTGACTGGTCCCCAGTCATTTGTTCTCTTACAATATCCAGAATACCCCTTAGTAACCTCCCCTATAATAATTCAAAGTGGTGCTCTCTTAATGTAACCTGGACCATCACATGGGCAGCATATGGAGCAAAAAGGATCAATTAATTGATCTCACTCACTCATACTGTTCACCCATTCCCTTACGTAGCATATCTTTCAAGGTCTGATTGAAGTGGTTGGTTTGAGGATGATAGGCTGATGTTCTTATGTGCTTAATACCAAAACCTTCCACACTTGTTTCTTAACCTTGGACATGAAATTACCCCTTTTGTCCATTATTTATTTATTTATTTATTCAATTTTCTATACCGTTCTCCCAGGTGAGCTCAGAACGGTTTACATGAATTTATTTATTCAGGTACTCAAGCATTTTTCCCTGTCTGTCCCAGCGGGCTCACAATCTATCTAATGTATCTGGGGCAATGGGGGGATTAAGTGACTTGCCCAGGGTCACAAGGAGCACCCCTTTTCAGTTAGCTTGGAGGTCACCCACATGTGAGAATATCATGCCTGCTTGTCCTGGGATAAAGCACAGTTACTTACCGTAACAGGTGTTATCCACGGACAGCAGGCATATATTCTCACAACCCGCCCACCTCCCCGAGGTTGGCTTCTTTGCTAGTTAAGTGAACTGGAGACCACGAGGGGATGCGCCCCCTAGTGGAGCAGGAAGGCACGCATACGTGGAGCAGCAGAGCAAACTTAAAACTTCAATCAAGTTTGCTTGAAAATGCTTCCGCATCGGGGCTCCGTAGATGACGTCACCCACATGTGAGAATATCATGCCTGCTTGTCCTGGGATAATATGTAAACCACTTTGAATGTAACTACAGAAAGGTAGAATATCAGGTCCCATCCCCTTTCTCTTTTCATAGGCAATGGAACTAAGGAGGCATTGACTAGATATCTTCTAGAATTGAGGACATGATGCACAAAACTTGAATGTCTTTAAATGCCTGGCCAGTAAAATCTTTCTTGTATCTAAAATGATGTGTTCCCTATTCCAGTGGTCCCCAACCCTGTCCTGGAGACCACCGGGCCATTCGGGTTTTCAGGATAGTCCTAATGAATATGCATGGAGCAGATTTGCATGCCTGTCATTTCCATGATATGCAAATCTCTCTGATGCATATTCATTAGGGATAGCCTGAAAACCCGATTGGCCTGGTGGTCCTCCAGGACAGGGTTGGGGACCAATGCTCTCTTCCCTTATGCCCTGCCAATGGGTCTCATGAGCCAGTTCCAGAATAACTTTTCTCAATCCCTGTGGTATATCTAACTGTGAACACATTGATCCATCATTACCTTTCCTGGTTTCCATGTAATGTAACCCCTTCTGTAACTTCAGTTCAGGAAAACTGTTATCTATGCATGTTTCTACCTTCTCAAAAACATGTTTTAAAGAGGGATCCTTCTGCTGTTCCTCTTTGAACCTTGGGAATTTTTCCTCAGGAACCCAAGGCATATGTCTAGCTTGCTGAACCACCTTTAGGGTAGCTCTCCTTTTTTGATACTGTTTTCCACACCAGGTTTTTCAATAATCCCCCCACCACCACCCCCCTTCAAAGGGAAAAAAATTCACCTGTTAGGCATCCTGGCTAGGGCCAAAAGCCATCTTCAGGTCTCTCCATTCCCTGCTCAGAACCACCTCGTATAGAGACTTGCCTATCATTGCTCTATCCAGATGGTAAGTTTGACCCGCCACTCCACTTTAACTTTTAGTACAGAGGCATCATGTACAGAGGGGTTGAGGCCTCATGTACACACCATATCATTACATTCCTCTGATACCTACTTTCCTCATTCCGTAATTGTTTTACCTGTTCCCATAACTTCTGATTAGCCCCAGAGTTTAACAAATTTGACTTCAATTTTGACCTCAGTTATAAATGGAAATTGGGGTTTCCTGTTCCCTCTTTTCTGCCCTATCATACAGATCTTTTGTGTACAATTGTTTGCATGTCCCTTTTCTCCCACACCTAAAACACTCTATTTCCCTTTGCCTAGACCTTGAGCTTTGTGGGATATTTAATAATCTTGGCAGATGCTAGTGAAACCTTTAATGAGAACATAGTGTCATCATTCAGCCATTTTGGAGCCAAAGATGCCCTAGCTTAAAAATACATACTATTGTTTGGTTATCATCTTCATACATACCAGAGAGGATCCACAATGTGTGCATGTGTGTCCCTTCATGCCTTTTTACCTGGAGTCTGCAACTGTGCAGATTTGGGGAGCCTGCTGTGATATGACCTGTGTTTTTACTGACTGGTAACTTTTGCATCAGATTACTTCTACTGTTTGCAATAAAAGGTATATCATATCTGATTTGTGTGTGTAATCTCTAGCATATTTGCACTGTCACAAACAAAAATAAATTAAGTATTACTGCCAGCAGTTGCTAGCAGTATAAATCATACCTTTATCATTACACTCAATTGCATTTCACTGGAGGATACTTATATAATCATATATAAAACACAAATGTTAAAATGTGTACGATTTGAAAAATGTGAAACTAAATTTTAAAAGTGTACAATGTGCTTCTATAAGAAAAACACTGTGAAAATCAGACTGGGGAAACACAGCAGGTACTTATTTGTAGAGCACAGAGAGAAGGTAAAGGAAAATTATTAAATAGTGAGACAAGCAGGTAAGCTGACTTCAAATGTTACATATTTGTTGATTCTGGTAGGAGAGTTCTGGGTCGCTCTTCTGTGCCATCTGCCAACATTTTATCTATTGATCCATTGCTGAGGCGAAATGAGGTGAGTTTTCGGTAGTTGTTCGGAGAATATGGAATCTGCACTCCAGCCCTTTGTGATGGTGTTACAGTGTCTTCACTGGACAACCAGGGTGGGAATGTCATATGGATAGTTTGTTCATCATCAGCAGAAAACACTGGATTATCATTTCCTAAAAAAGATTGTAGTGTGATAAAGAGAATTGGTAAAAAAAAACAAATGTATATAAAATATTACTTGGGGAAAAATAAAAAATATATAGCACACGATTAATGCCTTGCAGGGAAAGAGTACAGATTCTTTGCACATGGTGATATACTTTATTGGACCATCATAAAAAGTATCCAGAGATATTGCATATGACCGTGGAGATAGGTAAAGCAGCTGCCTCAGCACCTTGAAGTCATGAGATTGATTCCCACTCCTTGTGACTGGGTACAAAATAAATACTTCTCTAGAATATGTAAACCATTTGATTGTGTAAATCATTCAAAAAATGAGTCCCATCAGCCCTCCCCCTTACCTATTAAATGTGGCATGTAAGAAGGCTATTGTAAATGTCTACACTGGAATAAGTTCTGCAGGTGTTTTATACACATGCTTTGCTCCAAGTTTCAAAGCAGGACAAGCTTTTCTTTCACATAGTTTTTGCATGGGTCCTCATCTCTGGTTCACTAGCCCAGCCCCCAGGCTAGTTAAGACACTTGTGTGCAGCTCTACTAGGCTTTCCTATACCAGGTGCTGATGTTCTGGAGACAGTTGTGTACTTTTTTATTCTGATCTTTGTGGTGGTGCTAGGGGGTCAGTGAACACTGGGGGAGTGTGTGGGGGAGGTCTTTACTTTGTCTCTGCAGTGGTTATCTGGTCACATTGGATACCTTTGTGGCACTTAAATGTTGTGAGTTAGATGATGTAAAAACAGATATAAGTTCCATCCAAGATGTCTACTAAAACATTTAATTATCGCTGCAGGACAACTAAGTTTAGGTCAGTCCCCATCTTGCCCACATACTGCCTTAACCACTTCTCCAGATATGCCCCTTTCAGCTCTGGGTGCACAGCGGCATTCAGAGGCATAAAAAATCCTGTTTCTTGTCCAGAAAGTCAGTTTGATTACCAACACTTGGATCTGTCTTTTAGGTCATCCAAGTGCCAACTTGGGCGGGTGTTTAGACGTATTTAAGTTTATGAGACCCATTGCCTATAAGAATCTGAGCATTGTGAGATTTAACAGAAGTTCAAAGTTGCACTGAAAACTTGTTGATTTTTTTTTTTTTATTAATTTTTTTTGTTTTGTAGTTTAATTTATTTTTGAGAAGGGGGATCTTTTTGGGGCTGTCCTATTGTAGAATGGAGTTCTTTTCTGATATTATTTCATATTTGTTATTGTAAACTGCTGTGTTAGGCAGTTAGATAGTATACTGTATTAAGATTAATAAAACTGTAAACTATATCAGCAAGCATATCAAATGATTTAAGTATGGAGGAGTAAGTGACTTAATAACAATGTGAAATAGCAACTGTTTTAATACTGACAATGCAGGACATGATTTTAGTAAATATATAATGCTATATTTCCTGAGTTTTATGTATTGAATTATGCATGTTAAATTGTGAACTGCCTAGAATGGGGGAGAGAGTGCAATATACAAATCTTGTAAGTAAATAAAGATGGGGTGAAGAAGAAGGCTTGGCAAAAATATATTCAGCTCTAGCAGTGAATTCAAGTATTAGTAAGCATGAGGATAAGAAAGGAAAAAAAAAATTATGGAAGGCCGTGTGTACAAAGCAAAAAAAAGTGGGGCAGGGACACTACATGTCAGCCGCAGAAACAATCAATTTATTACAAACATAAATAATAAAAGTATCTACTATAATAAAACGCTAAGCACGCATGCGCATTCTTACCTACGTGTTCCCTGATCTGTATGTCCATGCCAGGTAAGAGTACGCATGCGCGCTTAGGGTTCTATTCTAACAACTGGCGGCAGGTAACATGCCGCAACTCCCCTCCCCCCCCCGGCGCTGACCCTACCTGGCACACCCGAAACCCCCGTTGACCCTCCCAGCCGAATCTCACACCGCGAGACGAACACAAACCTCCCGGCTCCAGCAACGTCTGAGGCACAGTAAACACGCTGCTTCGTATTCTTCTACTGGCTTGATTTTCTCTGTCGTGTCCCAAATCTAACTTTAAAGTATTGGATAAATGATTATTGCTGACTGAAGCACAAGTTTCAACTTTGCAGAAGGTTTCGTCTTCTGCAGTTAAAGATTCCCATATTACATATTCCAAATCTGAATTGATGGAAAATGTGTATCATTCAAGGAATCTGAATTTGTTAATTTCCCAATGACTCATTTATTATCTCTGGAAATTTTACTTTGGAATTATTTCAAAGAGATACTGGGATTGCCAAACTCAGATTGCCTACTTATTTCTAATTGTTACTATATCCCACAAAAAAGAAGATTGTGTCAGAGCAAGGGGTAGACCAATTGGCCCCAATTGATTTTGACTTGGATTTTTAGAGAATTCACAGGATGTGGTACAAACCAAGTCTACCCTTTTATTGACTTGTGCTAGTAAAGTATTTAAGGCATTAATTTTGAAAACATATTTTAAAAACAAGAATACAAAATTTAGTGGTGATGCAGTACTAATATTTTCTGGATGTGGCTAAAGCCACTCAGCTTAGAAGAAAGGCATTTCTTTCATTGAAGTTGTGGTATTCAGCCTATGCCTGCTAGGTCTGTTCCCAGAGTAGTGCAGAAACCTAAAGCAAGGGCACTAAAAACAGCTTATTTTAATTTAAACCCCAAACTAACCATTTTGGGGACTTTTCTTCTTTGGCCTCTAGAGAGAGCAGGAGAGCAGAGTTGCCTGTTCCACAACCCCCACACAGCTCTAGTTTAGTTCCCAGCAGTCACTTGCAGGCTGGAAGCAGAACCTGCCAGAAAGTCTTTTCACCTGAGAGTTTGGGGCGTGGCTGCAGGCTATTACATCAGAGAGAATAATAATAATAATAACTTTATTCTTATATACCGCCAACAATCTTGAGACTTCTAGGCGGTTTACAATGAAGATAAATTGCACAGACATCGAATTACAACTGCTAGAGAGGGAAAAGCAAGAGCAACAGAGAAGGCAGGGAGGCTCAGGGTGGAGAGCTCTGGATGGCAGTGAACAACCTGAATGTATGGAGCTGACAGAGGCTGGTCCGGAGCCACCAAACTTAATGCCTCAGGATTTTCAGACCATGGAGCTGGAGCCATATCCTGAACTGCTGAATGGAACCCTGCCAATGGAAGTTTGCTGGACTGAAGGCAAGTGTATTAAACTGCCTAAATCTTCTATTATGACTCAGATAGAACAGTGGATAATTAATTTCAAACTGAAATTCAATATGGAAAAGACCAAACTTTTCTTGGCTAGTCTCAACGACAAAATAACAAATTCATTGCTTCATCTTAATGGTCATGACTTCCCGATTATTAAATCAATCAAAATTCTGGGAGTCACACTAGACCGACATTTAACACTAGCAGAACACACGAAATTAGTGGTACAAAAATGCTTTTTTTAAATTGTGGAAATTAAGAACCATAAATAAAATATTTTGATCCTTTAAAATTCAGACTATTGGTGCAGGCATTAGTTTTATCTATTTTAGACTATTGTAACATCATCTATTTATGAGCACCCAAAAAAATTCTAAGGAAATTAAGGATAATTCAGAATATAGCTGTTCGATTGATTTTTGGTTTAAAAAGGAACGACCATATTAGTCCATATTATTGTTTGCTTCTTTGGCTGCCTTTGGAAGCAAGAGTGTTATTCAAATTTTCCTGTATCTGCTTTAAGCTGATATCGGGATTGTCTCCAGCTTACCTTTTTCCTCATTTTGTGTTGTATAGACCATCAAGAGAAACTAGAAACTTCTACTTATTTGCTTATCCAAAAATTAATGGGTGTAGATATAAGACCTTCTTAGATAGGACCCTAGCATTTCAAGCTGATAGGCAACAATCTTGGTTAGGTAAATGTATTCAGCAAGCTATGTTATCCTATTGCAGTTTTTGGAAATTAATGAAGACCACTTTGTTGATAAGTTTATTACTTATGAGTTTTATTATTGAAATTCTATTTTACAAATATTTGTATTTTTTACTGTATTATTGTATTTTGCTGATTGTCCAGCTCTTTGTAGTGTAAACAGCTGTTAGCTGGAGACAGCAGGCAGATATTCTCACATATGGGTGACATCATCCACAGAGCCCGGTATGGACAGTCTGAAAAGTGAACTATCACTTTAAATTGCTTCGTGACTACCCACACAACACATGTGTATCTGCCTTCCTGCCCAAAGAGGCTCGAGGTACCTCGGTTCCGTAAGCAAGCTAAAAAGCCATCCAGGGGAGGTGGCTGGGATGTCAGAATATCTGCCTGCTGTCCTCAGATAACACCTGTTATGGTAAGTAACTGTGCTTTATTCTCACATATGGGATGTCTTAGATTACTACAATGAGATGGCCATTAAGAGAAAAATGCTTGAGTACCGCTTAGATAACCTCAATAGGCGGTATATAAAATCCTAATAAAACTTGAAACTTGAATAAATTTTATAATACTGCTTGGCCAAAGTGACCATCCAGTTTGGAATAGGATTCCAGACAGTAATGAGAGGTGTACGTGAGAACTGAGGACCAAGTAGCTGCTTTGTAGATTTCATCAATGAGAATGGAACGCAATAATGCAACAGAAGCTGCCATAGCTATGTCTACCCCATTCAGAAGAAAAGCATCTGTCTCTAGACAATGATGGAACAGAATTGAGGCACCTTGTGATTGCTGGGGACATAAATAGGTCTATCCGAGGAGTCCCCTCAGAAAATATTCTGAAGTACAATCTTAGAGTGGAGTATCCACTCGTGGAGCCAGAGATATCTGCTGGGCTTATCGGCAAGTACATTTTGTGCTCCCTGAACATAGATAGCTTTGAGGAAAACCTTTTGGGGAATAGCCAAATTCCAAATCAAGAGTCAGAGAGCCCATCCCTCCTTGATTGTTTATTTAACACAGTGCGACTTGATTGTCGGTGTGAACAAGATGGACAGGATTGGAAGTCTTTAGAGCATTCTGAATCACTCTGAGTTTGAAGTGGGTTATGTGGAACTTCTGTTCGTGAGCAGAACAAAGACCCTGTGTTCTGAGACTGTTCAGGAGAGCTCCCCAAGCACATATGGACGAGTCTGTGGTCAAAACTTTCTGATATGGAGGCATTTGAAAAAGCAGCCCTTTGGAAAGATTTGATGGATTTATGCACCACTGAAGAGACTGAGGAAGCGATGATGTAACTGCAATCTTCTGAGCGAATGGATCAAGAGTTTGAGACCATTGAGACGCCAGAGAACACTGAGCTGCTCTGAGATGAACGCGAAGGGGATAACATGCCCTGTAGATGCCATGTGACCTAATAGGATCTTAACTGACTGAGATGGATTGCAGATGATAGACTTGATTGCAAAGCATACAATGAAAGCAGTGCATGCAAATAGATCTCATGCATATTCATTGAGGAAATCCAGAAAACCCAACTGAATTACGGCCCTCGAGGAGGGACTTTGACACCCCTGAAGTAGAGCCAGCATATTTCACAGGAGAAGGGCATCTGCCAAGGGTTGACAAGGGTTCACTTTGAAATGAGATATAGTAAGCGTCATTGATAATTTTAAGAACCAACCAATGTCATCGGAAATCAACGTTGTAGACCTGTGTTTCTCAATTCGGTCCTAGAGAGCCTTTGCCAGTCAGGTTTTCAAGATATCTACATTGAATTTGCATAAACTTGATTTACATACATTTACATACATTATATGCAAATTTCTTTCATGCATATTTATTGTGGATACCTTGAAAACCTGACAGGCAAGGGGGTATTCAGGACCGAATTGAGAAACACTGTTGTAGACAACCTCAGATTGATTAAGCATCAGAGAAAGAAAAAGAAAGAAAGAGCATTGCTCTTCAGAGGGATATGAAGATAGGCTGAGCATTTTCAAAAGGAGCTGCTGGGTGAGGTTGCTGTTAGTTTTGCTGCTTTTGCGGCAGCAGCCAAGATGTAAAAGTATATCGCCCCTGAACATTTTGAAAGAAACAAACTGGTTTCTGCAGGGGAAGATCGTGCCTAACTAACTTATTGCACTTCTTCGAAGAAATTAACAAACGGATGGACAGAGGAGACCCCATAGACATCATATACCTAGATTTCCAAAAAGCCTTTGACAAGGTGCCTCATGAACATCTACTCTGGAAACTGAAAAGCCATGGGGTGGACGGAAACGTACATAGATGGATCAGAAACTGGTTGGTGGGTAGGAAACAGAGGGTAGGGGTGAAGGGCCACTACTCGGACTGGAGGAGGGTCAAGAGTGGTGTTCCGCAGGGCTCGGTGCTCAGGCCGCTGCTATTTAATATATTCATAAATGATCTAGAAACAGGGATGAAGTGTGAGATATTAAAATTTGCGGACGACACTAAACTATTTAGTGGAGCTCGGACTAAAGAAGACTGCGAAGAATTGCAAAGGGACTTGAACAAACTAGGGGAATGGGCGACGAGATGGCAGATGAAGTTCAACGTTGAGAAATGTAAAGTACTGCATGTGGGAAGCAGAAACCTGAGGGACAACTATACGATGGGAGGGATGTTACTGAATGAGAGTACCCAAGAAAGGGACTTGGGGGTAATGGTGGACATGACAATGAAGCCGACGGCACAGTGCACAGCGGCTGCTAAGAAAGCGAATAGAATGCTAAGTATAATCATGAAGGGTATTACAACCAGAACGGAAATGCATCCAATATTGGTCGCCTTACCTTAAGAAGGATATGGTGCTACTCGAAAGGATTTAGAGGAGAGCGACACGTCTGATAAAAGGGATGGAAAACCTTTCATACGCTGAGAGATTGGAGAAACTGGGTCTCTTTTCCCTAGAGAAGAGAAGACTTAGAGGGGATATGATAGAGACTTACAAGATCATGAAGGGCATAGAGAGAGTAGAGAGGGACAGATTCTTCAAACTTTCAAAAAATAAAAGAACAAGAGGGCATTCGGAAAAGTTGAAAGGGGACAGATTCAAAACAAATGCTAGGAAGTTCTTCTTTACCCAACGTGTGGTGAACACCTGCAATGCGCTTCCAGAGGATGTAATAGGGCAGAGTATGGTACTGGGGTTTAATAAAGGATTGGACAATTTCCTGCTGGAAAAGGGGATAGAAGGGTATAAGTAGAGAATTACTGCACAGGTCCTGGACCTGTTGGGCCGCCGCGTGAGCGGACTGCTGGGCATGATGGACCTCAGGTCTGACCCAGCGGAGGCATTGCTTATGTTATGTTCTTATATGAATAGGAAGCAGACTTTGTGCTATTCAAAGCATTTTCATTCCGTTCATGTTGTGGCCGCCACAATGGTACAAGAGACTGTTAGCCATACTAGGTGTCTCATAGTCCCCGACATTGCAGAAGGTCTGGACGACCTCTCAAAAGCATGATAGGCTGACCAGTCTATAAATTTGATGATATTCTAGAAGGTGCTCTAAAGTAATATACTGCTCAAAACCAGGTCATTTCCTGATCAGTTGCTTTAGATAAATGGACACATAGAAAATATAAGAAAGGATTCTGGTCACTAGCCTAGAATTTTGATAAAGGCAACATCCAAATTTGGCCTTGACGCCTAGAGATGCTGAGATAAACTCATGTACTGGAATATTTGTTAATGGTTGAGTCCAGCAGTAATGAGTAATGTGGGCCATGGAGAATACTGAGTCCTGTTCTTGGAGCAGCTTCAGTTGCCCCAATTTGTTGAGAGGCATCTCAGTAAGCCTGCCATATAATGGCAACCTGAGAAGCTCTTTGGGAGACTCATCATAGCCCAAGCATGTATGAATTCAGCGTTAGGTTCAGTGTCAGCTTCCAAATTAACAGACAGGACTGTGCCCTGCTGCCGAACATATACAAGAAAGGAAAGATCAACTGAAGATCTTCTCCCAAAAGGCAGTTCCTGTAACAGTTAAAAAGGAATGCCGTAAGACTCAGGCTTATATCAAGTAAGTGCACCATCTGAGGCCCGTTGGAAATTTGAATTATGGAGAAGTTTGTGTCTTCAAAAAATCTTACAACATCCTCAGTACTGATCCCATGAAGATGATGATAAGGTTCTATGAATATCTCTTGTTCGATCAGATGTATAAAATTGACGCAATGAGAAAGGATGATACCTTGGCTTGGAACATCTCGTTGAAGAAGAGCGTCGATGCTTCGAAGTAGTGGATCGAATTTTCGATGGAGAAATGTCAATCTTGGAGAAGATCTAATGAGAAGTAGCATGATGCTCTGATGGACAGCTGACATCGGTACCTTGAAGCCTCGTAGCACTATGTTTAAGTGAGGCGGTACTGAGGGAGTCGATGCTAGCTGCAGCATTTAGTGCAAATTAAGCATATTACTGAGCTCCCTCCAGAAGAACTCATGGAGTGTCTCCCAGAAAACATGTGCTGGTACTGATGGTTCAACAGGCAGTACCCTCGATGCAGCAGGTTGCCTCGGAGAGGGTACATCGATGAGTGCACAGAATGAAGGAGAAACAACCTGTAAATGTTCAGTCTGCATTAAAAGATTTGATGCCAATTAGACCTGCGACATCTTAAAAGAATGCACCGGTACTTATGGCTCAACAGCCATACCGGTACTTATGGCTCAACAGGTACCATTGGTGCAGCAGAGTGTCTCGAAATGGATGACCTCGATGAGGATGCATACCAAGAGGGAGAGACAACCTGTGAAGCTGGGGAGTGTTGGCGTCATCGATTGGTCTGCATCAAGAGACTCGATACTGTAGAGATCTATATGGCTTGTTAGGGAGTGGATGCTTCTGAGCTGGCTCCCCTGATGCTGTACTTTCGAAGTTGATGTCAATGCCAATGCAGAAGCTGTTGATGTCGATGGCTATGAAGATCTGGTGATATTCATGCTAAGCTCGATGGGCCTTAAGAGAGCATGATTTTAAAGAGGAACACCGAGTATAAGTCTCGATGCGGAGTCCAGGCTTTGAAGGCACCCATTATGAGAGTGGATTACAGAAATAGACTGCTGGCATGTACTACCCTTCTTAAAACCTGTCAAACATGGACAGAAAATTTTTTTTGGCGTTATGAAACTCAATTTCGAAGTACGAAACTCGCTGAGGAAAAACCCCAGAGATACGGGAAAAAAATGACAAAGATTTCTCTTCTTACTTATCTTTAACAAAAGGAAAGAAAAACAAAAGAAAATTGCACGAAGTGGGAAGACAACGCTGACTGAAGGGAGTTCAGTCAAAAAGTTACTTCATCATTCCACGGAAAACGAAGAACTGAGGTACCTCGAGCCTCTTCGGGCAGGAAGGCAGTCATGCATGCGTGGTGCAGGTAGTTGCGAAGCTCTTAAAATTTAAAGTGACAGTTCATTTTCAAACTATCCATACTGGGCTCCATAGATGATGTCACCCATATGTGAGAATGTGCTGCCTGCATGTCCTAGGACAAAATGAAGGGCTGAGCTTGTAAAGGCACATAAAACTCCATGCTCAAGATAAAATCAGTTAGTTTAGCAGGGTTTAAAAAAGGTTTGGATAATTTAATAAAAGAGAAGTCCATAGGCTATTATTGAGATGGCTTGGGGGAAAATCTCTGCTTATTTCTGGGATAAGCAACATGAAATCTGTTTTACTACTTGGGATCTAGCTAGAAACTTAGGACCAGGGTTGACCACTGTTGGAAAATGGGCTTGATGAACTTTCGGTCTGTCCCAGTATGGCAATTCTTATGTTCAACAGTGGCCAATCCAAGTCACAAGTACCTGGCAGAAGCTCAAATAATAACAACATTCTATGCTACCAATCCAGGGCAAACAGTGGCTTCCTTAGTCCCTCTCTCAATAGTAGACTATGGACTTTTCCTTCGGGAACTTGTCCAAACCTTTCTTAAAACCAGCTATACTAACCACATCTTCTGGCAATGAGTTTCAGAGTTTAACTATTCTTTGAGTGAAAAATATGTCCTCCTCTTTGTTTTAAAGTATTTCCATGAAATTTTATTGAGTATCCCCTGGTTTTTGTACTTTTTGATAGGGTGAAAAATCGATTCACTTAAGATTTTGAAGACCTCAATCAAATTCCCACTCAGCCATTTCTTTGCCATGGGGAAGAGCCCCAGCCTGTCTTTTCTCATATGAGAGGAGTTCCAAACCCTTTATCATTTTTGTTGCTTTACTTTGAACCTTTTCTAATTTTGCTATATCTTTTTTGAGATATCGCAACTAGAAATGTATGCAGTACACAAGATGAGGATGCAACATTAAGCAATACAGAAGCACTATATTATTCTCGGTCCTATTTATCTAATGTGAACATTTATTTTTTTTTCATCAAAATGGGACATCTATTAATTGTCAGTCCTGCCCCCAATTTATTCCATTCATTTTTTCTTGTACACGTGGAGGGGCCTAATCGAAAGGGACGTCTAAGTCCATTTACGTCCATCTCGCAAGTCGCCCAAAGTTAAAAAGAGCCTAAGACACATTTTCGAAAGATACGTCCAACTTTTTTTTACTTTTGAAAATCGTCAAATTATATGTCCTGCCTATCTGATCGTCCAAGCCACTAAATCGTCCATCTTTATACCACATTTCTGTCCAACTTTCCGTCCAAGTCCAAAACGCCTAGAACAATAATAATAATAATAATAATTTTATTCTTATATACCGCCCTACCCTTCGAGTTCTAGGAGGTTCACAATAATTACATTAGGATCCGCATTGACATGCCGATTTACAACAGTTTATTAGATTAACAACAAATTTAGCCGAACTTGGCTGATGAAGAAGGGAGTGGGTAGAAGAGAGGGAAGAAAGCGTTTAGGAGGGGGGAGAGGGCCGCGAGTTGGGCCCGGTAATACCGGAAAGGGGCGGTTACGGGTCTTGTTTGTTGAATAGGTAAGTTTTGAGAGTTTTTCTGAAGCCGAGGTAAGTGGGGGCCTCGAGTATCATTTCGGCAAGCCATGGGTTCATCTTGGCTGCTAGGAAGGCAAAGGTTTTGTCTAGGAAACTATTGAGATGACAAAGCTTTAGTGAGGGGTAGGCGAACAGTTGAATTCTGCGGGATTTTTTGTTGGTGCAGTAAAGGCTAAAGAGGGGGTTGATGTAACTTGGCGAGAGGCCATTTACCGATTTGTAGCAGAAGCATGCGAATTTGAAAAGTACTCTGGATTCGAAAGGCAGCCAGTGAAGTTGGTGATAGAAAGGGGTGATATGATCCCATTTCTTTAGGCCAAAGATGAGACGAACGGCAGTGTTTTGGATCAGTTTTAGTCTCCTGGTAGTTTTCTTTGTGGAGTTTAGGTAGATAATATTACAGTAGTCTAGTATGCTGAGAATGGCAGATTGCACTAGTAGGTTGAAGGCGGTGTTGTTGAAGTATTTTTTTATAGTGCGTAGTTTCCAGAGTACCGAGAAACATTTCCTGACAATGAGGTCGGTGTGAGTTTCTAAGGATAACTTTTTATCGAGCGTGACTCCTAGAATTTTTACGGTGTTTTCGAGGGGGAAAGTCCTTCCTTTCAGTTGAATTATGGTATCCTTGATTTTGTCGTTGGGGGTGGCAAGGAAGAATTTTGTTTTGTCGGAGTTTAGTTTCAGCCTGAATGCTAGCATCCAGAGTTCAATCTGGTTGAGGATGTTTGTAATGTAATCGAGTAGTTCTGGTGAAAAAACGGTTAAGAGGGATGAGTATTGTGATGTCGTCTGCATAGATGAAAAATTTGAGCTTGAGGGTAAGTAGGAGGTTGCCTAGGGAGGCCAGGTAGATATTGAACAGAGTGGGGGATAGTGGGGAGCCCTGCGGGCCCCGCAAGTGTTGTCCCAGCTGTACGAGAAAGAGTTGTTCTGGAGTACTTTGTAGGATCTATTTTTTAGGAACCCCTGAAACCAGTTGAGGACCTGATCAGAGATGCCTATGTGTGTCAGACAATCCAGGAGAATGGTGTGGTCGACCAGGTCAAAGGCACTGCTTAGGTCTAGTTGTATGATCAAGGCACTAGAGCCTTGGCTAAAGAGTGTGTGGAGATGGTCAAGAAGGGCGGCTATGATGGTTTCAGTGCTGTGGTCTGCACGAAAGCCTGATTTATAGTCGCTTAGGATGTTGAATTTATCTAGATATGAGGAGAGTTCAGCCTTTACCACCCCTTCTGTTATTTTGGTGAATAGGGGGATGCTTGCGATCGGTCTGTAATTGGATGGGGAATTTGGTGATTCTTTTGCGTTTTTAATAATAGGGGTAATCATGATGTGCCCTTGCTCTGGTGGGAAGTTTCCTGTTGATAGAAGGGAGTTGATCCATGTCATCATGTTTGCTTTGAAGTGGCTCGGGGCAGTTTTCATGATGTTTGGGGGGCATGTGTCCAGTTTACAGAAGGAGTGGGTGTATTTGTTGTAGTAGGTGTTAAAGGTTTGCCAGTTAATTGGTGAGAATTGTTTCCAGCTGAGGTTTGTTCTGGATCCTGGGTCTGGGTTAGATATACCAGAGTCTGCGTAAGATGTGTCCGTGTCTGGGAGAATGGGGAATTGTTCGAGGGAATTGGTCCTAGTAGGTAAAGTTGATCTTAATGTTTGAATCTTGTTGTTGAAGAAGTCTGCAAGGGAGTTGGCAGTTAGAGTGGGTTCTTCATGGGTGTTTGTGATGGTATCGATGTTGTATAAGTCATTTACCAATTTAAATAGGTTGGAACTGTTGGTCTTAATGTTGCCAATTTTGTGGGAGTAGAAATTTTTTCTCTTTTCCTTAGTGAGGTTTTTGTAATTATTTAGTTTTTTCCTCCATGCCAGTCTGTGTTCTTGTTCCCTGTTGGACATGGGAGGGGTCTGCAAAGTGATGGACTGCACACCCAGACATGCCACCTAAATAGTGGGGTACCTTATAGGGCACTGCTGTGAACTTCACAAAAAGGGTTCCATGGCTTCTCCTCACAACAGCTCCTTTATAGGTGACAGTGAGCCCCCAAACCACATCCAGAATCCCTAGACCCACTTATCTACCACCCCAATAGCCCTTATGGCTGCAGGAGCCACTTATAAGCCAGTAAAAAAGGGTTTTGGGGGTGTATAGGGCAGTGCACATGTTTAAGTATCAATGCAGTGATTACAGGGGCTTATTGGCATGGGGTCCTTCTCTCTGTGGGTCCCTAACTCGCCCCCAAGATGACTTAAGCTGCCTCTGGGCTGGACGACTAGGCTTTCCTATGCCAGGCGACCAGGTGATGATGTAATGTAATGTAATTTATTTCTTATATACCGCTAAACTCCGTTTGGATTCTAAGCGGTTTACAGAAAAAAATAGACAATAGGGTACATTAAAATTATAAGTAATATAGGTTTACAGAGAAATATACATTAAAGGATAAAATAAAAATAAGATAAATAAATAAAGAATAGGTACTTAGAAATACCCTTACTGTCCCGAAGGCTCACAATCTAACTAAAGTACCTAGAAGACAGTTATTGAGCAGTAGGAATAAAATAAAGATAGAGAATGAGATATTGAACAAGATAGTAAACATTCTAACAAGAGTACACAGATCACTCTAAGGCCATAGTACTTTTTAAAGTAAAGTATACATCTCAGTAATAATTAAATAGATAAACTAAATAAATTAAATTAAATTTGTTTGAGTTAAAACTAAATATGGAAAATTTTAAAAAGAACATATATGGACATAATAAATGTGAAAAAGAATGAATAACAAAGGAATGTGAGTGGGAAAAAAACGTTGAGCAATGGAATTCTGAGGAATAATTTAAAAATAAAGAAATAAAACAAATACATTAAAAAAAAAAACAAAAAAAAAAACAAACAGTAAAATTAGGATATAATAAATATGATGATATAAGAGACAAAAGGGACCAGCATCACTTCAGTCAGACCAACAAATCTCTGTCCCAAGCACTTCAGCCTGGTCTGGAGGCTGAAATTTAAAGTTATGAATAAAATATTTATGGGGGGGGGTTTGGTGATCACTAAGGTAGTGTGTGGGTGTCTGTGTTATGTGTTTGCGGTGCTTATCTGGTGAGTTTAGGTGGGTTTTTGTGACTTAGACTATGTTTTAAATGGTCTAAGTCACAATGTCTAAGTTCCGTCGATCATGGGCTGTATAACTTTCGGTTATACATGCTGTACGACTAAGTCTAAGCCAGACCACGTCCCACCCAACTCCTGCCCTCGACACGCCTCCCAAAACACCTCGTTTAGCTATGGATGTTGAGCGGCACTCTGAAGGCCAAGGTCGTTTAGAAATACGTCCAAAACCCGTTTTTATTTTCGGCGCTTGGATGTGCTTGAGAAATGTTCGTCCAAGTGCCGACTTAGGACGTTTTTTGGACGTTTTTCTCTTTCGATTATGAGCCCCATAATATCTTAATTCATAATAGGAACCATAAAATTAAAAAAAAATAACCAAAACCCACAAAGCACACTATACGCAGAGAAAATGTTACTTATCATTTATATTTAGGGGGTTTTCAAAGATGTCAAGGCAGATGCCCCAGTGCCTCCTTCCTATGTCCTTAGTGCCCCTTCCTATGTCTTTAATGCCCCCAAATCCAGTGTCAGTTCTCTTTTGTAACTTTGATCCAGGTCTCCCTCTCTCTCTCTCCTCTATTATGATCTTGCCTCTCTCTGCTCTTCCTCAGGGTCTCTCCCCCTCTGTCTGCTCCTCCCATAGTCCTGCATCTGCCTCCTGTCTTTCCCCTTTGGTTCAGGTCTTTCTTCTGCTTACAACCCGTCCCCCCCCCCCCCTTCCTCTGCCTCTTTCTCTCCTTCCTTCCTATGTCCCCCTCACTGCCTTCCAGCCTTTGTCCCACCCTCTCCCCTGAAGCCAGCCAGTCAGCCTGCCTCCCTTCCTCCCTTGCCAAACCCAACCTGCCTGCCTGCCTCTCCCTCACTGCTTTCCAGCCTTTGTCCCACCCCCTCCCCCGAAGCCAGACAGCCTCCCTCCCTCCCCAAAATGAGAAAGCTCTAGGTTGTATGGTTTTGTGCCACTGGCAACAGCTCTCATCGATCTCCTCTCTGAAGTACAGCACCTGGAAAGTTCAGTGAAAACTTGCTGCGTCCAGAGTTATTTCTCTGAAATGTACTATCAATAAGGAATCCCTGGAAGCCACTCTCATATGAATTGAAGGATGCAGAATCTCATAAGAATACTATTATGAGATTCAAGATAGCATCAGCAGGGTAGGATGCTGTTACTTGAGCTCTTGCTTGCTTAAAAATGTATTTTTACTCTTCTTTGTTTCTCCATTGAATTATGGTTAAGAGAAAGGGGAGATGTAGGATGTGGGCATTCGGTCCGATCCCTGACGCAGCTTTAAGCTAAATGCTGGCAGGCCATTGTCAGAGGACCGTCAGAGTATAGCACAATAAGCAAGGAGCCTGCCTGTCTGTCTGCCTTCCTCCCTCCGAAGCCTACCGCCGATTCTTCTGTTCCCCCCCCCTACGGTCCGCTGCCACCCACTGCTACTTCCTGTCTACCGCAACAACCACAGGAAAGGCATGTCCAGGCGCCGGCCCAGAAGCCTTCTCCCCGACATCAACTCTGATGTCGGAGAGGAAGTTCCTGGCTGGCTGGCCCAGAACTTCCTCTCAGACGTCAGAATTGATGTCGGGGAGAAGACTTCTGGGCTGGCGCCTGGACATGCCTTTCCAGCTGTTGTTGCAGCAGCAGGCAGGGAAACAGGGAGAGAGAGCCCAATCTCCCGCAATCACCTGTCCCGTTGTTCCCCCACACAGCTTTGGGATGCTGTTGCTGAAAACGGGACATTTCGACGTCCTGAAGTTGTGCATGAGGGACAACGGGACATGGGATCTGAAAAAGGTACGGTCCCATTCAAAACGAGACGTAAGGTTACCTTATATTTACCATCCCTTTCCTAATAATTCTTAGGGTCCTGTTTGGGGTTTTTGTTTTGTTTTGTTTTTGCTGCAGCCGCACACTGGGCAGAAGATTTCAGTGTAGTGTCTACAAAAACAATCAGGTTCTTTTCTTGGGTGTGAACTCCTAAGAAGGACCCTAGCAAAAGGTAACTATGATTTGGATTATTCCTTTTTCACTTTGCATTTGTTCACATTAAATTTTATCTGCATTTGGATGCCCAATCTTCCAATTTCCTAAGGTCCTTCTGTAATTTTTCACAGTCCTCATGTGTTTTGGCATCTTTGAATAGTTTTGTATCATCTGCAAATTTAATTACCTCATTTGTTATTACAGTTTCCAGATCATATACTAATATGCTAAATAGCATCAGGTCCAGATGCACTAAAGAGGATTGGTAAGACAGTGTGGGTCTGCTCCGAATGGATTTTTGGCCAATTCAAAAAGAGCTATTCATGCAAATGATTCACGCAGAGGTTCATCATAATCCTCAACTCTCCCATCCGATTCATCGTTGTAAGAGTCAACTCTCACATATGCGCAGAGCCAACAGGCATGGGAAAGCTTCATGCCACTCAGCTGTTCATTGCAGGAAACCTTTTATTTTCTTTTTTATTAATTGACACAGATGCTGTGCATGTTACACACGCCAATATCTGTCCCATTAAAATAATTTTAAAAAGCGCCCTCCCCTGCTGATGACTGCCCTCCCTGATGAATGCGGAACCAGGAATTCCCCCTCCTCCCCTGCTAGTGAAAATCAGCAGGAGGGATGCCATTCCCTCCTGCCATGCCGTTCCTCCTCCCAACGTGCAAGAAAACTATAGCAGCAATGAAACGGTAGGAGGGGACTCCACCTTCAAGGCCTACCGATCCAAAATGATGGGCCTTCCCTCCTCGGTGCAACTCTGTACATTGTAAGAGATGGTCCCTGCTCAGAAGACCTTACAATCTAATTATGACAGACATACAGGACAAAATGGGAGTTAGCCTAAGGCCACTTCTGGCATTAACCAAGCCCATGCCAGCCTCAGGGTCCTTAGGCGTGCCTAGACATTTCCATAGGTGCATGAATGGTGCCTTCAATATAGGTACCATTCATCACATCAATTTTTTTTTTAAATGTGCATCCCGATTGGTTAGTTAGATGGCAATAGGATGTCTACTGCTGCCTAACTTCAGGATGCCATTACTAGAATCTGGGCCTATATACCTGCTAAATGGCTTTTCATATTACCTCATAATCTTTAAGAGCCAGATTTCTAGATATAAAAATACCAAATGTCTGTGATCAGATTGCCATGATTAAAACTTAGGATACTTTCTCATTCCTTACAAAAAATTGTATTTCATTTAAAATGTTCTGTCCAGTATTCAGCAGCAGTTACCCAGGTAGCAAATGTGGCAACGTAGATAAGTGCTTCTGACTGGGCCCAAACCCAGATTATTTGCAGCATTATCCAAATAATTTTGAAAATCTGTGCAAACTGCCCTAGCACTAGGACACCCCTGGGTCAGAGCCTGAACAGAGCTGGGAGTTAACCACAGATTGACGATGTTCAGCATCAGTATCTAGATAACTTAGGATGGCAAAAAAGCTGTCCTAAGTTATCCATGTGATTATCTAGGTAACAGCACTGAATATTGCCCTTATTTGGATAACTGTGGTGCTGTTCAGCACTGAATAATTGGGTATAACTTCAAATGATGCAGCTAGTTTATAAATGAAATGTCAACCATAGAGTTTGAATATCCCAATTTTTATATATTACCCTTAGTTGTATCTGTCAAAGCTTGCTTGGTGACGGAAGCTACAAAGTTAATGCCAATGTCTTTTTCTAAGTCATAATTTGTAATGTCATCTGAATCAGAAAACTCCATATCTGAAAGAAAACAAAATTAGAATGAATCTGTACTCTTCATCTTTGCTCAACATTTCAAATATATACACTGCAAGCTTCTGTCTGTTCAACATTTTGCTGCTAAATTTTTTTGTTGGTTTTTTTTTTACTTTGACATTCTTTAAACAGTTACCTTGTATTCATGGGAGAAGCATGTTTGAAAAAGAGAATGAGATCTGATTGTTTTGGCAATGTTTCACTAGCTCAGGGGTGTCAAAGTCGATCCTCGAGGGCCGCAATCCAGTCAGGTTTTCAAGATTTCCCCAATGAATATGCATGAGATCTATGTGCATGCACTGCTTTCAATGCATATTCATTGGGGAAATTCTGAACACCCGACTGGATTGCGGCCCTCGAGGACCGACTTCGACACCTGTGCACTAGCTGCACACCCAATGAATTCATCACAGGAGCCTATTTGCTTCCCTTGCCTCTGTCTCCTCATTCACATTCTGAATGAGGAGACAAAGGAGCAGCTTGTTCAGGACATGGTGAGAAGTCCTCTCACCATGTCCTGAACAAGCTGCTTCCTCCCCAGCCCCAGAATGAATCCAGTACACTCTCTCACCATCTTCTCTCACTGCTCTTATCTGTCATCCTCCTATTTCTGTCCTACTTCTTGTCTCCAATCAATTACTCTGTCCCACTCCTTGTACCCATTAATCACTCTCCTTCTCCATCCTTCTTCCCACCAATGATGCTCTTTATCTGCCCTCCTTGAAGGAAATATGATTGAAGTCTATAAAATCCTAAATTAAATGGAAAACCAAAAAACAAATCAGTTGTTTTCTCTTAAAAAGCACAAAGGCTAGTTCATTTCATGGAGTTTCCAAGTAAAATACAGTATTTAAAACAAATTTTAGAACATATTTTTTTCCACTCAATATCCAGTTAAACTGTGCCAGAAGATGTGGTAAAAACAGATAGTGCAAAATGGGTTTAAAATAGTTTGAGTTCCAGGAAGAAAATTTCATAAATTGTTATTAACAATGTGGATTTGGGGAAAGCCACTGCTTATCTCTAAGCAAGGAATATAGCTCTTCTTTGGGACCTTGCCAGATATTTGGGACTGAAAACTTGGCTATTTAGAAAACATTTTCATTAGTTTCTTTTAGATTTTTAATCAATTATTATAATTGTGAGACTGAGCAAACTATTCCTGTGGTCTTTCTCTATTTTTAAATGTAGACAGTTTTGAGTTTTACTAAAAGAATTCCACGATATTTTAGTTTAGTTGGAGTCCATGAGAAGTTATATTGGACAATTTCAGTTTTGGCATCAGGGCAGTTTAATGGCACAATTTCAGATTTGGTTTGACTGAGTTTGTATCCTAAGTGAGTAGTATATTGTATGGTCTTCTGTAGATATGGTATAGATCTGTTGTGGTGTATATAAGTATGTTGTCTGCTTATGCAGAATATTTAACTATATATTGTCCATTTTTTAATCCTTTAATGTTGCAGTTGTGTTTGATAGCTGTTAATAGTGGTTCAAGCGCCAATTTAAATAGTAGTGGTGATAATGGGCAGTCTTGTGCCTATGGTTGGATGGAAAGGTTTATATAATTTATTATTTATTTATATTCTGGTGGTGGGTGCTGAATAAAGTAAGCTTTAAAACGGAATATCCACTTTTGTTCTTTCAGCGCTACGGCTTTTTGAAAATGTGGATATTCCGTCTTAAAGCTTTAATGCCTGATGGCTTAAATGAAGAAACTGAGTGGCTAACTGTTATATGAGTAGCTCTTTTCATTAAATATACATCTCTGATTGAAGGGGACCTCCGAAATATAAAATGTTCTGTTATGCAATATCACCTGAGAATCGATGTGGTGGCACTTGCTACGTGCAGGAGGAGAATTCTAAAACGAGGCAGATGGTTACTAGCTAAGCTTTTCTGTCTAACTACTGGCCTTCATGAGTACGTTGTGTGGGATATACAAATTTAGTCCAGTTGGAAGATGACAAGCTCAATGCACAACACTGTGGCTATAGTACTTGGATGTTTGGCTAGCGTCAGCACGTGATTTTGAGCACATATCCCGGCGTCAGCCCAGCTGAATAAAGTGGCTTGATACACAAACCGCGGTCATGTTTGACTTCAGTAGAAAGCACCCTCAAATGGTAAGCGCTGAAATCTGTATTTGTATTTGATTTTTGTTCATTTGTAAGGATGAAAGTTCAATAATTATTCCTGAGGCACAATATTCACTTCTAATTTTAAAAGCTATGATAGTAAGATGGTGTGTTTATGCTATATTTTTTAGTTCCCCTCGACTCTGAAGAAATTTTCATTGAAACATGCATGTCGGGAGAGTGGCTTTGATATTTGAAAAGGAGACTAAAAGAATAAAACAACACTCAAAGCTAAGTGATTCAAATTGATTCAAATGAATTTTATAACTTATTGCAGTATAGAGTATGATTGATAATTGAAGATAAACGAAGATATATGAAATTTAAGATTTATATAAAAAAATAAAAAAGAATAAATAGAACAAATTGGCACTTTCAATAAAAAACAAAAAGTGGACTGATGAAGAGTTTAGCAGTCCACACAAAAATATCTTTATGTAGCTACAAGTATTTTTTATTTATTCAGTTTTTCTATACCGTTCTCCCAGGGGAGTTCAGAACGGTTTACATGAATTTATTCAGGTACTCATGTGGGGGTAGTCTACATATAGCTATATTAAATTTGGATAAGAGTGCAGTATATGTAGTACTTTAAGTGAGAGGATATAGATGTTTCAGTACTAAATAAGTGGCAAAGCAATACGGCAGTTTTCCTTTCTTTCAGCATCGGCCCACCATCATCCTATCTTCTCCATCCCGCTGACAAACTGAGCGAACAGCTGCCTGCTGACTCCTCTATGCTTTTTTTTTGCCATGGTCTGAGCCCAAGAGGCAATAGGAAGTTGCATCATTGGGGGCGGAGCACAGTGGAAAGAATGCGTGGAGGAGGCTGCGGGCAGTGCTTTGGTCAGTTTGTCAGCAGGATGGGAAAAACAGGGTGATGTCAGACCAGCGCCGAAAGAAGGGGAAAGGCAAGGCATGCCAGCCGAGGAAGCCCTCTGGATCAGGCTACCTTTTTTTTTTAGTAGAACGGGGGAGGGGTTTAAAGAAGTTCCAGAAAGGATGGGGGAGGTGACATGAAGGGGAAGCACTGGGAGGTCCAGAAACAGGAAATTTAGAAAGATGGTGGACAAAGGTTTGAAGGGAGACAAGAGAAAAGGAGAGGAAGGGATAAAGAGCCACTTGAAGGGAGGACAGTTGGGAAGAGAAAGGGAGAGATGGTGGACCTGGGGGAGGGAGGGAAAGATATAGGTTGGGAGGGGAGGGTAGTTAGGAAGAGTAAGGGGAAGATGGTAGACCAGGGAGGGAGAGAGAGAGACAGAGCAGTTGGGAAGAGAAGTTGGGCCTTGGGATGGGAGGGAGTAATTTTATGTCTGGGGGAGGAAGGGACAGAGAAATGTTAGGTCTGGGGATGGAAGGGAGAGAGAGAGATGCATCATCCGTTTTATGCTTTCCATCTTAGTGAAAACAATTTTTAATTAACAAGCAGAAAAAACCAACAAAAACCACCAGAGGATAAAATATCTGATCAAAAGGTATATAACAACGTCCCCAACTCCAGCTCCCCCCTCCCCTTTTTGTACAACCATTCCCAGGGCCGCCATCAGGGCAGTACCACCAGTCCTGCATTCAGAGCTGACAGGGGGCCCGGGTTCCCCCAGGGTCCTAGGCCACAGTCTAGGGGTAGGGACGGTCCGCCCCACGTGGACAGGAGAGAGCTGGACGGGGGACTCGCGGAGTTCAATACATCTCGAGCCGCGAGGCTCCTCTTCTGCTCCTGCCTGCCCTCCCACTCACATATAGCCGATCACAAGTGTTCCCCGATGTCAGCGCTGACGTCAGAGGGAGGGCTTAAGCAAAGCCTGCCCTCCGACGTCAGCGCTGACGTCGGAGAATACTTCCGGTCGGCTATTTGTGCACAGCAGGGCAGGCAGGAAACAGAAGACAAGCCTCGCGGCTTGAGCTTCGTTTTGCTGAGAAAGTTGCAAAGATGGGCTGGGAGGCAAACGCAGAACAAAAAAGGGGGGAGGGAGTGCGTTTTGGACACAAGGCATGAACTTGGGAGAGAGGAAGGGAGGGAAAGAGATGCTGAGGTGGGGGAGAGAATGGTTTTTTGGACACAGAAGGCATGGACTTGGGAGAGAGGAAGGGAGGGAAAGAGATGCTGAGGTGGGGGAGGGAATGAGTTTTTGGACACAGAAGGCATGGACTTGGGAGAGAGGAAGGGAGGGAAAGAGATGGTTGTGTACACGGGGAATAGAAGAAAGGAGAATTTTTGGTCATAGGGAGTGAGTGAGGTACAGAAAGTGGCATACCAGGGTGGGGGGGGTCCGCCCCGCCCCAGGTTTACGTCCCAAGGCGGTGCATAGCTGGCCCCCCTCCAGTGTTCTCCCTAGGCCGGCAAACTGCAGCTCTTTAGCCACTTGAGTGCCACCGCCGCCATCGGGAACAGGCCGGCACCAAGTTCTTCCTGCTTTTCCCTGTGGGGCCAGCCAACTCTCGCCACTCGCGTCAATTCTGACGTCGGAGAGGACGTTCTAGGCCAGCCAATCGCTGCCTGGCTGGCCTAGAACGTCCTCTCCGACGTTAGAATTGACGTCGGGTGGCGAGAGTTGATCGGCCCCGCGGGGAAGAGAAGCAGGGCGAACTCGGCGCCGGCCTGCTCCCGATGGCGGCAGTGGCAGCCTATTCCCCAGTGGCGGTGGCAGCATTTTCCCAATGGTGGTGACATAGGGGAGGGCAGGGAGAAAGAAGGAAAGGGGGGACAGGAAGCCAGAAAGAAAGAAAGGGGGCAGGGTGAAACAAAGAAAAATGGGGCACGGAAAGAGAGAGAGAGAAAGACAGACATACAGAACGAAAGAGGGTGTGGAGAGAGAAAGAAGGGGGCAGGGTGAGAGAGAGAAAAACAGACATACAGAAAGAAAGGGGGTATGGAGAGAGAGAAAAATAAAGAAGGGGCAGGGTGAAACAAAGAAAAAGTTTGGGGAGGGAATGAGGTCTGGAGGAGAGGAAGCATCCAGGAGGCTGAAAGAAGGGAAGAAATATAAGAAATATTGGATGCACAGTCAGAAGAATAAAGTGCAACCAGAGACTGATGAAATTACCAAAGGTAGGAAAAATGGTTTTATTTTCAATTTAGTGATCAAAATGTGTCTGCTTTGAGAATTTATATATGCTGTCTATATTTTGCACTATGGCCCCCTTTTACTAAACCGCAATAGCGTTTTTTAGCGCAGGGAGCCTATGAGCGTTGAGATCAGCGTGGGGCATTCAGTGCAGCTCCCTGCGCTAAAAACCGCTATCGTGTTTTAGTAAAAAGGGAGGGGGAATATTTGTCTATTTTTGTATAGTTGTTACTGAGGTGACATTGCATAAAGTCATCTGCCTTGACCTCTTTGAAAACCCGCAGAATATAAATGATAATTAACATTTTCTCTGCGTACAGCGTGCTTTGTGTTTTTAAAATTTTATTGTTGGTAGATCATTTTGACTTGGCCACAAAGGTAAGGGGGAGGGAGGGAGGGGAACTGCTGAAAGACATCTAGTAATCCTTGAAGGCTTGACTGTGCAGGGAATTATTTTTGTAAAATCATGTTTTGTTTTGTGACTGGCATTATTTAGACTTTAATTTCTATGAATGAATAGAATGAAAATGATATAAATTACTTGCTTGTTTTTATGTGCGTGTGCTGAAGGAAAGTGGAGAGAGAGTGGGCTGAGGACGCTGAAGGGAAATGGGGAAGAGAGAATGGGGAGAAGACACTGATTTATAAATTGACAATTGTACAGAATATTGTTTCTTTTTTATATTCATCCATAGCTGCATGTTAATGATGTGCTCATATGCACTTATTTATCATCATAACATATACATCATCATTAACATGCAGCTGTGGATGTGTAAGGCTGATAAGGATGGATGGGAAGGAAAGAAGGTGCACATATCAACATATCGTACATTTTTAACATGCATGATGCAGCTATAGGCAAGCAGAGGAGGATGGGATCATACAGATGTGTATGTTCAGATATGCGCTCAGATGTGTAGTTTTTTCTGATATATTTATTAAGCTTACAGTATTTATAAAAACACATTTAATACTTGTTACAAAAAATATTGTGAAATTGTGATCTACTTCTGGCCTACAAAGGTCAAAAGAAATCCTTAACCGAGATTTTACATTCAAAAGTGAATTATAGCTACTAGCACTATTATTTATTAGTTATTTATTATGCAGATGTTTGTTAGTTTGTTATTAGTTCAGTATTAGACATATGTTAGTTTAGAATAGATAGGTATAGATTAGTTTAGTTTAGGTTAGGTTAGGGCCCTGCTGAAAGAGTCTACCTTGACGTGGTTGCAGGCTTACAAATCTTTTGGTCAAAGAGTGCGGCGACAGAGAAAAGTATGTGTGTATTCGGCCCATGGAAGAAGGAGGGGTCGGGGGGGGGGGGAAGGGGTGCGTGGGGGGCCCAATAGGATTGCTCAGTAAGGGGCCCAGAAATTTCTGATGGCTGCCCTGACCATTCCACACAACACACAGAATCCATTGTCCCTCTGTCCCCGCTACAACAAAAATCAAAGTTATACAGAGGTAAAGGGCAGCTGCCATGATAAACCAAGTCTATGGACAGAATTACAGTAACATAAAGCAAAGCAGGAAACATAAAAGAGAACAGCAAGCAATATAGGAAACCAGCAAAGAGCCAAAAGCTCAATCCTACCCAGTGGGAGAGGCCCAAACAAAATTGTATGGAAAATACTGCAGAGCCCTGGACTCTTATGAGCCCTGAGATATAGAATACAAGGCCTCACCCCTCCCTCCAATGCCGGTCCCCCCCCCCTAAAAAGGAGGACACAACAAACAAAAAGTCAAGCAAACAAAACAACCAAAGAAAAAAGAAAGAAAGAAAAAAAAAAAAGAGAGAGAAAGAAAGAGAAAGTCCAAGGAAAGAAAGAAAAAGTCTGAGGAAGACACTGGAGATCCACATCTGGGGAAAGGCCACTTCAGAGCTGCCGACCCCTTCCCCCCCCCCCCCCTTATTCTTTCCATCTTATTCAGCATCCAGGGAAGAAGAACAGAAAAGAGAGGGATAAATGTTGAACAATGGTGGGGGGGTGAGGAGAAGAAGTGACAGATCCATGGGAGGGCAGGAAGGAAGAGAGGTGGGATAAGAAGATGCTAGGGGATGGGGAGAAAGGGACAGAGAGCTATAGCTTGACAAGAGTGGATAGAGGGAGGGGGATTCTAGAAATGATAGAGCCATTTGGAAGAGGCCAAAGAGGGATGACAAGAAGATGAATGAGACAACAGTGAGAGAGGAGTACAGTAGTAGAAATGTGGTAATGGGGAATAGGAAGAAGGAAATAGGAGGCTGGGAAAGGAGTGAGAAGGGAAATGGGAGAGCTAGAGCATAAGAAATGGAGTTGGAAAGTTGGTAGGTAGCTGAAAAATAAAAAGAAGGGTGAAATTTGAGTGGATGGAGAGGCAGAAAAAAAAAAAGGGCAAGAAGAGCTTAAAAGGAAAGATTGATATATCAAAGATAGGTGTAGAGAGGGAATGAAACAAGACAGGAGAGAGGAGAAAAGGCATATGGACAGCAACTACTAGAAAGAGAATTATCAGAAGACACAGGAAAGCAGAAGTGACAAAATGGGACCAACGTGATGGAAAAATAAAATGTTCAGACAACAAAGATAGAAAAAGTGTTTTATTTTAAATTTATTAACTGGAATATGTTAGCTTTAGGATATGTTTAAAACAGATCTTTGTTTTTGTGTTCAATGGTTTAGCAGACAGCTGATGGGGGAAGGGGGGAAGAGGGAGGGTGGGCAGTGGCCCTGAGGCTAAAATGGATGCCCACCAAATTTTCTCCCTGCCCTTCCCCATGCCCCTTGCCCAAATGCAAAATATAAATAACTAAGCAGATGGGGTATCCCAAAGTCCTACAGCAAATAGAAAGTGGGGAAGGAACCGAACACATCAACTTGAGATAAAATAGAGTTTATTGAGTACAATCAGCTTTTGAAACACAAAGCATATAAAATGAGCAAACTATCTTGCATTTTCTTCCAGACCTGACACGGTCCAAGATGGCCGATGGGACAGCTAGCTGAGCGTCCCGTTTAGATCCGAGATCGAGTACCTGGCTGTTTTTTCTTTTTCTGCGGTGTTTACCCCATCCTGTAATGCCGAAGAGAAGGGGACGAAGTGCCGCTGCAGCCTCGCGGCGCCCTGACCCCGCTAGGCTCAGCAACATCGAAGACCTAATACGCCGGATGCAGGAAGTGTCGGCGGTGGCGTCGGCTTCTCCATTAGGAGCACTCAGTGGTGAACAGGACGTGGTCTCCCCGGGCTTGGAGATATCGCTAAGCCCCGACGCCAGAACTCCACCCCCTCTTCCTCAGCATACCAGCTCCCCTCGGACAGTAGAGCCATCGGAGGTCGGTGAGCTCCTGCCCAGTGAGGCTTTGGTCACTGGACAGGGGAGAATGGATTTGGACTCCTATGCTGTGATTCTGGTAATGGCTGAGGCTCAGAGCAACAAGAGGGAATGCAGCTTCCAGGAGACCAGCATGCAGGAAGAAAGGTCAGCTATAGTTAATTTTTCTATTCAAAAAGAACAATTTGTTGAAATAGAGAAACCTAGAGAAATAACTCTTGAGGCGATATGGGATCTGGTGGCAGATTTGACAAAATCTATAAAACCTCAAATTTCCCAAATTGAATTAAAGTTAAATATCCATGAAACAAATATTAAAGGTTTACAAACAGATATTCAGGACCTTAAAGATTCAAATGTTGCCACCAAACAACTTAATGAAACGTTAATGAAAGACAATATAAATATGAGAAGAAAATTGGAAGCTTTAGATAATCTTTCTCATAATAACAATCTCAGGCTGATTAATTTTCCCAAAGTGGCAACAATATCTCCAAGAGAGATGATAAAAAGATATATGATAGAAATCTTGGATATATCAGAAGAATTGCTTCCACCTTTAACTCAGGCTTATTATTTGCCTATTCGGAAAATTGAAGGACAACAACAACAATATCAAGAACCACAACTATCTACAGAGGTCCAACAGAATTTAAATGTTTCACAGATATTAGAACAGTCGGACAAGGAAATTGCGACACCTGCAACTTTACTTCTCACTGTTGCCTTAGCACCGGATAAAAACTGGTTGCTGAGACTTTACTTCAAAAATAAGTCAAAAGAATTTTTGGGATTTAAAATACAAATATTTCCGGATCTGGCTCAAGATACCCAAAGGCGTCGTCGTGAATTTCTGATTTTGAAGCCGGGAGTTATCGCTCTTGGAGCCTCTTTCTTCTTAAGACACCCATGTAAATGTGTGATAATATACCAAAAGCAAAAATATGTTTTCTTTGATCCTATACAACTGACAACCTTTCTGTCAGCTGCACACCTGAAAGCTGGGATTAATACAACATGAGTGTTCATTGTTTGATTAGGTCACTTCCTTCAGCTAACTGTGTTCCTGTTTTTCTTCTTATTGATATATTACTAAGATTTTTGTAAGGCTCACTGTTTTACATCTTGGATCCATTAATATGAGGACTTGAGGAGGAGATTAAGATTATTTTTGCTACGATTATAATTATTGATTTGCTTGGAATGTGTCCTTTAATGCCTCTCCTTTCTGTACAAGTGTATACTTGATTGTTTATTTGAAAATTGATAAATTAAAAAAAAAAACCAAAACAACAAGTGAATTAAACATAATATAAACAATTTCCACATATCACTTGTATTTACAATCAAATATTCTTATATGATAAATTAAATACCCCCCTTTTTATTATCAATCCTATTCCAAATGATATACATTCCCCAACCCACCCCCACATATATACTACCCATGTGCTATAATATCTGATCATTAGAATAAATAGTCAATGGTCCCCATATTTTTTTTTAATTATGAATATTCCCTTGTTGTAACGCTATCATCTTTTCCATGATAATCTTATAGATGGCACTGGAGCATTTAAATATCTACATATCGGAGTTTGAACAACTAATAAAACCTTTGATAAAAAAAAGTACTGTATCACTCGAGAACTGCGTGACTGTGCATACATGAAGCCGAAACATGGACCGTGTCAGGTCTGGAAGAAAACGCAAGATAGTTTGGTCATTTCACATGTTTTGTATTTCAAAAGCTGATTGTGTTCAATAAACTCTATTTTATCTCAGGTTAATGTGTATGGTTCCTGCCCCCCTTTCTCTTTACTAAATATTTGCCTTGGAGTTGTTTGCCTTGTTTTTTGTACTCCAAAGTCCTGATAGCTGAAGACCTCTTCCTTTAGTCCAACATGATATGAATAATAAAATGACCATCCAACAAAAGGTAGAAATAATAACTGTATTTTCTGTTTTGTGATTACAATTTCAGATTTGAAATGTGTATCCTGCCAGAGCTGTTGTTAGACAGAAAGCATGAGGTAGGACCTAAAAGAGAGAGGATAAGTCTTTTTTGTTTACACCACAGTGTGGGTTGGGATATAAAAATAAATAACCCTCTCCTTTACAAAGCTGCGCTAGTGTTTTTAGCGCCGGCCACAGCGGTAATAGCTCAGGTGTTCATAGGAATTCTATTTCCCTCACAACCCTTTAGCTACACTGCAGGTTTTCTTCCTCAGCCAGCCAATAAGTTGAAGCAGCGACAACCTTCAGTCCTGGTTTTCCCTGAAGCCTATTTGCTGAGTAAGCTTCTTTAGGAATGTCTGACCAATGGGCTGCAGGGGAGGGGATTGCAGGAGCACTAGCTACAGAGATTATTTCTTAGCAACCTTGAGTCCTGTTTTTTTCTTGCAGCCTAATGTGCTGCAGTTATCTTTCTTTCACTTCCCTGCACTAACTTCAGCTGTGTTTTCCCTTTTACTTTCCAAACCTCTTACCTTAGCCTTTCTTTCCTCTTCCCCCTTAGCTACACTGCAGGTTTTCTTCCTTAGCCAGCCAATAAGCAGCAAAGGAGACAGGACTGGTAGGTTATGATATATCATCCTTCAGTCCTGGTTTTCCATGTAGCCTATTTGCTGACTAAGCTTCCTTAGGAATATGTGACCAATGGGCTGCAGGGAGAGGCAGGAACAGTAGCTACAGAGACAGTGCCTTAGCAACTTGCTTAGCATTTGTCAGTCTTGTTTTTTTCCTGTAGCGTATTGGCTGAATAAGTTTCCTTGTCTGACCACCAACTGTAGAGGGACAATGGCGTAGTAAGGGGGTAGGCTGCCACAGGTGCTGTCTTGGTGGGGACGCCGGCACCTGTGCTCTGCCCCCTGCTCCTTCCCGCTGTATGCATGCATGCCTCCCCTCCCCTGTATCACTAACTCTTTGCCGACACAAGCAGCATCGTCAACCTGCTGCTCACACCAACCTTAGCCCTCTCTCTGAAGTCCTGGTTGTGGAACCAGGAAGTTACATCAGAAGGAGAGCTAAAGCCAGCACAGACAGCATATTTGCGATGCTGCTCACACAGACGAAATTAAAGGAAAGGGGTATGCTTAAGTGGTGGGATAGTGGGGAATGACTGGGAGACAGAGAAAGGGGGGTGCCACCGCCCCAGGCACCTCCCAACCTCATTACACCTCTGCAGGGGGAGGTGGGAATATTTGAAAAATCACTAACAGAATAAAGAAGATGATGAAGTGAGATTAAACGGAATCTTCCACACATACAAATCACCACACTTCAGAGTGTAATATGTAGGCTAGATTTGACTGCCTAAATGAGTGAGGACACTCTAAAATAGCTCCTTTAGAACCCTTGATAAAGCCCTTATGTAGCGAAATGGGTCCCATTGGGCTGGCTAGTAATTCTACATATTAAAGATGTTAAAAACTTACTGTGATATGGCTTTATTAAAATTTTGTTTATTGAGTGAATTAGCAACAGTAAGATTTTGTCAACACATCAAGGAGGAGGTGGTGATAAAGGTCAATGATTAAAATGCTAACCCTTCTAGTTTTAATATCACATATGTATGTGTCGAATCAAGTGGGTTTCTGAGACGCTTTACCCTACTTTCCTACATATTACACTCTGAAGTGGGGTCAGTGGCGTACCAAGGGGGAGGCAAGGGGGGGGAGGTCCGCCTCGGGTGCAGCCTTAGGGGGGGTGCACAGCTGGCCAGGTCCGGAAAATTCTACCAGGCCAATCAGCCTACCTCTCCCCGATGTCAATTCTGCCGTCGGAGAGGAAGTTCGGGCCAGCCAATCGCTGCCTAGCTGGGTGGAACTTCCTCTCCGACAGCAGAATTGACGTCGGGGAGAGGAATGCTGGACGGCCCGACACAGGGAAGGAGAGCTTGGGGCGGCAGCGGCTTTGGGGCATGTTACCCGATGGCGGTGACTTGGGGGGCTGTTCCCTGATGGCGGCGGCAATGGCTTAGGGGAGGGTAGGAAAAAAGAAAGAAGCCAGGGAGACAGAAGGAAAGAAGAGAAATAGAAAAATAGAAAGGGGGCATGAAGAGAGAAAGAAAGGGCAGGAAGAGAGGAAGAAAACGTTGAGGGAGGGAATGAGGTCTGGAGGAGAGGAAGCATACAGGGTGAAAGAAGGGAAGGAAGATTGGATGCACAGTCAGAAGAAGAAAGTGCAACCAGAGACTCATGAAATCACCAGATAACAAGGTAGAAAAAATGATTTTATTTTAAATTTAGTGATCAAAATGTGTCTGAATTTATATCTGCTGTCTATATTTTGCACTATGGCCCCCCTTTTACTAAACCACAATAAAGGTTTTTAGCACAGGGAGCCTATGAGCGTCGAGAGCAGCCCTGGGCATTCAGCGCAGCTCCCTACGCCATAAACTGCTATTGTGGTTTAATAAAAAGGGAGGGGGGTATTTGTCTATTTTTGTATGGTTGTTACTGAGGTGACAGTGCATAGAGTCATCTGCCTTGACCTCTTTGAAAAAACCCCAGAATAGGAATGATAATTAACATTTTCTCAGCATACAGTGTGCTTTGTGTTTTTTAAAAAAATTTTATTGTTGATAGATCATTTTGACTTGGTCATTTTTAAAGTAGCTCGCAAGCCCAAAAAGTGTGGGGACCCCTGAGCTAGAGCGTTGAAGCTGCGTGTTTCTGCCGTAAAGGTCATCTCTGATGCAACCAGAAGTTGCATCAGAGACGACCTTTACAGCAGCCATATGCAACTACAACGCTCCGGCTGCTGTAAGAAGGCAGTTTAGACATCGCCGGCCACAGGGCAGGGAGGTTTGTCAGACCGGGCCTGTTATCCGGGCCAGGGGGTGGGGAGAAAGCACCACAAAAGTAAGGGGCAGGGAGGGAGAAAGGAAGAAAAGGTGGGGTGGGGGTGGGGTGGAGAGGAAAACAGGGTAAAACAGGGGGGGAAGAAGATGCACATGGGGAAGACAGAGGGGGGAGAAGGACGCTGAAAGCACATGGGGAAGACAGAGTGGAAAGAAGATGCTGAATGGAAATGGGGAACAGAGAGTGAGGAGAAGATGCTGAAGGGAAATGGGGAAGAGAGAGTGGGGAGAAGAAACTGCAGGAAAATGGGGAAGAGAGAGTTGGGAGAAGACGCTGGCAGGGAAGAAGACAGAGATGCCAGACTATGGGAGGAGCGGAGGGAAGAAGATGAGTGCCATACCAATTTGGAAGGAGGGAGAAAGGGAGTTGCACAGTAACAAAGCAAATGGAAGATGCAGAGAGAAGAGATACAGTGGATGTAAGGTAGACAGTGGATGAAAGGAAGAGAGTAACAAGAAGATGAGGAAAGCAGAAACCAGAGAAGACAAAGGTAGAACAAAAATTTTCTATTTATTTATTGCTTTAGGAGACATGTGTCACTGTTTCTGTGGTGTTGCATTGTATGCAGAGTCCAGCTTCGTGCTGGTTCAATTTAACCTTTGTCTATGTATTTCTATTTTATCCCCCCTTTTACACAACTGTGGAGCATTTTTTTAGCGCCAGCCGTGGTGGTAGCAGCTCTGATGCTCAAAATTCTATGAGTGTCAGAGCTGTTACCACCATGGCTAAAATCCACACTACAGTTTTGTAAAAGGGGAGGGGTTAGTTTGTGATGACATATTCCATACTAGGCGAAGGTGTTTTCTGTGTTCTGTGTGTTCGAAAGACATGGATTTCTGTTAGGATTGATGGTGTAGGATTGATCTGTACTAGGCTGGCTTGTTTAGTTTTACAATGGGTGTATTGATGTTGTACAGCTCACTGCAGTATGTAAGATACTGCCTTTTCCTAGGTACTCATGTGTGACATGTGGCTTGTTACTAAAAATCATGTTTTTCGTACAGATGGGGGGGTACCCAAAAATGATGGGCCCCGGGTGTCACATATGCTAGGTACGCCACTGAGTGGGGTGATTTGTGTGTGTAGAATATTTGAAAAATCCCCCGTTTGCTCCCCAAAATAAGTTTTGCTGAATTCCAGACCTAGCTAAATTGCTTTCTTGCACCAAAAACTGTAAATTGACCCAATTTTATCAAAATTCATAGAGCCATTTTCAAGATCAGAGTCAGAGCTTGTTCACATTATATAATAGGATTGGGCTAGTGCTGTAACATCTCTTCTCACTCTTCCCAAAGTTCCTATTTTTTGAACAATTCAATTACCTTTTTCATGTGGTATTTTTCCATTCGGTATCATATTCATACCACTGCTTTTCTGTAAAATAAAAGTATACAGTTTAAGGGATATATATTAAATAAAGCATAAGAAATTTTGGAAGCATCTCAAACTGCTATGGTGAATACAAAAATATTGCTGAATACAGTATAAAACAATATATGGGGTCCTTTTACCAAGCTGCATTAAACAGTAACACAGCTGAAAATGCCTTACTAGTTTTGGGATCAGTATGCATTACCCAAGTGCTAAAATCTATTTTTTTAGTTTTGGGGCAAGTCTAGGGGTGAAGAGCGGATGTGTTCTGTACTACTCGGTTATCATAGCTATTACCATGTACTAACTGATTAACGTGTGGTTTGTGCATTAGTCCTTACTAACTATTGAAGGGACCCGTATCATGTCCTTAGGCCATGTTTTCAAGCTGTAAGAAAGCCAGGCCCTGTTTGTCTTTCCTTCTTTGAAGAGAGTACAAGGACATTTATGTTTGAACAGAGATGTTGTGTAGTGAATTCAATTGTTTTTATAAGCCATATTTGCAAACAGATTTAGATTAGGGGTTCTGCTGGTTAAGGCTTTTTCTGACCTTTTGGACTCCAATCTCCAAATAGAAAAAATGCTGATGTCTTTAAAGTTTCATGTGACCTGTGTCCATATATGGTTTGTGTTTACATCACATGCTGACGACATTGATTCATTTAGAATGATATAAAAGGAATGTGAAGCTGATAATAAAGCGGACATGTTTTGGAAGATGATTTCTGGTCTTTAAGATATGTCCCCAGGTACCTGACTTCCAAATGACAGAGACAGAGAAAGTATGGGGCAGGAATTGGGACCTAATCCTTTTCAGTTGGGGGCACGTCCGCGATGGGCAGATGATATCACCAATATTTTGTGAGTATTTCTGAATTTTTTTCTGTTCTTTAATACTCACTGGGTAGTGGTGACCTGTACCCACCCTTTATTTTAAGTTCAAGCTTTGGGTTCTATTATGGAGTTTTTTGGGGGAAAATTCTCGGGGTACTTTTGGTAAGCGCCCCTCGTGAATATAAGCAGCTGCCATTCTTTCGGGAAGAATGAAATTATTTATAGAACCCCCCTGCCCACTCTGTCATTTGTAAGGTTAAAACTTTTATAGAGTATAAGATTTTATTGTCTCTTATTACTGTACCTCGCTTATAAGGTAAGATAAGCAAATATTTTTGCATTGTTATATTGTTTTTGTAATGAGTCATAAAGGCACTTAGGATTCTCCTAGACAAATGAGACTTGTACGGCTGTGTGTGTGACATTCTTCCTTCAGCTCACATCACCAATCTTTAACACTGAGGTAGGACGTGCTGTTATGTGGAATGAATTGCAAGCGCTGTTTGAATCAGTCTAAGATCTTTCCTTCGCAGCTTGTATACAAGCAGCTTTCATTATCAGGGTTCGTGCATGAATGCTTTTGCCCCTTCCCCCAGACTTCTCAGTTTGGGCTTACACTGACCCCCTATAGTGCTTCTTTGAAGTTACTCATTCTTGTTTTTATCAAGCAGTTCGGTGAGAATCATGATTCCACTGCTTGTTACTGTTGTCAAAGCTGATGGCATTCCCCGTTTTGTCCTAGATTTTAGGGCTGTTAATGTTTTGGTAATTCTCATTGTACTTATGTTTCTTCCACCATTCCACCGGCAGCCAATGATTTTTTTTCTGTCATTGTCCTAAAGAATGTTTTATTTTAGTCCCTGTTGGTGAGGCTTTTCAGCTCTTTTTTGCCTTCACCTTTAAGCAACAGTATACTTGGTGTGGACTGCCCCAGGGCTATGTTGACTTCATTGTCCTTCGGGCTATTCTACAGTCATGCACTGCCCCTCATGGTCCTGCTCTCATTTTGTACAACTTTTTGTGTTCCATAATTCAGGAGACCTGTCAGGCTGATAGTTTGCACCTTTTACAATGGTTGTTTGTGTGTGGTCACAAGGTGTCACGAAATAAACTGCACTGGTGTAAATATGAAGTGAAATACCTGGGTTTTGTCCTGTCTCATGGTCTGAGGAAAATATGCACTTTCCGCACTGCTGCTGTTCTGGGTCTGCCCCGCCCAGCTACCAAGAAAGACATGCTTACTTTTCTTGATATGATTGGTCACTGCCGCCAATGGATCTCTGCTTGTTCCTTCTATGACCAGATTCTGAGACAGACCCTGGTTTCTGAAATGACTGCTCTTATCAGATGGACTCATGAAATGTGCTTTGGTTTCTAGCTCAGGTTTGGGTTCTCCTGCTTATGCCCACATGTTTTATCTCTTTGTTTGTGACTATTGTAACACCATGAAGGGAGAACATGATGGTAAGTTACGCTCTGTTGCCTTTTTTTTTCTATAGTCACTCCTGTTCAAGAAAGCCCTGGCTGCTTGTGCTATGGTGGTAGAGATGATTACTCCTCTGACCCTAGGTCACCCCATTACCCTTCACACTTTTCATGGTGTCCAAGTCCTTCTTTTAAATGGGCTCCTGAGTCTCACGGGTGAACAGGATTCTCTTCCCTTCTAGTCCTTTGTTACCCCCCCCCCCTCTGAACTTGATGCCTGGCGTTTGGCAGGTGCCCAAAGCCGCCCTTTTGGACGGACTTTGGTGCAAAGAGGGGAAACCCTGGATACCAGCTGCTAGCTCTCCCTTATTCAATTGCCCAATATCATGGTATTGGTTATCGTAGTGCTCGCTTGACATTTTAACTTCTTGCTAGTGATATTTTCATTCTTGACCTTTTGCTCCTTGATACAGATATATATAGCTCGATAATTACAGCTGGCACGTTTGTGAATTGAAAACAAATTGGAAAATACAATTCCTTTCTAGTGTTTTAGCTGAAATTAGGATGTTGCTAATTTAAAATGTTTTTTCCGAATGTATACATAGCCATCCCAGATCAGTTTTGGCACAGATATTTCTAATGTTTTCCAAGGGTCCTCTTTATCACTTCAGAGATAGAGACGCTCCAAAGAGACATTAGCTTTATGCCTTTTTCCAAATATGAGATGGTTATGATATATATTATTGTTTCTTTGTTTTGGTTTTTTATATCAATGTGTTTATTTGCAGAGTTAAATTCAGCCCTGCACACTTGACAGATGGAGTAATAGCTCCACGCTTAAAACTTTATGTTTTGTCTGTGTCATGTCTACTTGTTTTAGTTTAGTGGGTACCCCAGGATACATAATATTGGCCATTTCTAGAGCTCTTTTTCCACTTCTTACTAGTCTAACTGCGCAATGTTCTTTTACTTATAGCTTTTATATTCTGAATATAGTTTAGTTAAGGGTTATATGTTTAAGAAAAAGTTTTACTTTATACAGCGTTTATTTCGTGGTGTTCCCTACATATGATCCATTCAATATACATTTCTGAATACATTCAGTACATCAGTATGGTCTCTCTGAAGTGCATAATAGTTATATGCAGCACGAAAAAAAACATATCCTTTTTGATTGTTCAATTAAGAACCTTAAGTAACTGAGTATTGTCTCTCTTTTGCCATAGCTATACTAAGTAAATGAATTGGTATTGTTACATGTAGCCACATTCAGTACAGGCAACATGGTTTCTCCTGTTTTCTATCTCTTATTTGGATCACATTGGAGTACAGCTGCTGAATGATATTTGGAATGCTTTTCAAGCATTTCTTTTCAAGTATCTCTTTCTGTATGCACAGACATCTGGCTGCTCTCCCTTTGAGGTTCTCACGGGATGACCTTTCCCCGCCCCATGGGTAGATTTTCCCTTGATACAGGAGGAATACGTCCAAAAGCTAATTGAAATATTAGGGCTTGTTCAAAGAAATGTGTCTTGCACTTCTCCTTTCTCTCCACAGATTCCTACCCATTTTTTCCAGCCTGGTGATTGTCCAGAAGCTTTCCAAGGATTGGAAGCAGACGGATTTCCCCTTTGGCCTTCCCACTACTGTGATCGCTGTGACCAGGCCCGCTGCACTCACTGAGGAGTTTCCTGTTTGGATCCACGCATGTCGCTTGAAGAGGGTTAACCTAAAACCCCGGAAGCAAGTCTTCCCTGCGCAGATTTCACCTCCTCCAGTAGAACAACATGATGATCTCATTGCAGCATTCTACCAACTTTATCATTCTCTTACTGGCACCGCTGCTGCTAGTTTTTCTCCCTGTATGGATCATTTCTAACTGGGTCTACAGGGATGATGTGTTCTGGGTCCACGACACTTTCTGCCCATACCCATCTGTAAATGACACTTCTGCTGTAAACAGCACCCCCGGCACCTCTTTGCGAACACACGTTAAGCTGGACTACTCCCTTGCAAAGGCTGTCCTTCAATTGGAATCCAGAAAGACAGACAGTATGCTACCCTTTGGTATAATTCCAGCAGTGTGCAAGTTGCCACCTTCTCTTTTGAATATTGTGACATTGTGGACTGTTCATCAATTGATATCCCAAGGCTGTGCCATTGGTCCTCAGAGATTCCTAAAACTAAAGACATATGTATATATATATATGTTACTGACTCACGTTGGGGGATAAGTGTGCATTCTGGGGAGCGGTAGGGTGGAATATTGTTACTGACTGGGCTTATAAACTAGAAAATACTCTGAAAAAAGGTGGACCAAAATGGTAAATCACTGCTTACTTGTATGACCCTTCATAAGGTTGGAAACTGTTATAGGAAAAGTGTTCCTGCACAAATTATTAAGCTTTCTCTTACTATTGACAACCCTAGACCTACTGATGAAGGTATGTACATTATGGACATGTGGTTTAAGGGTGGGTCTAGCTATCTGACACATCAGTTTTCTTACGGGATCTATCTACCTCCTCTAATTTTACCGATCCCCTTTGTGCGCTGTGGTGTTCTAAATATCCTTTGCTGCCAGGACAGCAAAAGCTTGATATTGCCATTACCATCTATAAGGGCAATTACACATGTCATGTTTCTAATCTGACGCAGGGTAGTTTTGTAGGTAATTTACCCCCAGGTTATTGTTCTATCTTGGCTCATAGGTATGCCCCATTGTTGCTGCATCAGATTTGATATTTACTGGCTTTATGGAGACTTTTGGCTCCCTGTTAAGCTACCCAGCCAGTGGATAGGCCAGTGCACTTTAGTTAAGGTTACCATGCTCTTGCATATTTTTCTGAAAGTTATCCTTCCTATTTACATGGTTTTTCCTCTTTTCTGTCTCGATATAAATCTGATCACATGTATACATATATGCTATAGGGGTCCCAAGAGGGGTCCCAGATGAATTTAAGGCCCGAGCTCAGGTTAAGGCTGGGTTTGAGTTCCTTATTCCCTTTATTACTATTAATAAGAATGTTGATTGGATTAGTTAAAATTATTATAATCAGCAACGCTTTGTGAACTACTCTAGGGACGCCTTGCAAGGTATTACTGATCAATTAGGCTCCACTTCTCAGATGGTTAAATCATATGGCCCTAGCTATGATTCTAGCTGAAAAATTCTTCTCAGTACTTTAAGCTGTTGTACTTTTCTTTCTGACAATATAGGTCCTCCTATGGCCATTCAGAAATTAGCAGACCTCTTTGCTGAGCTCAAATGTAACTCTGATTTATCTAATTCTTGGGATCAGCACTTTAGTTGAATGCAGGGTTGGGTAAAAGACCTTTTTATTGTTATAATTTCTATTATTATCTGCACTCTTGTTTTTGACTGCTCATGTACTGTGTTATTCGTATTACAGCTCCTAAAAAACCCCTCCTCGAGAGACATATCTAGAGCAGTGATTCCCAACCCTGTCCTGGAGGAACACCAGGCCAATCGGGTTTTAAGGCTAGCCCTAATGAATATGCATGAGAGAGATTTGCATATGATGGAAGTGATAGGCATGCAAATTTGCTTCATGCATATTCATTAGGGCTAACCTGAAAACCCAATTGGCCTGGTGTTCCTCCAGGACAGGGTTGGGAACCACTGATCTAGAGTATCACGCCCTTCCAGCACATGCTTTGTATTTATGATGTCATTTTCATGACGTAAGAGGGGATTGAAGGGACATGTATCATGTCCTTAGGCCATGTTTTCAAGCTGTAAGAAAGCCAGGCTCTGTTTGTCTTTCCTTCTTTGAAGAGAGTACAAGGACATTTATGTTTGAACAGAGATGTTGTGAAGTGAATTCAATTGTTTTTATAAGCCGTATTTGCAAACATATTTAGATTAGGGGCTCTGCTGGTTAAGGCTTTTTCTGACCTTTTGGACTCCAATCTCCAAATAGAAAAAATGCTGATGTCTTTAAAGTTTCATGTGACCTGTGTCCATATATGGTTTGTGTTTACGTCACATGCTGACGACACTGATTCATTTAGAATGATATAAAAGGAATGTGAAGCTGATAATAAAGCGGACATGTTTTGGAAGATGATTTCTGGTCTTTAAGATATGTCCCCAGGTACCTGACTTCCAAATGACAGAGACAGAGAAAGTATGGGGCAGGAATTGGGACCTAATCCTTTTCAACTATAAAATAGTTGGGGCTCATGCTCTAAGGGGAAAATTAGCATGTGGCTATTAATAGTGGAAATAAAAAATCTGTCAATTTACCCCTGTGGGAAAAATGACCTTAGAGCATAGCAGTGACTTGAGTAAGGACGTGCTAAGGCCATTTTTTTTTACTGCAATTTGGTAAAAGGGTCCTTGTGTAAATACCAAATAGAATCATGATATGACATTAGCTTTGATTTTTAATATATTTCATTTATCTCACTTTATATAGACTCTCTGACCCCATAATCAATCAAAAACAATGCAATCATAAAAGCAGTAATTATGTAGCATCATGCAACTGTCAGGATTTAAAAAATAATAAAGCAGAGCATAGGAGCCAACTTTTTTAAATAATTGGAGTGCTCAACTCATAACTCACAACAAATTTCTCTCACCCAGCAAAAAAAAACAAACAAACCACAAAAAAACCAAAAATACATCTGGTAGCAAATGGTAGTGATGACCAGCCTGTATCTAAATGTCAAGAGCAGGGCAGGGAATATGTAACAATCAAAAGCTAGGGTCCAGCCACTCTCTCTTTCGCCTCCCAACATGTCAGCATCATACTCTCCTTCCCCCCCCCCCCTCACAGTCCATTAAAGCCATTTATAGCATTTTTCTCCAACCAATCCCTCTTTTCCCACAGCCCATCTACACACTTAGACCCATATTCTATAAATGGTATCTTAACCTAGGCTAAATACTGCAACTAGCTAGCAGTGCACTTTAGTGTTAATAGCCCTGAAGATTGAAAGGGCTATGGCCTCAGAATCGGAGCCTACGCATCGCAATAGCAATCACAGGCTAGGACTAGTCTGCGTAGTATACTCGCTCCTGCTCCAATCATCGGCCAACACTAATGCAAAAAATTTTTTTAAAGGGTTTTCAAAAGCATATAAATCTACCACCCCATATGTTTATATGAAATACGTGCAAGCCATAATGTAAAGAAACAAAGACCAAAAAAGCAACTTAGCTTTATAGCTGATTTGTCTTTACAGGAAGTAACGGTCACTAGTGTTCGTATGCCGCGGCCAGCGTTTCGCGGAGTTTTATTGTTTTAAGTCATCCGCTGCGTCAGGGCCACTAGGACATTCAAAAAGTCAAGGCTTCACTTTAATTGTTGGACAGATGGGTCTTGCCCGTCCAGCCAGCAGGCCCGCCTCGTAGAAAACCCCTGACGCAGCGGATGACTTAAAACAATAAAACTACGCGAAATGCTGGCCGCGTCGGCATACGAACACTAGTAACCGTTACTTCCTGTAAAGACAAATCAGCTATAAAGCTAAGTTGCTTTTTTGGTCTTTGTTTCTTTACATTATGGCTTGCACGTATTTCATATAAACATATGGGGTGGTAGATTTATATGCTTTTGAAAACCCTTTAAAAAATTTTTTTGCATTAGTGTTGGCCGATGATTGGAGCAGGAGCGAGTATACTACGCAGACTAGTCCTAGCCTGTGATTGCTATTGCGATGCGTAGGCTCCGATTCTGAGGCCATAGCCCTTTCAATCTTCAGGGCTATTAACACTAAAGTGCACTGCTAGCTAGTTGCAGTATTTAGGATTGTTCTTCATTATATATTTATATACTGCTGGGTAATTAGTTTTAGATCTTAACCTAGGCACCAGTAAGCACCTAAGATGAGTGCAAAACACAGTTTAAAAACAGACTTAAAAAGAAAATTCAAGGCACCTACCGGTGCTTAAAACACAGCACTGGAATCATCCCTTTGCAGGAGCTTTAAAGTGCCTAATGCCACTGTAGGTATGGCTAACACCAGAAGTGGCATTAGGTATAGTAAAGCACCTATATACCGTGTTTCCCCAAAATAAGCCCTAGCATGATTTTTGGAGTAGGTCCTAATATAAGCCCTATCCCAAAAATAAGCCTTTCCCTAATGTCCCCGACACTCCCCGATTCGCCGGTGGAAGCGCTTTCTCCCTCTGCCTCCTCCCCCTCTGCAGCATCTTCCCTCCCCTTACGTCAAAGACCAGTGCCCTATTTGAGTCTAGGTAAGGTTATTCTCAAATAGGGCACTGGTCTTTGACAGGGCAAAATTAATTCTTCGAGGGCCCCTATGCACACAAGTACACTGGGCCCCCCTGGACCTGCCCTGCCCACACCCCGACCCCATTTATCTGTTTTCTTATTTACTTTTTTATTTCCACTTATATTTCTTTTTTTAAAATTCAAAACAAACAAAGATTAGCATACCAGTGCACAGTTTTTCTTCTATGCAACCCCCAAACATCTCTGAACAAATCCCCCTTCCTTCCCTTCCCACCTACTTACCCGGGACATTAACTCCGAGCCCTTTCAATACGTATGTAAAAGCATTCAAATATATTGTAAAGCAGTAATACTATCTGAAATATAAGTCTATATTAATCAAATTTACATCACTTAACTGCCTCACTCTACATCAGGGGTGTCAAACTCAATCACATAAGGGGCCGAAATCTGAAAAAAGGCTAAGTCGCGGGTAAAATTCTTAATTAAGATACTTAGGGATCCTTTTATTAAGGTACCCTAACTGATTTTGCGCATGCTAAATGTGCACCTTAATAAAAGGACCCCTAAATGACTAAGGCTTAGTCTTAGCAGACATAGGGTTACAACATCTCCAACCCCACACCGGCTCTGTGTGTAAACAAAATAAATATTGTAATCACAAAACAGAAAATAAAATTATTTTTTCTACCTTTTGTTGGTCCCAGGCTCTGGTTGTCTTCTGATAACTCACTTGCCAGGGTCTCCTGCCCATTTGTCATTTTTTTTCTTTCTCCATGCTAACCATCCATCTTCCATCTCTGTCCTCCCCTTCCGTTTCCTTTCCCTCCCTTGGAGGTCTGGCATCTTTCCTTTTTTTCGTGTCCATATCCGCAGCTTCGGCAATGGACCCCACCATCCCCAGATACACCATCTGTCCTTTTCTCAACTACCCTTTCATCCAGCATCTCTCCCTCCTTCCCCACCACCCCAGGGTCCATCATCTCTCCATTTCTCTTCCCAACTACCCTGTCCTATGCTACTTCCAGAAATTGTATGCCTCCCCCTTCCATCTTTACCTTCATCCCCATTGGTCTGGCATCCATCTTCTTCCATTCCCTCCTCCAATGATCTGGCATCTCTCTCCTCTCCTCTTCTTCCCTTTCCTCTCTCACACCCACACCCCCATAGTCTGGCATTACACTCGCTTCTCTCTCTTCTCCCCACTTCCATCAGCATCTGCCCCCTTTCTTTCCCTCCAGCCTAAATCCATCCAATATCCTTCCCTCTTATGTCTCCACCCCTTTCTCTACACAATTTCCTTCAGCATATTCCCCCTTTCTCTCCCTCCACACAGCAACGGCAACGGACCCCCACCCGGCATCGACCATGACAACACCACTCCCCTGGCATCCACGGAAACCAATGCAGCCAACCACCGGCATCAACGGCAACACAGCCATTTTTTTCAGACGGCAATGGGCCCCCCTCTTCCCTCCCTGCACAGCAATGGGCCCCCACCCAACGACAACAACGCCGGCCCCCCACACAGCAACAGGCCCCCACCTGATGATAACAACACCGGCCCTCCTTCTGGCATCGACAGATGGCAATGCAGCCAACGCAGCTCAAAGAAGGTCCTATGATGACTGCATCTGCCGGAAAAAATAAGTGATGTCGGATGGGGATGAATTGGAAACGCAATCATCGCGGTCCCTTCTTGGAGCTTCATTGGCTGCATTGCCGTCCATCGATGCCAGGGGGAGGCCAACATTGTTGTTGGGTGGGGGCCCATTGCTGTGGGGGGGGGGGCCGCTCAAGTGGGTCCTATAAGCGCGTTGTATTCTTAGTTTAATTTAGAGCAACTAAAGAAGCCTTCAAAGTTCCAAGATGGTGGTGTGAAGCTAATTTTGTGTGAAGCAGCTCCAGCCAAGTTCTGTATATGTTTTACACATTACCGTATTGGGTCTGTGCCTTGGCTAATCCGACGAGGTTTGCGGCAGGAGCTTTCAGTGCTGGACCGACAGATTTTTATAAAGGTACCGGGAGGGGGTATATTCGCTCCATAAGATACACCTACATTTCCACCCACTTTTTTGGGGGAAAAAGTGAGTCTTATGGAGCGAAAAATACGGTATATGCTGAGTGGGAGAACACGTTCTAGCAACCCAGGTCATAGGAGTATGCACTCATACTAGACCACTATGTTCTGGGCTGCCTACAGGATATTGCTCTGGTAGCCAAGGAATAAGCATCCAGCTCAAGGAACCAAGTTGAGATCTGGGAGGTTGTTGCAGAGTTTTACCAAGAGTAAAGAGGGGAGCCAGGATCAGTGGCATAGCAAGGGGGAGGGGGCGATCTGCCCCAGGTACCATTTTGCTAAGGGTCCGACACCCCTTCTCCTCTCTGTGCCCCTCACCTTGCCCTGTCCCTCCTTTACTTCCCCGGCATGAGGTTGCTGTCTGCATCGGCGCTCTCTCTGATATCACTTCCAGGACCCGCGCCCAGGAAGTGATGTCAAAAGGCAAGCTGACACCGACGTGGACATGCTGCTCACACCAGAGAAGTTAAAAAGGTACGGGAAAAGGGAAGGGGGCACTTCGCGGACGCTCTCCTGCTGGACATTTGATAGAAGCTTTTCAAAACCCAGACAAAGTGCTGAGTTTTGAAAGCTGTCCGGACCCCCGGACATTTTCTCAAAAGGAGGACATGTCTGTGGAAATCCGGATGTCTGATAACCCTATTTGGGGGCTTACTCTTTTTGCAGTGGTCAAAGTTTTAAAAACAAAAATTCACTTTTCTGTACTTAAGGAAGTAAACAATTTTATACAAGACCTGGAAGAAATGTTTTAAGTTGATATCAGAAAACAAACACTGAACAAATTGGCAAAAGTCATCAATTAAAAACCTGAGGTAGGCTTACATAGTAAAATTGCCTACCCGTGTGCAAATTAACTAGCCAATTTCTTCTTACCCTCTTTTGTCCTCGATCTCTCTTATAGTTTCTATTGATTATTTTTGAGTGCTTTATTCCAAGTTTTGTAGACTTGAAAGACTCCAATCGCTTTTTCATTGTTCTCTGGAAGATCTCTTTGTTCTGCTTTTCATCTTCATCTTGCGTCAGTTCATGCCGACTGTACAGATGTTTGTGCTGCAGAGAGGAATAAAGGAGAATTTTAAAAACAGACAACCTAGATTCTGTTACATCCCTTCTGGAGTCAGTATGTTAGGTGTTCAATCTCTTCCAGCAATCTGGGAGTTACAGAAATCCTAACACTTTTCTAAGCACATGCTCCTCCCACTTTAGAGAGAGAGTTAGAGCCCCCTGCGGTTTCAGTTTCTGCAAGCAATCCATGCAGAAGTCTTCTGCTCTGCTCTGCTTCTTTTTCTTATTTTTTTGCTTAAGTTCATCTTTTTTGGTGGCTTGAGTGCTGCTTCACAGAGAAACTTTGGTGGCTCAGGGTCCATTCCCCTGGGAGTTCGCTTGCTCTCTGACCTTGTCAGGGGTTTAAACGCAGGCTGTATGCATCCTGAGTAAAAGACCCTCTGGGTTTTAGGGCACAGGATGCATTTCCCACCCTTGGTTGCATGGAGTGGTTTGGGGAAGTAGTGCTTAAGGATTCCCAGAATCAGAGTGGACATTATATTGAAAAGCTTTTTGAAGTGGCTTCTTCATGTATCAAAGCGGCAATGACAGCCTCCTTTGCAGCGCATGCCTGTCACATGAGATTGCGCAGTGTGCCTTCTGTGGCAGTGGATGTCTGTCCCTAGTTAGTGATGGATGGTATGGATATGGCGGACCCCCTATATGATCTCATTCGCATTCTTAGTAAGGTCTCAGCTTATGCGGTGTCCGTGCATCGGACTCTGGATCCATCATTGGGCTGGGGATGCTGCCTCCAAGGCCACTTTAAGCATACTTCCTTTCAATGGGCAGCTTCTTTTTGGGAAATGTCTGGATGACTTCATGGCCAGTGTTGCTGATCACCGCCCTAAGTCCCTTCCTGTGAACAAGTCTTGCCAGACTTTGGGAGGGGACCATAGTAATTTTCATCCCTCCTGCTGATTTCATCAGGGGTCCTTGGGCTCAGCTTCCCAGAGATATTCCAAGGGATACTGTCCCCGTTACAACAATTCCAATGCCAGGTGTCCTCAGGCCTCTGGATCCCGGGCAGCTACTGCTCCTAAAAAGCCTCAATGACACCAGAAGTCAGGCTTCCTCATATCGGGGGCTGATTTTCTCAGTTTTACCAGGAATAGACTTGTATATCCTCGGATCAATGTGTGCTGGATATCATTCAGGATGGACACAAGATAGATTTCTTTTGCCTGCCTCCAGATTTGTTCTGGACCCACCAGCAGTTCATCTGGAGAAGGAGTCAAAGGTCCACACTACCCTACAGCTTTTCCTGGACATCCAAGCCATAGAACCCATTTCAGAACACGAATTGGGTTTAGGCAGATACTCCTTATACTTCATCATACCAAAGCAAGACTCAGAGGTCTGGATCTCAAGTCACTCAATCGCTTCCTGCAGATTTCTCATTTTAGAATGGAAATCATATGCATAGTCATTGCTGCTGTCTCTCCTGGGAAGTTTTCTAGCATCCTTAGATCTTATGGAGGCTTACCTCCATGTTCCAATTTTCCCAGAGCATCGCAAGTTTCTGCGTTTTCTTGGACAACTGGTTGATCCATGCTCTGTCTCAAAAGGAGTGCAAATGTGCCACTTCTGAGACCTCATTGTTGCAGGCAGGCTCTTCTGTTCCTCCCTAGACGCTGAAATTGCTTTGGTACATCACCTAGCATACTGAATCTGGAAGGGACATAACAGAATGGAAGATTAGGTTTTCACCTTCGATAATCTTTCTGTATGTCCCTGGAGGATTTAGTACAGTCCGCCATCTCTGTGTAAGCTCAGTTGTTTTGAATCGCCTATGTTCTGCCTCAGTTATTCTCCTTACAGGCTTGAGGATTTTCCAGCTAGTAGATGGATCCTGTGGGGAGTTCGCTGTTCTGTGAGTATGCATATTGATGAAGGTTGTTCATGTGATTGCTCATTGCATACAGCAGGTTAGTTCTACATAGTTCCTCAATATTTTCTGTGTTGCCAGTTTATTGCTTATTTTCATGTTTTGCAGAGCAGACCAGCTCAGAAATTGTTTATGTTGATGGGGAGCTTCCCCAGTGGCCTCCTTTTCTTGTCATGGGTTTGTTCAGGTATGTTGCTTGGCTTTGGAACTGAACTGCAGCAGGCTCTAACTCTCTCTCTTAGGTGGGAGGAGCATGTGCTCAGAAAAGTGTTAGGATTTCTGCAACTCCTGGAATGTGGGAAGGGATTGAACACCTAGAGGTACATAATCAAAAGAAAAATACGTCCAAAAACAGCCTAAGTCGGTACATGGATGACCTAAAAGAAAGGTCGTCCAAGTGCTGAAAATCGAAGCAGGTTTTTGGATGTATCCAGAGACTTTTTAGACTTCTTAATCATATTGTATGTACAGAGCTCAAAAGGGCATTTTAGGAGGAGTGGTTAGGGCGGGAGGTGGGCAAGATGTGGGCCAACCAAACTTAGTCGTCCTGCAGCGATAATTGAAAGTTTGATGAGGTTGCCTGGACAGAACTTATAAGTTTTCACTTAGACAAAAGCAAAACAGGCATAAGTTCTGATTGGGTTCCTGCTGAGCTAATCACGGCTGCTACGATCAGTTTAGCGGCCCAGGCACCCCCCCCCCCCCCCCGCAAAGACTACTGGCAGGAGGGATACCCAGTCTCTCCTGCCGGACACCCTCAAAGCCGCCCACAACGATCGCCAGCAGGAGAGATGCCCAATCTCTCATGCCAGACACACCCTCCCGAACCCCCGAATGATTGCTGGCAGGAGAGATGCTCAATCTCTCCAGCCAGACAACCACCTGAACTCCCCCCCCCCCCCCGCTGAAAGTTCACCAGCAGGAGAGATGCCCAATCACTCCTGCTGGACATCCCCCCACTCCCTCCCCACCCAAAAGTTTGCTGGCAGGAGAGACTGGGCATCTCTCCTGCTGGCAAACATTTGTGGAGGGGGGGGTCCGGCATGAGAGATTGAATATATCTCTTGCCAGCGATCATTTGGGGGGTCTCTGGCAGGAGAGATTGGGCATCTCTCTTGCTGACGATTGTTGTGGGTGAGGGGGGGTCATGGCAGATTCTTGCCGGTGGGACTGGGCATCCCAACTGCCATGATTGTTGTAGGGAGTCACAGCAGGTGCGGGCAGGAAAGACTGGGCATTCCTCTTGCCATGATCATTGTGGGTGGGGGGGTCGCAGTGGGTATGGGCAAGAGGGACTGGGAATTCCTCCTTCTGCGATCGCTGCGGGAGGGGGGGTGTCACGGCCGGTGTGGGCAGGAGGAACTGGGTATCCCTCCTGCCGCAATCGTTGCAGGGGGGAGACAGTTAAACGATTCTCTAACCAGCACTTATTACAGACACCAGTTAGAGAATTGTGGTTTTAGGTGAAGAACTCATCTCTCCCAAGCCAAAAAGGTCTTATTTGGGACTTGGGCAAATTCAAAATCAGATATGCCGGTTTAAGGTTTTTGTAATTAGTAGAAAGTAATTTTCAAAAGCATTATGGGGGTAAAGCTGTGCTTTATGTAGAGGGGACTGAAACCAGTTTTTTCAGTGTGGCTGAAACTGAATCTGTAGCCAAAATTTGTCTCACCTCCTTCACACATAAATTCTGATCTAATCTGAATTTATTATTGCACTTATTCAGTACAAGTTTAAGGTGATTAACAAGCTAAGAGGCTCATATAGTAATATGGGGAATTACAGTTACATTTTCTTAATAAGTATAGGTTATGTAATTGTGAGGAGATAACAAGTATAGGTTTAAGCCAATTCACAGTTAAGAGACCCATAAATAATATGGAAAATTACAGTTACATAATCATAAATGTATAGTTTAAACAATTATTGGGAGATATAATGTACAGATTTACTGATGATTTACAGTATTGTACAGAAATAGATAAAATTGAGTTGTTAATATGTTTATTTAATTCAAATAAAGTCTTGTAAAGTCGATGGGTTTTGTTTTCTGAGAAGTTGTATTGCTTGGTCTGTTATTGAGATAAGGATAAAGTTAAGTGAAAGTTTTGTTATTCTTTGATTAGGGGGAAGTTGAGTTGCTGGGTTGTAAGGATTTGGTTTCCAAAAGCTGAGGTAATTCAACTCAGTTCTCCTCGTTCCAGATTCTTGTGGCTACATAAGTGAAAATAGTATTGAATATATGTTTGTATTTGACTCCTTTGGATGAAGAAATGATCAGTTGGTGTGTGTTATTGATTCTAGTTGATGTGAAGGAGTTGGAGAAAAGTTGGATTTTTTGTTCTGGTGTGTTGGTTTGAAGGGCGCAGAATATAATGCAGGATAGTTTGAACATAATTCTTGCATTTGTAGGTAGCCAGTGTAGTTTGCAATAATAGAGAAAGCATCGTATTTTTTAAAGCTGAAAATCAATATGATTGTAGTGTTCTGAATCATTTTAAGTTTGTGCATTAGGGTGGAGTTTATACCATCGTAAAGTGAGTTTCAGTAGTCTAGTTTTGTTACAATGAGCATTTGGAATAGATTTGCAGTGATTGCTGTAAAAGTAAGGTTTGATCAGCTATAGCTATAGTTCAAGCTATAGAACTTTTTTTCCCCAAAGGTTGGAAATTTGAGATTCATATGAGAGGGTGCAGTCTAGCAGGATTTCAAGGACCTTGGAAGTTTTTTCTATGCTTAATGCTGTGCCTGAGGATAATAGTAGGTTCGTGGGGACAGACTGCGTGGCATTGTAGAGCAATAGTAATTTTGTTTTGGTGGTGTTTAGTTTTGGTTGGTTGGATAATGCCCAAAAGAAGATTTGTCAATGCCTTTAGAGAATTTTATGGAAGCTTCCTTCACATCTCTATTGAATGGGATTAGGAGAAAGATGTCATCTGCATAGGATAGCAGACATTATCCATCGGTGAAGGAGACCACTGGGGAGGAGCCTAAGGCTATGATTGGCCCAGATGCCTAAGGCTCCTCACATAGGAGTGACCTTAAACAACATGGGCCAATCACAGCCTTAGATCCCTTCCCTGGTGCATCTGGGGAGGGGCCTAAGGCTCTGATTGGCCCAGATGCCTAAGGAACCTTCCATAAGAGTGACCTTAAACAACCTGGGTCAATCAGAGCCTAAAGCCCCTCCCCGGTGCATCCCAGGATGCATTGGAGGAGGGGAAGGCCCATCATATTGAAGAGTCGGGCCTGCTGACCAGAGGGAGTAGGCATCCCTCCGGTCAGGTATTATAAATAATGTAATGGGGAGGGGGTGGAGGGGTCATCAGAGGCACGGTGGGGGGGGGGGGGTGTGGATAGCAGCGGGAGAGAGTGGGCTTTAAACTAGCAAAATGGAAAACTAAACAAAATTGATTGGCATTTTTTATTAGAAACAACTACTGTATATTTTCAGTGTGTTAAACAGCATCAAATCTTTACTGTTGTTTCCTTTCCACATTCTCCATTTTCCTAACAGGTTTTGAATAGAGTTTCTGAACAAACTTGCACTTTTGGAAGTTTTTCTGCATAGATTGTCACTCACCTCCTGTCTGGATTTGTACAGACACTGCTGCAGAGTGTGATGAGTGACCATATCTTCTGTATCTCGTATACTTTTTCTCCGTTGTTCCAAGGCCTGCATATCTAAACAAACCATGCTAGCATTTTCTTTTCTAAAACACAACAGGAAAATACATATTTCACAAAAACGGGAAGAAATGTGTAAATACTAATCAATACATGAAGGGTAACTTTTATAAAAGATTCATGAGACAAATTTTGTAAAAAATTCATACAAAACACCGATTTAACATCTGTTTCATAAAGTCACTATACAAAATAGACTCCAAGAATTATCCCAAATAATATGCAAATGCTTGAGCTCTAAGGCAGGTATAAAATATGTGCATGTACTCACATACATATTATAAAGTTTATAGTTACACTTGCAGCTCTGCCCCAGTTCTATCCAAAGTATTTAAGTAAAAGTGAAAATAAATACATATTTTAATACTGAAGTAAAAGTACAGTGAAAAACACATTAAAAAATTTACTTAAGTAAAAAAAATTATCGCCTAATACACGGTCGAATCACATTATTATGACAACTGCCTGCCTCTGCTGTCAGGGATGCATAGCCAGTGAATGAATGTACGTCATGTGCAGAAGTGTATAAGGTGGAATGTTAGCAAGTTGCCAATATAGCAACCATGGCTGTCATGGAGAAAAAGCGCGATTTATCAGACATTGAAAAAGGCATGACCATTGGCTACTGGGCCAAGGACGGCAGCGTTTTGGAGGAGTTTGTGTTCACAGGCTGCTGTGGTTAAAGTGTACCAAGAGTGGACGGATGGAATTTTTTAGATGACCCGATGTGGTAACTGTGGGGTAGCATGTGCCATTGATGGAAGAGGTGAATGTCAGCTGCACAGGTCAGTGCGAGCCGATTGGCATGCTACTGTGGAGCAACTCACCGTCCAAACAAACCAGAGGGTTTCCAGATGTGTGTCCAAAACGGCTGTGCAGCAAACCTTGTTGCGAATGGGACTCTGGAGCAGACTGCTGGTGACTGCACCCATACTCATGAGAGTTCATTGCAAAAAATGGCTGCAATTTGCAGAGGAGTACCGACATTGGACTTGCACTGACTAGCAGAGGGTTACCTTCTCTGATGAATCACAATTTGAGCTCCATCGAACAGATGGAGTTGGTATGTCAGGCGTGAAACCACCGAGAACAAATACCTAGCAACCATTGTTGGACATACACAGTTGGTGGCAGCAGCGTTATGGTCTGGAGAATGTTTTCTTGGTATGGTCTGGGTCCCTTGATACCCATATCAATTGAGAATGCCTTCCAGAAGTATCTCTCCATCCTTGCCAATCAAGTGCACCTGTACATGTTGATAAGAACATAAGCAATGTCTCCGCTGGGTCAGACCTGAGGTCCATCATGCCCAGCAGTCCGCTCACGCGGCAGCCCAACAGGTCCAGGACCTGTGCAGTAATCCTCTATCTATACTCCTCTATCCTCTTTTCCAGCAGGAAATTGTCTAATTCTTTCTTGAACCCCCGGTACTGTACTCTGCCCTATTACGCCCTCTGGAAGCGCATTCCAGTTGTCCACCATACGTTGGGTAAAAAAGAACCTCCTATCATTCGTTTTGAATCTGTCCCCTTTCAACTTTTCCGAATGCCCTCTTGTTCTTTTATTTTTTGAAAGTTTGAAGAATCTGTCCCTCTCTACTCTCTCTATGCCCCTCATGATCTTATAAGTCTCTATCATATCCCCTCTAAGTCTCCTCTTCTCCAGGGAAAAGAGTCCCAGTTTCTCCAATCTCTCAGCGTATGAAAGGTTTTCCATACCTTTTATCAGACGTGTCGCTCTCCTCTGAACCCTCTCGAGTAACACCATATCCTTCTTAAGGTACGGCGACCAATATTGGACGCAGTTCTCCAGATGTGAACGTACCATCGCCCGATACAATGGCAGGATAACTTCTTTTGTTCTGGTTGTAATACCCTTCTTGATTATACCTAGCATTCTATTTGCTCTCTTAGTGGCCACTGCGCACTGTGCTGTCGGCTTCATTGTCATGTCCACCATTACCCCCAAATCCCTTTCTTGGGTACTCTCCTTCAATAACATCCCTCCCATCGTATAGCTGTACCTCGTGTTTCTGCTTCCCACATATAGTACTTTACATTTCTCAACGTTGAACTTCATCTGCCATCTCGTCGCCCATTCCCCTAGTTTGTTCAAGTCCCTTTGCAATTCTTCGCAGTCATCTTTAGTCTGAGCTCCATTAAATAGTTTGGTGTCGTCTGTGAATTTTATTATCTCACACTTCGTCCCTGTTTCTAGATCATTTATAAATATATTAAATAGCAGCGGCCCAAGCACCGAGCCTTGCGGGACACCACTCGTGACCCTCCTCCAGTCTAAGTAGTGGCCCTTCATTCCTACCCTCTGTTTCCTATCCGCCAACCAGTTTCTGATCCATCTATGTATGTCTCCTTCCACCACAAGGTTCTTCAGTTTCCGAAGTAGGCATTCGTGGGGTACCTTGTCAAAGGCTTTTTGGAAATCTAGATATATGATGTCTAAGGGGTCTCCTCTGTCCATCTGTTTGTTAATTCCTTCAAAGAAGTGCAATAAGTTTGTTAGGCACGATCTCCCCTTGCAGAAACCATGCTGGCTGGTTATCAGAAGTTTGTTTCTTTCAAAATGTTCATCAATGTTGTCTTTTATCAGTGCTTCCACCATTTTTCCTGGAACCGAGGTCAGATTCACCGGTCTATAGTTTCCCAGGTCACCTCTTGATCCCTTTTTAAAGATGGGCATAACATTGGCTATCTTCCATTCCTCCGGGATCACGCCTGTTTCAGGGATAGATTGCAAATTTGCTGCAGTAGTTCCATTATCTCCTCCTTTAGTTCCTTCAGAACCCTTGGATGGATTCTGTCCGGACACAGGGATTTGTCAGTTTTTAATTTTTCTAGCTGCTTGCGTACGTCTTCAAGGCTCACTTCCATGGATGTTAATTTTTCTGCTTTATCTCCATTGAAGATTTGCTCAGGTTCCAGTATGTTGGATGTGTATTCATTTGTAAATAGACGAAAAGAACATGTTAAGTCTTTCTGCTACTTCTTTTTCCTCCTTCACCACTCCCTTCCTGTCTCTGTTGTCCAGCGGTCCCACCTCCTCCCTAGCCGGCTGCTTCCCTTTATCATATCTAAAGAACAGTTTGAAATTTCATGCTTCCCTGGCTAGCCTCTCTTCATACTCTCTTTTGGCTTTTCGAACCACATGGCGACATTCTTTTTGATACTTCCTGTGCTCTTTCCAGTTCCCCTCAGTTTTGTCCTTTTTCCATTTCCTGAATGAATTTTTCTTATTGCCTATCGTAGGGGTAGGGAACTCTGGTCCTCAAGAGCCGTATTCCAGTCGGGTTTTCAGGATTTCCCCAATGAATATGCATTGAAAGCAGTGCATACAAATAGATCTCATGCATATTCATTGGGGAAATCCTGAAAACCAAACTGGAATACGGCTCTCGAGGACTGGAGTTCCCTACCCCTGGCCTATCGCTTCCTTCACTATTTTAGTTATCCACGCAGGGTCTTTTGTTCGACTCTTTTTGCACCCCTATCTGAATCTGGGGATATACAGATTTTTGCGCCTCGCTCATCGTGTCCTTGAAAAAAGACCAGGCATGTTCTACCATTTGCCATTTCTTGGAAGTGTTCCTAAGTTTCTTCCTAACCATTTCCCTCATTGCTTCGTGGTTTCCTTTCCTGAAGTTGAAAGTTGTCGCTATGGTTCTCTTTCCTTTCGGTATTCCTACTTCAACCTTGAACTTGATCATATTATGATCATTGTTTCCCAACGGTCCCACTACTTCCACTTCCTTTGCAGATCCTCTTAACCCATTTAGGATTAGATCCAGAGTGGCATTTCCTCTTGCCGGTTTTCTAACAAGCTGCTCCATGGTCTCCCTTATGGCTGTTGAGATCTTCAACAGGACAATGTGATATGTCATACCGCCAGAATTGTTTGCAAGTGGTTCACAGAGCACAACCAAAACTTACAGCTACTTCCCTGGCCTCTGAATTCTCCAGACCTTAATCTAATCGAGCATATTTGGGACTACCTCGATCAACATGTTCAATGACTGAACCCACCACCACACACCTGTCAGAAACTGTCGGATGCACTATAGTCTGCATTATTCCAGATATCTCTAGAAACCACATAGCATCTTATTGAGTGACTCCCATGGCGTCTGGGTGCAGTCCGTGCTGCCAGAGGCAGTTATTCTGGATATTAGCAGGTGGTCGTAGTAATGTAACTTGACTTTGTGTATATTATTTTTAAGTAAAAGTACCACAACTACAATGAATGTATCTGTTGTTAACTTTTTTTTTTATCTCAGCAACTTTATTGCTCTACAGTTCAATCTACTTTGCTTTAGTAAAACTATTTTTTTGAAAATGACTTTTAGAGTGGACATCCCTCCTGCCAATTTCGAAGGTACTTGGGGGTCCCCTGCCACAGCTGATTGCGGCAGGGGTATTTCCCCTCCTCCCCCAATCAGCTGAGCCAGCAGGACTCCCCAAAGTCGCAGCTTCGAGGAATCCTGACGGCTCAGCTGATCGGGCATTCCCTTTCCGCAATCAGTCTAGCTGCCGCATCTACTTTTACCATTTGAAATGTAGGCCAGCATTTTGCTGGCCTACATTTCAGGTGTCTTTCATGGCCCTAGGGAGATGTCTAGGGCCGCTTAAGCTCACCCAAGACCACTTCCAGATGAAAGCATGCCCAAGCATGACAGCGTGACAGATTTTAAGAAAAAATGGGATATTCACATGGGATCCCTAAGGGAGTAAAATCAGAGGGGCAGGTATTTGGAATGGGCAGACTTGGTGGGCTATGGCCCTTTTCTGCCATCTTTTTCTATGTTTCTATGTTTCTAAGCCCAGTCTTGGGTGAGCTTAAGTATCCTTACCAGTCTCCCTTCATCCACAACAAATGCCTACAGTGTAAGCATCTTACTTCGGGGGGGGGGGGGGGGGGTTTACGTGCATCCCAATTGGCTGCCAGACAACGATAGAATGCCTATTGCCACCTACAATTGGGTCGCCCATTTATAGAATCAGCCTTAGCATGCATAGAAATATTCATTATACTGTGTAACACAATTTTTGTTCCTGGGCAGTAAGTGTAATTTTCTTAATTGCTCATGCCTAAAAAGTATAGGAAATATCTTGTTATTTTCATGAAACTTTGCTTTTGTGACCAGGATAGACAAATTTTGCAATTATTTAATGCTGAATTTTCATCTTTTCAATCATATAAAGTCATACAAAGCAACAAATGAATCACAATTAACATGTATTTATATTGAAGTTATACAAAGATGGCCACAGAAGATTTAGAAGTGAGTAGTTTTTCAAGATTTGCAATTATATTGTAAGTCACTTTCACAAATTGGCCCCCAGATTCAGCCTCCTATCAGGATCTCATTATATTATCCTCGGTAGCAGCATTTGAAGTCCAGTATATCCTGGAGGAACAGCTCACCTTGCTCTTCTGAGTATACTCCCATGTTCTCCTTGAATGTCTCAAGAGTATCATGGACATGGACCATTAGAGATATCCTGCAGTTCATTTTACTGTAATTCTTCACCAGATTCTCAACCAACTCCACATAGTTTTTGGCCTTCTGATTACCCAGGAAATCCCAAACCATTGCAACAAAGCTGTTCCAAACCGCTTTCTCCTTCCTAGTTATCTTCTTGGGAAATTCCTTGCACCCCAGGATCTTCTTTATCTGTGGTCCGACAAAGAAACAAACTTTGACCTTTATCTTATATTAGGAAAGATGGCTTGAAGTCACTTGAAGGCTGTCGACTCCTTATCTGACAAATTGTTTCATTAGGCCCAATTTGATATGTGGGGTGGCATCGGCTCCTAACAGGAGTCCACTATTGATTCCCATTTGATGTTTCTCCACACAGAGAACTCGGCTCGCTGTGGCCAATCCCGCCTTTGGTAGTGCACCTATGTGTTCCTGCTGTTCCAAAAGCAGAGATAGCAGGGACACTTAATAAAACTGCCTTGGAGACCCATTAGGAATGCCTGAAGTCTCTGTTGGCCTCCTGGCCGAATTCGTCATACTTCAAGGCACCTACTAAGGTCTTGAAGCTGTTGTACCGTATTTTCACGCAAATAACGCGCACCCGTATAAAACGCGCACACGGGTATAGCGCGCAGAAATCACGATGATATGTACAAAAACTTTGGTATACCGCGCTCACGGGTATACCGCGCATGCTGCCCGACGCTCCTTTCGCCCGCCCTGACTTTCCGTGCGCTGTCCCGACTCTCCTTTCACCCCCCCTGACTTCCGTGCACTGTCCCCCCTTGAAGGTCTGTCCCCATCCTGAAAGCCTGATGCCCCCCCGACGTCCGATACATCCCTCCCCCCGAAGGACCGCCGACTCCCCAACAATATCGGGCCAGGAGGGAGCCCAAATCTTCCTGGCCACGGCGACCCCCTAACCCCACCCCGCACTACATTACGGGCAGGAGGGATCCCAGGCCCTCCTGCCCTCGACGCAAACCCCCCTCCCCCCCAAGAACCTCCGACCGCCCCCCCAGCCGACCCGCGACCCCCCTGGCGACCCCAACGACCCCCCCACCCCCCTTCCCCGTACCTTTGGTAGTTGGCCGGACAGACGGGAGCCAAACCCGCCTGTCCGGCAGGCAGCCAACGAAGGAATGAGGCCGGATTGGCCCATCCATCCTAAAGCTCCGCCTACTGGTGGGGCCTAAGGCGCGTGGGTCAATCAGAATAGGCCCTGGAGCCTTAGGTCCCACCTGGGGGCGCGGCCTGAGGCACATGGTCGGGTTGGGCCCATGTGCCTCAGGCCGCGCCCCCAGGTGGGACCTAAGGCTCCAGGGCCTATTCTGATTGGCCCACGCGCCTTAGGCCCCACCAGTAGGCGGAGCTTTAGGATGGATGGGCCAATCCGGCCTCATTCCTTCGTTGGCTGCCTGCCGGACAGGCGGGTTTGGCTCCCGTCTGTCCGCCCAACTACCAAAGGTACGGGGAAGGGGGTGGGGGGGTCGTGGGGGTCGCCAGGGGGATCGCGGGTCGGCTGGGGGGCGGTCGGAGGTTCTTGGGGGGGGCGGTCGTTGGGGGGGGAGGGGGGTTTGCGTCGAGGGCAGGAGGGCCTGGGATCCCTCCTGCCCGTAATGTAGTGCGGGGTGGGGTTAGGGGGTCGCCGTGGCCAGGAGGGTTTGGGCTCCCTTCTGGCCCGATATTGTCGGGAAGTCGGCGGTCCTTCGGGGTGGGGGTGCGAGTGGTCCTGCCGGGGGGGGGGGATGTATCGGACGTCGGGGAGTCGGCCGGGCAAGAGGGCTTGGGCTCCCTCTTGCTCCGATCGTGGATGCGGGTGCGGGTGGGAGCGCGTGCGAACGGTCGTTCGGGGTGGGGGTGCGAGCGGTCCTGCTGGGGGGGTGAATCGGGCGTCGGGCGGGGTGGGAACTATGTTTTAAAACTTTTGTATACCGCGCTCATGCATATAACGCGCGAGGGGTATGCGCGGTAGGTAAAAACGCGTATAACGCGCGCGTTATATGCGTGAAAATACGGTAATCCTCTTTGAGGTGCACTTAGGCCCGGATTCTCTAAACGGCAGTTGTTGGCAGCCACCTTAAAAGTGACCACCAATTACGTGTCAATCACATGACAGTGCAGTTTAAAGAATTGCACCTTCTGCAAAGGTAGGCACTAGAAATGTAGGCCAGGGACTGATATACCGCTTTTTCTGTGTGATTATTATAATCAAAGCAGTGTACATATCTTAAGCAGTTACTTATTTTGTTTCTTGGGCAATGAAGTATTAAGTGACTTGTCTAGAGTCATAAGGAACTGCAATGGGAATAGAACTCACAACCTCAGCTGCTCTAACATTTAGGCCATTCATTTGAAATCACCCTTGTCACTGCTCTGGCACATAACCCCTTCTCCTCAATTATACTTAACAGATATGTTTAAAATTTCTCAGCAGCTTTGTTATCAGCTGACCCTGCCTCCCCAGAAAGGCTTACATTTTTTTACACATATCGCTTTTTAAAATGTGCTAGCCAAACCTGTACTTGCAGAAAAGGGTTTCACATTTTCCTGCCCATGGGTGTAAATGTTTCTGGCTTTCATCCTGACAACAATGCTGTCCACTGTACTTTTTTCTCATTCACCATTTGAATTATCCACGTTTAGCCAGTTCTCCATATTTTTCATTGATTGATCACGAACCATAGATGTTGTTTTGGAACTTTTCGGTACAATTTCATGAACAAACCGACAAATATCTTCCTCGTTTTGCTGGATGGATTGGATTGTGGATTCATTTACATTGAACTCACGACTGACAGCAGAAACAGACTTGCCAGAACAAAGCCTGTCTATTTTGTTGCTCAGACACATGACATGCTTCTTTCTATTTGGAGATGTTTGTAACTCACTCTTGACGGCCATTTTTGGAAGCAAAGCCAGAACTGCAAAATGAAAGTGAAAGGAAACAAAGTTTTTTCTAAGGACAGCGGTCTGCAAATATGCAAACACATGGCACGAATGGCGAATAGCAGTCTCAATGCATGCAACCACGAATAAGAGAAAACATGAAACTGCTTCGGCGTCGGAGAAGAGGAGAGGGGCAGGCGAGGAGAGGGACAGGAGAGGAGCAGAGAAAGAGGTTTTCTTTTTTCTTTTTTTCAGCGGGCCAGCGCGAGGGGAGAGCCGACAGGCCAGCAGAGAGCCAGGGGCAGGCGAGAGGTAGCTCCGCCCACCCCCACCGCATCAGCGGCTTCAGCCCAGACTCCCCCTTAAGAGGGGGCGAGCCAACGGCGCGCGGCCATTCGGCGCGCGGCGAAGGCGAGCGGCAAAGGCGCTCACCTTAGCGAGAGCGCCTTTGCGAAGGAGCCTTAAGAAGGAGCCCAGGCAGCCCAGCAGCAATATCTAATAATTATACCACAGGTACTTCCCCCCTCTTCTCACTTCTCATTTCTCTTTCTCTTTCTACTCTTTCAGCTAGCTGCGCGCCGGGCACAATCCTTTCACACCTCGGGACATAGGAAAGAGAAAGGAGCAATGGAGGATGTGGGAACCCAGCAGAGCTACCCAGTATACTGCATCGGGTGCCATATGTATGACTACCTCCCCTCCGGGAGGCAGGCATACATATGCGGTCGATGCCAGGAACTGGACAGCCTGAAACAGGAGGTCGGGAGACTGCAGGTTAGAGTCCAGGAGCTGGAGGGACTCTGCACCATGGAGGAGCAATGCTGGGAAACTGAAGACACCACCAGAGGGAGCCACATCGCGGAACAAGTTAGGGAGCTCGAGAAGTTCATTGAGGAGGCCTGCAGGATGGTGGAGGCACGAGACCACCAACACACCAGGAGAGAACCGACAGTTGGACGACAGGAACTACCAGACACCATGGGAATAGGACCTTGCGGAGGACCTGGGCAGACAGAGGAGGAGGAGACCCATCAGAGCCAGGAGAATGGACTAGCGGACTGCACAGAGGACACAGACCTGAGACCAGGGGCGGAGACACAGCTGAACCCAGACGACGGACGAATGGACTGCACATATGACACAGATCTGAGACCAGAGAGACAGTTAAAGAAGGGGAAATCAGCAATCGTGGTTGGAGACTCAATCCTGAGAGGAGTAGATAGTCACATAGCCGGAGGGAGAGAGAACCGACTGGTAACATGTCTCCCAGGGGCAAGAACAAAGGACGTCATCAACAATATCGAGAGGATCCTGGAGGGAGCCGAGACGGAGGAGACAGCAATAGTGATCCACATAGGAACAAACGACATCAGCAGGAGAAACTTCAACAGGACTACACTAACTGACCAGTTCAGGATCCTGGGGAGGAAACTGAGACTAAGGACAAGGAGGATAGCCTTCTCAGAGATCCTGCCAGTACCGAGAGCGGACACAAGGAGACAGAGCGAACTACAAGCAATTAACGCTTGGCTGAGGAGATGGTGCGATGAGGAGGGTTTCCACTTTGTTAGGAACTGGACTACTTTCCTGGGGAAGAACAAGCTCTACAGAAGAGATGGACTACACCTTAGCACAGCTGGGATGAGGATGCTGGCACGCAACGTCCAGAACGTCATAGACTTGGCTTTAAACTGAAGAGAAGGGGAAAGCCGATAGTCGAACTGACCTCGACACATCGGACATCAGTACCTGACAAGGATACTGACCTGGGACATTGGGAAGGAAAGCTTGGGACTGAGTGTGTATGTTTTGAAAAAGGACATCGGACATCAATACCTGATAAGGATACTGACCCGGGATATTGTAAGGGAGGACTTGGGACTGAGTGTGTATGTTTTGAAAAAGGACCTAAGGACGCATTGCAGGGACCGAGGGCACAAATGGAACTCGTAAGAGGCACCAACATGGAACAACAGGAGCCAGAGGAGCAAGGACCTTGTGAAATAGAGACCAGAACTGAGAGAAAATTACGAGAACAAGTGGTGCAAGGGAAACAGGCTGAGGACGTCACAGACACACAGCAGCAGGAGGAGGATGAAGCTCGGGGGCTGGCAAACCATGAGGAGGACTGCAGGAGTACCAAAACACGAGGAGAACAAAAAGAGAGGGCAAAAAACTGGGTCTTAAACTGCCTGTACACAAATGCTAGGAGCCTGAGGGCCAAAATGGGAGAACTAGAAATCACTGCTAGCAAAAAGGACCTAGACATAATTGGAGTCACAGAAACGTGATGGACTGAGGAAAATCAATGGGATGTGGCCATACCAGGGTACAAACTATACAGGAGAGACAGGGCACATAAAAAGGGTGGAGGAATAGCGCTGTACATAAAAGACTCCATACCCTCAACCAGGATGGAAACAACAGTTCAGGCGGATGGCTTGGAATCACTATGGGTTAAGCTACAGGGAGGAACTGGGGCAGACATTAAAATGGGTCTGTATTACCGCCCATCAGGACAACCTGAAGAAATCGACCAGGACCTGGAGGCAGAACTGAGGCAGGTATGCAGAAGCGGAAAGGTGATGGTGATGGGGGACTTCAACTATCCAGGGATAGACTGGAATATTGGGCACTCAAACTGCGCAAGGGAGACCAAATTCCTAGAGGTCATGAGGGACTGCTTCATGGAGCAACTGGTCACGGAACCAACACGGGGTGACGCCACTCTTGACCTAATCTTCAACGGACTAGAGGGGCCAGCAAAGGAGGTGACAGTATTAGCCCCGCTAGGTAACAGTGATCACAACACGATCCAGTGCAGGCTAGAAATTGGATCATCAAAGGGGAAAAGAACCACAACGACGGCACTCAATTTCAAAAAAGGAAATTATGATGCCATGAGGGAAATGGTGGGAAAAAAACTCAAAGGTAACATAGGGAAGATGGATTCCGTAGAAAAAGCCTGGACCTTACTCAAGGGAATTGTGCACGAAGCGCAAAACCTGTGCATCCCCAAGTTCAGGAAAGGGTGCAAAAAAAATAGAACAAAAAACCCAGTGTGGATAACAAATGCAGTGAAGAAGGCGATAAGCGACAAGAAAGCATCGTTCAGAAAATGGAAAAAAGACAAAACAGAGGAGAACCAAAAAGTGCACAAAGAACAACAGAAGGAGTGTCACCGAGCGGTTAGAAAAGCAAAAAGAGAATATGAAGAGAGACTGGCAGAGGAAGCAACAAACTTCAAGTCGTTCTTCAGATACGTCAAGGGGAAGCAACCGGCAAGAGAAGAAGTGGGACCATTGGATGATGGAGACAGGAAGGGAGTGGTAAAGGAAGAGAAAGAAATAGCTGACAGGTTAAATGAGTTCTTCACGTCAGTTTTCACGAGGGAAGATATAACCAACATCCCAGAACCTGAAGAGAGCGTAAAAGGAGACCAAGATGTAAAACTGGTCAATTTAGAGGTAAGCCAAGAAGATGTACTCAAGCAGATAGACAGACTAAAGAGCGACAAATCTCCAGGTCCGGACGGCATTCACCCAAGGGTACTCAAGGAACTAAAAAACGAAATAGCGGAGCCACTTCGACAAATATACGGCCTATCCTTAAAAACCGGAGAGATCCCGAAGGACTGGAAAATAGCAAATGTCACGCCCATCTTCAAGAAGGGCTCAAGGGGAGACCCAGGAAACTACAGGCCAGTGAGCCTGACCTCAGTCCCAGGAAAGATGATGGAGGCACTGATTAAGGACAGCATCTGTGAACACATCGAAAACAATGAGCAGCTAAAACCGAGTCAGCATGGCTTCTGCAAGGGTAGGTCATGCCTCACAAACTTATTGCACTTCTTCGAGGGGGTAAACAGCCAGGTGGATAAAGGGGAATCTATAGACATCATTTACCTTGACTTCCAAAAAGCCTTCGACAAGGTACCACACGAAAGGCTGCTTAAGAAGATATGGAACCACGGGGTACAAGGGGTGATCCACCGATGGATCAAGAACTGGCTGGCGAACAGGGAACAGAGGGTTGGCGTAAAGGGCCATTACTCAGACTGGAAAGGGGTCACGAGCGGAGTTCCGCAGGGGTCGGTGCTGGGACCGCTCCTGTTCAATATCTACATAAACGACCTAGAGGCGGGAACCAAGTGTGAGGTTATTAAATTTGCAGATGACACCAAACTATACAGCAGGGCTCAAACCAGGGGAGACTGCGAAAATCTCCAAAAGGATCTAACGCAGCTGGAAAAGTGGGCCGAAAAATGGCAAATGAGCTTCAACATAGGGAAATGCAAGGTCATGCACGTGGGGAAAAAGAACCCGATGTTCACATACAGAATGGGGGGAACACCGCTAGGGGTCAGTAACCTGGAGAGAGACCTGGGAGTGATGGTAGACGCAACACTGAAGGCATCGGCGCAGTGCGCTACAGCCTCAAAGAAAGCTAACAGAATGTTGGGTATCATTAAGAAGGGTATTACGACCAGGACGATGGAAGTCATCATGCCGCTGTATCGTGCAATGGTGCGGCCGCATCTGGAGTACTGTGTCCAGTACTGGTCGCCGTACCTCAAGAAGGACATGGCAGTACTTGAGGGAGTACAGAGAAGAGCAACTAAACTGATAAAGGGAATGGAAAATCTCCCATATACCGACAGGTTGAAGCAGTTGGGACTTTTCTCACTGGAAAAGCGGAGACTTAGAGGAGACATGATAGAAACCTTCAAGATCCTGAAGGGCATAGAAAAAGTAGACAGGGACAGATTTTTCAAATTAAGAACCACCACAAGTACAAGGGGGCACTCGGAGAAATTGAAAGGGGACAGGTTTAGAACAAACGCTAGGAAGTTCTTTTTCACTCAGAGGGTGGTGGATACATGGAACGTGCTTCCAGAGGCTGTTGTAGACAAGAAAACATTAAATGATTTCAAAGAAAGTTTGGATAGATTCCTAGAAGAAAAAGGGATTGAAGGGTATAGATAGGTATAGACCACTACTCAGGCGATGGGCCTGATGGGCCGCCGCGGGAGCGGACCGCTGGGCAGGATGGACCTATGGTCTGCCTCAGCGGAGGCAACTTCTTATGTTCTTATGAATAATGAGAATGAACTGTATTAGAATTAGTGAGAAATGAATTTTTTTTGTTTTTAAAGAAGCTGCTGCCCCGTTTTTAGTTTCTGAAATAAACAAAATTGTATTAGTTTCCTGTAAACTAAGTATGAGAGCAATTTTATTAAGTAATACCTAGTAAGACATAGTAACATAGTAGATGACGGCAGATAAAGACCCGAATGGTCCATCCAGTCTGCCCAACCTGATTCAATTTAATTTATTTTATTTTTTTATTTTTTCTTCTTAGCTATTTCTGGGCAAGAATCCAAAGCTTTACCCGGTGCTGTGCTTGGGTTCCAACTGCCGAAATCTCTGTTAAGACTTACTCCAGCCCATCTACACCCTCCCAGCCATTGAAGTCCTCCCCTGCCCATCCTCCACCAAACGGCCATACACAGACACAGACCGTGCAAGTCTGCCCAGTAACTGGCCTAGTTCAATATTTAATATTATTTTCTGATTCTAAATCTTCTGTGTTCATCCCACGCTTCTTTGAACTCAGTCACAGTTTTACTCTCCACCACCTCTCTCGGGAGCGCATTCCAGGCATCCACTACCCTCTCCATAAAGTAGAATTTCCTAACATTGCCCCTGAATCTACCATCCCTCAACCTCAAATTATGTCCTCTGGTTTTTACCATTTTCCTTTCTCTGGAAAAGATTTTGTTCTACGTTAATACCCTTCAAGTATTTGAACGTCTGAATCATATCTCCCCTGTCTCTCCTTTCCTTTAGGGTATACATATTCAGGGCTTCCAGTCTCTCCTCATACGTCTTCTGGCGCAAGCCTCCTATCATTTTCGTCGCCCTCCTCTGGACCGCCTCAAGTCTTCTTACGTCTTTCGCCAGATACGGTCTCCAAAACTGAACACAATACTCCAAGTGGGGCCTCACCAATGACCTGTACAGGGGCATCAACACCTTCTTCCTTCTACAGACTACGCCTCTCTTTATACAGCCCAGCATCCTTCTGGCAGCAGCCACTGCCTTGTCACACTGTTTTTTCGCCTTTAGATCTTCGGACACTATAACCCCAAGGTCCCTCTCCCCGTCCGTGCATATCAGCTTCTCTCCTCCCAGCATATACGGTTCCTTCCTATTATTAATCCCCAAATCCATTACTCTGCATTTCTTTGCATTGAATTTTAGTTCCCAGGCATTAGACCATTCCTCTAACTTTTGCAGATCCTTTTTCATATTTTCCACTCCCTCTTCGGTGTCTACTCTGTACAAATCTTGGTATCATCTGCAAAAAGGCACACTTTTCCTTCTAACCCTTCAGCAATGTCACTCACAAACATATTGAACAGGATTGGCCCCAGCACCGAACCCTGAGGGACTCCACTACTCACCTTTCCTTCCTTTGAGCGACTTCCATTAACCACCACCCTCTGGCGTCTGTCCGACAGCCAGTTTCTGACCCAGTTCACCACTTTGGGTCCTAACTTCAGCCCTTCAAGTTTGTTCAACAGCCTCCTATGAGGAACTGTATCAAAGGCTTTGCTGAAATCCAAGTAAATTACATCTAGCATATGTCCTCGATCCAGCTCTCTGGTCACCCAATCAAAAAATTCAATCAGATTCGTTTGGCACGATTTACCTTTTGTAAAGCCATGTTGCCTCGAATCCTGTAACCCATTAGATTCAAGGATGTACACTATCCTTTCTTTCAGCAAAACTTCCATTATTTTTCCAACAACTGAAGTGAGGCTCACCGGCCTATAGTTTCCTGCTTCATCCCTGTGACCACTTTTATAAATAGGGACCACATCCGCTCTCCTCCAATCCCCAGGAATCACTCCCGTCTCCAGAGATTTGTTGAACAAGTCTTTAATAGGACTCGCCAGAACCTCTCTGAGCTCCCTTAGTATCCTGGGATGGATCCCGTCTGGTCCCATCGCTTTGTCCACCTTCAGTTTTTCAAGTTGCTCATAAACACCCTCCTCCGTGAGCGGCACAGAATCTACTCCATTTTCTCGTGTAACTTTGCCAGACAATCTCGGTCCTTCTCCAGGATTTTCTTCTGTGAACACAGAACTGAAGTATTTGTTTAGCACATTTGCTTTCTCCTCATCACTCTCCACATATTTGTTCCCAGCATCTTTTAGCCTAGCAATTCCATTTTTTATCTTCCTCCTTTCATTAATATATCTGAAAAAAATTTTATCTCCCTTTTTTACATTTTTAGCCATTTGTTCTTCCGCCTGTGCCTTTGCCAAACGTATCTCTCTCTTGGCTTCTTTCAGTTTCACCCTGTAGTCCTTTCTGTTCTTCTCTTCTTGGATTTTTTTATATTTCATGAACGCAACTCTTTCGCCTTTATTTTCTCTGCCACTAGGTTGGAGAACCATATCGGCTTCCTTTTTCTCTTGTTTTTATTGATTTTCTTCACATAAAGGTCCGTAGCCATTTTTATCGCTCCTTTCAGCTTAGACCACTGTCTTTCCACTTCTCTTATGTCCTCCCATCCTAACAGCTCTTTCTTCAGGTACTTTCCCATTGCATTAAAGTCCGTACGTTTGAAATCTAGGACTTTAAGTATTGTGCGGCCACTCTCCACTTTAGCCGTTATATCAAACCAAACCGTTTGATGATCGCTACTTCCCAGGTGAGCACCCACTCGAATATTAGAGATACTCTCTCCATTTGTGAGGACCAGATCCAATATCGCTTTTTCCCTTGTGGGTTCTGTCACCATTTGTCTGAGCAGAGCCTCTTGAAAGGCATCCACAATCTCCCTACTTCTTTCCGATTCCGCAGACGGAACATTCCAGTCCGCATCCGGCAGGTTGAAATCTCCCAACAGCAGAACCTCCTCTTTCCTTCCAAACTTTTGGATATCCACAATCAGATCCTTATCAATTTGCTGCGATTGAGTCGGAGGTCTGTAAACTACACCCACGTAGATAGAAGTTCCATCTTCTCTTTTCAGAGCAATCCATATCGCTTCTTCCTCTCCCCAGGTCCCTTGCATTTCGGTCGCTTGGATATTGCTCTTTACATAGAGAGTTACTCCTCCACCTTTATGACCATCTCTGTCCTTCCTAAAAAGATTATATCCCGGTATGTTTGCATCCCATCCGTGTGATTCACTGAACCATGTCTCTGTGATAGCAACAATATCTAGATCTGCCTCTAATATCAGGGCTTGCAGATCATGAACTTTGTTGCTTAGACTGCGAACATTTGTGGTCATCACTTTCCAGCTATTTTTCAGCGATAATCTCCTTTTTCGTATGGATTTTTGTGTCGTTTCACTTTCCGTTGCAATACTAAGAAATGAGTTGCTGATATTGCTTATGTTGCAGCCTTTACTACTATCACATCTTTTCTTTTGCCGGGGTTGGTCTCTATAATTGTCCTTCGTACATACACCACCCCCACCTTCTAGTTTAAATGCCTAGAAAAATATTGTCTAAATTTCTCTGCAAGGTTTCTTTTTCCTGCTGTAGTAATATGTAGCCCATCAGTGCAATATAGCTTCTTGTCCTTCCATGTATTTCCCCATCCTCCTATGTACCTGAAGCCTTCTTGATGACACCAGGCTCTGAGCCATCTATTAAAGTCCTCTGTGTTTTTCACTCTTTGCTCTCCCTTTCCATATGCAGGCAGTATTTCAGAAAAAGCTAAAGTCTTTACAAAAGGTTTCACGCCCTCACCAAGCTCCCGAAAAGCTTTCTGTGCTGCAAGTGTGGAGTTGTTGGCCAGGTCATTTGTTCCCAGATGGATAACAACATCAGTGTTAAAATCCTTAGTTTTTTCCTTAATTATAGTCAGTATTTGCCTGGAACTCCTGGTAGCTGAGGATCCTGGAAGACATTTCACTATTTTGGCCTCCTCGCCCTGTGTTCCAAGGTTAATGCCTCTGATGATGGAATCCCCCAATAGTAATAGTTTTCTGTTTTTGGCTTTTTTATTTGTACTTAGGGTGCGCTTGTTCTCTTGAGTTACCTTCATTGGTTCCAGTCCCACCTCCCTTCTGTTTTCTTGAGTATCGCAGTGCACTAGTGGAGCGAAGGAATTCTGTAGAGGTAATATTAGTGAAGGTGGATGTTTCTGTGCTACATGTCGCAGTCTTCCTGAGCCTACTGTGACCCATTTATTCCTGGGCTGTTTTATTCTTTGAGGTAGAGGTGGTAAGTTGGTATGATTTTGTGGAGTGATGGAAGCTGCTTTAATTGTATTCAATTCCTGTTTAAGTTTGCAGAGCTCCTCCTTAATACTGGCAAGTTGAAGACAGATGGGGCAAGCCTCCAAATAGTATGTCTTGGAATTAAAGCACCACAGTGATTGCATAGAATAAAGGTCATCTTGATTGGTTATGAAGTGACTTGATCTGAGTGACCCCTGATTATATGGGTCTCTATATATGAATAGTGGTCCCTGGGGTTGGTGGGACTATAAGTCTTACCCTTATTCCTATGAAGGGAAAGGGAAAGCGGAAATAAGATTTAACAGAGGAAAGAGAAGGGTTTATTTTTTTGTGCTTTTTGTTTTTAGTAAGAAACAGGGATGAGAACAGAAATTAAGCAGATATAATGCTGAAAACCAGTGAAAAGAGCAGAATATGAAATGCAGAGCAACTTATCTTATTGAATGAAGTTCCAGGGCAGCCTTGTTCACAGCAATGTCCCAAAGATAATGCAATTAACCTTAGAAGTAAAACAGAGCCCCTCCCTTCTCCACCTAATCAGCAGAAAACAATGGCTGAATACTAGTAAGACAGAAATATAGGCTCTATACCACCTAAAACACAGTATTTTAAACAAAAATGCAGGTTCTATCAGTGCTACCCTAAAACACAGGATTTATAACAGGATTTTCCCTACTTTAGTCACCCTGAGCCACAGGCACCAGGATTTAATTAAAGTTAACAAAGTCTTACCCTTTTTCCTATGAAGAGCAAGAGGAAATAAGATTTAACAGAGGAAAGAGAAGGGTTTATTTTTTTGTGCTTTTTTATATTTTTTTTTAGTAAGAAACAGGGATGAGAAGAGAAATTAAGCAGATATAATGCTGAAAACCAGTGAAAAGAGCAGAATATGAAATGCAGAGCAACTTATCTTATTGAATGAAGTTCCAGGGCAGCCTTGTTCACAGCAATGTCCCAAAGAATTGGCATGTACATAATTGGCATGTACATAATTGGCATGTACAAATGTGTTATTTCATAGTCAAGTATTTGCCGACTTGACTTTATAAAATACTAACTTACATATGAAAGAACTTGTATATGTAGGTGCTAACATATACACCAGTTCAAGGGCTGATGTAAATTGTTAGTGCCTATTTTCCACATACATGAATGTAAATTATGGAATTTTATAATCTAAATGCAAATTAGAAAATGTTCAGACTATTCTTAAATTCTTCTTAATGTCATACAGTTCTTAATGTAATCCACCTTGAACTGCAAGGTAATGGCAGAATAGAAATCTGTAATGTAATTAAGGGCTCTCTTTACAAACCGTGGTAGTGAGTCCCAGTGTGGCAAATGTGACGCAGCCCATAAGAATTTGTGATGGGGTATACATCTCATAACAGGAAGAAGGGAAGCCCTGGGAGAAATTCCCCAGGGAAAACCCATACAGAAGAACAACATAGGTCTCAGGGTAGTCCCCAAAACCCCTTCATAAATTGAGGGTGAAATAATGGGACCTTGCCTGTGGAAGGTAGTAGTTGGACAGGAAAGGCTTCGTGGGATGTGGCAGGAGCGGGCTATCCCTCAAATCCTGGGGATAGAATTCCCTGACTGGTGCAGAAAACTGAGTAATGCCCAACCAAGAAACTGAAAAGATATCGTTTTGCATACTAATTTGCATAGTAAGTTGCATAAGACATGAGAGAGGCCCTTTTAGGGCCCACAGTGGATCTAGGTCTCCATAATACTTTTGGAGTTACATTTTGGAGGATCTTTACAAATAGAGTAATGCCTGCTGAGTCTTAGGATTTTGAGAAGAAACTGGTCGAGTTTTCTTCTTAAAGACAAAGACTCGCACAATTGACCCTTGTGGGGAGGAATGCTGACTTTGGCCTAACTCCCAGTAAACCTGTTTAGAAGAGGAGGATACAAGTGGACAGTCATTGCTAAACCTTGAATTAGTAGAGTTGGAACCAGTCAGATTGCGGTCAGACTAGAGAGCAAAGGATGGACCTGTCTACATCTGAGGACCAGAGAAGCGAGCAGAGAACAGACCCATTCACAGAAATGAATGGGTTGCATTGCATTTGCTGCATGGGAATCACTACTTTGGCTTTGTAAAAGAGGCCCTAAGTGTGGTCCCCTTCCATGATCTGCCCAAACTCCATCTCGGAACCTACAATTTCAAAGATAAGTTTGTTATTTTGTATTTTTCAAACATTTAAGAGCATAAGAATGTGGTAAACTGTGTGTGCACAGTACATTGAGTATTTTTGATATCAATAAATGTATTTTGAACATGCGATGATTGGGTGGTGAGGCAATAGTCTTGGAGTTCGCCCCAGGTTTTTTGCCTTCATGTCTCTGAACATAAGCTTCAATATAAGTTGATATAATTTTACACAAATAATCTTTATTTGAAGAAAGAGTGATTTTGTAATAAATTTGTCAAACTCCATCTCTGTGCATACCTACAATGAAAATATGTAATATGTCACTTACACACCTACATTCTTGCTAACTGGTATTTTATAAGAGGCCATGATAACTAGATACATAGATAACTACTTACCTGTATAAATGACTAAAATATTCATATTTATGCAATTCTTAGTACCTAAGATCAGGTTGTTTCTTTTAAAATTATCCCCAATATGTTCTCTTTATGTCACCTACAAAAGTATAACTCATTCCAGGATTATAAAAGAACTCACTCAGTCATTATATCTATAATTTATTAACTGATGTGCTGAATCTCTGCAAAACAAAATAAAGTTGAAGATAAAATAAAATTGTTTCTCTTATTAATTAAAAAAAAAAAACTTACAGTAAGGTAGATACTGTAGATGGACGTGGGGTGCTGAAATCCACATTAACCATATTATCAGTGCTTGGAGAACGAATAAATGCAAGTGAACCTCTGCGCTCTCCCTATTCAAGAAAAAGAAAAGAGAGGAAATGGGTCACAATGTTAATAAATTTAGAAGGTAACTATAAAAAGGAATTTAATTTTAGGCATCAAGAAAAGGTGTAAAAAGTGAAATACAAACCTATATTTTAGGGATAATCAGTTACACCAGCCATAGAGCTGATCTAAATGTTTGTGCATAAATTATAAATAAATACACATAATATATTTTTTAATAATTTAAAAAAAATTTATTCCGCCAATCTACTATCCTTGGTGAATTACAATACAACATACCTAAGCACAAAACATGTGGCAGGGCATTGATATGATGTCCAAATTCAAGTTTGGATGTTTTATGGAACATGCACAAAAATCCAGTACCAAATATAACCATTTTTGAAACAGAATAATGTCTTTTTGTTTCAAAAATGGCCATTTCTCAGATGTACTTGTCCTCATTGCATTTATCTTTTTGAACCATTAAAAAAAACACAAAAAACCCACACCTCCAACAGAAAAATGTGCTAAACAAGCCATTGGGATGTAGGAGGAGACAGCATTTTTATTAGACTGGCCACACAGACATCCCAATAGAGCAGTGGGGCACCTTAGGGGGGCACTGCAATGAACTTTACATAAAAAGGCCCAGGTACACATCTCGCCATAACCTCCTTAGGGTGAGCCCTCCAAAACCTACTGGACCCAACTGTACACCACAACCAATAGCCCTTATGCCTGTAGGTATCATCTATATGTTGGCATAATGGGATTTAGGGGGGTTTTGGAAGGCTCACATAGTCCACCATAAGTATACTCGTTAGAGTGGGATATGGGTCTGAGTCTTCATCTGTACAGTTGACTACACCACCCACTAGGCTACTCCAGAAACCTACTTGCTGCTGCACTAGGATTGTTGAAGACACCTGAACCTATCATATAGACAGGAAGGCACTGTTTCAGTCATATCATCTCTTCAGTGGTCATCTGGTCAGTTTGGGCTTCTATTTGGCACTTATTAGTTGTTAAAACAAGTCTAGCTCCAAATGTCCAAATTGTGCCCTGGACATTTTCTAACATATTCCATTATTGCAGAAAAACATTTAAATCATAAGCCCTCTCTACTCCTTCCCACACCATGCTTCCAATATGCCCCTTTCAGATTTAGAGATACTGTAGACAACCACCATACAAATCTCTCTAAAAAATGGGTTTCAAACATAGTGAATTGGAAGGGTTTGGTAAGAAAACGTCCATATGCCCCTTTATGCCACTTTTTAGATGTTTTTCGTTTTCATAAATGAGCCCCCACATGAAAAACAAAATAGGCAATAGAAATAATTAAGGCCCCCTTTTATCAAGCCACTTTAGGGTTTTTTATCGCCGGCCACTTCAGTAAAATCTCTGACGCTCATAGAATTCCTATGAGCATCAGAGCTTTTACCACAATGACCGGCAATAAAGCTCTAATGCGGCTTGATAAAAGGGGGCCTAAATTTTGAGTCTTTTGCTAAGGCGCGCTAGCTGATTTAGCGCATGCTAAATGCTAACCTGCACATAGAATATAATGAGTGCATTAGCATTTAGCATGTGCTAATATTAAGTGCGCACTAAATTGGCTATCGCACCTTAGTAAAAGACCCCCTATATGTAAAATTCTCAAATTACTGTGTTAACCTATGAAACACAAATAATAAATACAAACATGAGAATAGCCTTACTGGGTCAGACCAATGGTCCATCAAGCCCAGTAGCCCGTTCTCACGGGGGCCAATCCAGGTCACTAGTACTTGGCCAAAACCCAAGGTGTAACAATATTCCATGCTTCCGATACAGGGCAAGCAGTGGCTTCCCCCGTGTCTTTCTCAATAACAGACTATAGACTTTTCCTCCAGGAACTTGTCCAAACCTTTCTTAAAACCAGCTACTCTATCCGCTCTTACCACATCCTCTGGGAACGCGTTCCAGAGCTTAATTATTCTCTGAGTGAAAACAATTTCCTGAGTGAAAAGTGTTTCCCTGTAACTTCGAGTGTCCCCTAATCTTTGTAATTTTTGACGGAGTGAAAAATCGATCCACTTGTACCTGTTCTACTCCACTCAAGATTTTGTAGACTTCAATCATATCTCCCCTCAGCCTTCTCTTTTCCAAGTCTTTCCTCATATTAGAGGAGTTCCATCCCCTTTATCATCTTGGTCGCTCTTCTTTAAACCTTTTCTAGTGCCACTATATCTTTCTTGAGATAAGGAGACCAGAACTGAACACAATACTCCAGATGAGGTCATACCATGGAGCGATACAGGGGCACCATGACATTCTTAGTCTTGTCAATCATTCTTTTTTAATAATTCCTAGCATCCTGTTTGCTTTTTTGGACGCCGCCACACATTGGGCAGAAGATTTCATCATTTCTACGATGATACCCAGATCCTTTTCTTGGGCACTAATCTAGTAACTGTGATTCAGGTTATTCTTCCCAATGTGCATCACTTTGCATTTGTCCACATTAAATTTAATCTTCCACTTGGACGCCCAGTCTTCCAATTTCCTAAGGTCTGCCTGCAATTTTTCACAATCCGCATGCGTTTTAATAACTTTGAACAATTTAGTGTCATCTATAAATTTAATCACCTCACTCGTTGTTCCAATTTCCAGATCATTTATAAATAAGTTAAATAGTACAGATCCCTGCGGCACTCCACTGTTTACTCTCCTCCATTGAGAAAAATGACCTCTGTTTTCTATCTGATAACCAATTCCTAATCCACAACTGAACTTTGCCACCTATCCCATGACTCTTTAATTTTCTCAGGAGCCTCTCATGAGGAACTTTATTAAAAGCTTTCTGAAAATCTATATCAATCATTTGGACATAGGGACACTGGATCACCTATTATTCTATTGTCCTTTAATACTTACCTTCTGGAAATCTATTTGGGGACATATTAATTTGATTTTAGAGACTGTGATTCTGTTATCTTATGAAACGGTAATCTGTGGGTCATTATTATCTCTTAAGCCACCAATAGATAAACATAAAACAGGCTGTTAGGAATTATGACTGGGAGAGCCATCCAAATGGTCACAAAAAATTGGAAAAACTTTGATTGCTTGAATTTTAGTTTCTGGTGGCACTCATTATGTCTTTGTTACAGGATGGAAAAATGATTACTGATCAACGGGGTAATACTAAGGTATTTCAACTAACATGAGGTCCATTGACTAATTTTATAGATACTAATTGATTGATGTTTCCCTTTACTCCTGGTTAAAATTTACACATCCAGGGAGGGGGGTGGGCGGGAGGGTGAGAGACAATATATTGGGATTATTGTATGGGAAATAAGGATGTACTATTGTTTGGTTTATTGATTACATTGAATTAGGGGCGGGGGTGAAAATTATTTTTATATATTTTATTGAGAGGTATAAGTGCGTTGTTCAAATGTTCTGAATGTATTCCTTTATGTACTGTTTTAAGTTCGAAAATGAATAAAGAATTTTTTTTAAAAAAAAAGCTTTCTGAAAATCTAGATATACTACATCAACCAACTCACCATTATCCACATGTTTATTCACATCTTCAAAGAAGTCAAGCAAATTGGTGAGGCAAGATCTCCCTCTGCTGAACCCATGCTGACACATTAAATCATGTTTGTCTATATGTTCCACAATTTTTATTTTTTATTATTCTTTCCACCATTTTGTCCTGCACCAAGGTCAGGCTTAATGGTCTGTAATTTCCCTTGAAACCCTTTTAAAAAATTGGTGTACCATTGGCCACCCTTCAATCTTCAGGTACTGAAGACGATTTTAGCGACAGGTCACTACCAGCAGGTCAGCAATTTCATGTTTAGTACCATCCAATCCAGGCAATTTATCACTTTTTAATGTGTCAGTTTGGCTTAGTACATCTTCTAGATTCACCGAGATTTCTTTCAGTTCCTCCGCACCATTGCCCTTGAAAACCATTTCCGGTTCAGGTAGATCTCTTGCATCTTCTTCCGTAAAGAATGAAGCAAAGAATTCATCCAGTCTCTCCACTATGGTCTTATCCTCCCTGAGCACCCCTTTTGTTCCTTGATCATCCAACGGTCCCCGGATGCCCTCACTAGATTTCTGCTTCTGATGTACCTAAAAAATTGCTATGAGTTTTTGCCTCTTTTGCAAGTTTCTCTTCATATTCTTTCTAAGCTTTCTTTATCAATGCTTTGCATCTAACTTTCCAGTGTTTGTGTCTCTTATTTTCTTCATTCAGATCCTTTTTCCATTCTTTAAATAATTTTTTTTGGCTCTAATAGCCTCTTTAACTTTACCTTTTAACCATGCCGGCTCTCGTTTCTTCTTCTTTCCACCTTTGCTGATATGTGGAATACATCTGGTCTGGGCTTCCATGATGGTATTTTTAAATAACATCCATGCCTGGTTTACAGTCCTAACTTTTGCAACTGATCCTTTTAGCTTCTTTTTAACCATTTTTCTCATTTTATCATAGTCGCCCCTTCAAAAATTAAATGCCTCTACAGTAGATTTCTTTTGTGACGTCACTCCCAGTATAAGCTCAAATTTGATCATGTTATGATCACTGTTTCCCAACAATTAACTTCTGTACTATGCCTTGCATTCCATTAATGCCCAAATCTAAAATAGCTCCGCCTCCTATCGGTTCCTAGACCAGTTGCTCCAAAAAGCAGCCATTTATGATGTCTAAGAATTTTACCTCCCTAGCACTCCCTGATGTAACATTCAACCTGCCAATTGGGGGGTAATTGAAATCACCTGATAAATCTAAAGAGAGGACAACATATCACTCTATGTAAAAACACTTATGCCTTATGTGGTAAATAAAGACCCCCCTCCACCGACACTACTAAGCCCCCACCAATTAACATACACTCCATAAGACATATGTGGACAGACTTAAAGATTTCAATCTGTATACTTTGGAGGAAAGGCAGGAGAGGTGAGATTTGATAGAGATGTTTACCTACATGGTGTAAATGCGCATAAATCGAGTTTCATTTGAAAGGAAGCTCTGGAATGAGAGGGCATAGGATGAAGTTAAGAGATGATAGGCTCAGGAGTAATCTAAGGAAATATTTTTTTTACAGAAAGGGTGGCAGATGCGTGGAACAGTCTCCCGGTAGAGGTGGTGGAGACAGAGACTGTGTCAGATTTCAAGAAAGCCTGAGATAGGCATGTGGGATCTCTTAGAGAGAGGGATAATGGTTACTGCAGATGGGCAGACTGGATGAGCCATTTGGTCTTTATCTGCCATTATGTTTCTATGTCCTCGAAAAGGAGGACATGTTCAGGGAAATCCGGATGTCTGGTAACCCTAACCAAAAATGCCCTCTTTAATCTTGGCATCAGTTATTCTTGGAAATATTTGTCTTAGATAAAGAAAACCTTTGCCTTCCTTGTTCATCATTTTTACAAAATTTTTCATCAGTCCTAGTTTTGTATGATGAGGAGGCAAAAATATCTTTATCTGATCAACAAATGATTCACATACCACATTTTTCTATCCTAGAACCAGATTCTTATGGAGTGGCCAGTTCTTTTGAATGTAATGCAACTCCTTAGCACAGCTGTCCCATTCACAAATAAAACAATAGTGCAGTCAAACCTCAGTTTGCGAGTGCACTGGTTTGTGAGTGTTTTGCAAGACGAGCAAAACATTCTCGCAAATCGTGCCTCGCAAACCGAGCATTGACTCTATTTGTGAGTGCCCCCCCACCCCACGATCCGGCATCCCCCCTTCCCACTCGCATCGCCCCCCCCCTCCGAAATCCGGCATCTTCCGCCGATCACCCAAACAGCATCCCTTACCCTGAATTGGCACCCACACCAGCACCAACGCACAGGACATGCCGGTGCCCGAAGATCCTCCCTCTTGGCTAGGCTGGGCTGGGCCTTGAGCATCTACACATGCTCAAGGCCTTCTGGTCTCGCTCTCTTCGGAGAATCTCGGAGAGAGTGAGAACAGAAGGCCTTGAGCATGCGCAGATGCTCAAGGCCCAGCCTAACCCAGCCCAGCCAAGAGGGAGGATCTTCGGGCACCGGCGCTGGCATGTCCTGTGCGTTGGTGCTGGTGCCGGTGCCAAATCGGGGTAAGGGATGCTGTTTGGGTGCTAGGCAGGGGATGCTGGATCGCGGGAGGAGGGCAACGCAAGCGGGGGGATGCTGGATCGCGGAGGGATGCTGGATCGCAGGGGGGGTGCGATGCCAGTTCTCGGGGGGGAGGGGGGTATGGAGCAGCACTGGTGGCCTCGGGGGAGGGGGGAACAAATCGAGCGATTTGGTTTACGAGCATACTTCTGGAATGAATTATGCTCGTAAACCAAGGTTCCACTGTACTTGGTTTATCCAAGCTGCATTCCAAATAGCAGAGCTACTACTTTAAGGCCACTGCAGATGTTCCAGTTATACTTTGTGTACTGGATATGCTTTAACAGCAGTTCCATGTTTTCATATGCTTTTATATAGCCTTTTCAGGCAGCATCTATCAAGCCAATATAGAAGCTTCTGAACTTCGGGAAAGCAATAAAAACCATAAATCCGGTCATTCCCTTCAAACCATATGTATTCTAATGTACACTGAACTACATTCACTTTGGTTGTTAATTGAAGATGGAAATAATGGTATGTTAACTTAAAGACCAAACTGTATGCTAAACTTGGCTCTGTAGAGTATATCTAACATTACTGTACAAATGTAAATTCATAATTTATTTGTCCATGCTTTATGTAGGTCAACCTTGTTACCTGTTCTTAGCTCGTTGGGGAGGATATAAAACTAACCAAATAAATAAATAAATACATCCCCCTCCCCCCAACATTCCACTCTCTAGGACAGGGGTGGGCAAACTTTTTGACTCATGGGCCACAATAGGTTCTTAAATTTGATAGAGAGGCCAGACCCATCTCATCCCTGCGGGCTTCCCTTCAGCAGCGCCTTCTCCCCTCTTTCTCTTCCCCAGTTCCCTTCAGCAGCTTCTTCTCACCACTCTCTCTTCCCCAGTTCCCTTCGGCATCTGTTCCTCTTCTCCACCACTCCGTCCCTCCCTCCAGCACCCTTCGTGTGATCCAGCAGCCTCATCCCTCCCGCCGCGGTAGGAGCATCTCCCTCCCTTCCTTCCCCTTACCTTCGTGGCAATGTTTATTTTTCCTTCTACAAGCAGCCAGAGCCTTGAAGTCACGTGCGTCTGCTGGAAAGCTCTCCTCTGACACAACTTCCTGTTTCCGGTTGCATCAGAGGAGGACTTTCCAGCAGCCACACACAACTTCAAAGCTCTGGTGGGCTGGATTAAAAAACTTAACGGGCCAGATATGGCCCGCTGGCTGTAGTTTGCCCATGTCTGCTCTAGGATCAGCTGTCTAGTACTACTTAAAGATGCCAAAATTCTAAATTTGACCCTGAATGTAGATGTATTAAAATACATACATGCATAGGCATATTCGTACTTACATGTGGAGAGGTTGGAAAGAATTATATGAACCATTTTTTGCATGCCTCCTCCAGTTGTTTAAATGTATAACTTTATCCATTTTGCAAATAAAATGGCCAAATTTATATATTTATCAGCTGTAAAGGATTTAAAAAAGTTCTTAATATCAGTTTTGAAAGTCTTTAAAAATACCTCAGTCACATAACTAATAGCATCCTTCAAATTGAGCTCATGAAAAACTTTAAGAATCCGGTCTCTTGATTTTTGAGCTGATCTTCTCATCAGAACTTTACTGAGGAATTTTCTTTCAAAGCTGGTCCACCTAAAATATGCAAAAAAAATTTTAAAATATCAAATAAAATTTATATCATTTTATTGCTCTAATTTATTTGTAAATTTTTTTAACTTGAAAATTTTTATTTTTTCTTTCAAGTGAAAACTATTTCAGTGCCAGCGATTAACAAGCTACCATACATGCTTATTTTTGTATTGAAAATAAAACAAAGGGAAATTCTAAAACATCCTAACATGAGACCCACACTGTTCCTCTACATTAGACACTCTACTGTTACAATTGCATATTATATTGACATCCTGAAGGTAATCTCAGCATTTTGTATAATCTTAAGAACATAAGAATTGCCATAATGGGACAGACTGAAGATCCATCAAGCCCAGTATCCTGTTTCCAACAGTCCCAAGTACCTAACTAGATGCCAAGTAGCAAAACAGATTTTATGCTGCTTATCCTAGAAATAAGGAGTGAATTTTCCCCAAGCCATCTTAATAAGGGTCTAGAGACTACTCTTTTAGGAAATTATCCAAACCTTTTTAAAACTCTACTATGCTAACTGATTTCACCATATACTCCAACAATGAATTCCAGAGTTTTATTACACGTTATGCGAAGAAATATTCTCTACGGTTTATTTTAAATCTACTACATAGTAGCTTCATCACATGCCACCTAGTTCTAGTATTTTTGGAAAGAATATACAAGCGATTCACCTCTACTCTTTCTACTCCACTCAGTATTTTATAGACCTCTTATCATATCATCACTGAGCTATCTCTTCTCAAGCTGAAGAGTCCTAGCCACTTTAGCTTTTCCTTATAAGGAAGTTATCTCATCCCTTTTATCATTTTTGTTGCAATTCTCTATACCTTTTCTAATTCCGCTACATGTTTTTTGAGATATGGTGACCAGAATTGCAAACAGTGTTCAATGCGCAGCCGTCCCATAGAGCAGTGGTTCCCAACCCTGTCCTGGAGGAACACCAGGCCAATTGGGTTTTCAGGCTAGCCCTAATGAATATGCATGAAGCAAATTTGCATGCCTATCACTTCCATCATATGCAAATCTCTCTCATGCATATTCATTAGGGCTAGCCTGAAAACCCGATTGGCCTGGTGTTCCTCCAGGACAGGGTTGGGAATCACTGCCATAGAGCAATACAAGGGCATTATAACATTTTCATCTTTGTTTTCCATTCCTTTCCTGATAATTCCTAATATTTTATTTTGATTCATGGGTACTTCCAACAGAGATGGAATGTTTAGTGCTAGAGGAAAAATGTTGGACACAATTTCAGTTTGTTTCTGTGGATTTGATGAAGAAGCAATTGAAGGTGCTAAGACTAAAGAGTAATATGTAGGATCCTATTCATCCTTCAGTGGTTAAGGCTTAGAAGAAAGTTGTTCTGCAGACTTTTACAGTAATTGTTAACAGGGCGTACCAAGGGGAGGGCGGGGGTGCGGTCTGCCCAGGGTGCAGCCTTAGGGGGGGGTGCACAGCCGGCCCGGTCCCTATCATGCTCCCACCCTCCCAGCGAGAGCAGCAAACCTCCCTCCAGTAATGTCGGCTGCTTCACAGCTTTCTCCTCCCTCTGCCACATCACTGATGATGTCATCGGTGACGCTTCACCAGCAAGAGAAAGACGCGATGCAGCCAACACTACTGGAGGGAGGTTTGCTGCTCTCGCTGGGAGGGTCGGAAAGGTTCATTTGGGGGGGGAGAGATAGGAGGGTCAGCGGGGGTTCGGCTGGGAGGGGGGGAGAAGCGGTCTGCCTCGGTGCTCCAAGGCCTGGCGCCATTACCTTCGGGCACAGCAGCTTTTACAATTCGCTGCTGTTGCGCTTCAGGCCTTCCTCTCTGCTGGGTCCTGTCTACTTCCTGTTTTCATGAAGACAGGACCCGACAGAGAGGAAGGCCTGAAGCCGGCAACAGCAGTGAATTGTGAATGCTGCTGCTGCCCGATGAAGTTCAGGACACCAGGCCTTGGGTGACAGAAGGAGGAAAGGGATCAGAGGGGGAGAGAATTGGGGAGAGTGTTGCTGTACCCAACTGGAGGGAATGAAAGGAGATGCCAGGGCTTGGAGGGAAGAAGAGACGCCAGAGCATGGAGGGAAGGAGGAAGATATGCCAGATCAAGGGAAAAGGAAAGGGGAAAGAAAGGAGGAGATGTCAGAGCATGGAGCGGGAGGGAGAGATGGAAGAAAAGGAAAGGAGAGAGATACCGGGAATCAGGGAAGGGATGATACCAGACTGTGAGGTGGGAAGGAAAGAAAGGAGAAGAGAGAGATGCCAGAGCATAGGGGAGGGGGTGGTGACAGAGAGAGAAAAACGGAGAGGTGACAGAGTTGAAATCAATCATGTACAAAGGAGAGAAGGGGCACGGGATAGATAGTTTATGGAAGGAGCATAGAAAGAGGGAAGATGCCATATGGAAGAGAGAGAGGGTGCACACTGGATAGAAAGAGCACAGACGGCAGTGAATGGAAGGGGCGAGATATAGGGTGAACAGTAGATGGAAAGGGTAGAGAGAAGGAAATAGACACTGAATGGAAGTGTGGGGAGAGGAAGGACAACTGCTGAATGGAAGTGTGAGGGAAAGGGGGAGCAGATGCTGGAAGGAAGTGGGGAGGAGAAATAAAAAAAGGGCACATGCAGGATTGAGGGAAGAGGATAGAGTTAGTTACTGGAAGGGGTGAGGGAAAGAGGTGGCAAGCTATAGATAGACACAGTGAAAGAGGGAAATTGAGGACTGAATAGTAAAAAAGAATTTAGACAGAGGCAGAAAATAAATTGAGAAGGAAGAACAGGGAAGAACAGGAGGAAGGGAGCAGAGAGAGAGATGCCAGAGCAGGGGGGAAGGAGAGGAGACAGATACCAGACCAATGGGGGTGAAAGGAGAGAGGCATACAGTTTCTGGAAGGGGATTAGAAGGAGAGAAAATGCCATTTAGGGGCAGAGAGATGGCAGACAGTGGATGGAAGGAAGAGAGTAACAAGAAGATGAGGAAAGCAGAAACCAGAGAAGACAAAGGTAGAACAAAAATTTTCTATTTATTTATTGCTTTAGGAGACATGTGTCGCTGTTTCTGTGGTATTACATTGTATACAGAGTCCAGCTTCATGCTGGTTCAATTTAACCTTTGTCTATGTATTTCTATTTTATCCCCCCTTTTACAAAACTGTGGAGCGTTTTTTAGCGCCAGCCGTGGTGGTAGCAGCTCTGATGCTCAAAATTCTATGAGGGTCAGAGCTGTTACCACCGTGGCTAAAATCCATACTATATTTTTGTAAAAGGGTGAGGGGTAAGTTTGTGATGACATTCCATACTAGGTGTTTTCTGTGTTCTGTGTGTTCGAAAGACATGGTTTTCTGTTAGGATTGACTGCAGGATTGATCTGTACTAGTCTGGCTTATTTAGTTTTACAATGGGTGTATTGCTGTTGTACTTCTCACTGCAGTATGTAAGATGCTGTCTTTTCCTAGGTACTCATGTGTGACGTGTGGCTTGTTACTAAAAATCATGTTTTTCGTACAGATGGGGGGGGGTGCAAAAAAATGATGGGCCCCGGGTGTCACACATGCTAAGTACGCCACTGATTGTTAATAAATCTTTTGAGAAAGGGATAGTACCAAAGGTCCTTAAATGGTCAGTGTGAGACCAATCCTTAAGAAGGGAACATTAGATCCATTGACAGCTAGCACTAATTATACTGCTAGGTGCCACTCTGAATGTATCAATAGTGACTTCATGGCTCTGGGAGAGAAGGTGAAGCAGACAGGTATGCAGGTGGTATTCTTTTTGATCCTCCCTGTTGAGGATAAATGCTATGACAAAGAAGCTCACATCCTGAATATGAATGTGTGGCTGCACGGATGGTGTCATTGAGAGCGTTTGGGATGAATTTCTAAGGGCTACTGAGCAGGGATGGTATGCATCTATCAAAGAAGGGAAGTAAAATCCTTTTTTTTTTTTTTTAAACAAACATAAACAAATAAAAAAATAAAACAAAAATCCCTCCTCTTGTAATTCTCCTTGATAGTTGCATCTGCCTCCAATTATTGTATTTCTATCCTATTTACCCAATAGTCACGTCTGTTTTGAAAGTCATGTATTTGCTATATGAACTCTTTGTTCCCCTGTGTATTGTTAGAAATTATTTTTAGAACTGTACATCGCCTTGAATATATGATAGGGCGATTAAACAAATTTTAATTTTATTGAACTGAAATAAACTTGAAACTTGAAGTGTTATATGCAGCAAACTGGCTAACCTACTGAAGAGGGCTTTAAACCAGAATTGTTGGGGCAGGGTGATCAAAGCCCCCAGGTGAGTATAAGCCCTCAGGTAAGTGAATCGCTAAATACATCTATACAAATGGGAAAAGGGGGCAATACTCAAAGCATGGGAAACAAGATTCTGGATCTAGAGGCTGTGATGGAAAAGGCTGAGTTGGATCTAGAGGCAATCACAAAGACATAGTTCATGTGGTTCAGCTTTTGATCTTGTTGATCATACAATCTTACTTCTGCGGCTCAAAGAAATTGAATTAAATAATACCATTCTTCAATGGTTTAAATCCTATTTTACTGATTGTATATATTCAGTACCCTCTGGATCAGACAATGCAGGCATTTTTAAATTGCAGCACTGGAGAAGGTACTGGTGATAGAGAAGACTCACATAAGCCATACCCAACTCCGGGTTGGGGGCTGGACTGAAGAGAGTGAGTCCAAAACCTGTCCAGGAAACCGTCCAGACACCCAGACAGTCCTCTAAAAAGAGGACATGTCCGGGTCTATCCAGACATTTGGTAAGTTTCAAGTTTCAAGTTTATTTGTTCTTAATGAATCGCTTATTTAAATTGCTAAGCGATGTACAACATAATAAAATGTACAGATAAAATATTGGTGTTGACATACAAAATGACTTTTATATTGTGGGTTAAAACTTACAAGAATTGTGTGGGTAGGTGGGGAGAAAGTTACAATGTTTAGATAGGAGAGAAAGAAGAACATAAAAGGAATGAACAAAAAGGGGGGGGGTAATTTTGGCTACTTAAATAAAAATCGTTAATTAGAAAGCTAGGAATCATATGCATCTTTAAAAAGATATGTTTTTAAGGGTTTTTTAAATAAAGTTAAATCTTTTAATTCTCTAATGTATTGAGGTAGAAGGTTCCATGATTGAGGGGCAATTACTGAAAACATGTCGTGCCGTCTAATTCCTATAACTTTCATTGAGGGAACAGAGAGAAGATTGTGAGAAGTCGAGCGGAGAGATCGTGAAGTGCTGTATGGGATTAACCACCTGTTAATAAATTGTGGTTCATTATAACTCAAGACTTTAAAAACTAAAAACAGTAATTTAAAAGTAATGCGGTGGCTTACCGGAAGCCAATGGGATTTAATCAACAGAGGGGTAACATGATCATATTTTTTTGCATTGTAGATCAGTTTCACGGCAGTATTTTGGATTAATTGCAGCCTTCTTTTTTCTTTTTGAGTGATATTAAGAAGGAGGGAGTTACAATAATCTATTTTGGATATTACCAAAGAATGTATTAAAATATTAATAGATTTAGACTCTAGGAATTTGGCAAGTGAACGAATTAAACGTAATTTATAAAAACATGATTTAACAATATTGCTAACATGTTCATGATAGGTAAGTTTATCATCAATGAAGACGCCTAAAATTTTTATAGTGGTGACCAATTCCAATTCGGTGTTGTTGATGGAAATCAGAGTGCATAATGCTATATCCCTTTTCCAAGAAAAAAACATCGATTTCGTTTTTTTGAGGTTTAATGCCAATTTATTTGAGTTGAGCCAGTTTTTTATTATTACAAGTTTATTGTTGATAGTTGCAATGTCTTCTTTGTTTTCAGGATCTAATGGATGGAGGAGTTGAATGTCGTCAGCGTATGCAAATGTTGTGAAACCTAGTGATTGTGCTATATTTAAAAGTGGGGAAAGGAATATATTGAAAAGAAGGGGAGATAGCATTGAACCTTGCGGAATACCATATTTTGAAAAGTAAACTTTGAACTTGCTGTCATTGAAGCTGACGATAGATGAGCGATTCGATAAAAATGAAATGAACCATGTTAGAACTTGGTCTTTGATCCCAATTGGTTCCAGACGATCGATTAATAGGTCATGATCAATTGTGTCGAAGGCGGCAGTTAGATCCAGTGAGATTAAAATTACGGATTTGTGATGATCAAGGAAATAATGAATATTATTAGTCAAACCTATCATGGCATACTCCGTGCTATGGGATTTTCGAAAACCAGTTTGGTGGGGATGGAGAACGTTAGTAGATTCGACGAAATCTGAAATTTGATCAAACACAAGTCTCTCGGTACGTTTTGCCAAAAAAGGGATATTTGCGATGGGGCGATAATTAGAAATTTTGTCCGAAGTAATTTTATAATCTTTCAAAATTGGGATAATGATAGATTTTTTTCCAGGTATGGGGAAGAGAAGCAGTGAGAAGACTGTTTTGCACTAAAGAGTGGATAAAGGGTCCCAAACAGGAGAAAATTTTTTTAAGATAAAATGGTGGTATTATTTCCTCTCGAGAGCTTTTTAAATTGATTCTATGCAAAATAAGTTCTATGTCGTTTATTGTTGGAATTTTAAATTTAGAGCATTTGGATGTAGGAATAGATAAAGAATTGTTATTATCTATGGACTTGATAGATGTACTTTGTTGGAATGTATTCTGAACTGCATTTAGTTTGGTTGAAAAATAATCCGCAATTTCTTGAGCTGTAAGAGTGCTTTTTTGATTAGTACCTTTTTTTAATATAGGAGAAACTGATTTCACTAGTGAATATAAAACTGCTGGATTTTTGGCTTCTATGATTTTTTTGTTATAGTAATTGTTTTTAGCTTGATTGATTTTTTGCTTGTAAAATGATGCCTGTTCTTTGTATTGTTGTAAGTTTCTAAGCGATTTATTGTTTCTCCATTTTCTTTCTAGTGATCTTTGTTGTTTTTTTAAAAGCAAAAGTTCTTCTGTATACCAAGGATTTAATGTTTTGCGGTAAGAAATTGTTTTTGATACTAAAGGAGCTTCGTTATTTACGAGAGCCCTTAATGAGGATTCCCAGATTAGTAGTTGTTCATCGAAAGTGGAAGAACTAAAAGTTGTACTGATAGAATTGAAAATAGCTGTAACATCGGGTAATTCAATTTTTGAAAAGTCTCTGTATGAGATCTTTTTATGATTAACTAGTAATTGGTTTGGTATGATTTGTTGGAATTTGAAATTGCAAGAGATAAGATAGTGGTCCGACCATGGTACTGGATGAAATGATGGTTCTGAATAATTAAAAGGGGGGGATTTGGGTATAAGAATCATGTCAAGAGTATTTTTGGCTACGTGAGTTGGTTGGTGAATATTGTAGATAAGTTTACAGTATTAATAAAAGTTAACATGTCCTTTGTAATTGAGATTGATCTTCGAAGTGTATGTTAAAATCACCCATGATCAGGGGATGTGGAGAGGCTGTACAGTGGTCAAATATTAGATTTTGCAATGTTGTTATGTTATTTTGTCCTATAGGAGGAGGGGCATAAAGTAGTAAGAGATCAATGTTAGGATTAGATTTTATTTTGACGTGTAAGTATTCGATAGAGACATTACCTAATGATTGGTCGCAATAATTGATCAGACTGTTTTGAAAAATGATAGCTAGACCACCGCCCTTGCGATTTTGACGGTGATTCCAGCGATATTCGTAGTTTGGGGGGCAACAATAAGATAAATATGCTTCCTCCCCTTCGGAAAGCCAAGTTTCTATGATACAGAGGATATGAAAACCTTGGGATAGGATTGCATCTTTTAAAAGATGATATTTATTTTTGATTGATCTGGAGTTAATTAAACCTATTTTTAAAGTTGTATCATTGAATTTGTAGTTAGAAGTACTTGAAGGTAAAGATCTGTTTAAGATATAGTTAGAAAATTTAGGTAAGGTAGGGATTTCCAATGTTGTAGTTGGGCGGAGAGAAACATTACTTTTTAAAAGAGGACGATGGCCCCAGTGGACTGGAATGTTATAACCATTTGAGGACATATTGGCATTTACGTTATTGAACCTAAAAATGACAAACGATTCTGATATTAATGTGTGTAGAAGGAGTGAAATATTGGTAAAAAGTATTAAACCAAATAAAAATCTATATACAGTATATAAAATCGGAGGTAATTTATGTGTGTATGTATGTGTGTGTGTATGTGCCGCGATCACGCAAAAACGGCTTTACCGATTTGAACGAAACTTGGTATGCAGATCCCTCACTACCTGGGATGATATGTTCTGGGGGTCTCGCGGCCCACCTGCACACGTGGGCGGAGCTACAAACATAAAATCAGATTTCACCCATTCATGTCAATGGAAAAAATGTAAAAAGCTGCCATTCTCACTGTAATTCAAAAACGACTTGACCGATTTGAACGAAACTTGGTATGCAGATCCCTCACTACCTGGGGTGATATGTTCTGGGGGTCTCGCGGCCCACCTGCACACGTGGGCGGAGCTACAAACAGAAAATCAGATTTCACCCATTCATGTCAATGGAAAAAATGTAAAAAGCTGCCATTCTCACAGTAATTCAAAAACGGCTTGACCAATTTGAACGAAACTTGGTATGCAGATCCCTCACTACCTGGGGTGATATGTTCTGGGGGTCTCGCGGCCCACCTGCACACATGGGCGGAGCTACAAACAGAAAATCAGATTTCACCCATTCATGTCAATGGAAAAAATGTAAAAAGCTGCCATTCTCACAGTAATTCAAAAACGGCTTGACCGACTTGAACGAAACTTGGTATGCAGATCCCTCACTACCTGGGGTGATATGTTCTGGGGGTCTCGCGGCCCACAACTCTATGTTGCTTGCTCAAGGGTGGGTTCACCCAAGAATTTATATGTTCTTGCTCCAGGAGGTGAAACTAAAAATGTTGTTTATAATCACGTTTTGCGTTAGTTGTATTGTATTCATTTTGTCAAATATTTCACATTATAATTTGAATATTGTACTTTTTATTAAGCTGTAAAAAAATAATTTCATTCACCACTATAAAGTATCTTTATTTGAATCCATTTACAGTGTTATTGCTATAATTAAATACCCATGCAACGCCGGGGCATCAGCTAGTTAAAAATAAAGAAAGGGTATGAAAAAGGTGGCGACAGTGGCGTACCTAGGGTATGTGGCACCCGGGGCCCATCATTTTTTGACACCCCCCCCCCCCCCCATGTAAAAAAATATTTTTTTGTAATGACCATGAAACGGAATAAATGGTCAGAATAGAAACAGGCAGTGAAAATTTTCTTATATTCCAAACATAACATAACATAAATTATGTCTGAATTGTCATGACATCAGAAGTACATATAGAGTAGTTGCAGGTGATGCTTGGGACAGTTCTGATTGTGTTAGTTCGGTTTTATGTGTTTTTTGAATAGAAGGGTTTTTATTTCTTTTTTGATGGTTTTGTAGTCTGTGGTCGAGATCAATAGGTTGTAGAGTTGGGGATCGAGTGTTGCAGCTCGATTGGCTAGGAGGTTGTCGAACAGTTTTTTTCTTTTGACGTTTTTGGTTGGAGGGTGTGTGAATGGTGCGTGAGTTCTCCTATGTCTGGTTGAGGTGGATTGAATTATTTAGCTGAAGAAATTAGTTACCCCCTCATCCCACACACATTAATTCTCTTCCATTTTTGTTCCCATTATAAAAAACACTGATAAGTTCCCAGAAAAAAAATACATTAAAATAAGAAGTGCAAACAAAGGCCCCTACAGATGAGAACATAACATAAGAATAGCCTAACTAGGTCAGACCAATGGTCCATCATGCCCAGTAGCCCATTCTCATGGTAGCCAATCCAGGACACTAATACCTGGTCAAAACCCAAAGAGTAGCAACATTCCATGCTACCGATCCAGGGCAAGCAGACACTTCCCCCATGTCTTAATAACAGATTATGGACTTTTCCTCCAGGAATTTGTCCAAATCTTTCTTAAAACCAGCTACACTATCTGCTTTTACCATAACTTCTGGCCACTTCATTTTTAAGTTTAGATCTTTCCTTTCAAACAGAGACCTTGCTAGATGTCAAATACAGCACAAGGTAAATTCACATGGACTTAGCTGTGCAGGAAATGTGAATTTCCTCATACACCCACCATATAGTGCAAAAATGTGCAAAGGTCTGTTTTTTTCTTTCGATCACTACATAGCCTAATGCCACACAAGCAGCGCTGTTACAAACATATTCTGTAGGTCAATGCTAAGGATAACAAAGTTTCCTTCCTTGGACCAGAAGGAGATACTGATAAACCACTGGAAGAGATCCCAAAACAACACCCAAAGACCCACTCAGTGTGTGAACCAGTTGAGTGGAGTGGACTAACTGGGGGGTGGAAATGGGCCCGGAGTTTGCACAGCAGAATTTCCCAGACCACCTCTTCCTCTCAACACATTGACACGCTGCCACCACCACCACTAGGAACACCTCACTGGGTAGGCCAGCTATGCTATAAACTTTATAAAACACATTATTATATTTTCTTATAAAGCACATATTTTAACTGAACTCTCTAACATCCTCAGCCATTCCATTCACAAAAATAGAAGGAAGAAAAGTTCCCATTTCCTGCTGTCTCATGTCCCCGGTCTATACAATATTTTTTTTCTGCAGACCCTTCAAAAGTCTGACCAAATCCTCGTTTCACTTGCATTATAAAGTACTGAGGATGCCATCTCTCCCCAATCCCAGGTCCTAAAGTCTAAGACAGTAGCGCAAACTAATGCTGCCAGATTCAGGAAAAAAAATTTTGATTTGATTCAGCCTATTGAATTGATTTTTCAATTCGATTTTCCTGCCCAGTTGGGTGATTTTTTTCAAAACTCCTGGTGGGTTTTATAGCTTTTTTACCCCCTTTGGCTTCTCCTAATCACACTGGCGCTGTGGTGTAAATAAAATAAAGAAACAAAAAGGACTTTTCCTCTCTGTTAAATCCTAGCTCACGTTTGCAGTCCAACACCAGCTCTGGCAGGATACACATTTCAAATCTGACATATTATAATCACAAAACAGAAAATAAAATTAATTTTTCTACCTTTTGTTGTCTGGTTATATTTCAAATCTTGTTGGTCCAAGGCTCTGGTTTTCTTCTGATAACTTGGGGTCTCCTTCTTTCTTCTTTCTGCATGCTAACCATCCATCTGCCAACTCTGTCCTCCCTTTCAATTTCCCTTCCCTCCCCAGGAAGTCTGGTATCTTTCCTTTTTTTCATCTCCCTCCACAGATCCACCTTTTCTTAACTACCCTTTCATCCGGCATCTCTCCCTCCTTCCCCACCACCCGAGTCCACCATCTCTCCCTTTCTTTTCCCAATTACCCTCCTATCCAGTATCTCTATCCCTCCTCCACACCATCCCTTGTGTCCAATTTCTCTCCCTTTCTGTTCCTTCCCTAACTAAATCCCATGGTCCATCATCTCTCTCCCTCTCCTCTATTTTCAGACCCATTATTTCTTCCTCCCCCCCAAAGTTTGGCATATGCACGTCTCTTTGAACACCCCCTTCCCTCCGTGTACTTCTAAACCAGGGTCTCCCCAAAGGCCTGTCCCCCCTTAAAGGTCTGCCTGTCCCCCCTTGAAGGCCTGCACCCCCCTTGAAGGCCTGTCCCACCTCCTTGAAGGCCTGTCCCCCCCCTTGTAGGCCTGTCCCCCCCTTGAAGGCCTGCCTGCCTGTCCCCCCCTTGAAGGCCTGTCCCCCCCCTTGAAGGTCTGCACCCCCCGAAGGCCTGCACCCCCCCGAAGGCCTGTCCTCCCCCCTTGTAGGCCTGTCCCCCCCTTGTAGGCCTGCCTTCCTGTCCCCCCCTTGAAGGCCTGTCCCCCCCCCTTGAAGGTCTGCACCCCCCCGAAGGCCTGCACCCCCCCGAAGGCCTGTCCCCCCTTGAAGGCCTGCCCCCCCTTGAAGGTCTGCACCCCCCCGAAGGCCTGAACCCCCCCGAAGGCCTGCACCCCCCTTGAAGGCCTGTCCCACCTCCTTGTAGGCCTGACCCCCCTTGTAGGCCTGTCCCCCCCTTGAAGGCCTGTCCCCCCCCTTGAAGGCCTGCACCCCCCCCGAAGGCCTGCACCCCCCCAAGGCCTGTTCCCCCCTTGAAGGCCTGTCCCACCCCCTTGTAGGCTTGTCCCACCCCCTTGTAGACCTGTCCCCCCCTTGAAGGCCTGCCTGCCCCCCCTTGAAGGCCTGTCCCTCCCCCTTGAAGGTCTGCACACCCCCCCAAAGGCCTGTCCCCCCCTTGAAGGCCTGCCTGTCCCCCCCCTTGAAGGCCTGTCCCCCCTTGAAGGCCTTCCTGCCTGTCTGTCACCCCCCTCCTTCTTGAAAGCCTGCCTGCCTGCCCGCCCGCCCCACCCCGAAGGACCGCTCGCCCCTGGCCTCCCCGCACCAATATGAAGCAGCACTACCTATGCTCCCGGCCTTGCCGTTCAGTCCCCCCCCCACCCCCGAAGGACCGCTCGCCCCACTGACCTTCCTGCACCACCTATGAAGCAGCCGTAGCAGGATCCGATGTCAGCGATCTCTGCGCTGCTTAGGCGCTGCTTCCTGCGCCGCATTCCCGCCCCTCCTCTGACGTCAGAGGAGGGGCGGGACCGCGGCGCAGGAAGCAGCGCCCAAGCAGCTCAGGTATCGCTGAAGTCGCGATCCTGCTGCGGGCTGCTTCACAGGTGGTGCAGGAAGGTCAGTGGGGCGAGCGGTCCTTCGGGGGTGGGGGGGAATTAATGGCAAGGCCGGGAACACCCCCTCATGGCTGGCACCCGGGGCGGACTGCCCCTCCCGCCCCCCCCTTAGTACGCCACTGGGTGGCGCCCTCAGTTTGCGCACGAAGGAGCGCACTAAGGAGCAGGGTCTGCTAACCTGCTGGGGGTGGAGTCCGGCGCGACGCCGCTTTGTGGCGGCAGAGACAGGGAAGACACAAAGATGGCTACAAAATAAAATCACAAGCAGGTACCGTAAATAGTACTGTTAAAAATAAATAAAACAACTTAAAATTATAACAGAAGTGCCTTAAAATAGTGCAGAAGTGCTGGAGCTTGTGGCGTGCGCCGCAAAGAGTCTGGGTAGAAATATCATAGGCTAACCTGCTGGGGGCGGAGTCCGGCGTGCCGCCGCAAAGCGGCGGCAGAGACAGGAAAGACACAAAGATGGCTGCTGGCTGCTGCAGATATAGAAATCTGAGGTGAAAGTGGCTAGTAGAATCAAAATAACATCTTTTATAAAATGGAAAAAGGATCAAATGAAAAAATTAGGAAGAAACAAGCACTGGATCCCGTGGATTGTGAACTGGTTAAAAGATAGACGAACATAAGAGTGGAAGAGTGTGAAAAATGGAGTGCTATAGGGTTCTTTTACTGGGATCGGGGATTTTCAATCTATTTATAAATGATATAAATGGGAACAATGAGTGAGGTGGTCAAATATGTAGCTGACAAAATTATTCAAAGGCATTAAACTTCATGGGAACTGTGAGAAATTGCAGAAGGACCTTACAAGACTGAAAGCCCAGGTAAATAGTAAATAAAATGTAATGTAGACAAGTGTTGCACACTGGAAAAAATAATACAAATTATATTTATTTATTTATATAACACTTATATCCTAAGTGGTTTACATTCAGGTTATAGCTACATGATGGTACACTGGAGATAGATGTATACATGTAGTTCTACCCATACTCCATGCTGACTCTGCCCATGTGTGCGTACTTTTTTCAAATATGTACTATGTGAAATATGCAAGTATTTATAGACTAGCGCTTAGATGCATATTTGGTACACATAGACACATGTGCATACGTACATACATATAACGTTTGCATTCTAAATATGTACACTTATAACCTGAACGTAAATGTAGCACTTGCTTTATAGAATTAACTTCTAAGTACATTACAAGTAATATGGATACACAATACCATGCATTAATCACATTAATCACTAGGTGGCATCCAAGCCCATTCATTGCCTATTTTATACTATGGAATTAATGCAGGAATCAGCCTGTGCTAAATATCAAGCCACTGTGTTAACTGTTAAGAGCAGTGGTGTGCTAATAGCATGCACTTAATCCTGCATTAACTGCTTAATGTTTTTCATTAAAAGGATCCCTGAAATTTTTGAGCAATGGAAGAAGTAATCCAATATAGGGGTGTGATTTTCTTTTAAACAAAGAAAAATGTTAATCAAATGTCAGATTTAATTTCAATTTGTCTATAAAACTAAACAAAATATTTAATTAATTTATATTCTTTCCAATTTCAAAACTGCCCCAGGAAAAAAAATAAAACATAAATAAAGTAATGTACCTCCAAAACTTTCTTGAGCACTTCTCCTGTCTGAAATTCTTTAAAGAGCAGGAGAGATTCTCAGTTTTTCCTGCTCCTCCAATGCTCATTTTCTAATAGTGTCAGCTGACCTGAAAGGACCTATGTTTAATATTTTCAATACAGTGGTCATATGAGAAATGTTCAAAACGGCTCTTGCCTCAAGCCAACTGGAACCATTAATAATAATAATAATTATTATTTATTTCTTATATACTGCCAAAGCCGTAGTAGTTTGAGGCGGTTTACAATAAAGAAGGGCTGGACAAACAGCAAAAGTTGGTTCAATCAGTGAAAGAAGATACAAGAAGCAGGGGCAAAAGCAATCCCCAGTTCATGCCCTTCTGGTGCTATTTTTGCTGGGCTGGTTAGCTGGATGGGATTCTAAACCAATACTATTTGATTTATTTTTCTTCTATTCTCTTTTGGATAAATAAAATAGCAACAAAAAATTAAGAAGACAAAAAGAAAAAGGGAAAGTAATAATAAAAAATGCAAATCTCTAGTGACAGAGGCCTCACTTCTTTTTCCCACAGCAGAAACAAGGAAACTTGAATATCCATTTTTAACAAAAAAACAAAGCAAAAAACATAAATACTTACTTATCCCTCATAGTATTGTGCCCTATTTGTCCAGAAATGTCTTCAATTGCAGAAAGGATATGATCAAATGCCTTTAAAAATACACACAAAATTAAATGTTTACAGAAGTTGAGATTATACATTACCTCAAGAAAAGAAAACTGTTAAAATAATTTGGTCCATATTCAGCTGACTGTGGTCATGCTAACCATGTCCAGGTTTCAACATTGAATATGCAGGTCTATCTAGGCATGTCCTAGCTGTTGGAACTTATGTGAGCCAGTATTCAGTTGGGATCTGCATAAGAAAGATAAGATCCACATAGCTATGCTAGTCTCCCAACCCTGTTCCAATCCCCCTGTTTGCAATTGCCTTTATGTCCTCTACTTCTGGTTCACCCCTACTTCTAATCCTTCACTTTTATCCCCACTTTCCAATCCCCTTGATCTTTCTCACTCCCCAAACTCCTAGGCACCCTTGGGATTTACTTGGGGGTAAATCCCTAGATTTTAATAAGATAAGGCAGGAACTACTCCTACCCTGTCAGCTCTAGGTCACAAATGGTGGCACTGATCTCTAGCAATAGTCTTATGATACTATTGCTAGGAGTCTGCATTCCATATGGGTTGATACAGTATGGGGTTCATAATTTTTTAAAAAACGTCTAAAAAGTGTCCTAAATGGCTACTTGGACGATCAAAAAGCCTGATCGTCCAAGTACCCATGACCAAAGCTGGTTTTTAGACGTATCTAAAAACAGCTTAGGCCTTTCCCCTGCCTCTAGATGCACAGAGAGAAAAGAGGTGTGTTTAGAGGAGGGGAAAGGGCAGGCAGTGGGAGGGAGGTGGGCCTTCCTACACCTAGGTGTACAACAGGTATAACCAAAACATTTACAGGTTGCCTAGTTGGCACTTAGACCTTTTTGACTTAGACGAAGTCAAACCAGGTCTAAGTGCCGAAAAAGGGGACACTGAGCTGATGGCCACTGGTGCCATCAGTTCAGCGGCCCGGCAACCTACCCACCGCAAGCATCGCAGCAGGAGAAATGCCTCATCTCCCCTACCGCGATGACATCACTCCTCTACCCAAACTGCCGTGACCTGCGGCAGGAGAGATGCCCTATCTCTCCTGCCGCGGGTCACGGTAGCTTGGGTAGAGGAGTGATGGCATCACAGTAGGGGAGATGAGGCATCTCCTGCCGCGATGCATCATCCCCCACACACACATACAACATCGGGGCAAGAGGGAGCCCAAGCCCTCCTTGCCCCAGCGACCCCCCCTACAATTCAACGGGCCAGGAGAGAGCCCAAGCTCTCCTGGCCCCGGCGACCCCCCCCCTACTGGATTGGGCCAGGAGGGAGCCCAAGCCCCCCTGGCCCCGGCGACCCCCTACCCCCCACCCCCCACTACAATATAGGCAGGAGGGATCCCAGGCCCTCCTGCCCTCGACACAACCCCTCTCCCCCCAACGACGGACCCCCCCACCAACCCGCGACCCCCCCAGCTGACTCCACGACCCTCCCACCCCCACCCCTTCCCCTTACCTGTACGTTGGCCAGACGGATGGGTGCCAAGCCCGCCTGTCCGGCAGGCCAGCCAGGTCCAGAATGGGGCCAGATTGGCCCAGGCGGAAGAAACACCGCCAACAGATGGGGCCTGAGGCACCTTGGCCAATCAGAATAGGCCCGGGAGCCTTAGGCCTCTCCTGTGGGTGGGGCCTCAGGCCATGGGCCAACCCAGCCCATATTGTAGTGGGGGGGTAGGGGGTCGCCGGGGCCAGGGGGGCTTGGGCTCTCTTCTGGCCCGTTGAATTGGAGGGGGGTCACCGGGGCCAGGAGAGCTTGGGCTCTCTCCTGGCCCGTTGAATTGGACGGAGGGTCGCCGGGGCCAGGAGGGCTTGGGCTCCCTCCTGGCCAGATCAAGTCGGGGGGTCACAATCGCCGGGCCAAGAGGGCTTGGGCTCCCTCTTCCCCCTATGTTGTCGGGGGGGTTCGCGGTTCGACATGGCAGGAGGGCTTTGGCACCCTCCTGCCTGGATCGTTGTTGGGGGGGATTCTGTAACCGGTGTTGTTTTTGACAGACACAGGTTACAGAATCCAGCTTTTAGGCGAAGGACTGGCTCCTCCTTCACCTAAAAGCCCTTCTGTTGGACGTTTGGGACTTAGGCGTTTTTTTGGTTCATTATGGCCAAAAAGTGTAGACGTCATGGGGGTGTACTTTTAGACATAGTGGTGATCTGGACGTTTAGTAGAGGCAGGCCATAATCAAAACAAGGACGTTTGTTTTGGTAATGGACACTTTCCCTGCTTCTGCTTTGAACGTTTAAGGACTTAGGCCAAAAAGGAACTTAGACGTTTTTTTTTATTATGCCCCTCCACGTCTTTTATGAAAGGCTGACCCCTAGTGGTAGTACTACAAGACTACCACTAGCAATCAACACTGCAGTTTTGAGATCAAGAGCCAATGAGACCAGAGAGGAAAGGGAATTAATTACTCCAGCCCCATCCCATTAAGTGCCACCTCTGGGTAAGTCCCGGTGTGTGTATGTATGTGTGTGCTTAGGAGTCTGGAGGAGGGGGGGAGGGGAAGTAGGGATCAGAACAGGGGGCAAACTGAAGTGGAGGACCTGGGAGTGATTATAATTAATTCTCTGAGTACTCAGACATCTGAATATTCTGAGTTTTTAAGGGAAGAAGACAGATAGTAAAGATCACAAGTTATCCCTGTCAACTGCTAAATAGATTGTAGATTGGGACAAGCAGGGCAAGATCAGTTCTTTTGTGGGCCCTAGGTATACAAGTACACTGCACCCTCTAGTCCCACCTTCTGCCCTGGCCATCCCTGACCCTGCCTCCAATTATTTAATACCTGCTTGCTTATTTCTACTTGATTTTTTTTAATCTTTATTTTAAAATGTTGGGATTTTTTTCTTCATATAAAAGATGGATCTGGAGGTGTCCTCCTGATCTTGTTGTAGCATGCCTCTGAACAGTCCGAGGCAGATAAATTCTTAACAAAGTTGGATCCAGAGAAGAACTCCAGAACCAACTTTACTTTGAAGAAAAAAAAGCCCTACTTTTTGAGGCAAGGCAGCAGAGATGAAGATAATAAAAATAATTTTATTTTTATATACCGCCTGACCAAAAATGGTTCTAGGCAGTTTACAACAAATAAGTACAAGTCATAGAGTGGAGAGTACAATTTAAAAGGAAAAAACAATTCAAAACAAAATACAATAAATAAGAATTGGCTAGGGCAGAGCAGAGCCTTTGAAAGGCAGCGGAGGAGAGGATTCAAGGACATGGCTGACTAGTTAAAAACATGTATGCCGACTACACATCCACTTGAGACAGAAGTTTCAACTATAAGATCACATACCACAGCTTCTAATTGTTAGTAGAAGACACCCCAATCTGAATGGGCTTAACAAACAATCCAAATGGAGAAAATTAGGCAACCCACACAGCACTAACGAGCATTAACAGCTGACCTCAAAAATGCCATCATAGGTTTAAGAAAAAAACCCTCCACTTACAAAAACTGAAAAACAGTAGACAACCTGTAGCTCAAATCCAGGGAGAAAAGTCACTGTCTAATATACAGGAAATGGCCAAAATATCCAAAAAGGTAATGTAACTTCAATCACTTAACTCGACGCTGATCTCTATATCTTCCTTTCAAAATTCTTCATAAGATCACAATCAGCTCCTATACAGCAATCCATGTTCCATTACTGAAACTACCAAACAGGGAGTCCCTGTTTGCATTAGGTACATCAGGGGAAATTGAATTCCTGATCAATAGCATGTGAAGAAAGAGTAACACAAACAAAATTATTTCCTCAATATAAACTGAAGCCAAGCCACACCTCTTCTTTACTGGCACTGATCAAAAAAGGGGTCATCCCAAAAACGTCATCAGTGGTCACACTTCAAAAAAAAATGCTGCCCATTCAATGCAGGAATTCAGACCATTCAGTTCCACCATGTTAAATGAGAATATCAATTTCTACTCTCGCTGCCTTAACAATTGGTTAAAATTGCCCCTACGAGCCCCGGGTGATATCTGTTCCAATGCAGGGTTCTGCTCTCTCCTGGTTTTCTTCCTATCTCTATATGAAACGGTGTTGCCTCCTCTACAGCCTTCCTGCTATCGATTGGTGTATCTCAAGGCTCTGTCCTGAGACCACTCCATTTCTCAATCTACACTTACTCACATGGAGCTCTGATCTCCTCCCACGGCTTCCAGTATTACCTCTATACTGATGATCCCCAAATCTACCTCTCTGAGCCAAATATCCCTACTGAAACCCAGACCAGCCTACCTGTCCGACATTACCACCTGGATGTCTCACACCATCTAAAATTGAATATGGCTAAAACGGAGCTGCTCATCTTCCCACGTAAACCCACCTCCCAGCTTTCCTCGTTCTCTGTCTCTGTGGACAACACTTTCATCCTTTTTGTTTTATCTGCTCATAATCTCGGGGTCATCTTTGACTCCTCTCTCTCCTTCACTGCCCAGATACAACATATCGCTAAAACCTGCCACTTCTTCCTCTATAATATTACCAAAATCTGATCCTTCCTATCTGAGCACGCTCTCATTACCTCGCGCTTAGGCTACTGCAATTCACTATTCTCAGGCCTTCCGCTTAGCCATCTTGCTCCCTTCCAATCCGTCCAGAATTCGGCTGCACGACTCATATTCCATGAGAGCCACTACAGTCACATTATCCCTCTCTTAAAGTCACTTTATTGGCTTCCCATCCATTGCTGAATACAATTAAAACTCCTCTTACTGACCTACATAGGCATTCACTCAGCTGCCCCTCATTGTCTCTTTTCACTTATCCCCCCTCCCCCCCCCCCAAGCTCTGTTCAGCTGGTAAGCCTCTCCTTTCTGTGCCCTTCTCTTTCTCTGCCAACTCCAGACTCAGTCTCTTCTACCTTGCTACGCCATATGCTTGGAACAAGCTGCCCGAATCCCTACGGCAGGCTCCATCTCTGGCTGTTTTCAAGACCCATTTAAAAGCTCACCTCTTCAACTCCTAACTCCTCTCACCTTGGGTTCTGCATTCCCATCCCTATATGTCATGTCTGTCTGTCCAAGTTATATTGTAAGCTCTATGAGCAGGGACTATCTTTTAAATGTCAAATGTACAGCGCTACGTATGCCTTTCAGCACTATATAAGTGATAGATTGTAATTGTAGCAATGCAATACAACAAAGAATCTCAAAAGTTACATGAGAAAATGGAGTAGATTCTGTTCCATTTACAGAGGAGAGTGTTTATGAGTAACTTGAAAAACTGAAGGAGCTCAGAGAGGTCCTGGCAGGTCCTATTAAAGACTTGTTCAACAAATCTCTGGAGATGGGAGTGGTTCCCGGGGACTGGAGGAGAGCGGATGTGGTCCCTATTCACAAAAGTGGTTACAGGGATGAAGTAGGAAACTACAGGCTGGTGAACCTCACTTCGGTTGTTGGAAAAATAATGGAAGTGTTGCTGAAAGAAAGGATAGTGTACTTCCTTGAATCTAATGGGTTACAGGATCCGAGGCAACATGGCTTTACAAAAGGTAAATCGTGCCAAATGAACCTGAATGAATTTTTTGATTGGGTGACCGGAGAGCTGGATCGAGGACATATGCTAGATGTAATTTACTTAGATTTCAGCAAAGCCTTTAATACGGTTCCTCATAGGAGGCTGTTGAACAAACTTGAAGGGCTGAAGTTAGGACCCAAAGTGGTGAACTGGGTTAGAAACTGGTTGTCAGACAGACGCCAGAGGGTGGTGGTTAATGGAAGTCGCTCGGAGGAAGGAAAGGTGAGTAGTGGAGCTCCTCAGGGTTCAGTGCTGGGGCTGATCCTGTTCAATATGTTTGTGAGTGACATTGCTGAAGAGTTAGAAGGAAAAGTGTGCCTTTTTGCAGATGATACCAAGATTTGTAACAGAGTAGACACCGAAGAGGGAGTGGAAAATATGAAAAAGGATCTGCAAAAGTTAGAGGAATGGTCTAATGCCTGGCAACTAAAATTCAATGCAAAGAAATGCAGAGTAATGCATTTGGGGATTAATAATCGGAAGGAACCGTATATGCTGGGAGGTGAGAAGCTGATATGCACGGACGGAGAGAGGGACCTTGGGGAGATAGTGTCCGAAGATCTAAAGGCGAAAAAACAGTGTGACAAGGCAGTGGCTGCTGCCAGAAGGAAGCTGGGCTGTATAAAGAGAGGCGTAGCCAGTAGAAGGAAGAAGGTGTTGATGTCCCTGTACAGGTCATTGGTGAGGCCCCACTTAGAGTATTGTGTTCAGTTTTGGAGACCATATCTGGCGAAGGACGTAAGAAGACATGAAGTGGTCCAGAGGAGGGTGCCAAAAATGATAGGAGGCTTGCACCAGAAGATGTATGAGGAGAGACTGGAAGCCCTGAATATGTATACCCTAGAGCAGGGGTATCCAACCTGCGGCCCCGTGAAGTATTTTGTGCGGCCCTGGTCGAGGGCGATGTAGTGTTTTCCTCTGCTGCCCCCAGGTGTTTACCATCTTGCAGCTCCCTCCTCTGTCTTTCTGCAGCGTTTGTGCATTTGTGCAGCCCCAGAAACATTTTTTTCAGCTGATGCGACCCAGGGAAGTCAAAAGGTTGGACAGCCCTGCCCTAGAGGAAAGGTGGGACAGGGGAGATATGATTCAGACGTTCAAATACTTGAAGGGTATTAATGTAGAACAAAATCTTTTCCAGAGAAAGGAAAATGGTAAAACCAGAGGACATAATTTGAGGTTGAGGGGTGGTAGATTCAAGAGCAATGTTAGGAAATTCTACTTTACGGAGAGGGTGGGGGATGCCTGGAATACACTCCCGAGAGAGGTAGTGACGAGGAAAACGGTGACTAAGTTCAAAGAAGCGTGGGATGAACACAGAAGATCTAGAATCAGAAAATAATATTAAATATTGAACTAAGGCCAGTAATAATAATAATAATAATTTTATTTCTTATATACCGCTGTACCGTGAAGTTCTAAGCGGTTTACAATAGAAACAGAAGAAATGCAATAAGTAAGATTATTTAAGATGAAGATAGAGTACTTAGAGTTCCCTGACTGTCCCAAAGGCTCACATTCTTGCTAAAGTACTTGAGAAAAATAAATTAGTTAGGTTATAATAGAGTAGAAGAAGGTAGGAAAACAGTTCATAGGAAAATTAATTTTGAATACATTATACATTATATATTGTTCAAGGCAGTACTGGGCAGACTTGCATGGTCTTTATATGGCCATTTGGGGGAGGATGGGCTGGAGAGGGCTTCAATGGCTGGGAGGGTTTAGATGGGCTGGAGTAGGTTTTAACGGAGATTTCGGCAGTTGGAACCCAAGCACAATACCAGGTAGAGCTTTGGATTCATGTCCAGAAATAGTTAAGAAGGAAAAATTAAAAAAATTAAATTGAATCAGGTTGGGCAGACTGGATGGACCATTCGGGTCTTTATCTGCCTTCATTTACTATGTTTATATGTAAAAGAATGCAAGAGCTGCAAACAATGTTTCACCAATGAGGCTTCAAGCCTACATGTCCTTAAACATGAACGATGGCCAGTTAATTTTCTTTTCAAAGCCCTCAATGTTTGACTCACATAATTTAGCCCACAAAGACACTATATCAGATATATCATCCCCTTTGAGTGACATGTAGTCAGACTTCTCAGGGCATAATCCTTGCCCATCTTACTGGGAAAAAAGCTCTTCATTTTCCACATCACAGCTGATGCAGCTAATGACTTTTCACCATATGCTGGCATTTTTTAGGTCAACTGTTAAAGCACGTTGGTGCTGTGTGGATTGCCTATGTGCTAAGGTCTTTTTAAGCCTGTTAAGTTTGGGGAAGATGCTACTTGCAATGACTAGTTAAAAGCCAGATCCTCTGGATTTCATGGCTTTTATTTAGTTCCCTCAATCCCTCCAGCTTAATTTTCCCTCTTGAGATTATTCTTGCCACTCCAAAGGCTTAGTATCCCCCCCTCCATTTCATGTTGTGCCCACCCCAGACTTAGTACCCCCTCAAATCACTCTAGCCAGCCCCTAACCCCCACCCCAGGTCAACTCCTTTCTCCTTCCAAGATTCAAGGTCACCCTCCCCCCTACCCAAACTCAAACTCTCAAACTACTCTTCAGCTCACTTTTGTTTGCTCCAAAGTTAGTCCCTTTGTCCATTTCATACCTGCTATTCCTTGGCCCTGGCCTAGAGCAAGCAACTCTTTTCTGATTGGGTCACTCCCATGTGGCTCAGTCAAATATGAAGGCCCAAGCAGCAGTGACTCCTGTTACTCCTCCTTTCTCCTGGGCTTAATCTGCAACATGCACCCTTCCATTCTGCCTTGCCACCGGCAGTGCACAGCAGAAGACTCTGAAGCACAGAGTCCACCTCTTCCTTTCAAGGGCAGCCGCCAGTCGGGCTTCTTTGATATGCTGCAAGTCTCGAGAAAACAATAAACGAGGAATACTGACAACGTCCACTTCCAACACATTGCTGCAAGAGTGGGACATCGACGTGGCTACTCGTGATGACATCATCGGATCAGAACATCAAGTCCTCCTGAACCCTTTGGGACCAAGGCACATGCCTACTTTGCCTATCCTTTAATCCTGCCCTGGGTACAAGGTGCTAAGGAACAGAGTGGAAGGATTGGGGAGAATAAAAATGAGGGAGGATTGGATTGTTGACTTTGACATTATGTGGGCATCGGCTGATATTAAGTGCCAGCATCTGTATAGCTAAACAGAGAAAAATAGGACAGCCTTTGCAGGCACTGGCACTGAATATGGCCTGTGTCCACTCCAAACCACCCCTTCACCATCCATATTTATAGTATGTTGTGCAAGTAGAGCCAATATTCAGCAAAACTGACTGTTTATGTGCTGCTGCATCTTAATTTACCAACTACTGGGGAGATATACAATATTATTCTGTGATGATTATTGTATCACTACTTATTATTATCACAGCTCTTATGAATAAATACAAATAAATATAATTATAATATTAATAGTGAAGTGTTCAGACCGATACCCGTGAATTCTGTGGTCTCACCGAACTGGGGTACTTTGGGACCATCATAACACTTCTCTTGTCCCTTTGCCAGCCTCCTTCATTTATATATCTCAATGAGTCTTATTGTGTATACTTGTAAATAATCAAAATACACTTATCTTGATGACTACTTCAATAGGCTTGGCCTCATTCTCCTTAATTTCCAGCTGCGGTGAGATTAAAGTGCTTAATTCTTAAAGTGCTTGTGCTAATAGTGCTTGCTATCATCATCCGTGCTTGTTAAAATTGAACTTAAGCCCGGCCCCCCGACTCGAGTTTCGGGTCCTTCGTCAGGAGGGGTCCCTGTTAAAAACACAAATTTAATTAAAACCTAATTAAAACTTATAAATCTAAACGGTACTAAATCTTTATATATTAATTTGAAATTCTCATTACTTGTCTCTTGGACTTAACTGTTAAATTCACACATTTTTAAACGTACCTACTCGGCTTACTTCTGCTGGGTAACCTTCGAAAAGAGCACGCTGAGGGTCTACTTTTTGCTTGCCTTATATATCCTCCATATTGTTTTTAGTCCCACCCCCTGTAGTCACTGAATTCTAACCGGATGTGACGTATCGATCTTATCCAAAAATTACAAATTTAGCCATTCTATTTCTGAATTAAGACCATATGGATGCACAGTATTTTTATTGAAGATGAGACGTTGTCCTTTCTGTAGCAAGCTCTTTGTGATATCCCCTTCTTGAAAGTCTAAATGTATCAAGACCGTATATTTTAGGTCCTCCAGAGAGTGCGATTTTTGTAGCCAGTGGGCTACCAATGGGGCAGTAATTCTTTCTTTTCTTATATTACTCAGATGTTCAGTTATTCTTGTTTTTATCATTCGACTGGTCTGACCAATATATGGGAGGCCACATGGACACACTATGTAATACACTACTCCCTTTGACTCACAATTTGTATCTGTTGATAATACGAATTTTTTCTCTCTGGAGGCTGGAAACAACACAAAGGATTGCTGCAGAACATATCTACATAAACGGCAATGTCCACATGGTTTATGTGGAGGTAAAGAATTATTTTTGAACTTCTTATTACCTTTCTTATATTTCAACATCTCCCCCAGGTTCTGGGATCTTGAAAAAGCAAATTTCGGTTTTTCTATTAATGCTGGATAATATTGGACAATAGGCCAGGGTTTTAATATAATCTGTTTAATTGCATTACTATTGTTTGAGTATGGTAATACACAAACAGTATGCTGTTCTTTAATTTTAGTTTTTGGTTGCATTAACCAAGATCTCTGACAAAACTTAGCCCGTTTCCAAGCTCTCTTGATTATTTTCCTGGGATATCCTCGATCTATAAATTTTTTATACATTATCCCTGCTTGTTTGTCAAAGTCTTGTGTATTCGAACATATCCGTTTTAAATGCAAAAACTGCCCTATTGGTATACTATTCTTTAAAATCTTTTGTGTGGACTGGGGATCAAGACACATTGAAAGAGTTTTTAGAGGAAATGAATCAAAAAAATCAGAATATTAAATTTACATATAATATAGATAAATATCAGATGTCATTTTTGGACATAAAAATTTTCATTCAAGATAATGAGATATCTACCAGTCTACACAAAAAACCATCGGACCGTAATAATCTCCTCCAATATCAGAGTTACCATCCACGGATTTTAAAGAATAGTATACCAATAGGGCAGTTTTTGCATTTAAAACGGATATGTTCGAATACACAAGACTTTGACAAACAAGCAGGGATAATGTATAAAAAATTTATAGATCGAGGATATCCCAGGAAAATAATCAAGAGAGCTTGGAAACGGGCTAAGTTTTGTCAGAGATCTTGGTTAATGCAACCAAAAACTAAAATTAAAGAACAGCATACTGTTTGTGTATTACCATACTCAAACAATAGTAATGCAATTAAACAGATTATATTAAAACCCTGGCCTATTGTCCAATATTATCCAGCATTAATAGAAAAACCGAAATTTGCTTTTTCAAGATCCCAGAACCTGGGGGAGATGTTGAAATATAAGAAAGGTAATAAGAAGTTCAAAAATAATTCTTTACCTCCACATAAACCATGTGGACATTGCCGTTTATGTAGATATGTTCTGCAGCAATCCTTTGTGTTGTTTCCAGCCTCCAGAGAGAAAAAATTCGTATTATCAACAGATACAAATTGTGAGTCAAAGGGAGTAGTGTATTACATAGTGTGTCCATGTGGCCTCCCATATATTGGTCAGACCAGTCGAATGATAAAAACAAGAATAACTGAACATCTGAGTAATATAAGAAAAGAAAGAATTACTGCCCCATTGGTAGCCCACTGGCTACAAAAATCGCACTCTCTGGAGGACCTAAAATATACGGTCTTGATACATTTAGACTTTCAAGAAGGGGATATCACAAAGAGCTTGCTACAGAAAGGACAACGTCTCATCTTCAATAAAAATACTGTGCATCCATATGGTCTTAATTCAGAAATAGAATGGCTAAATTTGTAATTTTTGGATAAGATCGATACGTCACATCCGGTTAGAATTCAGTGACTACAGGGGGTGGGACTAAAAACAATATGGAGGATATATAAGGCAAGCAAAAAGTAGACCCTCAGCGTGCTCTTTTCGAAGGTTACCCAGCAGAAGTAAGCCGAGTAGGTACGTTTAAAAATGTGTGAATTTAACAGTTAAGTCCAAGAGACAAGTAATGAGAATTTCAAATTAATATATAAAGATTTAGTACCGTTTAGATTTATAAGTTTTAATTAGGTTTTAATTAAATTTGTGTTTTTAACAGGGACCCCTCCTGACGAAGGACCCGAAACTCGAGTCGGGGGGCCGGGCTTAAGTTCAATTTTAACAAGCACGGATGATGATAGCAAGCACTATTAGCACAAGCACTTTAAGAATTAAGCACTTTAATCTCACCGCAGCTGGAAATTAAGGAGAATGAGGCCAAGCCTATTGAAGTAGTCATCAAGATAAGTGTATTTTGATTATTTACAAGTATACACAATAAGACTCATTGAGATATATAAATGAAGGAGGCTGGCAAAGGGACAAGAGAAGTGTTATGATGGTCCCAAAGTACCCCAGTTCGGTGAGACCACAGAATTCACGGGTATCGGTCTGAACACTTCACTATTAATATTATAATTATATTTATTTGTATTTATTCATAAGAGCTGTGATAATAATAAGTAGTAGTACTGCTGCATCTTAAACCACACAGAATATTGACCCTAATATTTTTAACTTACTGTGCCTTGGAGTTTCTCATTCAGCATGGGCTCTCTGTGTTCACTTCTCTTCACTTTCAGCCACTGTACCAAAGGCTTGATTGTCAATCCCTGTGCAATTTACAATTAATAAAACACAAAAGATAACATTGTTACTTTGACGTTCTAAGCTCTACTTTTGCCTAGGACATCTACTGTAGGTGGGAAAAGAGGACATATAAGTCAAGATGATAACAGTTTGCTGTGTATTTTACAAAAGGTTTACTGAACACAGAGGAATTTTTATCTAGATGGTTTGGCTTCTCACAGAATAAATTCCAGTGACTAAATGGATTGTGTGATTGAATTTTTGCTCTGGCGGCCAATGCATTATCCAGATAGTGCCAGGACAATCCAGATAGTGCCACAGACTCTCTGTACCTCATATGTTTTTGCTTTTATTGTATGGATCTTTGTGAAATAAACAGTTATTATAAGCTTCCTGTACCCCCAGAAACTTGTGTTCCACTTTTTGTGTTTTAGTGATATACAGCAGTGTTTCTCAACCTTTTCAAGTCAAGTACCCCCTAAGCCTAACAAATACCAACCGAGAACCCCATCCAAGCTCTGCCCCAGACCTGCCCAAACTCCGCCCCTGACTCCACCTCCATAATAATAATACTATTTGTAATGCAATTTCTTCCATCTATTTTTCATATACATACAATATAATGTTATTAATATATAATGGTAACCACAAAATTAAAAAAACCACAAAGCACACAGTATGCAGAGAAAATCATAATTATCATTTATATTCAGGGGGGGTTCAGAGGTTAAGGCAGATGACTTTAAAATATGCATTGTCACCTCAGTAACAACTATAGAAAAATATATATATATATATAGTGCAAAATATAGACAGCAGATATAAATTCTCAAAACTGACACATTTTGATCACCAAATTGAAATAAAATCATTTTTCCTACCTTTGTTGTCTGGTGATTTCATGAGTCTCTGGTTGCACTTCCTTCTGACTGTGCATACAATATTTCTTTCTTTCTGTATGCTTCCTCTCCTCCAGACCTCATTCCATTTCCCAACCAACATCTCTCTCTGTCCCTCCATGAGTCCAACCTTTCTTCCTCTCTCATCCCCCAGATCATGTGCAGCATTTTTCACTACTGCTCACCAGCCCAATACCCATTTCTCCTTCTAGCACCCCTCTCCAACACCATGCCACATCTCTCTCTCCATCACTACGCCCAAAATTCCTTCCCCCTACATCCCCTTCAATCTGTCCCTCTGTTCCTTCTCCACCACCATATCCAACATTTCAGCTCTCATCCTTCTCGCCCATGCATTTCTACCACTCTCCTTTTTCTCTCTATACCCAATTTTCCTCTTTCATCCTTTCCCTCTCACTCAGGTTTCAAGTTTCTTTATTTTTGATATACCGTCTATCAAAATACATGTCTAGACGATGTACATTATAAAAGATTATAGGAAGCAATTAAAATTAGTAAATAAAAACAATAATTTATCAAATATTAAAAATGCTGGACAAATTCAGATTAACATACATGAAACAGAAGGAAAGTAGGGGAGGAGAGGTTGTTTAAAACACATCAAAGTAAGATTAATTAAAGAAAGGACTGTAAATGAGGAGTGGTAAAGACATTAGGAAGGGAATCACTTTAAAAGAATTATTAGATGTTTCAAAGCTACACATGAATCAGGGAATTAAAAGGCGGAGGCTGATGCTAAAGAGTAAAAGCATCTTTAAAGAGAAAAGTTTTAAGTTTGGTTTTAAATTTTCCGAGTGAGTTCTCTAATCGAATGTCTAGTGGAAGGGCATTCCACCGAGAGGGGGCGGTAACTGAAAAGATGGATTTGCGAGTAGTGTTGTAAAACAATTCCCATATTGACGGTATAGAAAATAAATTTTGATTATTTGATCGGAGGGCCCTTGATGATGAGTAAGGGATCAAAAGTTTATCTATGAACACCGGTTGGTTAGAGTTTTTTGTTTTAAAAGTGAGGAGGAGTATTTTATAGGAAAGACGATGAGTAACAGGTAGCCAATGTGCTTTACGGAGGAGAGGGGTGACAAGGTCAAATTATTTTGCATGATAGATTAATTTAACAGCTGTGTTTTGCAATAATTGTAGACGGCGAATGTCTTTCTGGGTTATGCCTTGATAAAGGGCATTACAGTAATCTATGGTTGAAATTACTAGGGAGTGAATCAGGATATTAATGGAGGAGTGATCAAGAAAAGAGGAAATAGAATGGATGAGCCTAAGCTTTTGGAAACATTTCTGCATAACTTCACTAACTTGTTGATGAAAGGTAAGATCCCTGTCTAGAATGACTCCAAGGAGTTTAACATTGCTATCCATTTGAATTGGGGAGGAGTCGATACTGATGGGTAGACATAAATGTTCATCTGGAGAAAGCGAGAAAAGGACACTAGTAGTTTTAAGAATGTTCAGTGATAGTTTATTATGCCGAAGCCAGAGGCTGATTTTGTTGAGCTTTTGATTAATTTCTGTTATTTTGTCCGGGGATGTAGGATTTATGGGGTGAAGTAATTGGATATCATCGGCATATGTAAATACGGTGAAACCTATAGATTGGGCCAGGGTGAGTAGTGGAGCCAGGAATATATTAAAAAGAAGGGGAGAAATAATTGAGCCTTGGGGGACTCCATAGTTTTGGTAGATAGTGGAAGAGATGGAGTTACTGAAACTGATGGAGTCATTGAAACTGATGCCCAACAAAACTCCCTGTCTATTCCCTCCCTCCTGTCCCAAGTTAGTGTCCCCTTCCTCTCTCAATTCTGTGTCCAAAGTTCATGCCCCTCTTTCTCTGTCAAGTTTGTGCCCCCTCCAACTCACTGCCTTCCTGCCTTTGTCCCACCCCCTTTCTCCCTCCCCTGAAGCCGACCCGCGCCAAAGCCTGCCTACCCCCTATGAAGCCGCTTCCAATTCCTCCCTGCCACCTGATATCTACATCTGCCACCCCACACTGCCGCACTCCACTGCCACACCCACGCCGCCTACAACACTCTTCATCCAATCATTCCCTGCCATTGCCGCAAAAACTACGGGCAAGGAAGGGCCAGGCACGTGCAGTGGTTGCACAACGCTGGCCCACAAGTCTTCCCACCGATGTCAATTCTGACGTAGAAGAGAAGGTTCTGGGCCAGCCAATCACTGATCCTGGGATGCACTGGGAAGGAGCCTAAGGCCCTGATTGGCCCAGGTGCCTAAGGCCCTTCCCATAGGAGGGGCTTTAGCACCTGAGCCAACTGGAATCTTAGGCCTCTTTCCCAGTGCACTGGGATGCATTGGGAGTGGCCTAAGATCCCAATTGGCCAGATCCCTTAGGCTACCCCACCATGGGAGGGGGGTGGCAAGAGGATCTTGGGGAGTTCAGTGAGTTTGGGGGATGATGGGGCCAGCAGCAAGAGGGAGTGGGCATCCCTCCTGCCTGGTGATGTCTCTGGTGGGTGGCGGGAGGGAGTGGGCATTCCTCCTACCGGGGAATGTCTCGGGGGTGGTGGCAGGTGGAATGGGCATTCCTTCTTCTGTCTCTGTGGCACAGGATGAATTAGGCACTCCTCCTGTCGCAGACATTCGTGGGGAGGCTTCGGGGATTCCAGCAGGAGGGAGTGTCATTCTCTAATCTAGACATCTCCATTCCAAATTTTATGTCCTCTCTAAAACACCATTAGTAACTCTTTTTTTTTTTGGGTGGGGAAGTGTTGAGGATGGGTATAAACAGAGAACTAAGCCTACTTACCTCCTTAGTCACTAGTAAAAATAAGCAGTTAGCTGATACCTACAACTGCCTTGGAGTAGATGTAAAAGCCAATGTCTATAATTTTTTAAGTATGTATAGGTAAGATAAGGCCGGGAAGGAAAGGTAAAACAATTTTTTATATATCATCCTCAACTATATTAACTCAGGACAGTTTACAATAAGAGAGAAGCACAAATCAGCAATAAATGCATGCTTTTCTGACGTGCCTATAGTACACTCCCTTCCAAATGCTATATGCTGCACGATTTATGTGTTAACAGTGGCGTACCAAGGGGGGGGGCGGGGGGGTGGTCCGCCCCGGGTGCAAGGCTCAAGGGGGTGTACAGCTGGCCACTTACCAGGGAACAGGCTGCCGCTGGGGAAAGGCTGCCATTGCCGTCATCAGAAAGAAGCCGGCGCCGAACTCTCCCTCCCTGCTGCTTCTCTTCCCCGAGCCGAGCAACTCTAGCCATCCGACGTCAATTCTGATGTCGGAGAGGACGTTCTGGGCCAGCCAATCGCTGCATGGCTGGCCCGGAATGTCCTCTCTGACATTAGAATTGACGTCAGGCATCCAGAGTTGGTCGGCCCGCAGGAAAAGAAGGAGGGCGAATTCGGCGCCAGCCTGTTTCCAATGGCCAGTGGCAGTCTTTCCCCGGCGGTGGTGGCAGCATGGTGGTGGTAGCGGCGGTGGCATGGGGGAGGGAAGGGATAAAGAAAGAAAGGGGGGTGGAGCCAGGGAGCCAGAAAGAAAGCAAGGGGGGGGACAGGGATCCAGAAAAAAAGAAAGGGGACAGGGTGAAAGAAAGAAAAAAATGGGGCATGGGAAAAGAGAGAGAAAGACAGACATAGAGAAAGAAAGGGAGCATGGAGAGAGAAAGAAAGAAGGGGGCAGGATGAAACAAAGAAAAAGTTGGGGGAGGGAATGAAGTCTGGAGGAGAGGAAGCATACAGGAGGCTGAAAGAAGGGAAGAAATATTGGATGCACAGTCAGAAGAATAAAGTGCAACCAGAGACTGATGAAATTACCAAACAAAGGTAGAAAAATGATTTTATTTTCAATTTAGTGATCAAAATGTGTCCGTTTTGAGAATTTATATATGATGTCTATATTTTGCACTGTGGGCCCCTTTTACTAAACTGCAATAGCAGTTTTTAGCGCAGGGAGCGTCGAGAGCAGCGTGGGGCATTCAGCGCAGCTCCCTGCGCTAAAAAACGCTATTGCGGTTTAATAAAAAGGGAGGGGGTATATTTGTCTATTTTTGTATAGTTGTTACTGAGGTGACATTGCATAAACTCATCTGCCTTGACCTCTTTGAAAACCCGCGGAATATAAATGATAATTAACATTTTCTCTGTGTACAATGTGCTTTGTGTTTTTAAAATTTTATTGTTGGTAGATCATTTTGACTTGGCCACGAAGGTAACGGGGAGAGAGGGAGGGGAGCTGCTGAAAGACATCTAGTAATCCTTGCAGGCTTGACTGCAGGGAATTATTTTTGTAAAATCATGTTTTGTTATGTGACTGCCATTATTTAGACCAGTGGTTCCCAACCCTGTCCTGGAGGACCACTAGGCCAATCGGGTTTTCAGGCTAGCCCTAATGAATATGCATGAGAGAGATTTGCATATAATGGAAGTGAAAGGCATGCAAATCTGCTCTATGCATATTCAATTAGGCTATCCTGAAAACCTGATTGGCCTGGTGGTCCTCCAGGACAGGGTTGGGAACCACTGATTTAGACTTTAATTTCTATGAATGAATAGAATGAAAATGATATAAAATTACTTGCTTGTTTTTATGTGCGTGCACTGAAGGAAAGTGGAGAGAGAGTGGGCTGAGGATGCTGAAGGGAAATGGGGAAGAGAGAGTGGGGAGAAGACGCTGATTTATAAATTGACAATTGTACAGAATATTGTTTTTTTTTATACTTTAATATAATAAGTTCAATATAAAACAATTCAAGGCTTGTGTGGATGGAATCAGGTGGTTTGTGGGGATGAGGACCAAGCTTACGGGGATTAGTCCAATAAAATGGTATTTTCATATTTCTCATTATTTGTTTTATTTTTATTTGTTAATTTGTAAAGTGGTGATTGTTATATATCAGTTTTTCAAATTTACATTTACTGTCTTTATATTTTGCACAGTATTAGAGGACATGTATTACTGTTTTTGTGGTGTTGCATTGTATGCAGAGTCAGATTTCATGGCAGTTCAGTTTAACTTTTGTCTACATATTTCTATTTTTAGTTTGTGATTATTCCATATTGGGCAAAGGTGTATCTGTCTGTGTGTATGAAAGGGACATGGCTTTCTGATAGCATCGACTGTACTGGATCAATTGATTGTGCAGGATCTGGTGTGTTTAGTTTTACAATGTATGTGTTGATGTTCTAGTGCTCACTGCAGTGTTTAAGATGCTGCCTTTTCCTAGGTACACTCTTGTTGTGCGATATGTAGATTGTTACTAAAAATCATATTTTTCATATAGATGGGGGTGTGTGTCAAAAAATGATGGGCCCCAGGTGTCACATATGCTAGGTACGCCACTGTGTGTTAATATTGACTTTCATAAATCTTTATTTGCATGAGTAGGGCATTTACATATATACATTGTCTATAACTGAACCACAAAGATGGTGTCAGATGAACTTCAAATGAAACCACTCCAAAAACAATCTGAACATCAGGAAATGTTGCTACTATTTGGGTTTTTGCTAGGTACTAGTGACCTGGATTGGACAACAGGAAGATGGACTACTGGGCTACATGGACCATTAGTCTGATCCAGTAAGGCTATTCATATGATCTTATTAATGAGGTAAAAAGTCCTCAGAGACCCTATGACAGATACTCAAATGAATTATTATGGGTCAAATTCTCATTCATTGGGCTTAAAAAAAACACCTCCTATTGTATGTTCTCTTTTTAACCTTTAAATTTAGCATAGCATATAACAGAAAAAAAACATTTAAATATTTTTTAAATCTCCATCTTCATGTTTAACGATAGACTTTCATCTAGACGCTATATAAAACAAAACTCCATGCACTTTTCTCGTCTCACCCAAAAATGGCTTCATCAGGGTTTTCATAAATCGAGTGCAAAGATTTTACTTTAGCTTAGTGGAAATTTCACTGTGCCAGTGCTGACAGCGTTACGTATTGTTATTCTTCATTTATTCCATTAAGTACAATATATGGGTATTCCTTAAAAGGACCCCTGAGAAAGGCACTTTTGTGCCAAAACATGGACCGTGTTGGGTCTCCCTTTTTGTTGATTTCATACCCTTCTGGGATTGTTAGTGCCATTTATTTAATAAACGTCTGGTCATCTAGAACTGATGTTTTAATTTTTTTTTTTTCCATTGACTTTGTGTGTTGTTGTGGAACTATTTGATCTTCTTTCCTGTTCTTATTGTTGATCTGAATTCTGAGGACTTTCTTAGAGATCAGATTCCACAGATGACCCTGAGGTTAATTCCCTCCTGCCTACCCCAAGGCAGAGCCTTTTATGGCTCTTCAGCCAATTAAGAACAGGGCATTGCTTTGGTAGGATTTTTCTGATCTTTCTTTTTTCTTCCAGGTGTAAGTACGTCTGCAAACCCAGTATGACTGGGAAACATCATGTTATCAAAGCTGCTGCTCAGATTACAGCTTCTATCTCTGTACAGACAGAAAATGTTACCCAGGCAGAGGGAGTGGTTCCATGTGCAAGCTATCTTCAGCTTGAATCCCTCATGAAGGAAGTAAAGGAGCTGAGAGAGAAGGTGGCAAGACTGAGAAGCGGCCAGATTGATAACGGGAACATCGTAATATGTTCACATTACACCTTATCTCCAACAATTACACTGGTTGCCAGTTGCATTTAGAGTGCAGTACACACAGTACTGATGATCTGTCATCAATTTCTGTAATCCCTGAACTATTCAAGAGTAAGATGACTAATTACCAACTGAAAAGGTCATTGCGCTCTATTAAAGGTAAAAGTTAATTGAAAATATGTTGAAACTAGGACAATGACTTTTTGTTGGGCAGGGGTAAAATTCTGGAACTCATTGGTAAGGCATATATGGAAAGGTGGTGATATAGGCACCTTTAGGAAACTACTTAAAACACAATTATTTGTAAATGCCTTTTTTAAGCATTGATATTTCCTGACTCTGATTTTCTGAGAACCTATTGGCAATTGTTTTTAAATGCCTTTTCAGGCATTGTTTCCCTAATGCTGATTTTTGAAGACTTGTTTATTAATGCTTATGTGTTTTATTTTGTTTTACAAATCTGTTTATGTAATATCATGTAAACCGTTTAGGAATTAGATGGTATAGAAATTTTTAAATAAATAAATGAGAGGTAAATCAATGAAATGGTTGATGAGGCGTCAAAGATTTCCAGCAGTGGGAAAGAAGAGGCTGATAAAGGACCGCATCATTGATTACTTTGATGGACACGGTCTGATGAGGACCAGCCAGCACGGTTTCAGCAAGGGCAGATCTTGTCTGACAAACTCGCTGCACTTCTTTGAGGGAGTGAACAGGCAGATAGACAAAGGTGATCCGGTTGACATTGTATATCTAGATTTTCAGAAGGCGTTCGACAAGGTTCCGCATGAACAACTACTTCGGAAAATTGTGAGCTATGGAATCGAGGGTGAAATACTCACGTGGATTAGAAACTGGCTGGAGCATAGGAAACAGAGAGTGGGGATAAATGGACAATGCTCGGACTTCACCCACCCTTGAAATGAAGAACTGGTATGCTGCCCTGGAAGTGGAGGAGATGAGCATATGTATTGCTCATGACCATTGGCTGTTGCCGTTCCAGCTTCAATTCCCTGAGTGCATCTGTGATAATGTGCGACCCAGTAGCTGACTTGAAAAGGCACTGCACTGAGGGATCATCTCCCTGGTCAAGCAAGACTATTGCTTCCTGACTTCCAGTCCTTGAAAGGGAACCCGAGTCCTCCAGGCAAGAAACTGTGCTCTGGAACAGTAAAGGTATGGAGTTTGACCTCCAATCCTCCCAGTCGAGGTCTGCTTGGTCACTCAGTCTGGGCATTGGATTTCTTAGTGGCGGGGTTGTCTCTTGGAGTGGAATTTCTCCCAGGTCCAAGGCCAGCATGCTCACAGGTAGTGCAGAGCATCCTGGACCCTTTAAATAAGCTTTCCACAGGAGATTAATAAAATCCGGGGTAAAACCCTGAACAGGAGGCACCCATGGACCTCTGCAGGATCTCAGATTGGCTTCTCTTGGGCTCTGCCACTTCTATGCACTAATGCTTCATGGGCTCCGAGAGGGATTTCTTCACTCCCGCCCTGCCTTCACATGCCCTGTGGAATGCGGTAAACAGATGCTCCTCAGTCAACAATCCAGCACAAAATTAGCATGATATGGGGGTAGAATAGCCTGAAGAGTCCATCCCGATTGATTTTGAGCCAAATTGAGGGGTTTTGAGGCATTTGGAGGCTTTAGAAAAAAAGATTGTTTAAAATCCAAGATGGCTGCTACCAGTGAATTTACCCCAAAAATAGCTCATGGGGGGGGGGCTCCCTTAAAGTTTAAAAATCTCAGGGAAAGAGGATTTAGAGGTGGGGGATCCTAACTCTGGCCCCAGAAATCATCAAAAATCAAATTTTTTGATCCCCCTATATTCTCCAGAGAGAATAATGAGCAGTACTCACTGTGCTGCGCTGGTGCCTGCCTTGTCAGCTTTCCTGCAGCCTGACTGATGGGAGAACATTTTCTGTCTCAAATCCTTTCCAGAATGGATACAAAACTGGAGATTTTCAGACTGCCAGTCAGACCGGACCCGACTGAAACTTCAACTCCCACAGATCCTCATGTTGTAATGGGCGGAATGAAAAATGAACCTGGCTCCCTGAAGCGCAAAGGGACTCACACAGAGGCCCCATAGCCTTGCTCAAGTCTCTGGTAAATCAGAAGATGAGCTAGCTCCCAGGGCAATGGTCTCCAAGCTTCCAAATTGGGGACCTCTAGGCACCGAAGCCTCTCAAAACAGATAGAAAGATACCTGGAAATAATAAAAACTGAACAGGTCAGATCAGAACACACCTTCTCAGTTTGCTTGCAGAAGGAAAAATTGAAGAGGACACTATGCTTCACTAGTGAAAGAGGAAGAGCTGAAAGATGTGACTGACATTCTTCTGCAACACTTCACGACCAGAGGATGGTCAACTCAAATACAGATTCCTATGTTTATGTAACAGAATTAGTGGCTTTGAGCGACCCCAGGAAGGGCTTTAAAACATTTTTAAAAATTATCCTATGACATCGTATTGTTTGGCATGTCAATGAGGGCTAAAAGCCAAATATCCTCGAATAATAATAAGCTTCTACTCATTATGACAGGGGTTGCCATACAAATAAATTTAAGGTTATTTGGAAGCCATTAACAAGATACTGTAAAGATTGAAATTACTGCATAGAATAAATATTAATTTTTTCCCTTTTGTTCATACACATCCAGGGTAGAATGGGGGTGGGTGGGAATACTTTATGATTTCTTTTACTTATGAATAATTGTTGGGTATAAGAGAGGGGAGATATTTGATGCGAGTTAGAATTTGATGATATATTAAGTGATGGTAAAGTATAAAATGATTGTATTATATGTTACACTTATTGTGAGCTTTAAAAATGAATAAAGATTAATTAAAAAAAAATTATTTTCTGATCAAGCACAATCAGATTCATGAGAAAAACTTCAATTCACACAGTTTTTCCAACTTTAGACTTTTCTGGACAACCTTAATGGATCTGGCAATTTTCATATGGAGGCAATTTTATATCCTTGTTGGAAGTAGCAATTTAACAACCTCCACATATAAGTAACACCACTTCTACATGTAGCTGCCCCGTTTTACAAACCTGTACATTTAAGTACCACCAATTAAATAGTGAGGCCACAATTTTAAGGTCTGAGCTCTGGGTGAGCAGTTCCTGCCCCCTTGCTGTTGGATGACATCACCCACTTGTGTGTCAAATATTCCTGTTTATCAATAGAATATAATTGTATCATAAAATTTAGTCATTTGGGGTTAATAGGTAGATCAAATTATTTTAAAAGAAATTGCATGTGGTCATTAAAAATGAAGCAGACATCCAAATTATAGGAAATGCAAGCTGAACTATAATTCTTTGAAGCACCAAGATTTCAAAAACGGAAATAAAAAACAAATTACCTGAAATATGACAGTAAAGAAAACCACGATGATAGTTGTGCTGACAAACAGGTTTTTTTCTTTTACTTTCTGACTATCCAAAAGTGCAACAAGAGCAAAGGCAACAGCACCTCGGAGACCACCATATGACATTACCACTTGGTCTATTATCCCCAGCTGGACCATTCTGTAGCGGTTTAAAATCCAAGTCTGTATAATTACACCTATAGAAACAAATTTTACAAGCACAAAGAGTGTTATGTTGTCAATAAGGTTTTGCGTATCAAGGAAGAAATGTAAAGGGCAGGGAAGATGAGGAATGGTGACTAGAAAGGCTCGTAGGAGTACACAACTGGATTGTATAGAAATGATTTGTTCAGCATAGGAGTAGAAGTGGTTAAAGTACTGGGCTGACAACTATGAAAATCCCATTCAAATCCTGTGGCTGATCCTTCTTATCTCTAGTCACTTTGCTTCAGGTAGGAAAAAAAGCCCAATTGAAACCTGGCAATACACACTGTACTTAAGCATAACTTACCTTGAGCTACTTCTGAAAATAGATGTGAGCTAAATCCAAATAAATTATACTACATCAAAGTCAAATCAACAAAGATGCATAGTTTACTTTTTAACTCTAACCAAGATATGTGCCAAACTCAGTATATATCTCAAACTCCTCACCTCCAATGTATAATCCCCAGCTCCTCAGATGTACCACCTGGGCTCAAAAGTTTTCACTGCCCTAGGCTTTATGTACTACCGCCTCAATTTTTTATTAACAAACTTTAATTTTTATTTCTTTAATAACCCTTCTAGCATATTCCAAGGGTACTTAGCTTTTAATTGTGGTCTTCTTTTCAGGGAAATAGGAGCCAACATGTTTCACCTACGGAAGGTTTTTTCAAGGTTTATCATCCCTTAGCAAGCTTTACAACGACATATCGGACCACTGAATATTCCGTTTGAATTGCCATTTGGATAATTAGTTTACTTTTTTAAAACATCAATGTTATGTAGATTCTTCAACAATACCAATGCCCAATTTTTAAGGACTTTTATTTACAGATTTGCTACTATATTTGTGTATTTTCTGGTCAATATAGATGTTGAATGTTCTATTTGCCACAAATAAAAAAATTTTCATTTAAAAAAGACTTCAAATATAGCAGGTTATTTATTCATTTATTTGGTTCATTTTATATTCCGCCCTCCCCAATAAGCTCAGAATAGGTTACAGGTTAACATACATAATGCATAGATAAAATAGGATATAATTTACAATTGTATATTATAGTTAGAATCTCATAGGCTGATCAAAAGGCTACAATTTACAAAGTACTGCCAGTTTATTAATATCAGGGCTGTTCCATTTCCCATTTACTATTGAATATTTGACATCTGTGTAAATAAAAGGAATTGCAATTAAACAACTAGAGATTAACGCTGACTTTTACAAACCCGTAGTAGAGGTTTCTACTGTAGTCTGACAAGATAAATGCACTGACACTCATAGAATTCCTATGAGCATCTGAGCATTTACCTCGCTGGTCCATGGTAGAAACATCTACCGTGACTTTGTAAAAGGGGGTCTAAATTATCTGCCTATGCGGATATTATTTTGTTGTATCTTTCAAACCTTCTCAACTCTTGACTTCGGCTTGATAGATCAATTTGGATTTTTTACTACATTTAGGATTAATAGCCAAAAAAGAAATGTTCTCCTTATTTATAATTATTCTAGAATTTGGAATAAAAGTTTACTGTTATGTAGATGATATACCTGTACTGTTTATAGCAAGAGTAGATCCCATGAAGTTAGATCTCACAAGGATACAAAATTGTCTGACTACTATAGTTCAATGGTTAAGTGACCATTGACATCATAAATATAAAAAAAGACATTGACTTATTGGTTAACAGATCATCATCCCCATTCCATTACAAACATCAATATCACCATCAATCACCAAATTTAAATATTTGGAAGTGTGGGTAGATTCAATTACAGTGTGAGTAGAACAAATTACAGATGTAGTAAAAATAGGTTTTGTGACATTAAGACTATTGCGTACAGTGAAACATTTTTTTGATGAAAAATCTTTGTACACACTGATTCATGCAATGTTCATGTCGAAATTAGATTATTGTAATGTGGTCTATGCTAAATGTTCAAATTCTAATCTTAAAAGATTGCAAACTATTCAAAATATGACTCTCAAATTATTAGGCACTCCTCTTTATTTGAAGTATCATTGGTTACTGATGAAATATATTGTAGAATTCAATTTTAATTATTGTCATTAAGACATATACACAAAACCCCTCTTTTACTAAGGTGCACTAACCGATTAGCGTGCGCTAATTGAATTAGTGCATCGTAAATACTAATGCATCCATAGACTACAATGCATGCGTTAGCATTTAGCACACGCTAATTGGTTAGCGCACCTTAGTAAAAGAGGGCCAAAGTGTTTTTTCAGCGCTGTAGTGTTTTTTAAACCTGATTGTGTGGTATGTAGTAGTTTTTAAAAATTTTATGATAAGGATGGAAAAGATAATTGCCAAGCAGCAGGGAAATTTTAAGAAATTTCAGGTTATTTGGGAGCCAGTAACTAGATACTGTAAAGATTGAAATTACTGCATTGAATAACTATTAATTTTTTTCCCTTTTGTTCATACATGTCCAGGGTGGGATGGGGATGGGTGGGAATATTTTATGATTTCTTTTGCTTATGAATAATTGTTGGGTATAAGAGAGGGGGGATATTTGATGAGAGTTAGAATTTGATGATATATTAAGTGATGGTAAAGTATAAAATGATTATATTATATGTTACACTTATTGTATTATATGTTACACTTATTATATGTTAAACTTATGAATAAAGATTTTTTTTAAAAAATTGTATGATAAAACATTTTAATTAAGACAATTAAACTGAAAACAAAGTACACTTACAGTTGTTTGAAAGCTGATCTCTCAAAAGTAGTTTATGTGCAATCATTGTGATGTACTCAGAAAACAGCACGTCAAAAACGTGTGCATGCATTTGCTGTGTATTTAAATATTGGCTCCTTATTTTGCATGTGTAAATATTATGTATTAATCAGAGGATCTGACCAATGAAGCAAGAATGGAATGACAGAGCTGGCAAGGAAAATAATAAACAGATGGACCAAACTAAAAATTAAAATTAAGGAATGATGACCTAAATGCTGCAAAAAAAAAGTGTAATAGACTAGTAAATTGTTGTACAAAGGGCTAAGAAATGAGCGGGAACAATGTATCTGCAGTGCATATTCTTACACTGAAAAGCTTTTCAAACCATGTAACTGACACATGATGTAAAGTAACCAAATGTTAAACTGCAAAATTAAGGTTGAATATACATTTAAAAAGCATATGCAGTGCAATTCCTTAATTTTTCTTTTTCTTTTTAGTTTGGTCCATCTGATTATTATTTTCCTTGCCAGCTCTATCATTCCGTTCTTGCTTCATTGCTCAGATCTCCCAGTTAATACATATTTACACATGCAAAATAAGGTGCCAATATTTAAATATCCAGCAAATGCACGCGCATGTTGACAAGCTGTTTCTGAGTACATCACAACGATTGCACGCTATGTTTTGAGAGATCAGTTTTCAAACAACTGTAAGTGTACTTTGTTTTCAGTTTAATTGTCTTAATTAAAATGTTTTATCATACAATTTGTATCATATGATTTTTTTTTACTATTTTGTTTGTATTTGAAATGAAATAAATATGATTTACATTAAAAAAAATTAAGCCATGAACATAGGGCCATATTCTGTAAATAGCACCTTAAATGCCAGTAAGCACCTTCATCATGCCTACTGGGGCTTAACTTAATTGCTTTAAAAATTAATTTAAAAAGAGTAGGCACCACTAGGCAGCTGCTGGGGTAGGCGACCAAAATCGCGGCTACAGCATGGCAGCTAACAGCACCTGAGGTCAAAATAGGTGTGATTAGGGGTGGAAATGACCTAGGATGCCACTAGGCCTGATTCTCTAAAAAACTTAGCCTACTTTATCAGTGCCTTTTTCATAGGTGCTGGTAGCCGTGGTTCTGTTAAGAGCATCTAAGCACAATTAACACACTACAAGCATCATTTTTCTAGGCACCTAATTTAGGCAGCATTGTAGGGATGGAGGTCTGATAAGTTTTGATCCAGGGCTTCAGAACACAGGCAAGGTCAGCACACAGGCAGTTCTGAACCAGACCAGGTCAGCACACTGATCTAGGCCCTGTATACGGATCTAGGCCTTATGTGAGGATCTGAGGCCTTGTGAAGGAAGTATGAGTCATTTCTCTTTCCCTGCCACGTCGACATTCTATTAGCAAGGAAAATGCTAGCACCTTGTGATGAATGCTGAGGCATTCCCCCCTCCCCTCTCTTAAACTCCTGTCACATATTAACCTGACACAGGTTTACCCTTATCTTATCTCTTAAGAATTCCTTATATGGGCAACAATCAGACTTTGCCTGAGCAGGCCCTGAGTTTAAGGCTAATCAAGAGAGCTTAAGGAGCATGCATTATAACCTTTGGACAATCACATGCTATAGTAAGATTTTAGACTTTAAAAATAGTAGCAACCTTTTCTACTATTTTATGCATAAAATAGTAGAAAAGGTTGCTACTATTTTTAAAGTCAATTTTGTGGATATAGCACCCTTGTGTTAATTTATTATATTGTGCATATTCTATGATAGTAAGATTTTAGACATTAGAAGTGTACACATTGGGAATCACTTTATTATAACCATTATATGTATTCAGATGTCATGTGAGATAGTAGCTTTGAGAAGCACATGAAATATGTAAACAAATGAGTTACCTTGCTATAATCCTCACTCTAAATGCATAATGAAATTATAACCTTGTAGAGCATTGACCCAGTTTGTCACTTTGGGGCCCATACCGAGGGCACTCAGATTATTTATTAGACACCTGTGTCAAACACTGTCAAAGGCTTTGCTAAAATCTAAATACACCACAACTAGTGCATTCCCTCTATCCAATTCTCTGGTCACCCAGTCAAAGAAATTGATCAGCCTTCAGGTGAAACGGCCATGTCAGGCATATGTGATTGTCTGAATTAAAGTCTTTCTGCCCAACTGCACTTTTTGGCTGACCAGAAACAGTTCCTGGCTGGCCAAATAGCACATAGCCAGCTATCCACTAATAGCTGGCCATCTCCTGCTGAATATCCCACTTAGCGGATTGGCCAGTCACTAGCTATGTCACCCAACATAGTCTGTCACTGCCAATATTCATCAGCTCACCAGCTAAGTTCAGCAGCCAGACAGACTCGCCTAAAAAGCAGATTTATCTTTGGTTGCTAAGACTTAGCCAGCTATATTTTGACTGCCCATAAAAACCCAGAAATTCAAAGCCATTTGCCGGATAAGGTGCCGGTATTGAATTTCTGATTTTGTTGCTGATTGTGGGTAGGGTTACAAGATTTTCCAAATGGAAAATCCAGACATCCAAGACCCGCCCCCATCCCCGCTTCAATATGCCCCAATCCTTACCTAGACTCACCTCCCGCTGCCTGCTTTCGTTGGGCAAGAGGGCATCTGCACATGTGCGGATGCAACATGATGACAACACGTGCATGTGCGTGGCATCATTGCGTCACATGCGCGGATGCCCTCCTGCCTGACAGCAATTTGTTGGAAGCTTTTCAAAACCGTAGTAAAGTGCCAGGTTTTAAAAAGCCGTCCAAACCTCTGGACATGTCCTCAAAAGGAGGACTTGTCCGGGGAAATCCGGACATTTGGCAACCCTAACTGCGGGAGATAGCCGGCAGTCTTCCATGGTCTGTATATCAGCCCCCTTGTCTTTACTCTCTCTATTTGTTGGCTCTGCTGTTTGTTCTGCTGTGCTTGCATCTCAGATTTTCTGCCTCTCTTTTGTTCCCTAAATGCTACTGTTTACATGAGGGTCAATGCTTCTAAAATAATCTTGTTAGATTAACAGCATGCATATGACTACTGAGGAGTTGAAGGAAAGTAATGAGAACCAGGAAGTTTTATTAGAGGAGGTAAAACCCAGTGGTGTACCAAAGAGAGGGCGGAGGGGAGGTCCGCCCTGGGTGCAGCCTTAGGGGGGGTGCACAGTCGGCCAGGTCCGGAAAATGGTCGATCGCCAAGGCAAAGTGAGTTGATCGCGGAGCCCATCCTGGGCTCCGTGATTGACTCACTTTGCCTTGGCGATCTACCGGCCAATCAGCCTTCCTCTCCCCGACGTCAATTCTGCCATTGGAGAGGAAGTTCGGGCCAGCCAATCGCTGCCTGGCTGGGTGGAACTTCCTCTCCGACTGCAGAATTTACGTCGGAGAGAGGAATGCTGGTCGGCCCGACGCAGGGAATCAGAGAGAGCTTGGGGTGGTTGGGGTGGCTGCGGCAGCGGCTTCGGGGCCTATTCCTCGATGGTGTCAGTAGTGGCTTGGTGGAGAGCAGGCAGGGAGAAAGAAAGAAAGAAAGGTGGCAGGCAGGGAGACAGAAGGGAAACAGAAAAAAAGAAAGGGGACATGAAGAGAGAAAAAAGAAAGGAAGACAGGGAGAGAGGAAGAAAAAGTTGGGGGAGGGAATGAGGTCTGGAGGAGAGGAAGCATACGGCTAAAAGAAGGGAAGAAAGATTGGATGCACAGTCAGAAGAAGAAAGTGCAACCAGAGACTCATGAAATCATCAGACAACAAAGGTAGGAAAAATGATTTTATTTTAAATTTAGTGATCAAAATCTGCTGTCTATATGTTACACTATGGCCCCCTTTCACTAAACCGTAATAGCGGTTTTTAGCGCAGGGAGCCTCTGAGCGTCGAGAGCAGCCCTGGGCATTCAGCGCAGCTCCCTGCGCTATAAACTGCTATTGTGGTTTAGTAAAAAGGGAGGGGGTATATTTGTCTATTTTTGTATGGTTGTTACTGAGGTGACAGTGCATAGAGTCATCTGCCTTGACCTCTTTGGAAAAAACCCAGAATAGGAATGATAATTAACATTTTCTCAGCGTACAGTGTGCTTTGTGGTTTTTTTTTAAATTTTATTGTTGGTAGATCATTTTGACTTGGTCATTTTAAAAGTAGCTCGCAAGCCCAAAAAGTGTGGGCACCCCTGAGCCAGAGCGTTGAAGCTGCGTGTGGCTGCCGTAAAGGTCATCTCTGACACAACCAGAAGTTGCATCAGAGACGACCTTTACGAAAGCCATATGCAACTACAACGCTCCGGCTGCTGTAAGAAGGCAGTTTAGACATCGCCGGCCACAGGGCAGGGAGGTTTGTCGGACCAGGCCTGTTGTCCGGGGCGGGGGGGGGGGGGCGGCATTGCAGATCTTGTTGCCAAAATCGGAAAGGTGAGAAAGGGAGAAAGATGGGCCTGTGGTGGATGGAGAGATTGAAAGAAGGGGGAAGATGATGGAAGTGGGTAGAAAGGGGAGAGAGAAGAGGTCAGATAATAGAAGTAGGGAGAAGGGAGAGCAAATGCTGAATGGAAGTGGAGAAAGAGAACGTGAACTCACAGGCCTTGAGCATGCTCAGATGCTCAAGGCCCAGCAGAGGAGAAGGCCGATTTTCAAGAGTGCCCAGATGAGGGTAAGAAGCGGCGGGGGGGTGCCCAATTGTGTCGGCGGGGGTCAGATCGTGGCGGGAGGTGCCCAATCGTGGCGGGGGGGCCGGATCGTGGCCGGGGGGGCCGGTTCGAGGCAGGGGGGGTGCCGGATTGTGGGGGGGGTCCCGGATTGCAAGGGGGGGGGGGTGCTCGTAAATCGAGCCATGCTCGGTTTCCGAGGCACCAATTTTGCAAATGTTTTGCTCGTCTTGCAAAACACTCGCAAACCGGTGCACTCGTAAACCGAGGTACCACTGTATTATACTGGTAAGGCAGAAGTGGTTTATTTGTTTGTTTGTTTGACTGTATATGATTGAGTGTAGATCCTTTCCTATTAATAACTGGTGTACTTTTCATTCTTTTGGTTCATTTTGTTTTTATGTAAACTGCTTTAATCCTTTGTTGGTATAAGTGGTATAACAAATCAATAAAATAATAATAATTCGTTTTGTGCATCATGAACTTTACTGCTTAGGCAGAATATGTGGATGCCGATCTCAGTCTAATTTAATGCTCTGCCTGACACAAAACTTGTGTTCTGCCTTGGAGAGCTTCTTTCTGGAGTTCATAAGATATATAGGTATCCTAAAAAGGTGTGCTTGAAAATTAACATAAGAACATAAGAAGTTGCCACTGCTGGGTCAAACCAGTGGTCCATCATGTCCAGCAGTCCGCTCCCGCAACGGCTCCCAGGTCAAAGATCAGTGCCCTGAGACCAGCCCTTCCTGCATACGTTCCGGTTCAGCAGGATATTGAATCCCTGGAGGGTGTTTTCCACTATAACAGCCTCCAAAAGAACATTCCAGTTTTCTACCACTCTCTGGGTGAAGAACTTCCTATAACAGTTTATATGGAATCTATCCCCTTTTAACTTTAGAGAGAGCCCTCTCGTTCTCCCTAATAATAATGGGAAATATTTCTATGGCTGTGTTCTCTTCTATGAAAAAAGCTGCAGGAAGTACTCACTTGAATCTGTACCTACATACAGATGAGCTTTCTATTGTGTGAGTTTCAAAACAACTGATTCTGAATTACAAACTTAAATTAAGATCAAGATGTACTCTTTGAATGTGAATGTGTGCAGTGGAATGAGCAGTAATTCTTTGTTTATCATCATTAAAATACTTCTAATGTGCCATACAGGTGCTCATGTCATGTAATTATGTAAGGTATGACATCAGTATTTGCTAATGTTAGTTGAGTTTATTTCTTTTTTCATAATACCAGAACTGGAATTAATAAGGGCAGACGAAAGTAAAGAACAAGAGACGATGTGTACTGTGTAATTTAAACTCCGTGTCTCCCTAGATCTTTTTTTTTTTCTACAGTGAATACTTTCTACCAGTAAAATCATGATTAGGTTATAAAGCTGTAGATATGTTAACTGTATTCCTAGACATGAATAGAGAGGAACCCCACTGCTGGAAGCACCAGTTACCACAAAAGAGCAGGCCAGGAATTCTCAATCTCCATTCTATTTGGCTGAGGTTATTTTTTTGATATTTTCAAAATTTGTGAATATCATACCAATAAACTTTAAGTACAAATCAAAATGTATTAACAGAAGGCTGCATCACATACTTTTTTAGTCATCATTACTAATAAACAACATTTAATTATCATCAGCTGTGTTGGTGTTAGTGACATTTTTGTGACATTTTGCATGTTTAAATATTTGAGCTAAAACACAGTAAAATAATGCCATTTAAACAATACAATTAACAATTGGGTCCTTTTACAAAGGTGCACTGCTGAGCAGTCCACACAAAAGGGAAGATTCTGTAATGGTGCCTAAGTACGCCTACATTGTAGGCTCCGCTCCATGCAGATGTCAATCAACCACACAGCGCCATGTATAGAATTATGCCTAATGTTGTCTAAGCAGAATTATGTGTCACTAGGTGTCCTTGAGGTAGGCACCAGTATATTAGGCCTATCTCTGGAGCCTAGCAATGCCCATCCAGAAACTACTGAAACCTTTTCTCTTTCATCTTCACTATGAATCCATCAAAAGTCCATTAACAAACATCTCTAGCTAAATATTGTATCTGGCGCTAGCCTTTCTTGGATGATAAACTGAGGCATTTTTTCTGTCTATTGGGCCGGAATGAAACTTAGAACTATAAATTGTCCGGAGCAGTGTATCTCAAACTGTGTGCCGAGGCACACTAGTGTGCCTCCTGAGATTCCAAGTGTGCCGCGGCACATTGAGGAGGAATAGAGGCGCCAGCGCTGCCCGATTCGCTGAATTCTAGTGTCCTCTAGCTTCCCCCCTGGCCTTCCAGTCTCATCTTTAAAGCTAATTACAGCAGCCTGCAGAGGATCACTGGTAGATAAAATGATTTTATTTTTAATATAGTGATTGAAATGGATCAGTTTGAGAATTTATATCTGGTGTGTATATTGTGTTTATATGAAAAATGAATGGAAAACAATTGCATTACAAGGTGTGGGATCTGGGGCAGAGCTTGGGTGGGCCTAGGGAGGTCTATGGTTGGGGGATTCTGTAACCGGTATTGTATTTGACAGACGCCAGTTACAGAATCCAGCTTTTAGGCGAAGGACTGACCCCTCCTTCGCCTAAAAGGTCTGGGTTTGGGCGTTTGAGACTTGGGCAATTTTTTCATTGGGAATGTGGTATAGGGATAGACGTAGTGGCAGTCTGGGCCAGTAGATTGCTGAACGTGCAGGTAGGCCATTCTAAAAAAAAAAAAACTTTGACTGAACTCCAAGATTCAAATTGGCGGGTTTAACATAGTAACATAGTAGATGACGGCAGATAAAGACCCGAATGGTCCATCCAGTCTGCCCAACCTGATTCAATTTAAAATTTTTTTTTTTTTTTTTTTTTCTTCTTAGCTATTTCTGGGCGAGAATCCAAAGCTTTACCCGGTACTGTGCTTGGGTTCCAACTGCCGAAATCTCTGTTAAGACTTACTCCAGCCCATCTACACCCTCCCAGCCATTGAAGCCCTCCCCTGCCCATCCTCCTCCAAACGGCCATACACAGACACAGACCGTTCAAGTCTGCCCAGTAACTGGCCTAGTTCAATCTTTAATATTATTTTCTGATTCTAAATCTTCTGTGTTCATCCCACGCTTCTTTGAACTCAGTCACAGTTTTACTCTCCACCACCTCTCTCGGGAGCGCATTCCAGGCATCCACCACTCTCTCCGTAAAGTAGAATTTCCTAACATTGCCCCTGAATCTACCACCCCTCAACCTCAAATTATGTCCTCTGGTTTTACCATTTTCCTTTCTCTGGAAAAGATTTTGTTCTACGTTAATACCCTTTAAGTATTTGAACGTCTGAATCATATCTCCCCTGTCTCTCCTTTCCTCTAGGGTATACATATTCAGGGCTTCCAGTCTCTCCTCATATGTCTTCTGGTGCAAGCCTCCTATCATTTTCGTCGCCCTCCTCTGGACCGCCTCAAGTCTTCTTACGTCTTTCGCCAGATACGGTCTCCAAAACTGAACACAATACTCCAAGTGGGGCCTCACCAATGACCTGTACAGGGGCATCAACACCTTCTTTCTTCTACTGACTACGCCTCTCTTTATACAGCCCAGAATCCTTCTGGCAGCAGCCACTGCCTTGTCACACTGTTTTTTCGCCTTTAGATCTTCGGACACTATCACCCCAAGGTCCCTCTCCCCGTCCGTGCATATCAGCTTCTCTCCTCCCAGCATATACGGTTCCTTCCTATTATTAATCCCCAAATGCATTACTCTGCATTTCTTTGCATTGAATTTTAGTTGCCAGGCATTAGACCATTCCTCTAACTTTTGCAGATCCTTTTTCATATTTTCCACTCCCTCTTCGGTGTCTACTCTGTTACAAATCTTGGTATCATCTGCAAAAAGGCACACTTTTCCTTCTAACCCTTCAGCAATGTCACTTACATACATATTGAACAGGATTGGCCCCAGCACCGAACCCTGAGGGACTCCACTAGTCACCTTTCCTTCCTTCGAGCGACTTCCATTAACCACCACCCTCTGGCGTCTGTCCGACAGCCAGTTTCTGACCCAGTTCACCACTTTGGGTCCTAACTTCAGCCCTTCAAGTTTGTTCAACAGCCTCCTATGAGGAACTGTATCAAAGGCTTTGCTGAAATCCAAATAAATTACATCTAGCATATGTCCTCGATCCAGCTCTCTGGTCACCCAATCAAAAAATTCAATCAGGTTCGTTTGGCACGATTTACCTTTTGTAAAGCCATGTTGCCGCGGATCCTGTAACCCATTAGATTCAAGGAAATACACTATCCTTTCTTTCAGCAACACTTCCATTATTTTTCCAACAACTGAAGTGAGGCTCACCGGCCTGTAGTTTCCTGCTTCATCCCTGTGACCACTTTTATGAATAGGGACCACATCCGCTCTCCTCCAATCCCCAGGAATCACTCCCGTCTCCAGAGATTTGTTGAACAAGTCTTTAATAGGACTCGCCAGAACCTCTCTGAGTTCCCTTAGTATCCTGGGATGGATCCCGTCTGGTCCCATCGCTTTGTCCACCTTCAGTTTTTCAAGTTGCTCATAAACACCCTCCTCCGTGAACGGCGCAGAATCTACTCCATTTTCTCGTGTAACTTTGCCGGACAATCTCGGTCCTTCTCCAGGATTTTCTTCTGTGAACACAGAGCAGAAGTATTTGTTTAGCACATTTGCTTTCTCCTCATCACTCTCCACATATTTGTTCCCAGCATCTTTTAGCCTAGCAATTCCATTTTTTATCTTCCTCCTTTCACTAATATATCTGAAAAAATTTTTATCTCCCTTTTTTACATTTTTAGCCATTTGTTCTTCCGCCTGTGCCTTCGCCAAACGTATCTCTCTCTTGGCTTCTTTCAGTTTCACCCTGTAGTCTTTTCTGCTCTCCTCTTCTTGGGTTTTTTTATATTTCATGAACGCCAACTCTTTCGCCTTTATTTTCTCAGCCACTAGGTTGGAGAACCATATCGGCTTCCTTTTTCTTTTGTTTTTATTGATTTTCTTCACATAAAGGTCCGTAGCCATTTTTATCACTCCTTTCAGCTTAGACCACTGTCTTTCCACTTCTCTTATGTCCTCCCATCCTAACAGCTCTTTCTTCAGGTACTTTCCCATTGCATTAAAGTCCGTACGTTTGAAATCTAGGACTTTAAGTATCGTGCGGCCGCTCTCCACTTTAGCCGTTATATCAAACCAAACCGTTTGATGATCGCTACTACCCAGGTGAGCACCCACTCGAACATTAGAGATACTCTCTCCATTTGTGAGGACCAGATCCAATATCGCTTTTTCCCTTGTGGGTTCCGTCACCATTTGTCTGAGCAGAGCCTCTTGAAAGGCATCCACAATCTCCCTACTTCTTTCCGATTCCGCAGACGGAACATTCCAGTCCGCATCCGGCAGGTTGAAATCTCCCAACAGCAGAACCTCCTCTTTCCTTCCAAACTTTTGGATATCCACAATCAGATCCTTATCAATTTGCTGCGATTGAGTCGGAGGTCTGTAGACTACACCCACGTAGATAGAAGTTCCATCTTCTCTTTTCAGAGCAATCCATATCGCTTCTTCCTCTCCCCAGGTCCCTTGCATTTCGGTCGCTTGGATATTGATCTTTACATAGAGAGCTACTCCTCCACCTTTAAGGTCATCTGGAAGCATTGGATGAAGACGGGCATATGTACTCTGGATGATGTAGTATCAGATGGAAAGCTGCTTGACTTTTCATGACTGCAACAAACATTTGGTATTGCTAAATCTCATAATTATAGGTAGTTGCAGTTGAATCAAGCCATTCAGAAGGGGTTCCCTGATTGGCAAAATCTTAAAAATCAGTATAGTCTGCTGGTCCTATGCTTCCAGACAGATTTCCTGGGACATCAGGCCACTCAGTGGTACGAATTAATATCTGAATTTTTGAATAAGAAACTAAAGACTGGTCTTCGTGACATTTGGAGCATTAAGATAAAGCAGCAGATTTCTGCATCTCAATGGCCACGAATTTGGACTTGGAGGATGAGATGTATGGCATCTACATCTATGAGCCAAACATGGTTTTTCTTGTTACATAGATCTTTTTGGACCCATGTTCATTTACAGAAATTTGATAGTTCCAAGTCTAATAGATGCTGGCACTCTCATCTCAATGTAGGGACATTGGATCATTCACTGTTTTATTGTCCCTTGATACTTAAATTTTGGAGATCCACTTGGGGTCAAGTGAATAAAATGTTAGAAAATCCAGTGGCATTGTCATACGATACCGTGCTATTTGGCACGTTGATGAGGGCTAAAAGCCAAATATTTTCTCATAATAACAAACTTCTCTTTATTATGACAGGGGTTGCCATACAACTTATTATAAGAAACTGGCAAAATTGGGATCGGTTAAATTATACTTTCTGCTGGGAATCTCTATGCCACACGTTTAAAATGGAACGTATGATTGCTATACAACAGGGACATTATAGGAAGTTTATGGATATTTGTGAGCCATTAACAAAATTCTGTAAGGAATTACTGTTGATTTTGCCCTTTGATCATATACGTCTGGGGTGGCTGGGAAGATACTTTTAATTTGAGGGCCATTGTTGGATATGTAGAAAGGGGGGATGATATATGTATTTGTCACAGAATATAATTTTGATTGAATTTAACTGCTGTTAAAATGTAAAATGTCTGTATAATATGTTGCATTTATTTTTGGCTTTAAAATGAATAAAGATTTTTTTTTTTAACTCAATTTGGATTTTTTTTTTGAGAATGGACATTTCCCTGCTGCCAACTTCAGCGTCTTGTGATGTAGGCCAAAAGGGGACTTAGATGGGTTTTTTTTATTATTATGCCCCTCCACGGCTAACTTTTATAGAATCTTGCTTAGCGCCATACTAGTTGGAGCCAATTTTTTAAGCAAACTATATGATTAGTATGCTACAAATAACGCACCCTAATCAGCACTTTTGCAATTAGTGCAGGGCCACTTACTGCCTCCTTCAAGGCCATGGTAATAACTCACAAACGATTTCACTTTACCACATAAGCCTATATTACCTCCAAACTACAGCAGTACACCCCCACCCGCCCCCTCTGCTCCGAGGCAGAGAGGCAGCTATGCATCTCTCCAGGGAGATCTCTCCAGATGGAAACTGCCCGTAAGCGCTCCTATTGCTATTTTGTCCCATGGCTATGGAATAACTGCCTGCACAGATCAGATTGCTGGACTCATTGATGAGCTTCCGAAAAGCAGTGAAAACCCACCTGAACTACCTCCAGCAAAAAGTTACCCTATACTCTCTTCTTCTGATGAACGCTGTTATACAATCAGTCATATCCTTAATTAACAAGAAACATCTCCTGTGATTGCTATGAACATCTCTCTGCAACCTGTCATGTACTAAGCTACCGTGATTGTCCTATGCAATGTACCGTGAATAATAATAATTTTATTTTTCTATACCGCCAACACCCAAAAAGTTCTAGGCGGTTCACAGAATAAAAAGGACTGGACATTCCAGTGATGATACAAAGCACACAGAAAGGCTGTACAATATTTCAATAATGAAAAATACAGTAAGAAACTATGACATAGTCATCAATCAAGTAACAAAATTTTTTAACAAATAAGTCTTAACCAGTTTTCTACAGGTGCAATAAGATGCAGATTGTTGAATCAGATCGTCTAACCATACTTGAACTTTACCTGCTTCATAAGTCAAAGATTGATCAAAATTCTTTTTATAACGTTAATTTTTGGGATTAGGAAAAGTGGATAAGCCAGTACGCCGAGTAGATCTAGTCGAACAGTACAATTCAAAATGAGAGAAGAGATATAACGGAGCTAATCCAAATAACATCTTATAGCAAATACAAGCAAATTTGAAAAGTACTCTTGCTTCCATTGGCAACCAGAGCAGCTGACGGTAATAAGGGCTGACATGTTCCTTTTTTAAAAATCTGAAAATTAAATGGACTGTATGTATCTACTGTAATCTACTGTGGATGTGCTTATGTAACCCATTCTGAGCTCAGGGGAGGATGGGATAGAAATCTAAATAAATAAATATGGGACTGATTCTATAAGTGGTGCTGCCATGTGTCAGTCACAGACAGACATCACTTACAGAATCACAGCTAGCAAGGACCTTAGGTACCGGAAATGTAAGCCAGGTTGTACAGGCCTACATTTCCGGTGCCTAAGGTCCTTACAGAATTGTGGCCAGTGGCACCTACTGACACCGAAGTCTGGAGCCACCCTTAAACACTTCTAGGCTTTGGTGTCACCAGGTGCCATGGACCCAGGTGTCGGTCCCAGAGTTTTTAATTGTTTTTTTAATGGCACAACCAATTACTTTGTCACTTAAAACCAATTAAAACACTTAAGTTTGGTGCCGGTAGGCGCGATCTAGATGTCTGCTGGCACCTAACTTTTGGCGACTTTTGAAGAATCTGGCCCTACATGCTTCTGCACTAATTCCATGCATAATTTCACATAATATCTGCAAAGTTAACAGCAAACACTGAGGGAGTACCCAGCATTTGTCGTTATACTGTGACTTAGGAATCTTTTACTAAAGATTAGTATATGTTATTTGCCACAGGACCCATTTTAATCCTATGAGCCTTGCAGTAGATAACTTGCAAAAGATTCCTAAGTCACAGTAACTGCAAAGTTTACTACAGTTAGTAAAAGGAGCCTTATGACTATTGCACTACTGATTAGGATACATGTAACCAAGACAACAGTTAAGTTCTTACCAATGATTCTATAGACAGAGATGAAGACTAATGTCAGTAGTATAAAAGCTGTGTTCCATTTCCATATATCTGGATTTACAGCTGAAATTCCCAGAAACATGAAAATAATCGTTTCTGCGCCACTAGCCAACATCTTCATGGTGTACCTTACAGTTGTAGCAGACTGCTGACCTATATTAGCCTTTACATATTTTTGACAACAGATGCCACAGAAAGTTATACTGGAAAAAAAGGAGAAATTTAGTAGTTAATTATTATTTTAAAAAATGTTGCCATTGAAATTTATTTAAATCTTATTTATTTATTTATTTAAAATTTTATAAGCTGCACAATCCACCATACAAAATGATAGACAAAAAAATTTAACCCAAAATAAACATATAGAGGGGCATTTTCGATAGGATGTCTAAGTCCGAATTTGCATGCTTCCCGCAAGACATCAAAAGTCAGAAGCAAAGAACATACTCACAACCGCTGTGCCCATTTTAGGACCCTGCCCCCCTAAAAAAAAAAAAAAGCCTGCAGCTGAGCTCTTTCCGCCAGCTCAACTGATTGCGGCTCTGGAACTGTGATCAGCTGAGCTAGCAGGACTCTGGCTCAGTTGATCAGTGGCTTTGAGGAGTTCTGCTGGCTCAGCTGATTGCAGCTCTGAAGCCCTGATTAGCAGAGCTAGCAGGAGAGCAGTGGTGGCAGGAGAAAAAGAGTTGGCCTGACAGGAGGGATGGGGGGAGGAGTTGTGCCTACCGCTTTGCTCTTCTGAGTGCTAGACACAGTTCCCTCTCCTTTAACCTGGGTTGCTCCGCACAAATAGCATGCATATAATTTGTATGCTATTATGCTGAGCATCACCTTGTAAACTTAAATTGCTTTCAACATGGTATTTATTACCGTGTTGTCGGAGCATTCTGCCTCAGACTTAGTAGAGTCTCTAAGATGGGGGGGGGGGTGATTGGGAACTAAGAAATTGAACAAGACAGAACAAATAATGCATACATAGGTGTACATTAAATCTAATTCATGTCATTTTAACTTTATTTTTACTTCATGCCATTTATTCTTAAACACACAAACAGTATATGCATGAAACTTTTTACCAGATAAACTAAAAACAAAAACTACTCACGCAAGAATTGCAGAGAGAGAAAGCATCTCTGATGTAAGGTATGACAAGTAAGAAATGACAAACACGAATCCAGGTTCAATAATTCGGACATGTTTGGTAAAACGTGTAACCAGGGAGAGCAGGAATGCAAAGATAATGCCAACTGCTGTTCCTCCCAAGCTGACAACTAAGAAAGACACTAGAAAAAGAAGAAAAATAATGTTTGTTTCATGGTTACCTAGTTGTATAATCTGGTTAAAAATTCAGGTCTTTTAGGTTACCTCTGTTAGGAGGTGGTAATCAAGAAAGACAAAAGTCCCCCATAAAGCAGGAACTAGCTACTGTATATTCTGGAATGAGCATTTCTTCTTGGCCCAAAGATGGTAACTGTAGCAAAACTCTGGGTCAGTAATAAGAGTGGTTTTATAAGGAACTTACTAAAGAGATGTGACAAGTAGACATGTCAATGACTAAAATTCTGACACATATATGTGTAAATGAGCATTTTCCAGCTGCACAATATTCTGTAAATATATGTCGGTAATGACGTGCATTTGTTTGAAACATTTCCCATGTTGTTGGCAAAGGTACACAAGCAGAAAATGCACAAAAAATTGTGGTGTTTTCATGTGCTGTCAATAGGCCGTACTTTAAGAAATATATATATCTTTATTCATTTTTAAGCCATACATCAGTGCAACATATTATACAATCATATTATACTATAAAAGCACTTAAAATCAATCAAATTGTAATCTATGATAAATAAATATATCAACCCCCCCCCCCACTCCCCCCATATTCATGTTCAAAAATTGCACTCAAATTAAAGGATTAAAAATTATTTCCCACCCTGGACGTGTATAACCAAAGGGCAAAATCAACAATCACTCTTTGCAAAATTTTGTCAACGGCTCCCAAATCTTCAGAAATTTTTTGTAATGTCCCTGTTGTATAGCCATAATACATTTCATTTTAAAAACGTGACAGAGAGACTCCCACCAAAAGGTTCAATCTATTCCAGTTTTTCCAATTAGGCTGTACCTTTTTGAAAGAGTGCAAATTGTCTGCAAACAGTGATGGTTCGCTCATGCAAACACTCACTCTTCATGAATACTATGAATACTGCACACTCTTTGTGAAGTGTGAACTCTTTAGAAAAAGTTGTGAGCTTTTCTAGAAGAGTGTGCATTGTTTCTAAAACAGTGTGCATGTGTACTCCCGTGACTACAAAATGAAAAAAAAAAAATCCTGGGGAAAAAGGGTTAAACATTTACCCCCCTTTTACAAAACCACAAAAGCAGTTTTTAGCGCAGGCTGGCCTGATGAATGCTCTGTGCTGCTCCCGACGCTCACAAAACTCTATGAGTGTCGGAAGCAGCACAGAGCATTCAGCGCGCCAGACAGCGCTAAAAACCACTTTCACAATTTTGTAAACGAGGGGGTGGGGTTAGCCAGCAGTGGCCAGCCTTTATTGACTGCTGCAGGTGTTATGCCAGGATACTCACGGCTGGGACCTATCCAGGCACCAACATTGAATATCCAGTTATGTGTAGCCGGCTATCCCTTATGTGATTTAGTACGATATTCAGCATGTAATTGCCAGACAATGACAAAGCTGAGTTTTATGCAGTCTGATTTGTCCGCATAAATCCTGGTGTCAAACTCTTGACTGGTCAGTCCTGAACAAGAGGGCTAATTTTGCCTTCACCTGCCAGCTTTTAAAAAAATACATACCTATGCCTTTCACACAGTCCACGCCAGTCACATTTTCAGCTCCCATTGATACAAATGAATCAAACACATTGTAGAGCACCTAAAGGGGATGACAGAACACTGCTTTACATCTGACTTGAATTAAACAGGGATAAATAAAATTAACTCACACATCCTTTTTTAATTTTATATATATATGAAAATATTTGTTATTGATGTAAAGTAACACAATACATCATGAAAACACCACAATTTTTGTATCGAAGGAAAAGTATATAATGTATATTGCTTCATATCAACAAAGTATGCAATCAGAAGTCAACTTCAGAACTATAATATATATAAAGGCTGGTGTAACTGTTACAAACCAATAATATAATATCAAACCAACCCTACCCACTCACCCAATAGATACCCCCCTTCCTCCTTTTCTCCAAATAGTCCAAGCCTGAGAGGCTCCACAATACAATTCTGACTCTTAAGCATTGTGAACCCTACTACATGAGTTAATGAATTTGAAAATGGCTCCCAAACTTGGTGGATCTCTCACCTTTTAAGTGTACAGGTACTTGTCGACTTACGACCTATTCAAGTTACGAGTGTTTGACTTTACAATGCGTTTACTACAGTTTCCCCCGCCAGCTGTTAGCAGCCCCAGTCTCCCGCACTCCCAAGTCTCACTATGCAGCAGTAATAATATAAAAAGGAGGAGACGCCACAACGAATGTTCGCCACAAAGGGATTGTGCTGTGCTTGACTTAGAAAGTAAGAAAATGTTAATAAACTATTACTTTAAGATGATTACAATATCATTACCCAGTCTAATACAGTATTTTTACCTTAGTCTAGCATAGGCCGACTTACGTCCCGATCAACTTACAACCTGTCAGTCGGAACCAATTACGGTTGTAAGTCGACGAGTGCCTGTATATCATCCTCTCCCATTCTTTCAAGAGTTAACAAGGATATCATAACTGGTCTCTATCGCAGAAAGGAGGGAGCCTCATCTAACAACCAATTACACAGGATACTTTGTCTCACCATTAATATACACCACTTCAGGAACTCCCAAAAACTTTTAGGCAATGGAAAGACAACATCAAATCGATCAAATAAAATTCCTGGAGCAGCTTGCCATCACAGGGTGTCATAAGCAAGAAACATGTTCAATGTTTAGGCACAGAATGCAGATATTCAATGCTGAGGTATGTATGGTTCCCAGCATTGAATATTCGGGTATGATGCTGACCTGGAAGTTAACTAGGCATTGGCCGATATTCAAACTGGTGCCCAATTAAATTGCCACATAAAGTTATGATAGCTGTGTTGCTGTCTTAACTTTATGCAGCCACTAAATATCCACTTTAAGATAAGTTTATTTATGTTTTTTATACCACAAACTATTTAAAATATTTAAAACACTAAAAATCATGATAATGATAAGCAAGTGACTAATGAGGAGGCTGGCTACGGTATAACTTGAACTTTACATGAAATATGAAGTCCAAGTGTAGCCGCTGAGGTCACAGAAGAATTGTATCTAAATGGCTGAGAAATTTATGGAAGAATTGAAGCAAGCAGTATATGAAGACAGTACAGAGAAGAGTGTGACATTTGTTTTTGAAAATTAGTGGTTAGCACCTAAATGAAAACCAGCTATGTTGGGGGCATTCTTGGGACAGAGTCAGCACTTGGCCAGTTAGGGTAACTGCATAAATGGAACTGCATAAGACACAGTTTCTATCATTATGTGGCAAATCATGGCTGGTGAAGTTCTATAAACCAACTTAACCAGCTATGTGTTAGCTGGCAATGCATATACCAGACATTCAGTACTGAAGCCCGGACATGGCCCGGCATTGAATACTTGGGACTAATGCTGGCAGCGGTCATCAAAATGCTGACTGCCGCAAGTTGAATATTTACTCCAGTAGAATTTTGGACTCGTAAAAGGAAAGATAAATCTACCACTTTAATTGCAACTTTCTCTGAATCTTTTGACACAGATATGATTTTGAGAAGATTTTTCATGGCTAGACATACGAGTTTTATGATTTAAAAATACAGGTTTTTCCTGATGTGGTCATGACCACGTAGGTCTGACATGACCAGTTTCTACTGCTTAGGCCAAAAGTTCATTAGCTTAGGGTGCAATTCCATTTTGCAGGTAGGGACGGTCTCGGTTAGGGCGCTGGTCTTTGAGCTGGGGGCCGCCACGTGAGCGGACTGCTGGGCGCGATGGACCACTGGTCTGACCCAGCAGCAGCTATTCTTATGTTCTTATGTAAATGTGTTATATCTTATAATAAGACAAAGTATATGTTTGAGCCATCCCAACTGACATTCTTCTTAGTAGTAAAATTCCTGTTTCTGTGCCTCTCTGTGATGGTACTCAGGTGCTGACTTCATCGTCTTAAGTTATCTTTATGTCTGGTGAAGAAAAGGTTCAGCAGCTCCACCTCTTCTTTTTCCTCTTTATAGGGGTCTTTTACTAAGGTGCGCTAGCCGTTGTAACGCGTGCTAAATGCTAATGCATCCACAGAATATAATGGGTGTGTTAGCATTTAAAGCGCACTAATATTTAGCGCAAGCTAAATTGGCTAGCACGCCTTAGTAAAAGACCCCTAAATTAGTATAGGATTTATACCTGTATTTACCTGATTTTCTCCCATATAATTATTCTGTCCCCATCTGAGGACTATGATATGTTCTTGAGTTACCTAGTATGTATAATTATCTTCCTATTTGATTTATTACTATTTGCATGTTACATTATATTTTCTTTACAGGTGTAATGCTTGGATACTGTAATATTAAAATGCCCAAATAAAAATTAAAAAAACAAAATCACAACCAAAAGGTCCACTGAACACAGAGTCTTATTAAAATATCTCTAAGGACACAGAAAATAAACATGTAACCTGCAATATTAACTGCCAGATGTCAGCATTTTTAAAGTGCTGATCGTGTCCAGCTAAAATAGGTCTGGATTTTCAATGCCTGGCCATATCCAGGCACCAGCACTGAATATATAGAAATGACCAGCCAGGAGCTAGCGACTAGCTAGAGCTCGCATAGGGCATTTAGAAACATAGCAACATGATGGCTGATAAAAGCCAAATGGCCCATCCAGTCTGCACATTCGTAGTAACCATTATCTCTTCCTCTCTCTAAGAGATTCCACGTGCCTATCTCAGGCTTTCTTGAATTCAGACACAGCCTCTGTCTCCACCACCTCTTCCAGGAGACTGTTCCATGCATCTACCATCCTCTCTGTAAAAAAGTATTTCCTTAGATTATTCCTGAGCCTATCACCTCTTAACTTCATCCTATGCCCTCTCATTCCAGAGCTTCCTTTCAAATAAGAGACTCGACTGATGCGCATTTAAACCACATAGGTATTTAAACATCTCTATCATATCTCCCCTCTCCTGCCTTTCCTCCAAAGTATACCCACATGCCTTTTGATGAAGACCACGCACCATTTTAGTAGCCTTCCTCTGGACCGACTCCATCCTTTTTATATCTTTATGGAAGTGTGGTCTCCAGAATTGTACACAATATTTTAAATGAGGTCTCACCAGAGTCTTATATAGGGGCATCAATATCTCCTTTTTCCTACTGGCCATACCTCTCCCTATGAACCCTAGTATCCTTCTAGCTTTCGCTGTCACCTTTTTAACCTGTTTGGCCACCTTAAGAGCATCACATACAATCACACCCAAGTCTTGCTCTTCTATCATGCACATAAGTTCTTCACCCCTTAAACTGTACCTTTTTTTTTTTTAGTTTTTGCAGCCCAAATGCATGACCTTGCATTTCTAAACATTAAATTTTAGCTGCCAAATTTCAGGTCTTCCTTCGTGTTATTCGCACCATCCAAATAGATTCACACAGATGTCTACTCTATTGCAGATTTTGGTATCATCTTACCTGACAGCCCTTCAGCAATATCGCTAATAAAAATGTTAAAAAGAACAAGCCCAAGAACAGAACCTTCAGGAACACCACTGGTAACATCCCTTTCCTCAAAGCAATCTCCATTGACCACTACCCTCTGTCGCCTTTCACTCATCCAGTTTTTGATCCAGCCCTTCACTTTGGGGCCCATCCCGAGGGCACTCACTCTATTTATTAGACGTCTCTGTGGAACACTGTCAAAGGCTTTGCTAAAATCTAAATACACTACATCTAGCACGCTGTTTATCCAATTCACTGGTCACCCAGTCAAAGAAATTAATCAGATTTGTCTGTCAAGGCCTACCTCTAGTGAATCCATGTTGCCTTTAGTTCTGTAATCCACCGGATTACAGAAACTTTACCATTCTCTATTTTAAAAACGTTTCCATTAATTTGCTTACCATAGAAGTCAGACTTACTGGCCTGTAATTCCTTACTTCCATTTTTGTGTAGAGGAACCACATCTGCCCTTCTCCAGTCCTACAGTACTACTCCCGATTCTAGAGAAGCGTTGAAAAGGTCAGTCAGCGGAGTTTAAAAAAAAAATATATATATATATATATATACTAGTGTTTAAGCCCGTTACATTAACGGGGTCCTAGAATATATGACTGGCTGTCTGTCTTTATTTATGTCTCTCTCCCTGCTCCTGTCTCTTTCTTCCTTTCTTTCTGTCTCTCTCCCTCCTGCAATTTTTCCCTAGCCTCCTTTGTCTGTCTGTATTTTTTTCTGTCTCTCCCCTCCCCCCCCCACTTTCCTTTGCAGAAGCAGCAGTGATATTTCCCTTCCCCTCCAAATCCCTGTGTAGTAGTAGCAGCATTTCCCCCCACCACCACCCCATTCCCTTCTCTTCCCCCCCTCCCCCACTTTCCTTTGCAGAAGCAGCAGCGGTATTTCCCTTCCCCTCCAGGTCCCTGCTGAAGCAGTAGAAGCATTTTCCCCCACACCCCATTCCCTTCTCTTACCGTGAGCTGCCCTGCTCCGTTCGGCCCCTCCCACTTCCTTTCCAGCGTGCAGGCCTGCTGTGGCTGAAGGTTTTTTTTTCGGCGGCTCTTCTCACGATCCCCGTGGTGGCAGTTCCTCCTGTTCAAAGCGGCCTGCTGAGGTTCGCGGCCGGCTGTAACGAACCTCGCAGGCCGCTCTCCAACTTGGTAGCATGTTCCCTCAGACGCGATTACGTCAGAGGGAACGTGCTACCATGTGGAGAGCGGCCTGCGAGGTTCGTTACAGCCGGCCGCGAACCTCAGCAGGCCGCTTTGAACAGGAGCGGTAACGTTTTTTGCGGGAAGGGGGGAGTCTAGTAAGTACACAGGGCCGGACGCAAGAGGAGCCGCCACCGCGAAAAACCCCAGCGAGACCGCGAGTGTGGGGCCGTTGCAAAGAGCTGACTTCTGCAGTGCCGTAGTCAATTTTGTTTTGAATGTGTGAGCAAGCAGTGAGTTTTTTTTTTTCCTGCAGGAGTGTATGAGCGGTAGTGGTTGTTGCGGGAGAGGAGGGGGTAGTTGGAATTTGTCAGCTTCGCGTGGGGCCGTAGTAAGCGCGGGGCATGCTGCAGTCTTGGCGGCCACGGACATACGGATCACGGAAGCACGCCGATAAGACTGCGCATGCGTCGCCTACGGTTTTATTATATAGATATATATTTACTATTCCCTCTTTCCAAATTGATTCACAGTGCCCCTTCCTTACCCTTCAGATTGTGGAGTGAAGCTCGCTGGCTGGTAGGGGGCGCTATAATGCGTTGATGGAATGGATAGTGTGCAGGACATGTTGATGCAGTATTTTGTGGATTTTCTCTGCATATAACGCCTGCTTTTCGTGTAGTTCGGGGTAAATTTAGTTAGAAGTACATGCGTTATTTAAGGCCACACCCAACAGAAGTGTATGAAAAGTTGGTACACAAATATAAAAAATCTGAATATGGATTGAAGCTATGGCCAGAAAAACATTACAGATAAGGAAAAGTATAATAATATTCTTTTTATGTATTTTGCTATTAAGCCAGATCGTATGGGAAAATCAGGATATACATGACCCACTTAAAGAGGTATTAAGAACTCGATTTTGTATTATGACTCCATTTTGGTTTTCTGTCTTTCTGTGTGACTCTTCCTGATGTAAACTATACTGAAATTTTCCCGCTTAGAAAAGGCCTGGGTTGCTAGTGTTCTTTGTCTGGATTGTCATGAAACCTCATGGCCTGAGTGAAAACAGATGTGTCTAACATTCCAATGCTGGGTATAGAAGAAAAGCTTTCTTGCATTAAATATGAATGAACTATGTCATGTGGATCTATGGATGTTTGGGGCCCCGAATGTGTGATGTGTGGAATGCAGGATGTGTGATAGAATGATTTGTATTTAATTTCAAATGTTTTACATATATAAGATTCAAGAAACTGTAAGGAGAAATCCTGAGAGGCACATCAGCTAGTCTACCATAGAAACATGTAAAGGGAGGGCACTTATGGCCCACTTAGGAATGTGGTTCAGTGAAACTTGAAGCTGTTAGTTTTCCAAGTATGGGTTCTGCTAACACAGAAAGGCTGTTTGATTTAAACTTTTTGAGAATTACAAAGGGTTCATTGGGTATGTTATAATGTGTTGCACATTCAGAAATTGATGTAAACAAAAATATAATTTGTGAAACTTTTCCTATGTTAAAAGGAATTTTCTTTGTTCAAACCTAAGGACAGCCTCTGTTGGCTGATTGTTTGACAAGTGTGATGTCATACTGGTCAGTGTGAAGGTATAAAGGAACGTGTCAGTCTAGCATTGCTAGCAGCCAGCATTTTCAGTTGGGTCCTCGGGAGTGGAATAAGCTTCCAGGATATTTACAACAGCAAACATGTTTGAGTCATTTTAAGAAAATGTTGAAGAAACACCTCTGTGTGATGAAATATGGGACTTGATGTATAGTTTTTTTGGGGGGGAGTCAGACCTTATAGAAAGCACTATAGTCAGTATAGACTTTTTGAGACCATGTCATGCTTCAGGAGAGGTGCAAATTTCATGCCTGAGGGATCTCCACTGCACTGAATGCCTTCCGAAAGATGTTTTTGATAAAGCTAATAAAAAATAACTGACTAGAAAATATTTGTGCAGTTGTCATTATTCCTAAACACCTAAGAGTGAGATTGGCACAGTGCAGAGCAGTGCGCTAATCAAGGTCCTGCAATTGTGTGACTTTAATATGATCTTTAACATATAATACTACTTCCCCTCCTTTTCTTCCTACCCTGTCTTTCTTAAACAGATTATAGCCAAGTATAACTACATCCCAGTCATACTTCGCTGTGAACCACATCTCTGTGATTTCCACTATATCCAGCTCATCTTCTTCCATCATAGCTTCTAGATCCAGAATCTTGTTTCCCATACTTTGAGCATTAGTGCATACTGCTTTCCAGACATTGCCCTCTTTTCCCTTCCATGTAGAGGTATTCAGTGATTTACATACCTGAGGGCTTACACTCACTTTGATCATCCTACCCTATCACTTCTGGTTTAAAGCTCTCTTCAGTAGATTAGCCAGCCTGCCACTGAAGATACTTCATAGAAACATAGACACATAGAAATAGACGGCAGATAAGGGCCACAGCCCATCAAGTCTGCCCACTCTAATGACCCTCCCTATTTATCTTTGCAGATAGATCCCACATGTCTATCCCATCTGGCCTTAAAATCTGGCATGCTGCTGGCCTCAATAACCTGGATTGGAAGACTATTCCAGCGATCAACTACCCTTTCAGTGAAGAAGAACTTCCTAGTGTCACCGTGCAGTTTCCCGCCCCTGATTTTCCACGGATGCCCCCTTGTTGTCGCAGGACCCTTGAAAAAGAAGATATCCTCTTCCACCTCGATGCGGCCTGTGAGATACTTGAATGTCCCTTCTTTGATAGATGGATACCATCCCTGCTCAGCAGCCCTTGGAAAATCATTCCATGGTCCAGGAAGCCAAAACACTCTTGATGACTCAATCTATGTAGCCATCTATTCATCTCCAGGATGAGTGCTTCTCTGACCTGGCCCTTACCCTCAACAGGGAGGATGGACAAGAATACCACCTGCATACCTGACTGCTTCACCTTTTCTCCCAGAGCCACAAAGTCACTTTTGATATGTTCGCAGGAGTACCTGGCAGTATCAATAGTGCCAACGTGGATGAACAGCATTGGATAATAGTCATAAAGGCTTGATGAGTCTAAATAATCTTTCCGTAACATCTTGGATTTTTGCACCAGGCAGACAGCATACCTCTCAGAACATCATGTCTGGTCTGCAGATAGAATCTCCAACCACCATTATCTTACACCTCCTAGTGGTCATGGATCCAGCAATTTGGGGGATTTCAAGCTTTGGTCCTTCTTCTCCCTGGGATGCTCTCATCTCCTCCACTTCCAGGGCAGCATACCAGGTTCTTCAGTTCAAGGGCAGGTGGAGTCATAGTATCAATCATGCGAGGTTCCATAATCTGAGTCCAGCTGTCTTCCCTCAGCACAGCCTCTTCTTCCCCTCTGTTGAAAATCTTTCATGCCTCATGAACCATTTCATTGATTACCTCTCATTTTCACAGATGCTTCTCAGTCTTGCCACCTCCTCTCTCAGTTACTTTACTTCCTTCATGAGGGATTCAAGCTGAAGATAGCTAGCACATGGAACCACTCCCTCTGCCTGGGTAACATTTTCTGTCTGCACAGAGACAGACGCTGTAACCTGAGCTGAAGCTTTGGTGACACGATGTTTCCCAACCATACTGTGCTTGCCTGGAAGAAAAAAGAGCAGAAAAATCCTACGAAAGCAATGTCCTGTTCCTGGTTGGCTGAAGAGCCAAAAAAGCTCTGCCTTGGGGTGGGTAGGAAGGAATTAACCTCAAGGGTCACCTGTGGAGTCTGACCTCTAAAAGAGTCCTCAGAGTTCAAGCTCAAACTAAGAGTCTGAAACCAGCCAGAGGTCTCTCCTCAAGGAGCATTTTTCAGTTAGGGTGAGAGGATTCACACCCTCATGTTTAGCCTGACTTAATAGTTTTCCAGGCCTCTCTCCTACCTACTATTCCCCAAAGTCTCAGATCCAAGAAGCCTTTTAGTCAACAGCTCTCTCCTCAAGCAAATATATGCAAATTATATATACAGTTCACAGGTTGCTGAGCCTCTTCAATCTCTCTCTTTGAATCAGGCTTACTGAGGGTTAGGCACTAGGCCAGCATTCCTCCCCTCAAGAGTTACCTGTATGATTTCTAAGAAAGTTCTCATAGTTAATTGGGTCCTGGCTGAATATTGGCTGGAAGTTGGATAAGGGGATCTGTCAGTCCAATCTCCACCCCCACTCAATTGCCTAAGATCTGATTTCCCCCTCCACCCCAGTTCAGGGCTCCTTCCATCCCATCCCCCCTCTAAGCCCTTTCTAGACTGCTTTGATACTGCAGAATCTCACAGGTTCACAAGTTTTTAAAATGTAAGCAAAACTATTTAAATTTGTAAACCTGCAATTTAAATATGCAAATGTTCACGAGCCTTTTAAAATGACTTAACCTGTGATGACTCATTCTCGGCCAAAGTCCCTCCTCCAACCTCACTGAAGCAGTTAACATAACAAAAAAACTTATATATCGCAGCTACCTCTCGGTTCAGAGCGGTTAAAAAAGATAAAATTATTGAACATTCAAAGTTGATCACAATCAGTTCTTCAAAATATTTGCCAAACAGATATGTTTTCAGGCTTTTCCTAAAAGCCTGGCAAGAAATGGAAGTTGATATAAAGTTACCAATTTGTTTATCCCACATTCCAGCCTGATACGATAAAGTCCTACCCAAAAATTGTTTAGACACATTTTTTAACAGATGGAAAATAAAAAAACTGTAGACCATGCAAGTGTTTCCTATTGGCAAATTCAAAGTGATCGAGAAGGTAGCTGGGTAATAACTCACTCAAAGCCTTAAAACATGTACAACCAAACTTGAAAGTCACTCTCACTCTCGCTGCTTTTCAAAGGAACTGCTAAAGCCTTGTTGTAAAACTGTACAGGGTTTCCTAAGAAGAAATAAGCTAGCTGTTAAAATGCAACTACATTTTGTTTTAAGATATAAACTAATCAGTGCTTATTTGCTTTTTGCTTCTGTCTTGGCTATAGAACTTTAGGTTTCTTAATCTGCTTAGAATTTGATATCATTCATAGTTCTAACCACTTCTAAATTTTGTTATAGACAATCCCATAATTAAGGGGAACGAACTTTTCTGCAATGTTTATCAGATATTTATCCATAATTCCATCTTGATTTCTGGGAAAAGGTACGAACATCTATTTATGATAAGGACTTAAAAAAAAAAAATCAACAAGAATTTGGGCAATGGCATACTTTCCTCTGTGGATGAACTGGATTTTCTAGTTTATCAGGAGATCAACAGCTGAATCTTGGTAAATATAGATTCCCTCCCTCTTACTCTGCATCCTCTTATTTTATATTTACTAATCCCTAACTAGGAATAGGAATTTCAGGCATGCTTGCTGTATGACATTTTCTCAAAAGTCTTTGAAAACCAATGGTATTGGAATCATACATGCCACAATAGGAGAGCTCTTACAAGAAATAATAAATGAATATGGAGACACTACCAGGCTCACTAATGGGATTGTGGCATCCTGAGCTAACCTTTGGTGTTGGGCCCCTATCCTTAGAATATTATGGGCAATTGTCTGAATATAAATTGAATTACTCCAAATCACAGATACAAGGTCTGGGGCTACTGCAACCAATTCCATTTAGTCTAGTGGTAACTTCTGGACTTTGTTACTTAGTGGCACAGATATCATCTAAATCAGTGGTTCTCAACCTTGTCCTAGGGGACCCCCAGCCAGTCGGGTTTTCAAGATATCCCTAATGAATATGCATGAGAGAGACTTGCATATAATGGAGGAGATAGGCATGCAAATATGTCTTATGCATATTCATTAGGGATATCTTCAAAACCCGACTGGCTGGGATTACTAGGACAGGGTTTAGAACCAGTGATCTAAATTATGTTTTCTATACAAAGCCACATATCCATAGGAACTATCTAATATCAAGGCCCACCTTGATAGTTGGGCTGCTGAGATGTATTAATTTGGTTAAGATGATGACATTACCCAAATAATATATCTTTTCTAGCATTTGCTCTACAACGTACCCAAGGCTCCTTTTCAGAACCTTATGAGGTCGCTCTCATATTTTATTTAGGGGTATGGGACTGAAGGTTCCTTTTTGACGTGGGTGGTAATTTATACCAGAACCCTACTGCTCAACTTCTCATTAATAGATGCCATACGGAACCTTTTTCTCTAAAGAGAGGGACCTGCTAGGGTTGTTCTATGTCCTCTCTCCTGTTTCTGCTCTCTTCAGAGCCTCTGGCTATCAAGATATGTAATTCAGGAACATTGTGGGGTATTATTGTGGGAGGGGCGGAGTGCATGATAACTATGTTCACAGATGATATGCTCCTCTTTCTTGGAGATGTCGGTGTCACTCTTCCTTGCCTGATCGCACTGATTAGAACCTTTGGCTCCTTCTTAGGATTATGCATTAACTTTACTAAATCTGAGGCTATTCCAGTGTCCCAGTCTTGTTTTCCTCTCTCCAGTACTATTTTCCCGCTACATTGTGCACATTTGGAACTGAAATATTTGGGTGTTTATCTTAGTGCTGACTGGGCACGGGGAGGGGTGTTTATCTTAGTGGAATTTCCTGGATAAATTGGATGCTCTAAAAATTTTCTGTAACAAATGGAAAGATCTACCTCTTTCTTTACTGAGGTAGGTGGCGCTGGTCAAGATGGTTCTTCTCCCCAAGCTTCTATATTCTCTGCAAATGGTACCTATGTGGGTGCGTCGCAAAGACGAGAAACTTTATTGCTGTTTGGTGAGCTCTTTCATATGGGCCTCTAAATGAATCTGGATCAACTTTTGGAAGTTAGTTCAGGGGAGGGAGGAAGGAGGGGGGGGTGCTTGAGGTTGCCAGACTTTTGTCTTTATAATGTTGCTACTCTACTGCTATGAATACATGAGCTGCATACCTGGGGAACACGCTATGCGCCCCAAGGTTTATTTGCCCACTGGACTTCCCCATACACTCCTATGGCACGTTTGGGGGTTATGAAATGGTGTACGAAGCCCCCTTTGGCACCAAATCCTTATTTTGATGCCTCCTCGCTGGATCCGACATGCTTCATCCCCTCCCAGCAGCAACTCCGCACTGGGATGGGCCATGGTGCATGCAGCGACTTCCATGCTGCACACAGCTGGTTCACAAGCCTTCCACACCCCCCCCCCCAGACATCAATTCCGGGCCAATGTGGAGTTTCAACTGGGGTGGGGGGAATGAAGCGTGTCGGCTCTGGCTTGGTGGCAGGATTGGCTCCGGGGGTGGGGGATGGTGCAGTGGGCGGGCATACAGGGAGGCAGGGAAGGATTCCCGCCGGCAGCGGCTTCAGTGGGGGGGCAGGTAGGGATCCCTGGCAGTGTACCCCCAACATGCAGCCCGCGTTCCCAAGGGTACACATATTGCATGTTGAGAAGCACTGTCCTAAAGCACTCTCTCTGTAGGAAAGGGGTTCTGAGGGAAACAGAGGCCAAGGAAAGGGTATGGAATGTAAAAGGGAGAACATAGCTGAAACTATAATTGATTCAAAGATAATTTCAGCACATTGATCAGACATTCCTAAGGAAGCTTAGCCAGCCAAAAGGCTGTAGGATCAAAACAAGACTCAGTTAGTAAGGTACTGTCTATTGTAGATTGGCTATCATCTCATGGTCTAGTTATTAATCCCCCCCCCCCCCACAAAGAAAACAAAAACACTACTTGTTGGATTAATGGAATGCTTTCTTCACCTACAGATCCTATTAAATTATTAGATGTTGATTTGACATTTCATTATTTAGGAATCCTTATTGATAATAAACTTTCCTTCAAACAGCAGATTGGCCAGATATTTAAAAAAGGTTATTCCGGCATACACGTATTCGTTGAGTCAGTAAGACCTTAGACTTTGACTCTATTCACACATTAATTCATGCCTTTGTAATATCAAGGCTAAATTATGTGGAATCAATGCAGCATGTTTACATAGGTTGCAGACGTTACAAAATTCAGCAGCTAGGCTTTTATTCAAGGTTAAAGTATATGATCATAAGAACATAAGAACATAAGCAATGCCTCTGCTGGGTCAGACCTGAGGTCCATCATGCCCAGCAGTCCGCTCACGCAACAGCCCAACAGGTCCAGGACCTGTGCAGTAATCCTCTATCTATACCTCTCTATCCCCTTTTCCAGCAGGAAATTGTCCAATCCTTTCTTGAACCCCAGTACCGTACTCTGCCCTATCACGTCCTCTGGAAGCGCATTCTAGGTGTCCACCACACATTGGGTAAAGAAGAACTTCCTAGCATTCATTTTGAATCTGTCCCCTTTCAACTTTTCTGAATGCCTCTTGTTCTTTTTATTATTCGAAAGTTTGAAGAATCTGTCCCTCTCTACTCTCTCTATGCCCTTCATGATCTTGTAAGTCTCTATCATATCCCCTCTAAGTCTCCTCTTCTCCAGTTTCTCCAATCTCTCAGCGTATGAAAGGTTTTCCATCCCCTTTATCAGACGCGTCGCTCTCCTCTGAACCCTCTCGAGTAACGCCATGTCCTTCTTAAGGTACGGCGACCAATATTGGACGCAGTACTCCAGATGTGGACGAACCATCGCCCGATACAATGGCAGGATAACTTCTTTCGTTCTGGTTGTAATACCCTTCTTGATTATGCCTAGCATTCTGTTTGCCTTCTTAGTGGCCGCTGCGCACTGTGCCGTCGGCTTCATTGTCATGTCCACCATTACCCCCAAGTCCCTTTCTTAGGTACTCTCATTTAATAACATCCCTCCCATCGTATAGTTGTACCTCGAGTTTCTTGTTCCCACATGTAATACTTTACATTTCTCAACATTAAACTTCATCTGCCATCTCGTCGCCCATTCCCCTAGTTTGTTCAAGTCCCTTTGCAATTCTTCGCAGTCCTCTTTAGTCCTCTGTTGATAAGTTTACATTCAGCCACTTTCTCGAGTGAAGCTGTCTTCCAGGTACTATCAACATAACCAGCCATGCACTAGCTGGCACTGAAAAACCCAGATATTCAATGCTGGTTGTCAGAAACAACTCAGCATTGAATATCCGGGTTGAACACTGGCAGCAGGCAGTCTAAATGCTGACTTCCTCTGGCTGAATATCAGAGGGGCTACTTTTCTTCACAGACTTTTGACTTTAAATTAACTTACCACAGTGACAGCATCATTCAGCAGAGATTCTCCAAAAACAATGATAAATAGAACGTCATTGACATGGACTTCTTCAAACACGGCAAGAACAGCCACTGGGTCCACTGCAGCTATTAAACTTCCAAATAAGAGAAAGTCTAGCAAATTAATTTCCAAAGGTCCTGGAACAAAATATAGAATATAATGCTTGTAATTAATACCCTGATATTTGAACTCCATGGTTGATGTTGCTTTAAAATATCATCAGTGTCATCTGAAGTTATAAACCAAAAAAGGGGAACCAGTGATTCAAAAACCAAACACAAATAGACTTCTATTGAATCAACTGTGTGAAGAATGCTGAAAGTTACTATGTAAACAATACTTTCTAATAATGTCTTCAACAAAATAGAGGGAAAAAGGAGAAAGGTCCTCAGAATCTCATGAATTTTAAGGCATAAACATACTAGCACTTCAGAGATATGACTAATCATAGGAACTCATGCTACCATTTTAAAAACCCTTACATATGAAGACCCAACAAAATACAAACTCTGTGTAAAAATCTCTAAATAAAATGCATTACTCACTCAGTTGGTTCATCCTTAAATTCAGAGAAATGAAACAATTAAAACAGGTATAACTGTCTATTAAATAACGTGGTCTCATCTTGTGCATCCCAGTCTGTCAGTTGTCATACAGTTTTAAAGCACTGTAGTTTAATCCCGTCAGAGCATCTTGATAGTCTTACTAACAGGGCCTCTTGTTTTGCTGATAACTTCATCAGAGGAACAACCATCACATTATAACAGCTTCATCCAAAGAGAAATAATGGCTCGCAAGTTTTCAAAATGATGCCCCATTATAAATAAGACACCAGAGACAAAACAGACCAATGGTTCTCAAAGAAACTGTGGGTTCCAATCAAACATGCTAAAGATCTCTTTGAAAATAAAAACAAAGTCAAGCACTACAAATGACTTATCCCAGGGGTTCCACCTTTTATAGAATCAGGGCCTTAATGAAAATTGTTTGCAGGGGAGTGTGTGGCACAGTGCTTAGAGTCACCAAAGAAAAAGTTCAACTGGTCTGCAGTAAATGTCAAACAACAAAATCCAAAAAAGAAACTGCACTTGATGCAGGAACTTTATTTAGATCAACAAAAATGCTGTTTTATAGTGGTCCACCTTAATAAGGAAACAGGGACAGTAGTTAGAGTTACAGCTTCAGCACCCTAAGGCTGTGGGTTCAAATCCCACACTGTTCCTTATGACCCTGGGCAAGTCACTTAATCCCCCATTGCCCTAGGTACATTAGATAGAGTGTGAGCCCACCAGAACAGATAGGGAAAAATGCTTGAGTATCTGAATGTAAGCCACTTAGGCTATAAGTGGTATATAAACACTAAATAAATAAATCAATCTATGTTCCTTACCCATTATTCCAGTTTGATATACACCATAGAGAGACAAGCCTGTTGTTGCAGCATTCCATACTGTTCCAATTACAGCATACAATAGGATGGTGCCAAGATTTCCAAAAAATAGTCTGTTTGGCATGAAATATCCTGCATCCAGCACAATAGGGGGCAGCAAGTAGAAGAAAAATACAGTCGGTGTTAGGGTGAAAGAGGCAATGTGGTCTGCTGCCCATACTATTCCACCTAGAAGAAGACCAAGTACAATGAGCAGGCAGCTCTCGGGGACAATAGTTGTGACTTTGTGGGACAAGTGAAACACTGTGAAGAAAAAAAGCAGAAAATCAGAAAGGTTATTATTTAATATTTGACTGTTCTGTAAGTTATACAGGTAAATGGTGGCTCTGAATATTCCCTGCCCATCCCCCTCCCATAAATGCCCTCTAACAATTATGTGCTTATATAGAAGGCTGGTCCCTAGCAGTTGCCATTTTGAATCTGGAATTGGACAGGAGCAGAGAAGGATCATTTATGTTCCTTGCCACTAGATCACCAAGATTCATCTCCAAGTAAGTCAAAGGGGTGGGGGAGAGTCTAGGGGTGGAAGAGGGTTGTGTTGAGGGGCTCAGCAGGATAGGGATCGAGGGCATTGGGAGAATTGATGGGGGACTTGTAGGATCAGAAGAGATGATTGGGGGGCTTGGGGTATCTGGAATGATGATCAGGGGTGAGGGATTGGGAAGTAAAGCTGATTGGTGAGGGGGGGAAGGGAAGAAATGGCCTCTGCAGGTAGCTGTCTATTGGACGTTAGTAATCGAGCAGTGTTACATGCTTAGACTGATAGTGTGGAGACCTAGTTTTTTGTTTCAGTTTCAGACAAAACCAAGTATTAAGTTTTGGCTTTAGCTAAAATGGATCACACAGTTTTAGTAGCAATTTTGGTTTTGGCCAAAACTGAAAAAGCAGTTTTGATCAGTCTTTATAATATATAAAGATAAAACAAAACAAAGAAAATAAAAGTATACCCTTTTTATTAGACTAAGTTAATACATCTTTTAATTATCTTTCAAAGGCAATACCTCCCTTTTTCAGACCAGAAATGAGCAAATTATGACATATCAGAATATATATGTAAAACATGAAAGCATTCCAATGATGGTAAAGGTAGGGGTGGATGGGATTGGGGTGAGAAATCAGAGGGTGACAAAACAGTATAATTTCATGGTAATAGGAAACAGAGATCTTTGTTAAGTCCTGTCTGGTGGGTGTTAAAATATTTCATCATTTTAAATTCCTAAGTTTTATGTTTCTCACTAGTTTTAAAATTTCCTTTTTGTATTCTCATCATAAAGTAATTAATGCAGGGCTCTGGTCTTGCAAAATGCTGCCCTACAGATATGCTATCCTGATTAGTACTGTAGTGTTTAATATGGTATCTGTCTAAGTTCAGTCTTCTCTTAAGCATCGAGTGTCTCTCCAACATAGCATCATCACATTTTTTGCAATTGAATAATATACATTATATTTAAATATTAGCATATGCAGAATCCCTTTATGCTACATATTTTTCCTCACTGAAGTGGAGCCATAGAAATATGATGGCAGATAAAGGCCAAATGGCCCATTTAGTCTGCCCATCCGCAGTAATCATTATCTCTTTCTCTCTCTGAGAGATCCCAAGTGCCTATCCCAGGCCCTCTTAAATTCACACAGTCTCTGCCTCCACCACCTCTTCTGGGAGATTGTTCTACGCATCTACCATCCTTTCTGTAAAAAAGTATTTCCTTAGATTACTCTGGAGCCTATCACCTCTTAACTTCATCCTATGCCCTCTCATTGCAGAGTTAAGAATAGTTGTGGTAGCTTGTCTGGCCAAGAATACAGGGCTCAAGAGGAGAACAGGATAACAAAAGCTCTCTGTCAGAACAGGATAGAGAGGACCTGCATGTAGAGGCTTCCAGGAGAGAATCACCGAGGCAAGAGGTGAGTTGAAGCTGAGCTATAGTACCTGAAAAGAGGATCAAGGTAGCAACGTGGCTCACGCATCTTTGTAAAGGAAGACTATCAAGGTAGGAGGTAACCTTGAATTGTATTTAGAAATTACTTGCTTTTGACATAAGTCCAGAGGAGAAACAAAAAGGTATTACTGTCAACTGCTGATCAATTTGTAAATAGGAACACAACACACTGTTTGAAATGGCTGTATGCACATCCTAGAAGCCTAAGAAATAAAATGGGAGGGTTAGAATATATTGCACTAAATGAAAAAGCATATCTGAGACCTGGAGGAAGGAAGATAACAAATGGGACACTGTCATAATAGGGTACAAGTTATATCACAGTGAAAGGGTAGATCAAATTGGTAGAAGGTTAGCATTATTTGTTAAGGAAGGCCTTGAATTGAATAGACTAAAACTTCTACAGGACAAAAAATATCCCTTGGAATCCCTATGGGTTGAAATTCCATGTGTAAAGGGAAGAAGGTAGGGTTATCAGATGTCTGGGTTTCCCCAGACATGTTCTCTTTTTGAGGGCTCTGTCAGGCATCTGGGTGGCTTTTTTATTTTACTGCTTTTGTCCAGGGAATACTGGACATCTGGTAACCCTACTCTTGAACAATGGCTTTCCCTTTGTTAGGGTCCTGCAGGACTTCCACTGCCTCTGGTGGCCAATTAGAGCCCTCACATGCATCAGCGTGCCCATTAAGACCCCGCCCTGGCCAGGCCCCAGCCACGGCCCAACAGTCTTCTAGACCTCAGCCGGGATCCATTCATATTTCCACTGCTGTAATAGTTTTTGGTTGTCATTGGTGGTCCAGAGTGGAATGTTGCATGGGGAATGTTGCAAATCAAGGACACTGCTATGGGCTGTTGAGGCAGTTCTAGCACAGATCATGCATCCATGTGACAACTTGACCATAGGTCTTAAAATCTTCAAAATAGCATATATCAGCATTATCTATTGAATTCTTTGATTGTACTACACATATTGCAATGTGACAAGAAAATTGATAATTTAGTTTTGAGAACTGCCAAATTAGAATCTTTTCATCTACTGTAGTTAGCTCTTCAGAAGCACTGGCACCACAAAGAAAATTAGAGGTACTGGAAAATTTGTCCAGATCAGTAAATATTAATATTTTGAAATTTCCAAGGATCACTGGACATCGACCAAGAGAAGTTTTACAAAGCTTGACAGAAGTTTTGGGAACAGCTAGATTCTTCAACTGTTTTAAGGTCTTATTATATTCCCACTGTGGCTGTTCTAGAAAACTCGGATGTTTCTCAAAACAATTTAGAATCAGGGGCGCTAGTGAGCACAGATGGGATAGGATGCTCGGTGTGTGAGCTCCAGTAAAAAGTCTCAATCAACACTCGAGAAAACATCTTTAATCGCAAGTGAATCTATAGCAAACCTGGTATTCCATTGCTCATATGGCCATGACAAAACCTAACAAGAGAAAAAGAGTTGAGCCTCCCTCACCTCTGAAAATTAGCTCCGCAAAACCAGATGATCCTGCTTTTTCCACCATCTTGGAAGAGCTCCGCTCGATTCGAGAGTTGTTAGTCAAAAATAAACAGGATGTCAATGATATGAAAGAAGATCTCACCAATATAAAAAGTGAACTCGGCAACATTAAATCAAGAACGGACACTTTAGAAATTAAAGTGCAAGCCTCCGACGAATCGATCAAACAACTACTCAAGCAGGCCACGTGAATCACCTCCCTGAAACGCGCCCTCGAGGACTCCAACAACTATGCACAGAGAAACAGCTTTCACCTCCTCAGGTTGCTGGAGGGCCGTGAGGCATGCGATTTGATCGACTTTCTCGCTGTGTTGATTCCACAAATCCAAATGAATGATGATATAAAGCTGGACTTTGACAGCGCTTATAGAGTGTCGCAGCAGGCTGCCTTTCAAAAGAGGTACCCCCGACCTATCATCGTCACACTATTGCGCTTTAATCAAGTGCTTAAAATCATGCAACATGCCAAACTACATGCTCCGATTATATTTGAAGGGAATAAGCTGCTTATTGTCCCTGACCTTTCTAAAGAAACGGCTAAAAAGAGGAAACTTCTACTATCATACAGGCCCAAGGTGAAATCTATTGGCACCAAATTCAGCATGCTGTATCCGGCTCGCATGCAAGTTACAATCAATAACTCTACAAAGACTTTACTAATCCTGCTGAATTAGCTGAGTTAATTGAAACCATTCATCCTACTAACATAGACAAAACCTGATATATCTGAGTATTCCTGAATGTTATCATCTTGTAAGTACATTGTTGGTGATTGGTATTACTGTATTACTGATAGTGTGCTACCTTTTAGAGAGAGTCTTACATCTAACAATCTCTCTGGTAACTGCTTGTTAGGTTAATCACTGATGGTACTGATGGTGTTTTCTTTTTCTATTTGTTATAACTACCTTTTCACTGGCTGCCACATGGCTAGAGTTTTCTTCCCTGTCAGCTTATTGACCCGGGGGAATATTGGTTTATATACTGTGGCTGATTGTTCTCTTGCTAGTTGTTATGCAATTGCTTTCTGTATATATTCGCATTGTTGTTATTCCTGCTAGGTTAGATAGTCAACAGCATATATTTGTTTGGATGCTTATTATATCTGATATGGAAATCTGGTATGTCTTTTTCCAATGTCTCTGATATGTTTTTCTTTAAATGTAAAGGGTTTCAACAATCCTGTGAAAAGGCGTGAAATACTATGTTATACTGAACTGTACAATACTGATATAGAGGGGCTTAATAAAAAATAACGTCTAAGTCCCCTTTTGGCCTAAGGCCCTAAACATTGAAAGTAGAAGCAGGGAAAATGTCCATTATCAAAAAAAACGTCCAAAAGGAGGTTTTTTTTTTATAATGGCCTGCCTCTACGTTCAGCTGTTTAAATGCCCAGACCACCACTACGTCTAAACTTACACCATATAATCAACCTAAAAAAAGCCTATGGCCCAAACGCCCAAAACAAGGGCTTTTAGGCGAAGGAGGGGCCAGTCCTTTGCCTAAAAGCTGGATTCTGTAACCGGTGTCTGTCAAAAAGAATCCCCCCCACCCCAGCAACGATCGGGCCAGGAGGGAGCCCAAGCCCTCCTGGCCCAGTGACTGCCGACACCCCAACAACGATTGGGCCAGGAGGGCCCATGATTTTCTACTGCCCACAGCTACAGCTCTATTGGTCAGAGATTTGGTGCACAATTTGCATGATTCTGCCCATCAGAGATAACTTGTCATATTCAGTGCTAATATTTGGAGAGCACACTATCACTTCTCCTTTGGATAAATATGAGGTAAAATTATTAAAATGTTTGCTCTTAATTGCATTTAAAATTATTTTGACCTGCTGGAAAGATTTTTCAGCTCTCCACTATAATTCATAGTGGAATATATTCTAAATATGAAAAAACTGTTGCTGAAAAAACAAATACATTAACTTCCTTTGATAAAGTGTGGTCAAGAGTTCTTACTTATTGTGAGTTTTAATACACATACTAGTACATATAATGATGCACTCAATCAGTCGTCCCTTTACAATTCTTCTTTGATAAATTTCTGTTGTACTGACTTTAGTCAGCTAACCTACAGGATTTGTTTGTGTATTTTGCTGACTGTTAATTGCAAGTTTTTTTATACTGCTAATGTATTTGGTTGTTATGTTTTTATTGATTATCTGAAATATAATAAAAAAGATTGAACTAAAAAAAGTTAAGGTCTCTTTCTAATGTAACTTTGATAGCTATTTTACTGAAATTGAGAGATTTGGTATGTATTTTAAGTATTGGAATCAGCATTTCCTCGAGTGTAACATTTGGATTTTTCCAGATGCCATCAGAGCAACTACAAAGACAGGAGGAATCAATATTTTCTATTGAGACCAGGGGTACTTTTGAAATTCCCTTAAAAATGTACAGTGTGGTATGAGAAAATTAAGTCTACCCCTGTTGAATATTAGTGAGAAAGATTTGCATGAAGTTGAAGAAGTGCATGCAAATTTCTCTCCTGACTATTCCTTATGGATATCCTGAAAACTTGACTGGCTGAGGTGCTTCCAGGACCAGGTTTGAAAACCACTGTGCATAGAATAGCCATACTGGGTCAGACCAATGGTCTATCTAGCACAGTATTCTGTTTCCAGCAGTGGCCAATCCAGGTCACAAGTAACTGGCAGAAACCCAAATAGTAGCAACATTCCATTCTACCAATCCCAGGGAAAACAGTGGCTTTCCCTATGTCTATTTCAATACAGGCAGTCCCCGTTTTACGAACATCTGCCATGCGATGGACTTGTACTTACAAACAGGGATCATGTTCTGTCTTTGGTGTTCCAACACGCCCCAATATCTCCCTCCCCAGTCCCAATGCACCCCTCTCCCTCCCTCCCAACAAGCCCCCTCTCTCCCTCCCTCCATTCTGTGCCCCAAGTATGTGCCTCCCTCCAGCAGGAGGCACATAATTGAGGCACAGAATGGAGGGAGGGAATGATAGGGGCATGTTGGTACTCGGGAGGGAGGGAGCACAAACTGGCAAAGGATGGAAGGAAGGAGGGAGAGGCATGAACTTGGGACACAGAATGGAGGAAGGGAGGGGGGAGGGGAGAATGAGCCATAGGATGGAATGAGGAGAGAGTGAGGGAAAGAGGTGCTGAGTTGGGGGAGGGAATAGAAAGGGAGAATTGAGTGCTTGAGTGAGAGGGAAAGAAAGATAATGCACATGGAGAGATGAAGAAAGAGGACAATTGGGTATAGGGAGGGAGAGAGAATTATTGGACATGGTAGTGAGAGAGGAGTGAGGTAAAGATACAAGGGGAAGAGAGATGAGAGGCAGTAAGGTTGGATGTGGAGGTGGAGAAGGAACAGTGGGATGGATGAGAACGGATGTAAGAGGGGCCTCAAAGAGGTGGAGAAGGTGGGAAGAATACTAGGATCTCAGTTACATACAAATTCAACTTAAGAATGGTTTAAAAAAAATGGAACCCGTTCTTAACCTGTAGAAGATTATGGACTGTTCCTCAAGGAACTTGTCCAAACATTTCTTAAAACCAGCTATGCTAACCGTTGTCATCGCATGAAAGAATGTTTCCTCCTACTTGTTTTAAAGGAATTTCTATGTAATTTCATTCATTGTGCCCTGGTCTTTGTACTTTTTGAAAGAGTGAAAAATTACCAGTTACCAGGATCTTCCTTTGAAGGACTATAGTAAAGAAGCCAGACCCCAAATGGTACAGTGCCTAGGTTGCATTTCTAATTTATAACTCATCATTATTCTCTAAGAGTCATGAGCTGGTTCTTTTTTTTTTTTGTGAAAACCTCCTACAGCAGAGCTCTTTAAAAAGATGAAATTCTGCTGTTTCCCTATTGTTTTGCTATTATTTTATATGAAATGTTTATCTGTATGTGTTCTGTTGCATGTACAGCCCAGACACAGCAGGTGGCAGCATCGAGATGACTGACTGCATATTAATGTTGAAGGGCCTGATATTCAGACTAGAAAATGACATGGGGACAAATTATTCCCTGTCCCTGTGGGAACTCATTTTCCTGTCCCGTCCCTCCGAGTTCTTTTCCTGTCCCTGCCCTATTCCTGCAAGCTCTGTCCTCATCTGCACAAGCTTCAAACACTTTAAAATCATACGTGTTCGAGGCTTGTGCGGCTAAGGCAGAGCTTACAGGAATGGGGCAGGGACAGTGACAAAACTCACAGGGACAAGACAGGGAAATTGAGTCCAGTGCCATTCTCTCATGGATGGTGGCAAACTAAGAAATTCAGCCAGCATTGCATTTCTGAGGTTTTCTTGGTTGCTAGAAACAGCTGGTTAAGCCGATATTCAATGGCTGGCCAGCTAAGTTATAGCTGCCAAAAGATAGACCTGCTATTTATGCAGCTTTATTTGGCTGCTAAACTTAGCTGGACAGTCAATTAATATAGGTGCTAACCAGCAATGTCATGTGACACAGCCAGTGCCTGAGCTAGCTGCTTGTGATTGCCCAGGAAGTCCTATCTCTCTCCCTCCCTCCCTCTCTCTCTCTCTTTATATATATATATATATATATATATATATATATATATATATATATATATATAAATTCTTTATTCATTTTCAAATAAATATAACACTTAATAATCATCAATGGTACAAATAACACACTCTTATCTCCCACCCTTCCCACCCTTTCTTATCATATAATCAATACCTTATACAATATCAGGATATATTGTAAACGCTACTACCAAGGACAATATATTGAGAACATGATGGGAGACTACATCTGGGGGCTGATTCGTGAAAGTGACTTACTGTATAATAGCAAATCTTGAAGAACAACTCGCTTCTAAATCGTCTGTGGTCATCTTTATCAAGCAACTGCACTGGCTACCTATCCCGTCACAAATAATCTTCAAAACTTCATGCATTATTCACCGTATACTTTACGGAAACTCCGCGGCACCTCTCATCCAGCTCTTCTCCAAGGCATGGTCTACTTCCCGCAGAACCCTCAACAGAATAATTCTAAATCTTCCTTCCACAAAAAAATCTACAATAAAAGCGTGTTTTTCACTCCATGTTCACCTTTCTAGGTGTAGAAACTTGGAATAATCTTACTGAAATGGCCAGGACGGAACCTAACCACATCAAATTCCAGAAGAAACTGAAAATTCATCTATTTGACACCTAATCACTTGTATCCTCTTCTTCTCCTGTATCTTCCTGCCCTCCATTGTCCTCCCTACCCTCTTCTAACCCCTTCCTCCTTAATGTCGCCAAGAACTTGTATAGTTATGTGCGACGCACAAATGGAAGAAATAAATAAATCTTATATATAGCTTCAATATAAATACATATTAATTGTGATTCATATGTTGCTTTTTATATCTTTACTAGTGTTTAAGCCCGTTACATTAACGGTGCTAGAATAGATGTGGAAAGTTTTAGCACAATGGGGGGCTGAGGCAATTCTTTCTTTGCTTCCTGCTCCCCCTGTCAAGCAGCACCCCTTCCCTGCTTCCCCTGTCCAGCAGTAGCCCTTCTCCCTTCCTTTTACCTCCCCCCTGTCCAGCAGCACCCCTTCCCTGCTCCCCCTGTCCAGCAGTAGCCCTTCTCCCTTCCTTTTACCTCCCCCCTGTCCAGCAGCACCCCTTCCCTGCTTCCCCTGTCCAGCAGTAGCCCTTCTCCCTTCCTTTTACCTCCCCCCTGTCCAGCAGCACCCCTTCCTTGCTCCCCCTATCCAGCAGTAGCCCTTCTCCCTTCCTTTTACCTCCCCCCTGTGCAACAGCACCCCTTCCTTGCTCCCCCTATCCAGCAGTAGCCCTTCTCCCTTCCTTTTACCTCCCCCCTGTCCAGCAGCACCCCTTCCTTGCTCCCCCTATCCAGCAGTAGCCCTTCTCCCTTCCTTTTACCTCCCCCCTGTGCAACAGCAGCATTTTTCTTTCCCCCTCCCCCTTCCCTGGTCTTCCTTCTCCCTCTTTCACTCTGTCTCCCCCAAAGTGTGCTGCAGCAGAATTCCCCCATGGTCTAACACAGCCATCAGCAGCATTTCTCATTCTCTCTCAACCCCCCCCCCCCTCCACCTCCCGGGTCTCACACAGCTGTCAGCAGCGCAGAATTCAGAACTCGCTGCTCCTGTTTGCTTCGGGCCTTCGTTGCTTCTGGGTCCCACCTACTTTCTGTTTCCGAGAAGGCAGGACCCGGCAGCAAGGAAGGCCCATAGCAAACAGGAGCAGCGAGTTGAAGCCTTCCTCCCTGCCCTATCTTCCACCAATGCTGCCCTAGCCAGGAAGCGACTTTGCCCATTCTCCGGGGGCTCTAACACTGTGTTCGTTGGCTTCGTTTCTCCTCCCTCCCCCCTCTCCAGTTTCGGAGGAACTGGGTCGGGAAGCCAGCAAGCACAGCGTAGTCAGAAGTCAGCCAGTGTCAGAGATCAGGAAATCATCTGAGGCAGGCATTACGCATGCGCGGGCATGGCACCACAGATCACAGACCCACCATGTTTGAAGTGTGCATGCGCGTTAAGGTTTTTATTATTATTAATAAGAATGAAAAAATGAAAATTCAGCGTTTTCATGTTTTAAATAGGTATATTGCAAAATTTAACTATCCTGGTCACACATGCAAAGTTTTATAGAAATAACTGACATTTTCTATACTTTTTAGGCATGAGCAATTCGAAAATTACATTTACTGCCCAGGAACAAAAATTGTGTTACATAGTTACTTGTTTAATAAGGTTCTATTGCAACCAGATTGTGTCTTTTTTTGGAATAACTATTACTCACTCATATTCATTTACACTTGTGACTGTCACTGCATCCAACCTAGTCTTTTTCATGAGTACCTCTTGATATACATTTTCCATATTATAAGCATTAGTTTATATAGTTATGAGCAATAAAGTTTTGATGTAGGATCAAAAAGGGAAGATGTTAACTGAGATACAGTGGCAGCCATGATTTTACTCTGATGCTCAGATTATTTGTACATTACATTAGACTATAAATTTCATATACTCAACCTGCAGTCATGAGCACCTATCCTAGAACTACCGTTTGTGATTGCATAAGATAGTTGTTTGAAGGCACTCTCAAATTCTCAACTAGCTAATGTATCTTAAAATAAACTGGTCTGGGCTTAGTTTAATCCAGTTTCTGAAGACTGTTCCTTTCCATAATCAGCACTTAAAATGCACACAACTTTTTTAATGAGCTCATTGAAATGAAGAAACTTTTCTCTCGGTGACTGAATTAACAACTAAAAGGTTTGCTGACAGTTAAAAAGTGACCAGTATTTAGAAAAAAAGCAGGTCAAGGTTTCTACTTAGCATGCACTGAAGGACAACATGTTCAATTCTACTAAGTGACCAATGGCAAGAAATGGAGTAATCCATTGTATATTTATTCATAATTTGACTAGTACCATCATATAAAAGTTTACTTTAATGGGTGATAAAAATGAAAACCTCTTGGGGTTCTCTATTTGCAATGTTGTGGAACCTACTAAATGAATGAATACATGAAGATTTGAAGGCAACAGCATTTTAAAAATGGGATATATTAGTTTTAGGGTGTATAAAATTATTCATGGCACAAAATGGTCAGGGATAGAGGGGATTCAAATCCTTAACATCATAATTGACTATGTAGAAAATGATTTTCTGCAAAAACCCATTCGGAGATCAGCGCGGGCCCAGGGAGGAGCCCACGGAGGGCTTGCTCCTGATCCCTACACTTCTGGCCTGTGCGTCTGCTGGTTGGGAAAATGAGAGCCGTCTAAGCAGGGAGGAATTTAAAAAAGTACCGAAGGGATATGAATAAAGGTATGGGGGGGGGGGATGATTAAAAAAGATACTGGGGTGATATGTGGGGGGATGATTTAAAGTACTGGGGGGCACATGGGGGATGATTTAAGGACATGGGATTATTTAAGGTACTGGGGGCATGTGGGGATATGGGGGATGATTTAAGGTACCGGGGGGCACATGGGGGATGATTTAAGGACATAGGATGATTTAAGGTACTTGGGGGGCATGTGGTTGTATAGGGGGGATGATTTAAGGTACTGGAGGGTATGTGGGGTGTATGGGAACTGCCTGCCTGCCTGCCACTAGGCCTGCCTGCCTGTCATTAGGCCAGCCTGCCTGCCTGTCACTAGGCCACTATGCCTGCCTGCTCTGTGCCCTGTCTTGGCCTACCACTAAACCACCAGAGGGTGGGGGGGGGGGGGGGACAGGGTGCAGAGCCTGGCAGGGAGAATTTGGGTCAGAATGTTTTTTTCTTGTTTTCCTCCTCTAAATTTAGGGTGCGTCTCATGGTCAGGTGCGTCTTATGGAGTGAAAAATACGGTACAATGGCAAATCCATCCATAAAACCATAGTAAATTGCATCTCTCCCTCCATTACTTTCTCTTTTGTTTTCCCTTATTCCCTTGTACACCACAAGGTCAAGGCAAGGCAAACCACATGCATACTTACTTTGTCCTTTGTTGCTCCTTCCTATCTTTCACCACATTGATCCCAACTTTGCTCCCTCCAAGCTTTTCTCTGGCAATGTGCTTTCTCACAAGGGTTCTTTCTTTCTTTATATAGTTCCTTTATTAATTATCTAGATTCCTAATAAGCAATGTACAAAGAACCTGGCATCGCCTTCTCACAAACCCTTATGCTTCTGTGGCCTCTACATACACACATAGCTGTCCATTCAGTCACTGTTGCTCCCCTCTTCCACAATATTAGGCCATCTACCCTGCTCTAGAATATTTACACTATAATCCCTGATTTCAATTTCTCCTTCTGAAAAGATTCTTTTTAACCATAATTCACTTCTGGTACTAGGTTTTACTTTACATATTTTCCCAACACAACTCAACATTTCATCTCCACTTCCTCTTTCTGTAAAATTTCCAGGCTAAATCTGTATTCTTCCCTTTCACTCACCAGCAAATGCAAACACAGCATGCATACAATTTCACAGTATATGCAGAATACACGTATAGCAACCTGGAGAACAAACATTATACAGAGACCAAACTGAAATGTTTCTTTCTTTCTTTTTTGAAAAATTTTAGTTTTTAGAGGAGATGAGGAAGCCCACTCTTTGGAAGCTGCTTTCAACTCTTAATCTCTACTCACTATCAGATACCTATACCCATTGTATCATTCCTTCTACCAGAATCTCCCCAACCCTGATATGTCCTGTCTGTCTGTCCAAATTAGATTATGCAGGCTGTAAGTCCCAGACTATGCAGCTTTGCATCCTGTATTGTTCTAGAAGTGATATTACCACCACAGGGCCAGATAGAACTAATTCTTTGCACCAGAGAATGTACCTCTGCTGCCTCCTAACTCCTCAGTCTTGGAAGTCTAAAGGACTGCCTCCCACCTTAATTGGGAGAATATTCATGTGTCTGGTAGTTCATGCCAAAAAGGTGTATAGCCAGACTAGGCAACACCCCCACACTACCCAAAAAGCAGAGATGTCTTCCACATCTATTTGGCTTTTGCCCAGAACCTCAGGCACCAGAAAACAGCACTTCCACTTCAGGCAGCATGCAGAAAACAGGAAAGGAAGTGGCTAGAGAAGAAACAAAGTACTGTAATTGTTTTCTCCATGCTGTCTTCTCTCCATTCTTGCTCCTTCTCATCGTGTCAACATGCAGCAATTGTTCTGAATCTGATATGTGGCTGTGGTGGGGACAAGAGCGCTGAAGAAGAAATAATAGGTAACAAAAGATGAGGGGCTGAAGCGGATACATCCCGCTGTTGCCTGAAATTTTAAAACTCTGGTTTCTGACTTGGCTGAGGGCAGAGTAGGGGAGGAGTTAGAAGCAGTGGTTCTAGTGAGCCAGTGGAGTCACATACCATCTTTATTGCTGGTATGAGAGTCCCAGGGTGGGGGCTGCAAAGCAGAGAAATATCCTGCACTATTTCAGGAGGCAGGGGGGAGAGAAGGGATAGAGTGAGTGTGGCAACTGCCCTGAGACAGCCCATTTCTGCCACTTTCCTTCTCTTCCTGAGGTTTGCTTCAGTGAATATGCACTGTTTTGTAAATCTATAGTTCACATATTTTAAAACAAGAAAATTTCCAAATTTATCGATCAAATCTAGTAAATGTGGAATGGTAGACTCAGGATTCCACAAATGAAACAAAATGTCATCTGCATAAGCAGAGACCATATATTCCCGACCTGCATAAGGAATACCCTGTATCTCCTCCGCTTGCTGAATCGCCAATAGCAAAGGTTCCAATACAATATCAAAAAGCAAAGGAGATAATGGACATTCTTGTCTAACTCCCCTCTCCAGACGAAAGCATTCTGAAAAAGTATTATTAATATATAATCTAGCGAAAGGGGAACTATACAAGGTTTGAATTATCTGCATGAATCCAGATCCTATACTAAACCAATCCATTGCCTGATACATGAAGGTCCACTCCACATGATCAAAGGCCTTCTCCGCGTCCAAGGATACAGAGAAGGCTGGATCTTCCATAGCTTTTTTTAAATTTAACATGTGAAAAGCCAATCTGGTGTTGTTTGATGAATGCCTTTGAGCAACGAACCCCGTTTGGTGCATACCTATGATATAAGGGAGAGCCTTGGCCAAGTGCAAAGCCAACAATTTCCCATCTACATTGATCAAAGAAATAGGCCTGTAGTTCGAAACCAACATGGGATCTTTATTTGGCTTCGGTAAAACAATTGTTAAAGATTCTGCCATAGTACCTGAGATGCAACCTTTAGTTAGTTGAGCCTGATATAAATTTAATAAATGAAGTAATAAGGTAATTTGAAATGATTTGTAAAACTCTACAGTGAAACCATCACCACCTGGAGAGAATCCAACTCTAAGGGACTTCAACGCTGTTTGTAATTCTTTCATTGATATAGGCACCTCCAGACTTCCTTTTATATGCTCAGGGATTTTTGGTCCCTTGATCAACTTTAAAAACTCTAACCCTTCAAGTTCTTTATTTGAATAAGGCTCAGAAGAATATAAAGCTTTATAAAAGTTCAGAAATTGTTTTACAATGTTTCCAATTTGATAATGAGTTTCACCTTTCTCATCTTTAATTGCAACAATTTTTACTTTCTTTTTTTTTTTTTTTTTGCTTTAAGATAAAAAAGAAAAGTAAAAATTGTTGTGATTAAAGATGAGAAAGGTGAAACTCATTATCAAAGGGGTGATCTCTGTTTAGGTGAAAAGGTTTGTCATTTTGAAATGCTCTAAGAAACATAGAGAAATAGCCTTGATGAACCTTTTGTGAAGTGGAGCCAAACTTAAACCACTTTTCAACAGTAATATCAATTTATTGCAGGTTTTGCTTAATTAAGTGTAGAACTATTCAGCAGTGGTTGTTACAGAGTAGATCTTTTTCAATAAACTAATTACCAATGCCTCTAACTAGTGTTAAAGGTCAGCAATAACTCTGTGTAGTACTAGATGTAATAGTACAAGCAGCAATACTAATTCAACATAAATAGATAGCCTGGGGTTGCCGTACTCAGTATCAGCTGATCTTGGAATGCAATTTAAAATTTAGCATCACTTAAGACCATTACACATTTTCCAGTTAGTGGTAAATGGAAAATAAAATCCATTAGCCAATAGCCTTTAGAACAAAATAGCAATGCTTCTAATGATGTTTGAAGATTTGTGATCATTGAACAACTTTTAACTGTGATCATTAAACACTTAAATAGGTGCATTTGCAACAATCTGTAACATGTTGAATTGAAATACAAGGAGGTCGGTGAAAGCCCTTTCCATGCAGTTTTGCTATGGATAATCATAACAAACTCCACAGGTAAAAGTTACCCATGAGGATTGCTTGACCCCAGGTAGTTTCATCATTGCCTCTAAAGTATCAAATGCATTATTGATCATAGTACTGTTTCAAGATCTTAAATTCCATTGTTATTGTGAAGAAAACAATTCTTGATGTTTAAACCTGGAGTCTTGCTTATAGGGGGTACCTTTTATATAAGATACCCTTGCAAATGTATAGTTAAATATAAATCTCTGAAGTGGGCATTTGTTGAGCCTTCATACTTAACTGCATTTCTGTTCCTAAAGCGTCTCAAAGGGGTATGAAGTTTATGAACTAAGAACATAAGCAATGCCTCCACTGGGTCAGACCTGAGGTCCATCGTGCCCAGCAGTCCACTCACGCGGCGGCCCCAACAGGTCCAGGACCTGTGCAGTAATCCTCTATCTATACCCTTCTATCCCCTTTTCCAGCAGGAAATTGTCCAATCCTTTCTTGAACCCCAGTACCGTATTCTGCCCTATTACTCCCTCTGGAAGCGCATTCTAGGTTCCACCACACGTTGGGTAAAGAAGAACGTCCTAGCATTCATTTTGAATCTGTCCCTTTCAATTTTTCTGAATGCCCTCTTGTTCTTTTATTTTTTTGAAAGTTTGAAGAATCTGTCCCTCTCCACTCTCTCTATGCCCTTCATGATCTTATAAGTCTCTATCATATCCCCTCTAAGTCTCCTCTTCTCCAGGGAAAAGAGTCCCAATTTCTCCAATCTCTCAGCGTATGAAAGGTTTTCCATACCTTTTATCAGACTTGTCACTCTCCTCTGAGCCCTCTTGAGTAACGCCATATCCTTCTTAAGGTACAGCGACCAATGTTTACAGTACTCCAGATGCGGACGCACCATCGCCCGATACAACGGCAGGATAACTTCTTTCGTTCTGGTAGTGATACCCCTCTTGATTATACCTAGCATTCTATTCGCTCTCTTAGTTGCCGCTGCGCATTGTGCCATCGGCTTTATTGTCATGTCCACCATTACCCCTAAGTCCCTTTCTTGGGTACTCTCCTTCAATTAGTTCTTAGCTAATACACTCCTTCCTCTGTATTCGCAGGGGTTAGGGGCAGAGCTGTATCGTGAATAGGGAAAAATCACAAATAATGTTTTGGGTCGCCTCCCTCCTGCATCTCCAACCTTTCCTGGTGGTCTTGCGGTGACGGGGGGCAGGAGCGATCTTCCTATGCTCCTACTCTGTGCAGAGCCATCATCAAAATGGCTGCCGAGACTATAACGGGAACTCATGGCAGCCATTTTGATGACGGCTCTGCACAGAGCAGGAGCATAAGAAGATGCTCCTGCTGCCCCCCTGTGACTGCTAGACCACCAGGACAACAGCTTAGAACACCAGTATGTGCTATATTCTGCAATACAGGATCAGTTCAGGCAAACAGGATTTTTAGGATTCATTTTGATAATCCCATACAAACCGTGTCAGCTCAGTAACATAACATTGCAGCTTAAACGGCAAACTTGAGTGTAACAGCCCAAAAACTAGCCTGCAAAAAGTAGTCCGGGGAGGTTCGTGAAGTAGTCTGGGGAAGTTCGGGCAGCCTGCAAAAAATCGTGAATAATCGAATTCGTGAGTAGTGAAACCATGAATCCGGAGGGAGAGCTGTACTTTTTTTCTGTACAAGATTAATTCTTGATATTGTATGTTTAAAATTAATAAATAATAAAGAAAAAAAATACATTATTGATCCATAGTACTGTTTCAAGATCTTAAATTCCATTGTTATTGTAATACTCGAGTTCCTATAGCCTGGGAAAGTCTGAAAATAGAAGATAAGCAGGGTCAATTTTGGTTACCAACTGCCCGATATTCAGTGCTTCTGGCCGGTTAAGTAGCGTTATGTCAACTAACCATTTATATTCTGCAGGACATATTTATTTTATTTATTTAAAAATTTCTAACCTGCCTAGACCTAAGCAGTTTACAAAAATACAAACATAATCATCATGTAACCAACATACAAATGAGAGAGATCTGCATATAAAGGAGATGCCAGGCATGCAAATCTGCACCATGCACATTCATTAGGGTTATCCTGAAAACCTGACTGGTCTGGTGGTCCTCCAGTACAGGGTTGGGAACCACTGATCTAGAAGGCTGATAAAGCCTCATCAATTCAGCTGGCTGTCTCTGCTGAATATGCACAGTTAGCAGCTAGCCTACTAGCCATTTTTGTTACATGGCTAATCTGGCTAGCCACGAATAGTCAAGCATTGACCATATAAGTTTAGCAGCCAAATCAGACCACATAAATAGAAAGCCTGTCTTTGGCCACTAATAACTGACCAATGCTGAATATTGACTTAGCCTGTTAAGTAGATAGCAGTCAAAAAAATCTTGATATTCAGTGTTGGTCACTGGAAATGGCCTGACATTGAATATCTGGGCTCACTGCTGACTGAAAGACTTAGCCGGGCTGCTTCCAGTTAACTGAATATTGACCCCCAAATGCCAGTGTAAGTGCCAGCAAAAGGTAAGTATGGTATTACTATTTTTATCTAATATTCAATGCCCAGAAAAAGGCCATGATTATTGCCTTAATCCATCTTCCTCTATTGCTTGTACAGGTACACCACAGACTTTTCAGCACCCCTGGTTCAAAAACATTGCCGGATTAATCATTTTACCGAACCAACAGAGGTCACCTTTATAGCACACTCTAACCCACTGATTATATACTTCCTGTATGCCTCTAAAGCACCATGAATTGCTGGAACCTTAAATTAAAGAACTAGTAAATGTAAAACAAATATTTAAATGAAATACAGATATAGTACTGACATTTGCATCTCTTTTAGAAGCAATAGCTAGGTTTACATTTAAGCAAAATAAGCTAAGAATCACAGAAAATTGAGATATCACTACCAGCAAGTGCAGTGTAAACAATCCACGTGAGTGCAGCTACACTCAACGCCATCTGTGGGCCATCCAGTAAACTGGTCTGGTGGGCATGGGACTTTGAAGTTCCCGCTTATAATTTTGTCCACACCATAGGAGGTTGCCGGAAAATCGGTGGTGTACCTGTAGTAACTACTTTATTAATCTTGCATTATTTTCAAAATACAATCTGAAGTATCTGTATACTTTTTTTCAAGCACCTGAATTTCTTATAAGGTAGGTCATTAATGAGATATTGATTAAGGGCTCCTTTTACAAAGGTGCACTAAGCGTTTTAGCGCACGCTAACCAGGCGCTAAACGCTAACTCGTGCATGTTAGTCTATGGACACGCTAGCGGTTAGCACGCATGTATATTTAGCGTGTGCTAAAACGCATAGCGCACCTTAGTAAAACAGGGGGTAAATGCCTCACTGAAACCTGCTAAGGACCTAAAGTTAAATGGTACTTCACAACATGGAAAGCGCACCCTAATAAGGAAAATATGAATAAGCACAAGCACTGGCAAGTTAAATGTAAAATACTAATAAGGTAAACCAAGCAAAACTTTTTTTTTTTTTTAAATTTATAACAATTTTATTGATGACGTTATACAAAACTGGGCAAACATCAACCAAACAATACAATGTATGTCATCCAGTTTTTTGGTTGTACTCCCTCCCCTCAGTTACCCCACCCCACTAAAGCTCCCTCACCCCCCACCTTGTCAACTGGGTGGTAACAGGTGGAACAAAAAATATAGGTCCAAAAATTTCATCAATTTCTCCATGAGAAATGATAAAGCGTTACTTTCTGGAGATATTAACAATACCTAAGGATTCTCTACCACCTCTTACAAGGGTATATTATTTGCCTACAAGAAATCAGGATCCTCAAAAGAAAGAAGATGAAGGAAAATCGCAGGAAGTACCCTTGGATGTTTCTACTTTATTGGAACAATCAGATAGAGAATTGGCTACCCCAGCCACTCTCTTACTGACTGTGGCTTTGGCTCCAGATAGAGACTGGATCCTTAAACTTTTCTTTAAAAATAGATCTAAGGACTTCCTGGGTCTTCATATTCAAATATTTCCTGATGTCTCGAGGGAGACTCAGAAGAGAAGAAAGGAATTCCTAATGTTGAAACCAGGTGTGACCCGGCTCACTTGATTGCTTTTCTCTCTCTGAAGCGTCTTGAGTGTGAGATACCATCTGCATCCAAATGATAATTAGCTCTGCGTCAGCACAGATTAAGTGAAATTTCTTTGTAAAGTTATTCTTTAAATTTAATTATTCTTTTCGTTAATCTTGGATCTAAATAGAGGACTAGTGTGTGATTAAGATGAGAAGTGTGTTTTTTTCCCTTTATACTTTGATTCATTATTAGGATTGAAAGTAAACCTAAATATTATATTTTCTTGATCATACTTTCTGTACAAGTTGTGATGCTTGATAAAAATGTAAAAATCTTATAAATAAATAAAAAAAAATATAGGGGGTTAACAGCACATCTTCAACCCCCATCCCTCAAATCCAACCATAGAAAGAAAAAAAAGAAAAAGAATCCAAGACCCTGGTTTCTTAGGAGTCCTAGAATGCCTATCGGACAAACAACCAAATTATCCACCCAGTCAAACATAGAACATGTCAAGATATACTACAACCACAAGAGAAGAAACAAGATTGGATGTGGTGCTTCACCCCCACCCAGCAAACAGTAAAACTAAATAAAATTAATTAATTAATTAAAAATTAAAAAAAGGAAAAGACCTCTCTGCATCTCTCGTGTTGTCAACAAAAGCTGAGCAACGAACACCAAACAGAGGGTGTTCAATATATCACTATGAGCCCTAGGACTTAAAGACTGAATGTAGTAAAGCCAGATAGACAGAAATAGCTTCGTCCTCATTGCTGACGCAGAGTTAACATGTATGTATAAGTATTGATTTCTTTTTCTGTATAGTTGCCTATAATTCCAATAAAAAGATTTGAACTAAAAACAAAAGAAATAGCTTCGTCTTCTTAGGACTGGTGCGAGCCAATTTATGTTCTAGCAGTAAAAGCGCATGAAGTTGATTGCGCCAGGCCCAGAAAGAGGGCACAGATTCCCCAACCCATACTGACAAGATTTCTTTTTTCCCCAGTAAACCCACTTTCCAAACAGTTTCTGACCTCGCTGGGGGAGACAAAAAGCCTCATATTTATCATATTCCCAACTGCTGATAAGGGAATATGGAAATGCAAGATGCTGGCAACATACTCAACAATTTGTCTCCAAAACCTTTTAATTTTTGGGCAGGTCCAAAAAGCATGAATGAAAGAGTGAGCCTCCAAACTGCATTTCTGATAAAGGGAGGATTCGCTATAACCTGACTTATATAACCGATTATATAACCGGGTGAAATAAGCCCTATGCAAAACTCGAAATTGGCCCTGAAGCGAAATAGGTAAAGGGGCCCAACGAAATAAACACTCCTCCATATAATCAAACACAGCAATATTCATCTCATATAAGGTGGAAACGGAAGCAGTAAATCGGACACCCAAATAACGAAATGAGCCTTTGGCCCAAGGAAACGGAAAATCACTCTCCCAGTCAAGACTTTTAAACACGCACTGTGGAGTCAAAAATGATACTAAGGGCTCCTTTTACAAAGGTGCGCTAAGCGTCTTAGCACGCGCTAACCATGCACTAAATGCTAATGCGTGCATGTTAGTCTATGGGCACGTTAGCGGTTAGCATGTGCGTATATTTAGCGCGCACTAAACGCATAGCGCACCTTAGTAAAACAGGGGTTAAAAAATTTGGTCTAGCACTTTCGAAACAAAAAGCCCATTAGAGAGGCAACTGGACTGCTAAATGACAAATGGATTAAAGGAATCCTCAAGAATAGGGTAATAGCAGAAAAATGTTACGTCTTGGTCTTTACTGAAGACAATATTGGAAATCAATTCTAAACTAGAGACCTTCTTTCCTGATGAATTCATAGCAACTAGAATAAATCAATGTAAATCTATAAGATTTAACAGAGCAAAGTGTAACAAATCATTAAGATGAGTCTCTTTCATTTGAAAGGAAGCTCCAGAATGAGAAGGCTCAGGAGTAATCTAAGGAAATACTTTTTTTATGTGGAATAGTCTCCCGGTAGAGGTGGTGGAGACAAAGACTATGGGCTCTTTTTATGAAGGCGCGTTAGGGCCTTAACGCACGGAATAGCATGCGCTAAAATGCCGCAGGTGCTAGCCGCTACCGCCTCTTCTTGAGCAGGTGAAAAGAACTACAACGACAGCACTGAACTTCAAAAAAGGGAATTAAGATGCCATGAGGAAAATGGTGGGAAAGAAACTCAACGACACCGCATGGAAGGTGGAGTCCGTAGAAAAAGCCTGGACCTTACTCAAGGGCACGGTGCACGAAGCACAAAACCTGTGCGTCCCCACGTTCAGGAAAGGGTGCAATAAAAATAGAACAAAAAACCCAGTGTGGATAGCAAATGCAGTGAAAAAGGCGATAAGTGACAAGAAGGCATCATTCAAAAAATGGAAAAAGGACAAATCAGAGGTCAACCAAAAGGAGCAGAAAAAACACCAAAAGGAGTATCACCGAGTGGTTAGGAAAGCAAAAAGAGAATATGCAGAGAGACTGGCGGGGGAAGCAACAAACTTCAAATCATTCTTCAGGTACGTCAAGGGGAAGCAACCAGCAAGGGAGGAAGGGAGACCCTTGGATGATGGAGACAGAAAGGGAGTGGTAAAAGAGGAAAAGGAGATAGCTGACAGGCTAAATGAGTTCTTCACTTCAGTTTTCACGAGGGAGGACACAACCAACATTCCGGAACCCAAGGAGATCGTAAAAGGAGATCAGGATGAAAATCTGGTCCAACTAGAGGTGAGCAAAGTGGATGTCCTCAGGCAGATAGACAGGCTAAAGAGCGACAAATCGCCAGGTCCGGACGGCATTCACCCAAGGGTACTCAAGGAACTAAGGAACGAAATAGCTGAGCCACTTAGACAAATATGCAACCTATCCTTAAAAACTGGAGAGATTCCGGAAGACTGGAAAATAGCAAATGTCACGCCCATCTGCAGGAACTTATCTAACTGTGTCTTGAATCCCTGGAGGGTGTTTTCCCCTATAACAGCCTCCGGAAGAGCGTTCCACTTTTCCATCACTCTCTGGGTGAAGAACTTCCTTACTTTTGTATGGAATCAATCCCCTTTTAACTTAAGAGAGTGCCCTCTCGTTCTCCCCACCTTGGAGAGGGTGAACAACCTGTCTTTATCTACTAAGTCTATTCCCTTCAGTATCTTAAATGTTTCTATCATATCCCCTCTCAGTCTCCTCTTTTCAAGGGAGAAGAGGCCCAGTTTCTCTAATCTCTCACGGCAACTCCTCCAGCCCCTTAACCATTTTAGTCACTCTTCTCTGGACTCTTTCGAGCAGTACCGTGTCCTTCTTCATGTACGGCGACCAGTGCTGGACGCAGTATTCCACGTGAGGGCATACCATGGCCCAGTAGAGCGGAATGATAACCTTCTCCGATCTGTTCATGATCCCGTTCTTAATCATTCCTAGCATTCTGTTCGACCTTTTTGCTGCCGCCGCACATTGCGCGGACAGCTTCATCCACTTGTCGACCAGTACTCCCAAGTCTCTCTCTCCTGGGGGGGTCTCTCCAAGTACCGCCCCTGACATCCTGTATTCGTGTATAAGATTTTTGTTACCGACATGCATCACCTTACACTTATGCACGTTGAACCTCATTTGCCATGTCGCAGCCCATTTCTCGAGCTTGTTTATGTCACATTGCAGATCTTCACAGTCCTCCTGTGTCTTCACTACTCTGGATAACTTTGTATTGTCCGCAAATTTAATCACTTCACTCATCGTACTAATTTCCAGATCGTTTATAAATATGTTGAAGAGCACGGGTCCAAGCACCAAACCCTGTGGCACTCCACTCGTGACACTTTTCCAGTCCAAGTATTGTCCATTTACCCCCACTCTCTGTTTCCTATCCGCCAACCAGTTTTTAATCTACGTGAGTATTTCATCCTCGATTCCATGGCTCGCAATTTTTCGAAGTAGTTGTTCATGAGGAACCTTGTCGAACGCCTTCTGAAAGTCTAGATATACAATGTTGACTGGGTCACCCTTGTCTATCCACCTGTTTACTCCCTCGAAGAAGTGCAGCAAGTTCATCAAGCAAGATCTTCCTTTGCTGAATCCATGCTGGCTGGTCCTCAACAGATTGTATCCATGAAGGTGCTCAATGATGTGATCCTTTATCAGCGCCTCTACCATCTTTCCCAGTACTGAGGTCAGACTCACCGGTCTGTAGTTTCCCGGATCACCCCTCAAACCTTTCTTGAAGATCGGCGTAACATTCGCCACTTTCCAGTCTTCCAGAATCCTCCCCGATTTGATCGACAGATTGGCTATTAGTTGAAGCAGTTCAGCTATAGCCCCTTTCAGTTCCTTGATTACCCTCGGATGGATGCCATCTGGTCCAGGGTATTTATCATTTTTAAACCTATCAATCTGCCTGCATACCTCTTCTAGACTGACCGTCAACCCTGTCAGTTTCCCATCTTCATTTCCCATGTATAGCCTGTCAGCTTCCGGTATGTTGTGTATATCCTCTTCGGTAAACACCAATGCAAAAACTGTATTCAGTTTGTCGGCGATAGCTTTGTCCTCCTTTAGCACTCCCTTTATTCCATGGTCATCCAACGGCCCCACCACTTCCTTCGCGGGTCGTTACCCCTGAATATATCGAAAGAACAGCTTGAAGTTTTTTGCCTTCTTGGCTATTTTTTCCTCATAGTCTCTTTTGGCCCCTCTTACCACCTTATGGCACCTACTTTGATGCTGTTTGTGCTTTTTCCAGTTTTCGTCTGTTTTTGACCTTTTCCATTCCTTAAACCAAGTCTTTTTGTCTCTGATTGCTTCCTCCACCACTACAGTGAGCCATGCCGGTTCCTTGTTCTTTTTCCTCTTGGATCCTTTGTTGATACGTGGTATATACAGATTATGCGCCTCGGTGACTGTATCCTTAAAAGGGGACCATGCTTGCTCTAGCGTCTTTACAGTGTTTATCCTCTTCTTAATCTTCTTCCTCACCATGAGTCTCATGTAGGGATAGGTAGGTATAAATTAGATTCCATTGAGGAGAGGCAGGGTTGGGTGAAATTTCTGTCCCTATGCATTTCTCTGTTCTGGATATCAGCCTGACTGTTGTATCAGTGTGGAATCTTTCTCCGAGGATAGTTGGTATAAAAAAGATCCTATTAATTAACATATTTCTAGCAAAGGAGATTTCTATACTGTAGAAATGCTTCCACATTTTTGTGTTTTCAGTGCAATAAATTCACTGTAAAGTTTCAGGCACAGAATATCCATCTTCAATTTTCCAGCCAGTGAAGGTGAAAGTGACAAATTCTAGTCTAGCCTGCTAACCCAGGAGGAGCAGTCTAAGGATAACTGAAATTACAGCAATAAACATCAATGAGGAAGATTAAAGTACAACTTTTATGGCAGACAGTCCTCGCTCATGTACTCATAAGTCAGATAACATAAACTCTTCTTTATTATCACACAATTCATTGAAAAATGCCTTGAGCAGTTAGATCTCATTCTTAACATATAGATTACCACACTGTTGTGCCACATCTCACATGTTCTTTCACTTAGGTTTATAAAATAAATTTGGCAAAGAGTTTTTAAATGCATGGTGTGTGTATAAGGGTCATTTGATATACCGCCTTTCTGTGGTAAAAACAAAGTGATTTACATATTATATACAAGTACTTTTTGATTATTCATTTTTCTGTTTTACTGTTTTATCCACCTTTCTCAACAAAGATCCAGAGAGAAGTACAATAATATGACATAATCAATAAAATACAAACATATCCAGCGTATCCATTATTTGTCCCTATTGCCCCCTCCCTATATACAGCATATGCCCCTGTCTCTATGCTTCCCTTATGCCCATCATCTCCCCTGTGTCCATATCCCCCTCCCCAGTGTGGCCATATCCTCCTATTTCCAGCACTGCCCCTCCATGTCCAGCATTGCTCCTGTGTCACTGTCCCTATGCTCCCTACATACCCAGCTTCTCTCCTATGTTTCAAGTTTCAAGTTTATTAGGTGTTTATTTACCGCCTATCAAGATTATCTAAACAGTTTTACAATCAGGCACTCAAGCTTTTTCCCTATCTGTCCAAGTGAGCTCACAATCTATCTAACGTACCTGGGGCTATGGAGGACTGAGTGACTTGCCCAGGGTCACAATCCATATCCCTCCTCATGTTAAACCAAGGCTGTGCAAGAGTTAAAATATGGATGAACTGGGGAGGGGCCTTAGGCCCTGATTGGCCCAGGAGGGACCTTAAGCACCTGGGCCAAGCGGAATCTTAGGCTCAATTTGCAGTGCATTCTGGGACGCACTTGGAGTGGCCTAAGATTCTGATTGGCCAGATCCCTTAGGCCACTCCCCATGGGCCGGCCAACTGGAGGCAGGAAGGATGCCTCCAGCCGGCCAATGATTGATGGTAGGGACATTCTATTGAGGCTGAGGCAGTCCGGGAGGATGGAGGAGGGTCTGGGGAGATGGGCTGGGGGGAGTCTAGCGGGGGGATGCCAGCTATGTTTGAGGGGTGGGGTTTCCGGCAGGAGGGACTGGGCATCCCTCCTGCCGGTGATGTATGAGGGGGGTTCCGGAAGGAGGGAATGGGCATCCTTCCTGCTGGCAATGTATGGGCGGCTGCTAAATTTATTGCAGCAGGGAGATCCCTTGCCGTGATAAGCTCAGCAGCAACCCGATTCTCTAACCGGAACCTGTGACATGGACATTGGTTAGAGAATTGGGTTATTAGGCGGGCTTAGGTGCGATTCTCTATAGGACGTCCCTGTGCAATTCTCAAAAGCCGCCTAGGCGGCTTTTGACACTGGGCGTCCTATACAGAATCCTGGCCTGTATTTGGAACTGGAAACAGGTAGGCCTACTACTACTAATAATAATAATAACAGTTTATATACCGCAGGACCATGAAGTTCTATGCGGTTTACAATGATTGCGAATGTTACAAATTGAGGAGAACTAACAAAGTTAAAGACTAGTGACTGACAGCTCTAGAGATCAGTTATTGTGGGAGAGATTGTGCAAATCAGTACCTAAGCATAAGTAATTGGTCCAGATCTTTACCCCATAATGCTGCCTGATATGAGAAAAGATGTTGATGATGTCTTTTAAATTTACATCCTCCAACTGGTGGAGAAACAAAGTTCAAGTGTGAGCTTCTCTTGTGTCTATTGGTTGAGATCCTGTCAGAATCACCTCCAGTGGTGCTTAGTGATAACAAAGTCCGGTGCTGTCCCTAAACATGCCCACTTCTGAGCTTTGGTATCATTATATGCCACTAGCTTTCAAGGACCTAGATGCACATTTTCAATATTGAGGGGCAGGCAAGCTCTGCAGGACTTGGGGAAAAGGCCAGTTGTTAGGTGATAGTTGAGCCATTGGATTATTTTTCCTATGGTTGTTGGGGTGGCTGCTTTGATCAGGTAAGGCAGGCAGGTGTTGAGGCTGCAGTATGCTTTGAAATAGTTTAGTAGAAGCTGCTTTGTGTCTTTGAATGTAATCTCTTCAAAATCATTCCAAGATCTGTCTGGTGATATTTCCATAGGTGGTTTTGTTGTAGTGGGTCTAACTGGATTGGTGGGGTGTAACCGGTCTTGTGTGGATTGGATCTTTGTTGTAGAATAGTTGACTAGTTCTGGGGCAGTTGGAATAGAGGGGTTGTCACCATTTGTGATCTTGGTTTTCTATGTTGTTTGCCTACATTATATCTAAATCATACGGGAGATTTCTTGGGGTGGGATTAGGGTGGACTTATGATTTGGATATTTGAAAATTGAAGAAAACATTGAAGGCAAAACTTGGACATTTGAGGCAAAACCTGTTTCAATAATGAGTAAGTGCTAAAAGGTGGCCAAACTGACCAGAATATCACAGAATAGTTATGAATAAAACAATACATGCCTGCATGGTAGTTTTAGATGTTATGGCCAGTCCTATCAGACCAGCAAGCAAGTCTCTGGCATAGCCTAGTAGTTGGTGCAGTTGACTGCAGAGAAGGGGACACAAGCCCATATCCCACTCTAAAAAGTACACTTGTGGTGAAAAGTATGAGCCTTCCAAAATCCACCCAAAACCTACAGTACCAACACATAGGTGACACCTGCAGGCATAAGGGTGTGGTGTACATCTGGATCCAGGTTTTGGTTGGGTTTTGGAGGGCTCAGTGTACAGTATAAGGGGGTTATGTTGACATGTGTATCTGGGATCTTTTATGTGACATTCACTAGAGTGACCCTAGGGTGCTTCACTGCTCTGCTGGAATGTCTGTGTGGACTGTCTACTAATAGTATTGGCCCCTCCTACATCCCAATGGCTGTGTTTTTGTGTGTTTTTCATTTGGACAGGTTCAAAAAGATAGACACACTGAGGACAAAAATCTAGGAAATTACCATTTTCTAAACAAAAAGAAAGACATTTTTCTGTTTTGAATATGGTCAAATTCGCTAGTGGATTTTTGAATGTTTTCCACAAATGTCTAAACTCAGATTTGGACAACATATAAAAAATGCCCCTTCACATAACGTTGTAAGTTTATGTGCTTTGAAAATGAGCATCTGAATGTCACACCCTGAAGGTCACTGTACACATATAATGCTCTGCACTATCCATACCATGCCTCCAACACACCACTTTTCCATGCTGGGCTATCTGGATGTAGGTGTATCCAAGTGTAAATAAGGGCATTTCCAAAGTGCTATTTTAACACATGGATGCCATTCATACATAAGCTCATATCATCATTTTCACATGCAAATTCTAAATAAGGGAGGAATTCAAAGTGCGCTAACCATATTAACAAGCGCTAAATGTTAAGATATCCATTTTATTCCTGTGAGGGTCTTATTGTTTAGCGCATGCTACATGTGTTAGTGCCCTTTGATATAATTGTCCAGTATGTCAGCGTTATGTAGGTGATTTTAGTATATATGCTTGTACTCCACCTAAATGAAAGTTGACAGGTAGATTATAAATGTAAGAAAATGAAATGAAAGTGAAACTATCTGCTTGAGAATGCCCATGTGCACATCTTGTAAAAGTAGATACTATCGAACAATGCACCTACTTTATAAGCATGTATAACCACAGTGCAATTTTATAGCGGCCATTTTGAGTGTAAAGCATTTTCCAGATGTAAAGTAAATTTTAGATGCAGAAAATAGCTGCAATAAAATTGTGCATGGGTATAAAAACGCACCCACTTTTATACAGATAGGCATTTCCAGGCTGATGATTCAGCAAAGCTGTGGTGTTAGGGCGTGTGCTTGATCAGAAAATACTTTTTTTAAAAATTTTAAAGCCTAGCCTGGGGTCTCTCAAAGCCACTGATTACATAAAGCTCTGTTTTTCTTAAAAGTTATAGCTATAATACCAATAAATTAAGCAAAATAGCATATTTTATGTTTTCACACTCAGTAATGATACATTGATTTAAAAAAACATTTTATGCCATAAAATCTAGCAGTATTTTAGCCATCTCTCTCCATCAGACAAAGAGAATCTTTCACCTATTGTATTCTTCCTTCCCGACACCCTTTTCTAAAGCAAATTTTATTGTAACTTTGGGCTCCTTTTTACTAAGCCGTGCTAGCGGGGTTAACGCGCGTGACTTTACATCACGCGCTAAGCCCGGCGCTGGCCAAAAACTACCACCTGCTCATGAGGAGGTGATAGTGGCTATCGCGTCCCGCAGTTTAGCGCACGCTATTACGTGTGTTAAACCACTAGCGCGGCTTAGTAAAAGGAGCCCTTTATCTTCCTCCTCCAACTTCCCTCCTGGACTTTTGTCAGTTGTATCTGTTTGTCTCCCCTTCTCAATGTTTTATATTATATCTAATATAATAAAATGGTAGGACGCGCATGCGCACTAAAAAATCGTGTTCCCTGATCCCGTCGTGGAAACACGAGTGCGCATGCGCGCCTACTACGTCACCACAGCCTGCTCAGTCTCCACCTCGCGCCGCTGCAGGCCCCACACTCGCAACTCACACATCCGCTGCAGCCTAGCAACTCCGACCACAACCTTCCCCCCTCAACCGTCTATGCCGGCTCAGGCTCCCGCCACAGTGGAGGGACGAAAAAGCCTATGACCCCCATCTTCAAGGTTTGTCTCCAGCGCCTCTTATTTGCTCTCCGCTCACCTCTCTTCCGTTGACTCCGAGAGGGCCGCAGTGCGACCGTGTGGAAGGAGGGTGGGGGGAGCGAATGGTACGGTCGGATGGGAAGGGAAGCACTTTAGTCCATGGGTGGTGAAGGGAGCGACACTCCACGGTTTGACCGGGCAGGTTGGTTGACGTGTACGGGAGGGGTGGGGGAGGACCGACCAGGGACTTCTGCTAACGGAGCTGGACCCCGCCTGTCGGCAGCGGATCGACCACATGGCAAACGGCAGACAGAGGTGAGGATGGATTGATGGGACATGCTGGACTGTTGGGGGGGATAGACAGAGGGGAGATTCTGCTTTGGTGGGGGTTGGGGAAAGGAAGGGAGGCCTACTGCTGCACAAGGGGAGCAGGAAGAGGTGCTAATGGACAGGGGGGAAAAAGGAAGGAAAGCCTACTGCTGCACAGGGGGATCAGGAAGAGGTGCTGATGGACAGGGGTGGGGGGAAAGTAAGGAAGGGAGGCCTACTGCTGGACAGGGGGATCAGAAAGAGGTGCTGATGGACAGAGGGGAAAAAAAAAGGAAGGGAGGCCTACTGCAGGACAGGGGGAGCATGAAGAGGTGCTGATGGATGGGGGGAAAAAGGAAGGAAAGCCTACTGCTGCACAGGGGGATCAGGAAGAGGTGCTGATGGACAGGAGTGGGGGGAAAGGAAGGAAGGGAGGCCTACTGCTGGACAGGGGGATCAGGAAGAGGTGCTGATGGACAGGGGGGAAAAGGAAGGGAGGCCTACTGCTGGACAGGGGGAGTAGGAGGAGCAGGAAGAGGTGCTGATGGATAGGGGGGAAAAAAAGGAGGCCTACTGCTAGACAGGGGGAGCAGGAAGAGGTGCTGATGGATGGGGGGGAAAGGAAGGGAGGCGTACTGCTGGACAGGGGGAGCAGGAAGAGTTGATGATGGACAGGGGGGAAGTAAACAAGGGAGAAGGTCTGCTGCTGGATAAGGGGAGGTAAAAGGAAGGGAGAATGGACAGGGGGAGCACGCAAGGGGTGGTGATGGACAGCCAAATCAAAGAAAGACAGAAATACAGAAAGCGGCTAAGGAGACAGAGAGAGAAAAAAATAAAGACACACACACACATACATTCTAGCACCCGTTAATGTAACGGACTAAAAAAGACAGAAATACAGAGAGAAAAAGAAATAAAGACAGACACACACACATATATTCTAGCACCCGTTAATGAAACGGGCTATAAGACTAGTTATATTATATTATTTTACATTATTAACCTACTGTAAGTTGTCAAGATACTTGGGATAGACAGTATAACAAGAAATTAATAAACTTGGAAACTTAAATGAACCTTCAATATCTGTACTTTATTGTGGAAAATATCAGAAATTTAACATACTTTGCTAATAGGTAAATACATACGCTTTGGTGTAGTCATCTACCAATGGCATTCCAAACACTCAAGCATTCAATGTCTTCTTGAGATAAGATAAAGCCTGCGATGCTATTCAACTCCTTTCAACAAGGCCTCACACAGCACTAGGTCTGAACGGTGGGCCTGTGGTGAAGTCAGTTATCAGTTGTCACAGTGAAGGTGGTTAATGACACAGCTGAGCAAAGTGATAAACTGATAACTGATTTTGGCACTGGCATCACCACAGACCCAATGAAGCGTGAACAGCATTGTAGGCTTTATCCAAGAAGACATTGAGGGGCTGATTCTGGAAGTGGTGTCTGCCATGGCAGGTACCCACAAAATAGGCGCCTGCTGCATGTCAGTCATGGACAGGCTCTATTTCCAGAATTGCAGTGAGCAGGGACCCTAAGTGCAGGAAATGTAGGCCAGAGTTTAACAGGCCTAGGATCCTGTCAGAATCACTGCCAGTTGCGCTTATTGACAACGAAGTCCGGCGCTGCCCCTAAACATGCCCACTTCTGAGCTTTGATATCATTATATGCCACTAGCTGTCAAGGACCTAGACGCATATTTTCAATATTGAGGGGCAAGCAAGCTCTGCAGGTCTTCAGGCAACTTGCCTGTCCCTAGCAATTGAAATCACTATATTAAAGCACCGCCCCCCTACTGGCAGCAATGCAGTTGGAGGACTCTCACTCAGCTTAGAAGGAACAGTGATAACAATCAAAAACCACCTGAATGTCCATCACTCTGTCTTATAGAATATTTACGGGCAATCTATATGACATAGTGAAGGATATTCAGGTGGGTTCTGATTGTTGTTATTATTTTTGAACACCTGATGTGTTGAATGGTGCATAGAAGGGAACTCTGGCTGTGAGAAATTAAGGCCAGTTATGGGCAGACTTCTATGGCTTGTGTCCCATGTATATCAAGACAGATTAGGATGCATTGGAGAGAGCTTCAACAGCAACTCCAGTAATTGGCAGACTTCTACAATATGTGTACTGTATAAGCAAGATTTTAAAACTGCTTAGATAATCTTGATAGGCAGTTTATAAAAACCTAATAATAAACTGGGATAGGCCGGAGTGGATTTTGATAGCATTTTCCAGTAAATGGATGTAAGGACAGTGTTGGGCATACTTCTATGGTCTATGTCCCAAATATGGCAAAGGAGATATGGATCACATATACAGATTTTATGCAACATTCGTTGTTGGTTTAATCATGAATTGATAAATCCTCTTTTGACTAGCTCCACTCATAAGTAATTCAACTATACCATAACATAACCAAGACAGAATTATAGTTTCAATTGCATTTGTTAGCTAAGTATCACCATATAACACAGTACCCTTTCAGCGTGGCTGTAATCTTTTTTTTTTTTATCAACTTTTTACATACATGCTTCCAATAGATAACATACAGCTTACAAACCATGTGGCAAAAAATACTTGTTTGATGTAACCCAGACTGATAGTATTCAATATGTCAAAAATATGTCTAGATTATATTTTGTTATTCAATTCTTCAAAACCTGACGCCTCAGCCCCACCACTCCGCCGCAATGTTCAATTCAAAAAAGCGGGAAGTTTGATGTGGGAGCCTCATCATTGGCTGTCGGGTTTGTAATGATTTTTACTTTTTTGTTTTTGTTTGCTTTTTCAATTCTATTAAATTTTAAGAACCTTTAAAGAATAAATATTATAAGACTCTTCAATTCTTAATTTTTAAACGTCATAGTAGAAACTCTAAAAGTTGTTTATATACTCATCTCAGCATAAACCCAGGGAGTCAGACCCGACATGTTTCACAAAGATGTGTTTTATCAAGGGTCTCCCAAGGGCGCCGCTGTCATCCGACTCCACATTATTCATGAGAAAAGATGCATCTTTTCTCATGAATAATGTGGAGTCGGATGACAGCGGCGTCCTACAGCTGTCTAATCAACCAAACGGGATGCACGTTTTTTAAAAAAATGCTCCCCAGGCAGGCCACCTATATTGAAGGCGCCTCCGGAAGCCTAGGGAGGCCCGCAAGACACCTAAGCTCACCTAAGGGCCTTAGGCAAACTAGGCGGCCCTACGCACCTCCCTAGTAGAGGAAGAGACACTTAAAATGTAGGCCAGAAAAATGCTGGCCTACATTATAAGTAGGCACGGCCGCTATACTTATCATGGCAAGGGATCTCCCTGCCGCAATAAGTATAGTGGCTGCGGTCGCCTGTTCGATCGCCGGTAGGAGGGTGCCAAACCCCTCCTGCTGTAACGCCGCCCCCCCCCCCAAACTCACAATCGCCGGCAGGAGGGTGTCCAACCCCTCCTACCAGAACGCCGCCCCCCCAAACTCCCAATTGCCGGCAGGAGGATGCCCAACCCCTCCTGCTGGAAAGTCCGACCCCCTCCGGACCCCCCATGCTAACAACCTCCCCCCCATGACTCCCCTAACTTCCCCCCCAACTAACCTCCCCCCCAACTAACCTTTAAATGTTGGTCGGCTGGATGTGTCTTGCTACCGTCCAGCCGACAGGCTCGCCTCGTCGAAATGAGACGGGCCCGCCCCTTCCCGGCCCATCCCCGCTAAGTCTAAGGCCTGATTGGCCCAGGCTCGTAGGCACCTGGGCCAATCAGGCCTTAGGATTAGTGGGGATGGGCGGACCCGCTATGCCTAAGGCCTGATTGGTCCAGGCTTCTAGAGCATGGGCCAATCAGGCAGACTAAGCGGGGATGGGCTGGGAAGGGGCGGGCCAATCTCATTTTGACGAGGCAGGCCTGTCGGCTGGACGGCAGCAAGATCCGTCCAGCCGACCAACATTTAAAGGTTAGTTGGGGGGGAGGTTAGTTGGGGGGGAGATTAGGGGAGTCATGGGGGGGAGGTCGTTAGCATGGGGGGTCCAGAGGGGGTCTGGATTTCTGTCAGGAGGCACCCTCCTGCCAGCGATTGTGAGTTTGGGGGGCGGCGGTCCGGCAGGAGGGGTTGGGCACCCTCCTGCCGGTGATTGTGAGTTTGGGGGGGGCGGTGTTCCGGCAGTAGGGGTTCGGCACCCTCCTGCTGGTGATTGGGAGTTTGGGGGGGCAGCGTTCTGGCAGGAGGGGTTCGGCACCCTCCTGCCAGCGATCGGACAGGCGGCCGCTATACTTATCCCTTGCCGCGATAAGTGTAGCGGCCGCATCTAATCTAACCGGGGTCTCTAACAGGGGTCTGTAACATGGACACCGGTTACAGAATCGAGGTTAGTGTAGGCCAGTTTCTGTATAGGACACCTCTCCCGGGCGTCTTATACAGAATCAGGGCCTAGGTGCTCAAAACTGCCTATTCTACTACAACCTGTTTGATTTTCAAGATCTTCAGACAAAGTGGGCCAGAATACTTAAAGAATAAGTTAGCCCTTTATACACTTTTGAGACATAAGAACATAAGAAGTTGCCTCCGCTAGGTCAGACCAGAGTTCCATCACGCCCAGAAGCCCGCTCCCGAGGCGGCCCATCAGGTCCATGACCTGTAAAGTGATTTTTGTCTGAAACCCTTCATTCCCCTTTTCCCTTCTATCTATTAACCTTCTTAGTCCTATCTCTATCCCTATCTGTATCCCTCAATCCCAGAGTCTTTCAGGAATTTATCCAATCCCTCCTTGAAACCCTGTAATGTACTCTGTCCTATCACATCCTCTGGAAGCGCTTTCCAGGTGTCCACCACCCTCTGAATGAAAAAGAATTTCCTAGCATTGGTTCTGAACTTGTCCCCTTTCAATTTCTCTGAGTGCCTCCTTGTTCTTGTGGTTCCCAATAGGCTGAAGAATCTGTCCCTCTTCACCTTCTCTATGCCTTTCATGATCTTGTATGTCTCTATCATGTCTCCTCTGAGTCTCCGCTTCTCCAGGGAGAAGAGCCCCAGTCTTTCTAACCTGTCTGCGTATGAAAGGTTTTCCATACCTTTTATCATTTTTGTTGCCCTTCTCTGAACCCTCTCAAGTATCGCCATGTCCTTCTTTAGGTACGGCGATCAATATTGGACACAGTACTCCAGGTGCAAGCGCACCATCGCACGATACAGCGGCATGATGACTTCCTTCGCTCTGGTTGTGATACCCTTCTTAATAATACCCAACATTCGGTTTGCTTTCTTTGAGGCTGCTGCGCACTGTGCCGTTGACTTCATTGTTGTATCCACCAGCACACCCAAGTCTTTTTCAAGGTTACTTTCCCCTAGTACTAACCCCCCCATTTTGTAGCTGAACATCGGGGGGGGGGGGGTTTCCCTATATGCATGACCTTGCATATCTCTACATTGAAGTTCATCTGCCATTTGTTCGCCCACTCCTCCAGTTTGTTCAGGTCCCTTTATAGGTCTTCACATTCCTCCACATTCCTACATTGATGTTCATCTGCCATTTGTTCGCCCACTCCTCCAGTTTGTTCACATTCCTCCACATTCTCCACATTCCTCCACATTCCATCACTATTTGTACCCTCAACAAAAGAAATTGTACGATGTGATACCCAGCAGCGAGCCTTCTCAGGAGTAGCCCCTACACTATGGAATTTACTCCCAGAGGAGCTACATCTAGCTTTAGACTAGTAGTAGAAATCTGGAACATTCTTCCGGAGGCTGTTATAGGGGAAAGCACCTTCCAGGAATTCAAGACAAAGTTAGACAAGTTCCTGCTGAACCATAACATACGCAGGAAAGGCTAGACTCAATTAGGGTACTGGTCTTTGATCTAAGGGCCGCCGCAGGAGCGGACTGCTGGGCACGATGGACCACTCGTCCGACCCAGCAGCGGCAATTCTTATGTTCTTAAGCATGCCTATGTGTGTCTCTCTCTCTATGTATGTGTGTATATATATATATATATTATTAAGTTTTAATTTGCTAATTTTGAGTTAACTTTTTGATTTATGTTTATATTTGGTCATTTTACTATTATGTTTTTAAAAAATTGTAAGCTTTATGTTGAACTATACTTGCTGTACACCACCTTGGGTAAATCTTTCCTTAAAGACAGTTAGTAAATCCCAATAAATAGATAAACCTCTCCAGCACTGACAATCTTGTCTTGGTTAGTGTAAGGCATAGACTTCATTAGTAGTGTCCAATAAAGCTGTTATTGCTATTGTGTATTGCAATTGCTTATAGTTTATAACTGACAAACAGTGGTGTACATACCAATAGGCTGGTTGCCATAACTGCAACCCCAGATGTCTTCCTAGGCAACTTCATGAAGATCGTGCATAGATACTATGATAGATTCAAGGGTTGTATAAGTCTTAGATGGCAATTTTTTTTTCCAATGTCTCCTTAAACAACAACTTCTCTAACTTATTAAGCTCTAAACATTGATTTCTGTTTGCATTCCCTTTCCTATAGAAACCCCAAGCCTGAAAGTATTGGAAAAATAAATTTTCTGCATAACAAAGTTTTGCAGATTCTATAATAATAAAGCACCCTCAAGAATCAAGTCTCCAGAGCATATCAGCCCAACCTGCTCCAACATGTTTCAAAGAGATGAAAAAGGCATATGATTTCTGAAATAACTATAGGGGTGAAAAGTTTCCAAGTGGCTTCCCATGTATTTGTTAAAGGTCCCAACAGATCCCTCCTGCTCCATGCCCAGTGCATTAAAAATAGAAAAGGGCACAAAGATTTTTCCATAGGCCTATCATAATGATTTTTCATGGCTTTTAAGGTTGCAAATTTGTAATATTATAATAGGCTGGGAAAATCTAACCCTCCCTTTTCCTGATTATTTATAATGCAGCATAAGCTAATCTTTTCATACACCCCACAAAAATGTTTTCATCATCTTATCAAAGAACACAAACTGTCTCTCTGAAATTCTGAACTAAGGGCTAGATTCACAAAGCAAACCAATCGTGTACCGATTGGTTTGCGACCCCTTAGTGACCAAATTTCCCTCCAGCCCGATTCACTTACCTCTCTGCTGACCATCCTCCAATCCTCACATGCAAATGAGGGCAACGGCATGCAAAGTAGTTAGGGACCCGATTCACAAACCAAAACTCTGCAACACCGACTGGGCTGGCTGATCACAAACAAGCAACTGCTGAGGACTTGTCACTGAAGCCCTTTCCGTCTGCCCTGCGTTCTGCCATATAGTTTGTATCCCAGTAGCACAGTGTCCCAGACATTTTTTTCAGTCTACCATGTTTCCTTGATGCCTATAATGTCAACGTTATCTTTTTGTGCCATCTTATTTCTAAAGCTCCTTGTGTTCGTGTACATACACTTGAGTTTGCGGTCTGTTCCTTAAGTTTGCGGCCACAAAGGAAGTTGTGTTGATTGTCTGTAACCTGCACACAGGTGAACTACTATTCAGGCACTTAGGTCTGGATTCTATATATGGTGCCTAGCTCCTAGGCACCGTTGAGTGCAGTCAATCATCTGCTAGGCGCCATTTAAAGAACTGCATCTAGCGACTCCTAAGCATTCTTAGGCACTAGTAGGAAGGTTTTCTTGGCCTACATGAGCATGACTAAGTAAGACCATGCCCAAACTCTGCTCTGAATCCATCCCTTATCATACCTACTCGCCGATATTTGCCTTAGTGTAGACACCTACCTTGAGGTGGCAGGTGCCTACCGAGTTAGACGCCTACTGGTTAATTAATCTTTTACTGTTTTTAATTGGTTTTTAATGGCACTTTCAATTAGTTGTGCTGATTAAGCCAATTAAGAAAATTAAGTTAGGTGCCTAGGATAGGCTAGACATGTTGTTCTAGGTGCCTAACAGTAGGCATATTTTATAGAATCAGGCCATTGCTGACTACTTTAGCTAGCAAGACATTACGCAACAACAAATGGGCAGGCCCCATTAGAAAAATGCTGGATTCTGCTATTGAACTGGATCCTGATTTTACTACGATCTCTGTTGGCCCTGCCCTTTCTCAGCTCAGCAACGAAATGATCAAAGCAATGGCTATAAAATTGTAACTATCATTAGAACAGATGTCTTACCAAAGGATCTGGCTCTTTTGGAAATAGGACTTGAGTTACATAGTATATGGCTCACAACAGCTCTAAGTTTCATGAGAATATAGATTTACAGGAATACAGTAATCTGAAAAACTTAAGAATGATTGTAGAGTTCTGTGTTGGGGTTTACATGGTAAACTGGTTCAATATGAAAATAAATCGCAATTGGACATAAGGTCCCAGGATTCAACTCTTCCAGCTGCAACTGAACAGTGTGAAGAGGTAAGGAAGGCAGTCATGCCTACAGTGAAAAAGGTCAGCTTGATATAGTTACAGCGAGTCTGTTCTGCAAGCTAAGTTGTGCAGTGAAGAGGGACAGGAAAGAAGAGATGTAGTGGAGAAGACAGTGAAGATCAGAGGTGAATGAGATGAGAAGACATGATTGCAGGGTGAGACCCAGGAAAGCACCATCCATCAACATTAAGACAACTACACTCACCCAGTTACTTGATCGGAACTCTGGAGTCTCTGAGCCTCATCTTACCTATACCATGACACCATGACAACAGCAGAGATCAAGGCATTTCTGAGCAAGCCAATGGTGGTGCCAGACTGGCCATCACACACTCAGGCCAGGATTCTCAAAAACCCACGACAGTCTGCTAATGCAGCCGTTTTGATAGCAAATCGAAAAAAGCAAGACATTCTTAAAAAATCACGCAAGCAAATGAGGTCGGCGGACAGCAGCGAAGATTAGCTAAATTTGCATGTGCCCATCGCTGATGATAACAATGGGCACATTGGCAGAAAAACGCATCAAGAACCCCCCCTCAAAAAAAAAAAACCACAACTACAGCGAGAGAGATACCCACATTCTCCCACTGCCCTGAAATCCTGGCCATGTGCCACCCCCCCTCCCCCTGCAGCAGGAGAGATGCCCACTCTCCAGCTGCCCTGAAATCCCGGCTTGTCCAAGCTTACGGCACAGCAAAATAAAAAGGATGGAGTCTGGAGTTGGCAGTTGAAGAGAAGGACAGAGATAGGAGGAACTTACCAACTGATCATGGGTGGAACACAGGGGGAAATATGGAAATAGAGATAGTGAGCTGAGTGAGTGCATTTGTAGGTCAGTAAGAGGAGTTATAAAAATGCTGACCACCACTGACTGAATATTAGGAGGTCAGCCTAAGTTGTGATGTGCACTCTTTTGAACTGACATGAGAAATTTAAATAACATTTCCCTTGTTTCATAGAAGCAGGAATAAACCCTGAAATGAAGTTTCTTTTCAACATCGTTATATTTCAGCAATTGTTTCTCCAGTGTTAAGAGCTATCAGGTACCAATCAGCCTTGAACATGTGGCCTTCAGGTTGGAAGGCAGCTGGAGTGTTGGAGTAGCCTAGTGAGCAGTAGGCCTATAGCCAGGGTTCAGATCCCACTGCTGCTGCTTGGGATCTTGGACAAATTGCTCAGTTCACCATGGCCAAAGATAGAATGTAAATTCTCTGGGATTGGAAAATACCCATAGTACCTGAATGCAGTTCACCCTGAACTCATCTGAAAAAGGTATAAACTAAAATCAATAGAGATAATCTGCCTCTTAAGAATATACTATATCTAATCCATGTCTAGATGTGTTAGTTTCACTTCCTGATTGGCTCTTTGCTTTCAGTAATTCTTGTGTGCTCTTTTGTGCCGCTTGCACTTCTTGAAAGTCTTATCTTGAGCAATCCTTTTTCTAGTCTAATATTAAAGCTCCAGAAGTCCTTGCTAGGGACTTTGTGATAGAAGGAACCAGCCACAGTAAAGGAACTGAAAAACTCAACTAAATTTGGGTCTAACGTGAAAGAATCCCAAAATGTCAGGTATTTTCTGTTAGGAAATTTCAGCCTCCTCCCCATTAATGGCTATCCCACACAAACCAGCCTTGATCCTCTAGACCACAGGTGTCAAAGTCGGTCCTCGAGGGCCAGAATCCAGTCGGGTTTTCAGGATTTCCCCAATGAATCTGCATGAGATCTATTTGCATGCACTGCTTTCAATGCATATTCATTGGGGAAATCCTGAAAACCCGACTGGATTCCGGCCCTCGAGGAGGGACTTTGACACCCCTGCTCTAGACTTTAGGCTCAAAGAAAGTTACCTTCCTTGAAGAGCAACTGTCCTAAGTGTTAGTTATAGCAAGATTGTTCCTAGCAGCACTTTTTATTTCTGGTAATCTTAGTTCATGTTTCCTGAATAGCCCAGCAGGAACTAGAGAATGACATGGTGAAAAAATTTGTCCCCGTCGCTGCAATGTTACCACAATCTCCATCCCTGTCAGCATGAGCTCCATCTAGGTCATTGATAAATATGTATGTTAAAAAGCAGAGGTCTCAGGCTCAGCAAAGACACCTGGAGAACCCCACTATTTAAAATATAAGCTGGATCAGTGCATTAGAAGCAACACAGAAACAATTGTTCAAGGAGGAAAAGCCTTAGATCCAGACACCACAGGTGCCATTTTTCAAACTATCCCTCCCAATCCCTGAAGCAGCCTTTTGGCGAAATGCTATTTGGCCAACGTCAGATGGGGTAGGAAAAGAAGCTTGCATAGAGCCCGAGATAAGATTACAGCCTGCATAAGAGCCACAGATAAGTTTTTGTAGTTTTGTTGATACAATGCTCCATTTAAGAACTGTTTGAAAGCAGTGTTTATATTTGGTTATGTGAACATTTGACCAGCACTTTGAAAGCACTTTAAAATGTCAGCACTTTAAGAAGCATTCAGCAATGCACTTTTGAATGTTTTTTTGACTGCAGTAACGAATGCAGCTCTTTAAATTCAGCAGCTGTAATACAGGTGGACAGGAGGGTTTATGCCAGTGACGTTAACCAATCCTCTTAAGTTAAAAGAGGTTTTCCCCACAGGATTCTGAGACTTTTCCTCCTTGAACAATTGTTTCTGTGTTGTTTCTGTTGATTCTAATCCACTAATCCAGCTCATATTTTGAGTGATATAATTTCTAGCTGGTATAGGGTTTTGTTTTTTGATTATGAACCCCATTATTTACCCTGGTTCCTGCTGCTACACTCCAGCTCTATGGTCCGGCTATCCAGCTCCTTCAGCCCTAGCTCCGGTTTGTTGTTCAATTCAATCTCATTCTCATTTGGCTTCTTCACTTCCTCTCCTCTCCTTGTCTTCTTCACTGCCACTGCTGCACTTGAAGGTTTTAAATTGATGTGGGCTATGGCACACAATTGGGCCATAGTTACAGGAGGAGGACTCAAGGGGAGGACAAGACCAATTGGGTCCTCTCTTACATGCCGGCAAGGATCAATTGGGTCCTTTCTTACTGCTGGGTCCTCTTTTACACAACGAGTCAAAGGGGAGGAGAAGATGGAGGGTGGACAAGCCTAGCCTAGCACCAACATCTCTACAGTTTAGGTAAGAGAGTGAGAGACAGTTCAGCGGGGAGTGGAGAATTCCGGTTAATAGTTGATTTTATTACTAATTGCAGTAACAAAGCTTTTTACTGTTACTCTGGGCGGTAAAAAGTTTTGCCCCCGCATCAGTGGTGATGCATCAGCAAATTTCACCGTTACCGTGTCATTCTCTAGCAGAAACCACCAGCTCAGAGCAGGCTTAAGCATTTCTGCCCCACCTCTGGGCTTGTTTCCTGTTGCTTCAGTGTAGTTTTTGCCACCTGTGCCCTAAACAAATAAATTTATTATTTTTTTTAAATTAATAAAACAAAAGAGATTTTAAAAAGCCTGAAGACAACACTGCAAACTAAACATAAGAACATAAGAATTGACCCTGCTGGGTCAGACCAGTGGTCCATCGTGCTCAGCAGTCCGCTCCCGCGGTGGCTCCTAGGTCAAAGACCAGTGCCCTAACTGAGACCAACCCTACCTGCGTACGTTCCGGTTCAGCAGGAACTCGTCTAACTTTGTCTTGAATCCCGAGAGAGTGTTTTCCCCTATAACAGCCTCCGGAAGAGCGTTCCAGTTTTCTACCACTCTCTGGGTGAAGAAGAACTTCCTTCCTTTTAACTTTAAAGAGTGCCTTCTCGTTCTTCCTACCTTGGAGAGGGTGAACAACCTGTGTTTATAGATAAACACAGGTTGTTCACCCTCTCCAAGGTAGGGAGAACGAGAAGGCACTCTTTAAAGTTAATACTAAGTCTATTCCCTTCAGTATCTTGAATGTTTCTATCATGTCCCCTCTCAATCTCCTCTTTTCAAGGGAGAAGAGGCCCAGTTTCTCTAATCTCTTGCTGTATGGCAACTCCTCCAGCCCCTTAACCATTTTAGTCGCTCTTCTCTGGACCCTTTTGAGTAGTACTGAAATATCTTATACCTCCATATCTCTATTTGTAAGCCTTCCAGAAACAGGAAAAGACCTCTTGTACCTGCATGTAACTCAGTATGAGTAGGGCTGCTGCAACCCAGCGATAAGCACAGCAGGAGAGGGCCATAGATTGAGGGCACCAAGATCTGCCATGACTCTCTTACCTGTTGCAAACAAAAAGAGAGAAGAACACCTTACCTTAGAGTACAGACAGTCAGACAAAAAAGGCAAGGAAGGTGTCTTTTCAACTGAAAATAAAAGCGGGACACGCTGCTACTCAACTGCACATGTGTCCCCTGAGCAAGGCGTTTTCTTATACGCCAAAACAGGGATCCTTGTTGGGATCACCATTTCAAAAAAAGGTTTTATTTTCAGTTGAAAAGACAACCTCCTTGCATAAGAACATAAGAACATAAGCCGTGCCTCTGCTGGGTCAGACCTGAGGTCCATCATGCCCAGCAATCCGCTCACGCGGTGGCCCATCAGGTCCAGGACCTGTATACTAGCCCTCTATCTATATCCTTCTGTCCCCTTTTCCTTCAGAAAATTGTCCAATCCCTTCTTGAACTCCAATACCGTACCCTGTCCTATCACTCCCTCTGGAAGCGCGTTCCAGGTGTCCACCACCCATTGGGTGAAGAAGAACTAGCTAGCATTGGTTCTGAATCTGTCTCCTTTTAATTTTTTGGAATGCCCTCTTGTTCTTGTAGTTGTCAAAAGTTTGAAGAATCTGTCCCTCTCCACTTTCTCTATGCCCTTTGTGATCTTATAAGTCTCTATCATATCCCCTCTAAGTCTCCGCTTCTCCAGCGAAAAAAGCCCCAGTCTCTCTAATCTTTCAGCGTATGAAAGGCTTTCCATACTTTTTATCAAACGTATTGCTCTCTTCTGAACCCTCTTGAGTATTGCCATATCCTTCTTTAGGTACGGCGACCAATATTGGACGCAGTACTCCAGATGCGGGTGCATCATCGCCCGATACAACGGCAGGATAACTTCTTTCGTTCTGCCTGTAATACCCTTCTTGATTATTCCTAGCATTCTATTTGCTTTCTTAGCAGCCGCTGTACATTGTGCTGATGGCTTCATTGTCATGTCCACTATTACCCCCAAGTCCCTTTCTTGGGAACTCTCACTCAATAACAGCCCTCCCATTGTGTAGCTGTACCTCGGGTTTCTGTTTCCTACGTGTAAGACTTTGCATTTCTCTACATTGAACTTCATCTGCCATCTCATCGCCCACTCACCTAGTTTGTTTAGGTCCCTTTGTAAATCTTCAAAGTCCTCTTTAGTCCTAGCCCCATTGAATAGCTTGGTGTCATCTGCAAATTTTATTACTTCGCTCTTCGTCCCCGTTTCTAGATCATTTATAAATACATTGAATAGCAGCGCTCCAAGCACCGACCCCTGCAGAACACCACTCGTGACCTTCCTCCAGTCCGAGTAGTGGCCCTTCACTCCTACCCTCTGCTTTCTGCCCGCCAACCAATTCCTGATACCATCTGTGTACGTCTCCTTCCACCCCATGGTTCTTTAGTTTCCGAAGTAGATGTTCATGGGGTACCTTGTCAAAGGCCTTTTGGAAGTCTAAGTATACAATGTCTATGGGGTCCCCTTTGTCCATCCGTTTGTTAATTCCTTCGAAGAAGTGCAATAAGTTCGTCAGGCACGAACTTCCCTTGTCTGACTGTCCTCTTCTTACCTATTGCACCATGCTAATAAGTGGTATGGGAGTGTTTAGATTGCAGAGCCTGGGTCAAAATCACCTCCCTTTTGCTGCTGCTGCTGCCACCACTACTGCTGTGCCATCAGATCTGCAGTCGCAATCAATGAAGCATAGGCCATAAGCATTCTGATATGACCGTATGTGTCAGAGAAGGCAGGACCAGCAGGGCCTCATGAGTACATAGATTCAAATGCTCATCAGTGCTTGTGGCTGGTACTTTGTTAATTGCTACCATGGGCCTGGAAGAATGGCAGTGGCAGTTGTGGCAGCAAAAAGGAAGGAACATAGGTTTGAGAGGAAATACTGGACTGGATGGGAATGGAAGAGAGAGATCGAAAACCATGTAGGATTTGTGGAGTGAGAAGTGAGAGAGACAGTGATGCTAGATGGATTATTGGGAGGGGAGGAAAGAGAGAAAAGGTAATGCTGGACTGATGAGAAGGAGGGAAGAGAGTACAGGGCAATGCTGGACAGGGCAGGGGTGAGGGGGTAGTGGACAGGTGGGTGGGTGGGTACAAGGGAGAGAAAAAAGAGGTGATATTGGATGGATGTGTGAGAGGGATAGAGAAAGGAGATGGGAGGAAGAGAAGAGAAGTAGCAGATGATAAACACGAGGAGGGAGGAAGTGGAGGCAAAGATAGAGGATGGTGTTGCAGGGGGTGCAAAAACATTAGCACTAATTCTAACCTTGCGTTACAACTGAAAAAGGTGTGAGCTAAATCTAAAATACTATCGCTTTCCTAATTCATCACATGGCTTTCCTGATAAGACCAAAAGAAAAAGAAGTTTCCAAAGTTACTTCATGTAAAGAGCTGTTACACATTATGGACATAAATTTTAAAAATTCTGAAATATTAAAACTAGCAGATAACCTTTCCTTCTCTAATCAATACCCAGTAAAACACGCCTTGACCTTTCACCATAAACCTTGTTACTGTGAAATGAAATCATTAAAAACTATCATTTGACTAGAAAGGTATTGTTTCATATAAACAATAGAGAAGGTGAGAACCTCAGAATGCAAGGCCACAGATGCCACAATATGAGCTTTGCAGATACACATTATTTTCTTGCACAGCTCACTGTATTGTTTAACAGCACCTATATTATGTTTCAGGTACAAGTATGGACAAGATGATTAGTTTTGGAGGTGCTTTGTTATCGCTTCATACACAGTAGATAGATCCAGCTTCTGTTTTACAGCACACAAGCTGATTTTCAGTGGCTGCGGCTCCTGGTTTAAAGAAGTCGTGGCAGCATTTTATTCATATATTCAGTGGTACTATACATTTAAGAAGAAATGCCTGTGTCATGCTTCAACACAAGTTTGGCATGACTTTTTGGATAACTATTTGTCGGCTTCTGGCCCACTTCAATTGTTCCTTTCATGCAATTGAGAAATGCCAGAAGGGGGAAAAAAACCCAGGCCAAAGGAGATTAACTGCTACAGGAGTGTTTAATGAGGTGTTTTATTCACTTATAGCTTTGAATATCAGGCTCATATTATTTACTGATTTAAGATCTGAATTCCACATTGCAGATGCAAAATTCAGACTAGAGAATGACACGAGGATATATTTGTCCCCGTTCCCACGGGATCTATTTCCATCCCCGTCCTGTCCCCATAAGTTCTGTCTCTGTGCCATCCCTGCAAGCTCTGTCCTCAATTTGCACAAGCCTCAAACACAAATTTGTTCCCGTGTCATTCTCTAATTCAGACTCTCTCTAACTACAGTGATTGTCTTCTTTGTACACCAGGAACAGCATGGGTTTTTCAATTGTCACTTCAAAATAAGCTGCAGAGACAAGCATATAAGAGGTATACAGCTATTGATCCTGCAACTAATAGGTTTGTCAGTTTCTTAAATAAGAAATTTCAAAACAGCCCCTACTGTTATAAATTACAAGGGCTGTTTCTTTCATTTAAAAAAAAAGAATTCAGTGTGTCATATTTATAAAATGGAAAGAACATTAACTATTCAGAAAGGAAATTTTAATAAATTTCAAGATGTGTGGGGGCCATTAACAAATTATTATAATGAATAGGTATTATTTTCCCTAATATGTACAAATGAAAGAATGGGGTGGGGAGGGGGGACTTTATTATATGGTGTATGCGTTATGAGGTATTGAAGGGAAGGGAGGGAAAGGGATAATTCTATATAATTTAAAGAATTGTAGAGTTTCAAGTGATGTATTTAAGTCAAAATGGTGTTATTTTTTGATGCACTCGAAGTAAGTTATAAAAATGAATAAAGAATTTAAAAAAAATAATAAAAATTTAATCATCTTTAGTTCATCTTCAGTTTTCTTTACTGATTTCCTTGGTTTTGACTTTTATTCATTTCATTCAGTCATTAATTTCATTTTAATTTACACTAGATGCTTTTTAGTACTACTTATTATATGACCTGCATTATTATGAAGTTGACAAGTTGTTGTTACAAATGTATTCATTACTCTGCATCTTGTGTCTATGATTTTCGTTAAACAAAAAATTCAATAAAAACTTCGTGAACTTAAAAAAAAAAAGATTTAACAAATTTTTACAAGCATAATATATATGTTTATTAAGAACTTTATATACCGCATAACAGCCAAAAAGGAAATAGGATCTACTAAATATAGCAATTACCAGAAGGAAAACATTTAAATAAGTATGAAAACATAATCCTCACTTTTTACCCAATATTTGGACTCCAACAGTAATTACAAAGGGACACGTTTTTATTTATTTATTTATTTGTCATTTCAAGTTATCATTACATCACAATGATAAGGAAATATTGAAATACCATATTATCAGTCCAAGCTGATCTAAGCAAAAACGCATAAGTAATATTTCATCTCATATAGTCCACAATAGGAGAGGGAGGCAAGAAAAGAGGAAAAACAAACCCTTGGGGCAGGGAAATATCATACAGAACTTTAAGAAAAAGAGCAATTAACATCCTTCCAATCTTTTAATGCCACACACATCATGATTCAATCTGGATGTGTAGAGATTCCTTTACCTTCTAAAAAGAAACCTAAATTGGCAGGTTCAAAAAATACATATTTATTTCCCTGAAGGGAAACAAAATACTTAGGGCTCCTTTTACAAAGGTGTGCTGGCGTTTTTAGCGCACGCACCGGATTAGCATGCGCTAGCTGAAAAATTACCGCCTGCTTAAAAGGAGGTAGTAGCGGCTAGTGCGCGCGGCATTTTAGCGCACACTAAGTATGCGCTAAAATCGCTAGCGCACCTTTGTAAAAGGAGCCGTTAGAGGGAAATCTTAACTGAAAAACTGCCCCTAAAGAAATCACTTTTGCACGATATGATAGAAATATAGTTTGGAGTTCTTATGCTTTCATGTGGACTTCTTAGGACACCAGGCTGCTCAGTGGTACAAATTAATATCTGGATTTATGAATAAAAAACCAAAGACTGGTCTTAGAGACATTTGGAGCATTGAGATTAAGCATCAAATTACTGCCTCTCAATGGCCACGAATTTGGTCTTGGAGGTTGAGATGTACGATGAGACAAACATGGTTTTTTCTGTTGCATAGAGTATTCTGGACCCCTGTTCGTTTACAAAAATTAGATTGCTCTAAGTCTAATAGATGTTGGCATTGTCATCTTGAAGCAGGGACTTTAGATCATTTATTGTTCTATTGTCCATTTATTATGGCTTTCTGGAAATCAATTTGGGGCCACATTAATAGTTTATTAGAAAACCATGTTGCATTATCGTATGATAAAGTACTATTTTGAATGTCTATGAGGGTTAAGAGCCAAATATATTCCAAATAATAAACTCTTACTTATTTTAACAGGAGTCGCCATACAACAAATAACATGTAATTGGAAAAATTGGAATAGATTAAACTACAGTTTTTGGTGGAATTCTGTGTGTCATATTTATAAAATGGAAAGAACATTAGCTATTCAGAAAGGAAATTTTAATAACTTTCAAAATGTGTGGGGGCCATTAACAAATTATTGCAATGAATAAGTATTATTTTTCCTGATTTGTACAAATGTAAGAATGGGGTGGGGGAGGGGGGATTTTATTATATGGTATAAGCATTATGAGATGTTGAAAGGATGGGAGGGAAAGGGATAATTCTATTTAATATGAAGAATTGTAGAATTTCAAGTGATATATTTAAGTTAAAATGGTTGCATCCATTTTGAGACATCAGGGAACATATATACCCTTTCTCCCAAATAGGATACTTGTTTCAAATTAAAGTACAATTTCAGCAACATTTCCTTATCCTAAAGAAACACAAGAGAGACTAATAATGTAGCCCAACCCTGAGAGGAAGAGAGAAAATTCGGTGCACTCTGGTATGAAGGGAAAATACATTCATTAAGTCCTTGTATGATACAGGTGAAGCACAGTAAGTCCTTTGGAGAATACTAAAGGTGAAGAAACCAGACATCAAAATGAGAAAAATCCCCTTTCTCTCCTCCAGCTCTAGCTTACCAGACAGGTGAGGGAAGCCATAAAAGAAAAGAAGGACTCTTTCAAAAAATGGAAACACATGAAAACAACCGAAGCATGGAAAAAACATAAAGATGATCAGAAGAAATGTCACAAGGCGGTGAGGGATGCCAAAAAGGACTATGAGGAAAAAATAGCGCAAGAGGCCAAAAACTTCAAGCCCTTCTTTAGATACGTGAAAGGGAAAAAACCCGCAAAAGAGGCGGTGGGATCCCTGGACGACCAAGGAAGAAAAGGGTACATCAAGGAAGATAAACAAATTGTAGACAAACTAAATTCCTTCTTTGCGTCCGTCTTTACGGAGGAGGATACCGCAAAAATACCAGAAGCAGTGAAAGTGTTTAGTGGAGTAATAGAAGACAGCCTCACCACAGTTGAAGTGGAGTTGGACCAGATATACTACCAGATTGACAAACTTAAAAGTGACAAATCCCCTGGACCGGATGGAATTCACCCGAGAGTCTTAAAGGAATTGAAGGTTGAAATCGGAGAGTTATTGCAAAAGCTTGCCAATCTGACAATCAGAATTGGACAGATACCAGATGACTGGAAGATAGCGAACGTCACGCCAATTTTCAAAAAAGGATCGAGAGGGGAGCCGGGCAACTACAGACCTGTGAGCCTTACGTCTGTCCCTGGAAAGATGGTTGAAGCACTGATCAAGGATAGCATAGTCCGGCACCTAGATACACACGACTTGCTGAAACCCAGTCAACATGGGTTCAGGAAAGGGAAATCATGTTTAACGAATTTACTTCAATTTTTTGAGACCGTGAACAAGCAAATTGATAGTGGAATGCCGGTGGACATAATATATTTGGACTTCTAGAAAGCATTCGACAAAGTTCCACATGAAAGACTTCTCAGGAAACTACAAAGCCATGGAATAGAGGGAGATATACAAAGGTGGATAGGCAAATGGCTGGAAAACAGAAAGCAGAGAGTGGGCATAAATGGGAAGTTCTCAGACTGGGAGAAAGTGACTAGTGGTGTGCCCCAGGGCTCGGTACTTGGGCCGATTCTATTTAATATTTATATCAGTGACCTGGAAGACGGAGTATCCAGTGAGATCATTAAGTTTGCAGACGACACAAAGCTATGCCGGGCAATCAGATCGCAGGAGGATAGTGAGGAACTCCAGAGCGACTTGTATCAGTTAGAGAAATGGGCAGAGCAATGGCAGATGAAGTTCAACGTGGAGAAATGCAAAGTAATGCATTTAGGTAGTAAGAATAAGGAACACGAGTATAGAATGTCAGGCGCAACTCTGGGTAAGAGCGAACAAGAAAAAGACCTGGGTGTACTGATAGATAGGACCCTGAAGCCATCGGCACAATGCGCGGCAGCGGCAAAGAAAGCAAACAGAATGTTAGGCATGATAAAGAAAGGAATCACGAGTAGATCGAAGAAAGTCATAATGCCGCTTTATAGAGCAATGGTCAGACCACACTTGGAATACTGTGTCCAACATTGGTTTCCCAACCTAAAGAAGGATATAAAACTGCTGGAGAGGGTGCAACGAAGCTAATAAGAGGTATGGAGAACTTGGAATATGAGGAACGACTCAAGAAACTGGGACTGTTCTCCCTTGAGAAGAGAAGGCTGCGAGGGGACATGATCGAGACGTTCAAAATGCTGAAAGGCATCGATAAAACAGAGCAGGAAAATAAATTATTTACATTGTCCAATGTGACATGGACAAGAGGACATGGTTTGAAGCTAAAGGGGGACAAGTCCAGGACAAATGTCAGGAAGTTCTGCTTCACACAGCGAGTGGTAGACGCCTGGAATGCTCTCCCAAAGGAGGTTATTAAGGAATCCACTGTGCTAGGATTCAAAGGCAAATTAGATGCACATCTCCTTACGAGAGGCATAGAGGGATATGGGTGACTAAAACTACATCAGGTGTATACCTGACTGGGCCTCCGCGTGTGCGGATCGCCGGACTCGATGGACCATGGGTCTGATCCGGAGATGGCAGTTCTTATGTTCTTATGTTCAATTCAATATGCTGAACTAAAAAGACATTTCTGACTACATTTGCCAGCTGTCACATACTGGTTGGGAAATAACCTACTGAGCTAAGCGAAACTTATGAACAGGAACAAACAAGCAATGCTTAACTCTTTTGCATGGCAGCAGGGCCTCACACCTGTTATGATGAACACATCTCATGGTCAAGAATAGAATTCTCGAGAATTGCATTTAGTAAGACGTGTCTTGTGATAAAAGGGCGGAGGGATGAAGTTCGGAAGTTGCTGATATGGTAGATTAAAGGGACACTTGCGGGAAAAGGATAGGCCTTACAGTAAACTGGACATACGTATAGCGTGACACAAATGTATAAATCAATAAATGAATTTACAGATGTAATGACATGCAAGAAAGGAACCAATAAAGATGTATCGTGATTTAGACCACTTAGAAATGTATAAAAACAGGCATTTAAGAGGAAGTGAACAGAACAGACATCAGAGGATCCTTAGGCCTGAAGATCACATTCTGTTACTCTATATGCTGAATTATTTATTCTTGTAAGCTGTTACTGCTTTGCTAATAAATATCCTTATTGATTGATACCAGTATATAGAGTGTGAGGTCTCTATCTCGGTGTAGGCTCCGACAGCGGCCTAATTCAACCCTCTATTTCAATATCAGATGATTATAATATATCAGATATATCCATCTGATCCCTACCTCCTCCTAGTTCGTCTTTATTTGAAATTTTCTTTAAGTAATAAATTTTTTGTAGTGGAGGGAGATCAGATTCTGATATCTTTAAGATTGTTAACATAAAATTTCTAAAAAGTTCCTGGGGTGACATAAACTTGGCTACTGAAAAATTTTAAAACCTCAAGTTCAAACTTTTCTGTTGATTTTCCAGGTTTTCAATCTTCCTCAGGAACATCATTTTATCTGAAACTGGTTTAGCAATCAAATTCTTAGCCTCAATTGTTTTCTCTAAATTCTTCATTTCTAATTGTTGCTGCTGAAATGATGTCTCCAACAGAGCTATCTTAGAAGTTGAATTTAATGTTATTGCTACAAAGTTGGCACATACCGAGTGCAGGTTCTCCAACGCCGTCCAGATGGATCAAGTGTAACAGCCTGAGGTCTCTCAAGCGGCTTGAGGGGGGAAATAACTGCCAGCTTTTAGTCAGCATTTTCTCCCCACCGCTGCGACTCCACAGCAGGAGTCAGCGTTGATGTTAGGACTTCCGGGTCGACTTCGGGTCTCGGAAGTGTCTCACCCGCTGCACTCGGTGAGCCCTCCAACAGCGACCGGTACTCCAAAGTTCCTCCAGACATTTGGGGCATTTGTGGTCCTCTCGGGCTCAGCGTCAAGTCGCTGTCCAAACTGAGTCCTTCCCCAAACGCAGCAGCAGATCCGCTCAAACTGGTAGGTTGAACTGTAAACGATGTCATTACAGTCTGACGCATAGTAGAGCTAACAGAGGCAGGCAGAGATAATCCCCTCTGTTTCCCAGGTCTTTTGGGCATTGAGTACAGCTAAGAAGCTTTATTTATTCAAAGAAGTTGCCCCGTAGACGGAGAACACTCAGCTGTGTGTACTGCTCACAAAGGGACACTTTTAAAGGCACCCAAAACTTCTTCTATAGGAGTGGCATACAACCACACTGAATAGGAAATTTAATATGTAGAAATGTTTTAAGATGTTAAGGATCACACAATACATATCTAATATTTTGAAATGTCACCAAACACTTAGCAGGAAAACAGAGAAACAATTCTCCACCTTTTTGCATCACACAAGAGTAAAGTTCTATAAAAGACTTTCACCTACACTGTTCAAGAAAACTCCACCTTTTTTATTTCAATTTCCACAAACATTTACATCATAAATGCAAAAGTACAGGCAATGCCGTTGTCCACATCAATGGAGAAAGAGAAGAAAATCTAGGAAAAGAAATCAGGCAATAAAGGAAATAATGTATAATTCCTAATTTCTGTATTTAAGTTTTAAACCTAATTTCCTCACCAGCTAAGGAGTGAAAGGAAGAGGGACAATAACATCCCTTTTTCTCCCTCTCTAGCAAAAGTTGTTCCAATTGAATTGGATCAAAGAAAATGTGTTTTTTTAAATCAGGAAAATTAACCAGAAAAGTAGGGGAACTTTACAAAAAATGTAGCCTCTTATGAAAACAGCAACAAAAGGAACGGAGTGGACAGTGAACCAATTGAAACTTGGAAACGATCACCAGTCAAATTTTATTGTACAATGCTGTGATGAAAGCATAAATGGCTCAACACGAGTTGTGTTTTGTCCAACAGGCCTGCATTAGGAGTCAAACTAAATAAAAATAACAGAATAAACACATATAAAAACAACTAATCAAACCAACTCTGAGGAGTGTAGATTAGAAGGGAAGCCGGCAACAGCTGGTAGGTATCATAGAGGAGAGTGGAGAGACATAAAAAACAAACAAACCCCAAAAAACCAACTAATAAATACATCTATAATATGTACATGTAGAAACTCCTAAAAACACCATAAGATGAACATTTATGCTTTAAAACAATATTTAAACAATAACATACAAAGTTAAAGTAAAATGTAAAAATAAAATCATGAAGAGGTAATAAAACTATATAATGAAATAAAAATGAAAACTAAGGGCTCCTTTTACTAAACCACAGTAGAGCTTCTTACTGAGGGCCAGCAGGTAAATGCTCTGATGCTCATTCAATTCCTATGAGCGTCAGAGCATTTACCTCACTGGCCCATAGTAAGAAGCTCTTCCAGCATAAAGTAACAAGGGGACCAGGGAAAATCTAATTAATTAAAATATATATTAGACCTATAAAAAGTTACTGTTCTGATGTATCAGTACATAAAAGGGGAATGTATTGAAGCATATGTGATACAAATGGTAACTCTGAATGAATACAATACAAATTTGACTGAAATGAAAGTTTTATAAATTGAAAATGACATTTTTAAAAACTGTGTTTGTATATGATAAAACAGTATGGGCCAGATTTAAACATCATCATCGGTAGATGCATAAAAAATGGCCACCGATAACGTGTCAATCACGCAATGGTGCCATCCATAGAATCGCAGCTTCATAAAAGGTAGGCCTTTAAAACTCTGGCCTGCTTTTCCAATGCCTTCCTTTCATGATTGACATGTGACCGGCAGCCATTTTTTAGGTTGCCGCCACTGACGGCACTGTTTATAAAATTCAGCCCATACTATTTTAACATATTCAAACACTGTTTTTTGTTTTTTTTAAAATTCATTTTCAGTTTATAAAACTTTCATTTCAGTCAAATTTTTATTCTATTCATTCAGCGTTAACATTTGTATTACATGAGCTTCAATACCTTTTGTGTACTGATATATCAGAACAGTAAGGGCTCTTTTTACTAAGGTGCGCTAGCGTTTTTAGCGTGCGTACTAGCCAAAACATTACTGCCTGCTTAAAAGGAGGCGGTAGAAGCTAGCACATGCGGCAATTTAGCGTGTGCTATTCCGCACGTTAAGGCCCTAATGCACCTTTGTAAAAGGAGCCCTAAGTTTTTATAGGTCTAATATAAATTTTTATTAAAGAGATGTTCCCTGGTCCCTTTCCTACATTAATTTTCATTTTTGTTATTTAATTGAATAATTTTATGATCTCTTCATTATTTTATTTGACATTTCACTTTACCTTTAAAGATATTTTATTATCTAAATATTGTTTTAAAGCATAAATGTTCATCTTATGTTGTTATAAGCAGTTTCTACATGTACATATTATGGATGTATTTATTAGTAGTTTTTATATGTGTTTATTCTGTTATTTAGTTTGACTTCCAATGCAAATTGGCCAAAACACAACTTGTGTAGAGTTATTTATACTTTTATCACAGCGTTGTCCAAGTTTCCATTGGTTTGAGGTCCGCTCCACTCCTGTTGCTGGTGTCTTATTCATGGAGAGGTTTTGTTCATCTGTTTCTTCTGTCTCTCATGAAAGAGCAGGTGGTTTTAATTGAAAGAAAGCCTTATGGCGCTGTTGAGTGGAATGTGCCACAACAGGAAAAAATTGTAATTTTCAATACAGAAGTTTTATCCTTTTCAGAAAGAAAAATTATCAGAAATGTTATTTTGAGAAGGCTCGAGAAATGCAGTTAATTTAAAGGAAACATCAGGACACCACAATTTTTTACCTTTGAACAAAACCATAATCAATTGGAGAATCAAATTTTTATCAGATTCAAAACAAGACACCAGAAGGGCAGGACTGGGGGATGAGGAGAGAGATTGACTGTTTCCACAAATGGGTTCTTATCTTCTTCCCTGCTTAACCCATTGTGTGAAGAGATTCCCACTATACACTGTGTCTACACTGAGCTTCTTAGTGTGGTCTTCTTGGGATACTTCATATGGATGTCTCCACTAAGTATCTATAGGCAATACATATGCCAACCTTCCTACATTAACCTTCCCCTTGTTCCTCCTACTCTTATCTCCCACAGTGTTGTGGTCTTATATGACCTGTATGCATGTTGCATACTGGGGGGAAGGGCTGAGTGTGCTATAGTGAGAATTATATGATTGGTACCAATCCAAACATGGAACATGTGCACAGCTGGTACAAGGGTAGTGGGTGCCCTAGGCTTTCCTTCTGCCATACACTCCCCTCAGTGACCTTTCATACCTAACGTGACCATTTATTTTTTTCATCAAAAGGGGACATCTATTAACTGTCAGTCCCGCCCCTAATCCCACCCTAGTCCCACCCCAGCCCCACCTCAACCCTTCCCTAGCCCCACCCCCAATCCCATCCCAAAGTTATTCCATTCATTTTTCATGTACACATAATATCTTCATATTAACTCATAACGGTAACCTCAAAATTAAAAAAAACTACAAAGCACACTATACGCAGAGAAAATGTTAATCATCATTTGGGGTTTTCAAAGATGTCAAGGCAAATGACTTTAAAATATGCAATGGCACCTCAGTAACTATAGAAAAATAGACAAATATAGTGCAAAATATAGACAGCAGATATAAATTCTCAAAACTGACAGGTTTTGATCACTAAATTGAAAATAAAATCATTTTTCCTACCTTTGCTGTCTGGTGATTTCATGAGTCTCTGGTTGTGTTTCCTTCTTACTGTGTATCCTTTCTTTCATTTCTTTCTTTCTTTCTGCACTCAGGCCCAACAATTGTCTCTTTCTATTCCCTCCCTCCTTCCTTCCTATGTCCTTAGTGCCCCCAGTGCCTCCTTCCCATATCCATAGTACCCCCAGTGCCTCTGTCCTGTGTCCTTAGTGCCCCAGTGCCTCCTTCCAATGTGCATAGTGCCCCCAGTGCCTCTGTCCATAGTGCCCCCAATGCCTCCTTCCCATGTCCATAGTGTCCCCAGTGCCTGTCCTGTGTCCTTAGTGCCCCCAGTGCCTCCTTCCTATGTCCATAGTGCCCCCAGTGCCTGTCCTGTGTCCTTAGTGCCCACAGTGCCTACTTACCATGTCCATAGTGCCCCCATGCCTCCTTCCCATGCCCATAGTGCCCCCAGTGCCTGTCCTGTGTCCCTAGTGCCCCCAGTGCCTCCTTCCTATGTCTTCTCTTGCCTTTGTCCCTCCTCTCCGAAGCCAGCCTGCCTGCCTACTTCCTTCCCTCTCTCCAGTGCCTGATTCAAACCCCTCTCCACAGATTCAACCCCCCCCCCCGCGATTCAACACTCCCCCCCTCCCCCGCGGATTCAACACTCCCCCCCGTGGATTCAACCCCCCCCACCCGCAGATTCAACCCCCCTGCGGATTCAAACCCCCCTGCCTGCCCGCCTGTGTACCGCCGCTGCCTTCCATTCTGCCTCCCTGCTGTGCCGATTAAAACGTTGGACCGCTGCCGCTGCTTCTTGACTTCTTCCCGACGTCAATTTTGACATTGGAGAGGAAGTTCGGGGCCAGCCAATCGCTGCCTCACTGGCCCGGACTTCCTCTCCGACGTCAAAATTGACATCGGGAAGAAGCCAAGAAGCAGCGGCCCAGCATTTCAATCGGCGCGGTAGGGAGGGAAAGTGATCAGCTGTCTTGGTGCCCCGCGCACAGCTGTCCCTGAAAACGGGACATTTTTGGTGTCCCGAAGCGGTGGGTTGGGACAACGGGACGGTCGGCCCGAAAACGGGACTGTCCCGTTGAAAACGGGACGTATGGTCACCTTATTCATACCTGAAGCTTGCTGCCCCTCTCCAAGATCTGGCTTTTAGTAGTGAAATATCATGCTAATCAAACATGATAGTGACACATAAGTAAATGCATGTGTGGCAGGAATAATTTATGGATTTCCTCGGTCTGGAAACGCTTCTTGCCACCTTCACCATGCTTCTGCCCTAGGTGACTGCCTAGTTCAGCCTAATGATATAGGTGGCCCTGGACATATGCTTTAAGGTGCATCTTACATCTACTACTCCACTGATCATATAGAACTTCTGCTTCATCTACCCTCCCCTACACCTGGTGACAACTGGGTCTTTCTCTACCCCTTCTCCCTCCCTCCCCAGGGCTACTTATGACCAATCATTACATGTTTGTCCTTCAGGTTAGTGCCCTCTTTCTTTCTGCCCTTTTTCCATCCTCCTCTTGTGACAGACTCTGTAAATGGAAAAGAAAGAGAAAATGGATGGGATTTTATGGGTTGAGATGGTATAATCTTATGATTTTTGCTGATGTAGAGGATCTTTATGTTGTGCAAGCCTTGAAATATGTATGTAATGTTGTAAGGCACCTTGGATAAAGGCAGATTAAAAATGTTTTAAATATATAAATAAATAAAACTTGATAAACCGTTTTTCTGAGTGTTTCCTATGTGTAGTGGGTTACGAAGGGTAACTGGAAGCCAAATGCTACCTAGAAGAGCAGTCAGATGACAGACATCTGAGCAGTGGCCCTTGGAATGGGCCTCAAAGTGATGGACTGGGTCAGAAACTGGTTGAATGGAAGGCAACAGAGGGTAGTGGTCAATGGAGATCATTCTGAGGAAAGGGATGTTACCCATGGTATGCCTCTATGTTCGGTTCTTGGGCCAGTTCTTTTTAACATTTTTGTAAGCAATATTGCTGAAGGGCTATCTGGTAAGATTTGCCTCTTTGTGGATTATACCAAAATCTGCAATAGACACCCCTGATAGTATGCAAAATCCTAGTGAAGATTGAGGAATGGTCTGCAATTTGGCAGATAAGATTTCATGCTAAGAAATGCAAGATCATGCATTTGGCTGCAGAAACCCGAGATAACGGTACAGTTTAAGAGGTGAAGAGCTTTTGCGCATGAAAGAGGAGCGGGACTTGGATGTGATAGTATGTGATGATCTTAATGTGGCAAAAACTAGAAGGATGCTAGGAAGAGATATGGCCAGTAGGAAAAAAGTATTGATGCCCCTGTATTAGACTCTGGTGAGATCTCATTTAGATTATTATGTACAGTTCTGAAGACTGCACTTTCAAAAATATATAAACAGAATGGAGTCAGTCCAGAGGAAAGCAACTAAAATGGTTGATGGTCTACTTCAGGAGTGCCCAATACGTCAATCGCGATCAACCGGTCGATTGCTCAGGCAACCCGAGTCGATCGTAGAGCCATGCGGTTTCCGTTCTCTTTTTTTCTCCCTTCTGACTGGCATGTAATTAATCTGCCTCTTGAAGAACGTCAGCCAATCAAAGTGCTGGCAGGGCAGGGTTAGAAGGTCGGCGAGGGATGGATCTTAGCGCCATACTACAGGAGACAGAAGCAGTACAACGCCTGTTGTGGTAAGAGCCAAGGTTGGGAATGGTGCTGCCTGATTCGAATCGATTCACTTCAGGTGAATCAATACGATTTAAACCCACCCCCCAAAAAAATAAATCGGCCTCCCGATTCAGTGACTGACCCTCCCCCTCGCCCCCTAAAGCAGGATCGGCAGCGCTGCCTCTTGATGGCCGGCTGCTGCCGCTTCTGCTTTAGAGGGCAAAGAGTCAGTCGGGAAGTGCTGTGGTGTCTGGCTTTCTCCTGGCCTCCTGCGCATCCCTTTACCTAATTCTAGCAGGGAGCAGCCTGCAGAGAGGATTGCCAGTACTTTAGCGATCCTTGCAGGTTGTCATAGGCCTCAGGAGCTGTCTTCCTTCTGCCGTGGTCCCGCCCCTCCTCTGAGTCAGAGGCAGGGTCATGGCAGAGGGAAGACAGCTCCTGAGGCCTATGGCAACCTGCAAGGATCACTAAAGTACTAGCAATCCTCTCTGCAGGCTGATCTATGCTGGAATTAGGTAAATGGATGTACGGGAGGTCAGGAAGGAACATGCTAAAGGGGGTAGTCTGGGGGGGTAGTCCTTTAGGGGGGGACAGGCATTCAGGGGTGGTGGTGCAGACCTTTGGGGGGGACAGCAGGCCATCAGGGGGGGACAGGCAGGGCTTCAGGGATAGGGTGCAGGCCTTCAGGGGTGGGTGCAGGCCTTCAGGGGGGACAGTGCAGGCCTTCAGGGGGAACAGGCCTTCAGAGGAGGAGGGCCCTGGTGTAGAAGTACATGGAGGGAGGGAAGGAGGGAAGAGGGGTTCAAAGAGACGTGCATATGCCAGACTTTGGTGGGAAGAAATAATGAGTCTAAAAACAGAGGAGAGGGAGAGAGATGGTTGATAATGGGATTTAGGGAGGGAAGGAACAGAAAGGGAGAGAAGTTGGACACAAGGGATGGTGTGGAGGGGGGATAGAGATACTGGATAGGAGGGCAGTTGGGAAAAGAAAGGGAGAGATGGTGGACCCTGGGGTGGTGGGGAAGGAGGGAGAGATGCTGGATGAAAGGGTAGGTGAGAAAAAGTGGATCTGTGGATGGAGATGAAAAAAGGAAAGATGCCAGACTTCCGGGGGAGGGAAGGGAAGCAGAAGGGGAGGACAGAGATAGAAGATGGATGGTTAGCACGGAGAAAGAAGAAAGAAGGAGACCCTGGCAAGTAAGTTATCAGAAGACAACCAGAGCCTGGGACCAACAAGATTTGAATAATGACCAGAAAACAAAGGTAGGAAAAATGATTTTATTTTCTATTTAGTAATCAAAATATGTCCGTTTTAAGAATTTATATCTGCTGTCTATATTTTGCACTATGCCCCCCCCCCACCCCTTTTTACTAAATCGCAATAGTGGTATTTAGTGCAGGGAGCCTATGAGCATCAAGAGCAGCGCAGGGCATTCTGTGCAGCTCCCTGCGCTAAAAAACACTATTGCGGTTTAGTAAAAAGGGAGGGGGTATATTTGTTTATTTTTGCATAGTTGTTACTGAGGTGACATTGCATAAAGTCATCTGCCTTGATCTCTTTGAAAAAAAACGGAATATAATTAACATTTTCTCTGCGTACAGTGTGCTTTGTGTTTTTTAAAATTTTACTGTTGGCAGATCATTTTGACTTGGTCATTTTAAAAGTAGCTTGCAAGCCCAAAAAGTGTGGGCATCCCTGGTCTACGTCATAAGGCGTATGGGGACAGACTTAAAGATTTCAATATATATACTTTGAAGGAAAGGTAGGAGATATGATAAAGATGTTTAAATATCTATGTGGCATAAACACACGAGGCGAGTCTCTTTCAATTGAAAGGAAACTCCAGAGTGAGAGGGCATAGAATATTAAAAGGTGATAGGCTCAGGTATAATCTAAAGAAATACTTTTTTACAGAAATGGTAGCTGTGTGGAATAGTCTTCCAGTAGAGGTGGTAGAGATAAAGACTGTGTCTGAATTTAAGAATATGTGGGCAGGCACGTGAGATGTCTTAGGAAGAAGAGGAGATAGTGGATGCTGAAGATAGGCAGACTGGATAGACCATTTGGCCTTTATCTGCCAACATGTTTCTATGTTTCAGTGCTTCCTGTGTCCTTGCGCTCATACTATGACCAAATATGTGGAATGACTGATTGTGTGTACATCTGCTAACGCTGATGAGCCAGGATTGCCCTTGTAGGGTGCTCCTGGTTCACACACACCCTGGACACAGGTTCTTAACTCTATCACTGTCCCTTTCCACACTGTAGGGTGATGGTACTTTGAGTAGCTCTTGCTGCTATATCCATGGTGCATCTGCTATCGCAAACACTGTATACCAGGGCTGCCCAAGTCTTGTCCTCGAGATCTACTGGCAGGCCAGGTTGTCAGGATATCCACAATGAACATGCATGAGAGAGATTTGCATACCATTTATTGCAAAATTTAAATCTAAACTTTTATATATATGCTGATGATATTTCTATTTTAATTCTTTTAAATGATCAAACTAATGATATTTTAAAACAAATTTCTCATATCATGACCGAGATAGAGCAATGGACAATCAATTTTAAATTGAAACTCAATACAGAAATACTAAATTTTTTCTGGCCAGCCCAAAAGACAAAATAACCAGACCATCGCTTTGTTTAAATGGTCATGACTACCCGATCTCAAAATCTATAAAAATATTGGGAGTCATACTAGATTCACATCTAACTATAGCAGAACATATGAATTTAGTGGTAAAGAAGTGCTTTTTTGCACTATGGAAACTAAAGACCATTAAAAAATACCTTGATCCTCTATCCTTTAGACTATTAGTGCAGGCACTAGTTTTATCCATACTGGATTACTGCAATATTGTTTATTTGGGAGCTCCAAAGAAAATCCTGAGAAAATTGAGCATAGTACAGAATACGGCTGTCCGATTGATATTTGTGTTGAAGAAAAATGACTATATTAGTCCTTACTACCGACTCGGTGGAGGTACGAGTACTATTCAAATTTTCTTGCATCTGTTTTAAGCTGGGTTGAGGATTTGCCCCAACTTATCTTTTATCTCATTTTGTATTATACAGCCCGATGAGGATAACTAGGAATTCCAATCTATTTGCTTATCCAAATATTATTGGCTGCAGATACAAGACTTTTTTGGATAGGACTCTTGCATTTCAAGCAAGTAAGCAACAGTCCTGGTGGGGTAATTGTATTGGTGGAGTTATGCTGTCCTATGGTGCATTTCGAAAAGTAATTAAGTCAGCGTTTGATAAATTCATTTCCTAAATGTGGATATTACTGTTAACAAAATTTTGCATTGCATTGAAACTTGTTGTATTTTAATTATCTGTATTTAGCTGATTGTCCAGCCTTCTTCTGTGTAAACCGCCTACAAATTGTTTGATTATGGTGATATAGAAGAATAAAGTTATGTTATGTTATATAAGAAGGCAGTGCAGGCAAATCTCTCTCATGCATATTCACTGTGGATATCCTGAAAACCTGGCCTGCCAGTAGATCTCGAGGACCGGACTTGGGCAGCCCTGCTGTATACCATCATGAATGGCTAATTTCTCACACTTCTATTTCCCTTGCATCTCTCATCTAGAGTCTACCTCTCTCATCTGCCCCTCTGATGGCACTTACTCTGGAGATCAAGTTTCAAGTTTATTTATAATTTGATATACCGAACATCACAGGCAGGGATCTCAAAGTCCCTCCTTGAGGGCCGCAATCCAGTCGGGTTTTCAGGATTTCCCCAATGAATATGCATTGAAAGCAGTGCATGCACATGGATCTCATGCATATTCATTGGGGAAATCCTGAAAACCCGACTGGATTGCGGCCCTCATGGCGGGACTTTGAGACTCCTGATTACAGGTATCTGGCCGGTTTACAATATTAAAAATTTATAAAACCTAGAGAGGGACAAAGTTTGGGCATATTAGATTCAAAAGGAGCTGGGGGAGGAGGGAGATTTTAATTACATCACAAAAATAAAAATAAGAGGAATGGAAGAGAGGGAGGAGAGTATAGGAGGAAAAGGAGGTCACTTCTTAAAAGTGGTTCTCTTGGAGAGGATTCTTAACTGCAGCTTTGATATGCATCTTTGAACAGAAATGTTTTGAGGTTAGTTTTAAATTTTTGTTAGGGAGTTTTCACGGCAGAGATGTGGTGGCATTGCATTCCAGAGGGAAGGAACTGTGGTGGCAAAGATAGTGTTTCTGGTATAATAGAGGTCTTTGATCGAGGGAACTGTCACTAAGTTCTGATCAGAAGATCTGAGGGCCCTGGAAGGAGTATGTGAAATAAGATATTTATCTAAGGCATCAGGGGCGTGGGAGAACTTAATTTTGAAAACAAGTAGGAGAATTTTGTAAGTTGTTCTATGTAAGATTGGCAACCAGTGTGATTCTCAAAGAAGCAGGAAGACATGGTCATATTTTTGGCTTTATAGATGAGTTTAATCGCGGTATTTTGAATCAGTTGTAGTCAACGAATTTCCTTTTCAGTTATTCCATGGTATAGAGAATTGCAGTAGTCTATGTGTGAGATGATCAGTGAATGAATTAAAGTTTGAATAGAAGCAGGTTCTAGAGCAGAGGTTATAGAACAAATTTGACGGAATTTATAGAAACAGTTTGGGGTCAATGAGCTGATTTGGTCATGGTAATTGAGATCTTTGTCAAAAATAATTCCTAGTAGTTTTAATTTGGATTCGATTTGGAGTAGACAAGAGTCAATACATATTTGTCCAATTAAGATGTCATTGTTTTTGACTGGGAATAGGATTCCTCGAGATTTGGCTATGTTCAGGGAAAGTCTGTAGTTTGTCAACTGAAATGCAGGCTCACTTCATTTTTATGTAGTCTTTCCTGTGACCAGGCTCAGGAAACAGCTTCTAGATACGAAGTAAAAATAGCCTGGACCGCAGGAGGATGACTTGTGCTCCAAAACTGGGCATTCATTATAGTGGATAGCATTTTTCTTTACATCCCTTTGTCTGTGATGTCATCACACATCCCACTGCATTTGAATGCAAAGATTTGCACCAGCATATGCACCTATTCTATGAAGTCCTTTTGCAGCCTCCCAGGCCCATAATGCTGTAGTAGATAATGCTGATGCAACTGTCAGCTGACCGGTCCTGGTGGGTATATACAAGGGAGAAGAAGAAGCCACGGCCATTTTGAATCAACATTCAGTGGTCATATATGGCGGTGTAAAGCTTGCTAGGATAAGAGAGTTGTTTTTAGTAAAACTTATATATTTTCTAACACTGCTAGCATAAGGAGTGAGTTATTAGATAGATAGTATATTAAAAGTTTTAGAAATAAACTAAACAGTTTTGTTTTTTAATTAGGGATGATAAGCCTTGAAAAAACCTTCTGTGGGTGAAACATGTTGGCTCCTATTTTCCTCAAAAGAAGACCACAATTAAAAGCTAAGGAGCTCATAATCGAAAGAGAAAAACGTCCAAAAACCAAGTCGGCACTTGGACGAACATTTCACAAATATGTCCAAGTGCCGATACTAAAAACGGCTTTGGATGTATTTCTAAATAATCTAGGCCTTCATAGTGCTGCTGAACAACCAAAGCTAAATGGGGCGTTTTGGGAGAAAGTGTCGAGGATGGGAGTTGGGTGGGATGTGGGCCGGCTTAGACTTAGTCATACAGCATGTATAACCAAAAGTTATACAGGCTGGGATCGACGGAACTTGGACGTTGTGACTTAGACCATGTAAAACATGTAGACCATGTAAAACCTACCTAAAGTCACCAGATAAGCACTGCAAACACATAAAACAGACCCCCACACTCTACCCCAGTGATCACTGACTCCACCCCCATAAAAATATTAATCATACCTTTAAAATTCAGCCTCCAGACCATCATCACCTGGCTGCCTGGCATAGAAAAGCCTAGTCGTCCAGCACAGAGGCGACTTAAGTCGTCTTGGGGGTGGGTTAGGGACCCATAGAGAGGAGGACCCATGCCCATAAGCCCCTGTAATCACTGCATTGATACTTAAACATGTGCACTCCCCTATACACCTCCAAAACCCTTTTTTACTGGCATATAAGTAGCTTCTGCAGCCATAAGGGCTATTAGGGTGATAGATAAATGGGTCTAGGGGATTCTGGAGGTGGTTTGGGGGGCTCACCATGACCTATAAGGGAGCTGTAGTGAGAAGAAGACATGGCACCCTTTTTGTGAAGTTCACAGCAGTGCCCTGTAAGGTATCCCACTATTGAGGTGCCATGTCTGGGTGTTCAGTCCATCATTTTGCAGACCCCTCCCACGTCCAACAGGGTTTGTTCTAGGCGTTTTGGACTTGGACGAAAAGTTGGATGGAAATGTAGTATAAAGATGGACACTTTAGCGACTTGGATGATCAGATTGGCAGGATGTATAATTAGACGATATTCGAAACAAAAAAAAAATTGTGGAAGTATTTTTCGAAAATGTGTCTTAGGCTGTTTTTTACTTTGGACGACTTGCGAGTTGGACGCAAATGGACTTAGAAGTCACTTTCGATTATGCCCCTCCACTTACCCTTGAAATATGCTAGAAGGGTTGTTAAATAAAAATTTAAAAATAAAGTTTGTGAGTAAAAATTGATAACGGCTCCAGTAAGGAGGTAGTACATAAAGCTTAGGGCTGTGAAAGCTTTTGAGCCCAGGTGGTACTTCTGAGGAACTAGGGATTATACATTAGGAGGTGAGGAGTTTGAGATATATATTCAGCTTGATATATATCTTGGTGAGTGTCGGATTCTATGAAGGACATGTCTACTTTTGCTGCACCTACTTGCACATGCCCCTATACTGTATATATGTCAAAAATCAACTTATAGACTATATCTTACATAGCGCATGTTTGAAAGGTGGATATACTCATGAGTGGAGTCTGGGCAAAACATAAGCAGGACTTACATTCATGTATCTTCTTCATTTGGGCATATACATTTACACCAGCTCCATAGCAAATTTGAAAATATTCCTATATAATCTTATGTATTAAGATCATAACAATTCTTATGTAATCTGCCTTGAACTGCAAGGTAAAGGCGAAATAGAAGTCACTAATGTAATGTAATGTAATAGCTGCCATATCATATGTATATATATATAGGGTTATCATATGACTCCAGTAAAAGGAGGATGGATTGAGACACCAGGGTTGTATTTTCATTGAAAGCAATGGAAGTAAAACCCAGATGTCTCAATCTGTCCTCCTTTTTCTGGAAGCAGATTTTTATAAAAATGATTTAAAAAGGAAACTTCAGTTAAGACAGAGCCAAAAGAAAACTTCACTATTTGAATCCAGGTTTTGTCTTTGAAAACTCGCAAGAAAAATAATGGTACTAAGAGGCAATGTCTATATATGTGATATAAAGCTGTGATTCAAAAGTTTTACATGGCAACAGGATGAAAGCCTTCACACCTCAGTAAAAAAATGCACATACTATAATTTTTTTAACAAGGGGATAAAGGCATACAACAGCTGCATGAAAACCAAGTTTCAGAAAGCAGATTTTTATAAAAATGATTTAAAAAGGAAACTTCAGTTAAGACAGAGCCAAAAGAAAACTTCACTATTTGAAACCTAAATATATATCTACTAGTCTTTAAGCCCATTATATTAATGGGTGCTAGAATAGATGTGTCTGTCTGTCTGTGTTTCTTTATCTCTCTCTCCTTGGCCGCTGTCTGTATCCTTCTGTCTCCCCCTCCCCACCGAGCAAAGCTGTCAGCCCCCAGCACCCACCTCCCCCCCAAATGTATCTCCATGGCCCTCTTCTGTCTTTCCTGACCCAGAGCAAAGCTGTCTGTCACCATCACACCTCCCCCCAAAGCAGCCCCCTTTCCCTATTTCTCCATGGCCCCTTCTGTCTCCCCCCAGCACACCCCTCCCCCCAAAGCAGCCCCCTTTCCCTCTCCCACTGACTCTCTCTCTGGCCCCCTTTCTCTGTCTGTCTTTCTGTCCCTCTCCCTGCCCCTGTGTCTTTCTTTCTTTCTGTCTCCCTCCCTCCGCTGTCTCTGTCTGTCATTTTTCCCCATTTCCCTGTGCAGCAGCATTTCCATCCCACTTCCCTATGCAGCAGCAACAGCATTTCCCTCCTACCCCCCCCCCTTTCCTGTGCAGAAGCAGTAGCAGCATTTTCCCCCACCCCCCTTTCCCTTCTCTTATCTTCTCTTCCCTGCTCCGTTCGGCCCCTCCCCTTCTTTTACTGCCATTGTCCTGCTCGATCTGGCCTGCTCCTGACCCTCCCACCGCCAACAAACCTCGGGGCTCCAGCCACATAGGCAGCACTTTAAACACGCTGCTTTGCGGCCTTCTACTGCCGATTTCCTCTGCCGCGTCTGTCTCCGATGATGTCATCAGAGATGCGGCAGAGGAAATCGGCAGAGAAGGGCGCGAAGCAGCGTGTTTATAGTGCTGCCTATGCCGCTGGAGCCGGGAGGTTTGTGGAGGGTCAACGGCCGGAGTGGGGCTGCTGTCCACCATTGCTGCCACTGGTGCTGCCTAGTCCGCTGGAGCCGGGAGGTATATAGAGAGCACAATCGCGGCATGTGCCTCCAGCCCCTGCAAGCGCCATGAGGTGTCAATTAGAATGTTGCCACCTCACGGCGCAGTGAGAGGCAGCGGCGAGTGAGGGCGGGCGGTGACACGCCGAGGACAGGGAGAGAGAACAGTCGCACGCCTTCAGCCCCCGCATGCGCCGTGAGGTTAGAATGTTGCCTCAGAAGCACACCTCACGGCGCTCTAGCGTTTTATTATTATTGATGATTATGCTAGCATTCTGTAAAAGAAAATAGGAGCCTACTTTCCTTTATAGAACAGATACCATATAGGAGCCATCTTGGCACCCAAACACAGGCTCAACGTGATTCTGAATTGTATCTTCATCTTCAGTAGGTGCAAACAAACCCTTTGATCCCTTTCTTTCTAAATCAAAGGGTCTCGCTGGTATTGAAACACGACCCTCAATCTTCTAGAGTAAATTAAAGCACTGTAACAATCAAAGTCTGTACAATGTCTTCCATAATACTGCATCAATAAAACAAACTGTAACCTTTTATAGTTCCTAGCAAACTTCTTTTATTATTAAGGAAAGTCAAATAAACTAACTATCCGTTGCTTTACTCCAACTGAAACTGGATAATATCGGTTTCAACTTGTTTCATTTCTAGTCTCAGTCAGTTTTCATGAATTTGTTAACTAGCAAATAAATTTGTAAACATTTTTCTCATTTTCCTTCCATGTTCATTGTAAAGAAATTCCTTCTCTTCCTTTTCCCCCAGCTTTTCCCTTCTTTTTAAACTGTATTCCTGAAGGCTAAAATCTTACATTCTGAATGCTTCCCTCCCCACCCCACTCCTTAAAAAAAAATTCAGAACAAACTAAAAATGATCTAATCTTTCTAAAACAATGCGTCATGGATCAACATTACAAAATGTGTGGAAAAGTGTGCTGAACAACATTTGTCTAATTGTCTTAATACAAATATGTGTAAAATTGTATAGACAAAGACTAAGGGGCTGATATCTAACCTTTATCCAGATAGCAAGTGCTGCTACTTGGATATGTAGTGCTGACTGAGGTCAGTCAACTTTCAATGGCATTATCTTGAAAATGCCATGAAAATGTCTTTGAGCAACAAATCCCATTTGGTGCATACCAATAATATAAATGATCTCTGACTGCCACACAGAGCTCACTGTGAGGAAAAGAATGTTACTATTGGTGTGCCACAAAATTTGGTTCTTGCTGTAATTTATTTTTAATCTCATTGAAAAAGTCTTAACACTACGAATAACTTCCTTCCTCCCATCTTCTTCCTGACCCCCCGAATCAACCTGATCTACTCTTTACTCACTCTGGAAATGACCAGAGATCTTCTTTTGTAACCCACCTTCTATATCTCTTTTATAATCCGCCTTGAACCGCAAGGTAATGGCAAAAAAGAAATCTCTAATATAATGTAATATAATTGTAAATGATATTGCAGAAGGGCTTTCTGGCAAGATTTGCCTCTTTGCAAAGGATACCAACATCTGCAATACGGTAGACACCCCTGATAGTGTGGAGGGACCTAGGGAAATTGGCAGCTAAAATTTAATGCTAAAAAAATGTATTTGGGCTACAAGACCTGAGTGAGTATTTAGTTTAGGGGTGAAATCATTATGTTTATGAAAAAGGTGAGGGACCTGGGTGTGATGCTTTCAAGGTGGACAGATAGAAAAATTAACAGTGAAAGCTAGAAGGGTAAGGAAAAAGAAGATAGTAAAGCCTCTGTATAAGTTTCTGGTGAGTACTGTGTACAGTTCTGGAGATCATACCTTCAAAAACATATAAACAGGATAGAATCGTCCAAAGGTGGCTACTAAAATGTTTAATGGTCTTTATCATAAAATATACGAGGACAGATTTAAAGATTTCAATATGTATACTTTGAAAGAAAGAAAGGAGAGGGGAGATATGATAGAGATATTTAAATACCTCCATGGCATAAATACATATTAGGGGCGTCTCAATTGAAAGAAAGCTCTGGAATGAGGGAGAATAGGATGAAGGTGAAAGGGGACAAACCCAAGAGTATATGGCTCCAGAAAAAGGATATCTACAACATCAAATAAGATAAGTAATGTCTTGTGAATATCTTAGGGCGGTAGTGCTGTGATGTGTGTGATTACGCCACTGTCAGTATGGGATGGTGTTAATCTTTAACTGAGCACTATTTTCACATTTATATTTTTGAGTTTGAGATATTTTATATGTTTAAAGGTTTGATCTTCTCAGTATGAGTATTTAACCTTATGAAGATCTATAGGTACATTTGATTTTCTCCCAACAGTATATTAAAAGCAATGGAAGTAAAACCCGGATGTCTCAATCTGTCCTCTGGTTTTTTCTGGAGCCATAATGGCAACCCTACCCAGGAGTAACCTAAGGAAATACCTCTTCATGGAAAGGGTGGTGAATTCATGGTAAGGCCTCCAGGTGCAAGTGGCAGATATGAAGACCGTATCTGAATTTAAGCAAGCTTAGAACAAGTACATAGGTTCATTAAGGGAGAGAAAGGGATAAGATTACATGGATGGGCAGACTTGATTGGCCATTATCTGCCTTCATTTTTCTCTTTTTCTGTGCTGAGGCGGTATGAGAGGAGTTCCCCCAAAACAGTGATTTTTATTCCACTAACTGGGTAACTCTACTGATAAAGTGAAGATAACAAAAAATCTGTCCAAACTTTATTTGGGTATTCTTTCAAAATATGTAAGGTGTCACGTATGATCCATGACGTCTCCTGCAGACTTAACTAGAAATCCATTTTTAGGTGCACATAGAGGCATTATAAGGGAAATTCTATAACTTACAAAGTTAATGTTTATAAAACTAGCACTTAAGCATATATGTGCACACATACCTGTGTAAAATTCTCACATGGTGCCTAAGTATTATTCTGCAAATACCCAATTAACTTACATACACAGAAGTGAAGCATGGGAAGAGCTCCCACTTACATGCATAACTTACAATATACTGTAAGTTATGTACCTTCAGGCACCCATAGTTATGCAAGCTATCCAAGGGGCAGATGAAAAATTCTCAGCCCAACCAAGAAGAGAATGACGTGGAGCCATGAAACTTACAAGTTATTCCACGCTTTTCATTTCATTTCATATCATTGAAACGAAAAGTGTGGAACAACTTGTAAGTTTCATGGCTCCACATCATTCTCTTCTTGGTTGGGCTGAGAACTTTTCAGCTGCCCCTCGGAGAATAGGCATAAATATGAGTGCCTAAATGTGGCAGGAGGATGCCCAAAACTTACAGTATTTCATATAAGGTAATGCATTTTTATACTAACTTAACATTCTATTTATAACCCATACATTATAGTTCAATGCGGCTTACAAATTAAAGAAAACTGTATATAACAGCGAATGACAATTATCAAACTTACAAATATTTCACATATAAAAATGTTTTTAACATTTTCCAAAAATGAAGATAGAAATTTGAACTAATTATTGAAGGCCCTAAGTCATCCTCCCATTTAGAGGCTTGATAGGAAATAAGTCAATGACAATGACTTTTGTAGGTAATACCTTTTACTGAAGGAAAATTAAAAAAATGTGATCTTCCCAGTGGATGTCTAAAATTAGCAAATAAGTAGACCATTTAACACTTTGTAACAAATTCGACCAAATGTAAAGGTTACTCTGGCCTTTATAGGAAGCCAATGTAACCTATTGCAATAAGGGGTAACATGATCAGTTTTCTTTAGGTTAAAAATTAGATGTACTGCCATATTTTGGATAATACAAAGCTTGTAAAAATGTTTACATTGACCTCCAAAATAAATAATGTTGCAGTAGTCCAAAATACTCAAAATCAAAGACTGCACCAACAATTGAAATGAAGTACAGTAGACTCTGTTAATCAGAACTCAAGCAACCAGCAAAAAAATCAAAGAAATACTGTAATACTTGAAGTAAAAATGAAAATAAAATCCAATTTCAACTTGGCACAGCACACCTGAGTATGCCCATGCTTTGCCTACCACATGTCTGGTAGTTTGTTTGGAACAGTTTATGGTATGGCATTGTATGGGGTATAGTATTAGTTAGGCCTGTTTTTAATAATAACTCTCAAGCGACCAGAAACTACATTTATCCAACAACTATCAATCCCCATGGGTGCTGGTTAACTGAAAGCCTGATGTAGTATCAAAATCAGATCTTATTGATTGAAGTTTCCAGAGTACAAATAACTCTTACATACTACAGCAGTGTTTCTAAACTTCAAGCCAAGTACCCCCTAAGTCTAACAAATATCAACCGAGTACCCCCGCCCAAGCTCCACCCCAGACCCTCCCAAGCTCCGCCACTGATTCTACCCTCATAACAATAGTACTAATTGTAATGCAATTTCTTCCATTCATTTTTCATACAGACACAATATAATCTTATTAATTCATAATGGTAACCACAAAATTAAAAAACCACAAAGCACACTGGTTGCAGAGAAAATGTTAATTATCATTTATATTTAGAGTTTTTTTCAAAGAGGTCAAGGCAGATGACTTTCAAATATGTAATGTCACCTCAGTAACAACTATAGAAAATAGACAAACATATTGCAAAATATAGACAGTAAATATAAATTCTCAAAACTGACACATTTTGATCACTAAATTGCAAATAAAATCATTTTTCCTACCTTTGTTGTCTGGTGATGTCATGAGTCTCTGGTTGCACTTTCTTCTGACTGTGCATCCAATATTTATTTATTTATTTCTGCCTCCTGCATGCTTTCACTCCTCCAGACCTCATTCCCTTACCCAACCAACATCTCTCTCTATCCTCCACGAGTCCAACCTTTCTTCCTCTCTCCTTCACCCCTATTGGCAACATGTCTCCCTCTTTTTCTCACTGTCCATCTGTCTTTCTCTCATTCCATCCCTTGCTGCAAAGGGAATGGAGAAAGAGACAGTGAGAGATCCAGGGTGCATTTCTCCCACCCCTCTGTCAGCCTAGCTATCGCTACCATTCAGCATTTTTAGTTGGCATTACTTAAGTCAGCGAAGGCCTATGGGAAATTATATCAATCTGACTCTGGCATGGGAATGCTTGTTTATTCTACTTCCTGGTGAGTCATCTGTGAGGGAACTGAACCTGGGACCTGGCGTCTGTCAGTGCGCATTTCACTTAACCCCTACCACCATACATTGGGGGGGGCCACTAACTGAAACTGACACCCTCCACTGCCATATCCAATATGCCTTCCTCTCTCATCCCCCGGATCATGTGCAGCATTTTTCACCACTGCCCACAAGCCCATGCCCATTTCTCCTTTTCTCTCCCCTCTCCTTGCAACAAATGCCACTGAAGGCAGGAAGGAACAGCCCACCTGGAAGGAGGTAACTGTGATCCCTCACTGACCCGGAAGGCTTTCCTCCGACATCAGGAAGATGAGGCTTTGAGGGGTGGGGCTGGGTGCAGAATGGGATGAGATGAGGCAGAACTAGGTGGGACTGGATGCGGAACAAGTTGGTCATGGGGCAGAATTGAGCAGGGCCATGGTTTGTGAGGCTCCAAATATGGTAGTCTAATGGTTAGTGCAGTGGACTGAGAACCAGAAAAACCTAGTTCAACCCCAGCTGCACCTGATTTTGACCCTGGGTAATTCACTTAACTCTCTGTTGCCACAGATACATTGAGAGCCCACTGTGGACAGAGAAAGTATCTGTAGACAATAAGTAAGCCACTTTGATTATACTACAGAAAGGCAGCATGCAAAATGTTTATACTTGTCTGTTTTTAATCCCCTTTTATCATACAGTATATTTGTAATTATATTTTGTAAACCACTTTGACTTTATTATAGGCGGTAAATCAATATGAAACTTGAAACTATTACCCTTTCCCCTGACTGCCCTGTTACTAACACTCATAGGGAATATCCAGCAGCACTGGCTATTGAATATTCCCTCTTAGCCTATTGCTTGGATTTTAAGTGAGCAAGAGCCTCTCCTGCCCACCTAGACTTCTTTGAATATCTACCTCTTTGATACAGCATCTCTTTTGCATCTGTGGCAAACTAGCAGAGTGGGTGGTTAACCTGCAGGAAATCTCACAGATTAGTACATGAGAATTTGATTACTTTGCCCAAATGCACCAAAAGCATTTATCAGGACTTCCTCACAAAGAGCCTCACAAAGACTTCTAGGGTAAGCGTAGTATTTTCTCATAAGATCAGCAAAGTAGAATCTGATTCCACTCAAGAGTGAGAGCTCTTACCAAGGTTGGTAAAAGGCAGCTATTTATTTATTAATATTTATTTATCCAAAATTTGCTATACTGCCTCAACTATTGTAGCTGGCAGATCCAGACAGTTTACAATCACAAAATTCAAAAGAGAGAAAATAAAAACAGAAAATACGGTAGATAGGAGAGGAGTATCCTAGTCACATAAGAGCAGTCAGTTGTATAGGAAGGAGTATAGCTCTGGCTTTTCTTCATGTGGATAAATTTCAAGAGGCTACATAGGGCTTGATGTACTAAAAATTGTCATTAAGACCATGTGGATCGCTTGGTCTGATATTTTGTCCAATTTCCAAATGGCAATCGATGGCAATCAAATAGCTTCCCATGTGAATAAGTTTCACGGAGGTCTTCCGTAATCCCATCCCACCCGTCAATGGAAAACACATGCACAGAGCCAGTAGGGGAATCCTCAACAGTTGAGTGGCAGGGGAAACCCTGAAGCAGCCCCTGCTGCTCAGCTGTTCGGGGCAGAAAGCCTTTAAAAACAATTTTTTTAATGGGCACAGATGTATGTGTGTTACCCACATACAATGTCTGTCCCCATCAAAAAAACATTGTGCTGCCCCCCTTGATGCCCCTCCCAGACAATGCTCCCAAACAAAAAAAGAGGTAGGAGGGATGTCCACTCCCCCCTACCTTGGCCACCTGGACCCTTACACACCCCCAAATGACCCCCCGCCTGAGGGTCGCACCACCGGGATCCCCCCGAACATCACAACTACCAGAACATCTTCGCCCCTCTCCCCCCGCATACATCGCAGCCCTCCAACACACACCCCTGTGAAGATCCTTGGCAGGAGGGATGCCTACTTCCTCATGCCTCTGTCATTCAGCTTTCCCCACACCCTCACCCTGACCCCATACCTTAAAGATGAAGAGAGCAAGAGGAATGCCCAATCCCTCCTGTGTCAGGTCCACCTCTCCAAAATGGTGAGCCTTCCCCTTCACAGTGCATCCTGGAATGCACTGAGAGAGGCCTAAGGCCCTGATTGGCTCAGGCATCTAAGGCCCCTCCCACAGGGGAGGGACCATGGACTCCTGAGCCAATCAAGGCCTTAGGCACCTTCCCAGTGCATTCTGGAATACACTAGAAGGAGCCTAAGACTCTAATTGGCTAAGGTGCCTAGGACCATCTCCTGTGGGAAGGGCCTTAGGTGCCTGAGCCAATCAGGGCCTTAGGCCCCTCCCAGTGCAGAAGAGGAAGAGAGGCAGGTCAGATGCAGGAGGGACTGGGCATCCCTCCTGCTCTCTTCATCCAAATAAGGTATGGGGGCAGGGCAAGGTTGGGAGGGGGAGAGACCAGTGGCAGAAGCAGGAGGGAGTGGGCATCCTTCCTGCCAAGGATCTTCGTGGGGGGGGTGGCATGGGGCTACAATCTTCATGGGGTGGTAAGGGTGTCTGGGTGGTTGTGATGTTCACAGGGGGAGGGCGGGAATATGGAGGAGTCTTGGTGGCATGATCCTTGGATGGGGGGTTTGGTCGGGAGTGTGGAGGGGTCCAGGAGGCACGAGGTAGAAGGGATCAGGAGTGTGGAGGGGTCTGGGTGGCCAAGGCATGATGGAGTGGGCATCCCACCTGCCTATTTTTTTTTATTCGGGGGCATTAAAAAATAACATAAAATATGACAGACCTGTGAACTGATAGTTTGCCATTACTAAGATAAGTAAATTTAAGTATAAAAATTGGAGGAATGATATAAAATTTAAATTAAATAGACCGGTGAGGAGTGCACCACTTGCATCTCCCCATGATTACACTTCGGTGGGACGGAGGAGTGGTGGTTCTGAGGTCTATTAAACAGACTAGAAAATTATTGAAAACATTCATTAAGATGATATAAGTTGTTTATCTAGCGATGTTATGGGCATGGCAGAGTCAGAGAGTTTAGGAATGCACAGAGAAGCATGTGATGAACCATTCTGTACATCGGGTCAACAAATTAGGTCGTCGCTATATCAGTTCAACAGGTTTAGCGACAATCAGACGATTGGAGAGTTCAGTGCATCCAGGCCATAGTAACAATGTATGCAAATACTTTTGTTCCACCCTTAGCTAAGCCAATTAGTTTCTTTCTGAAAACTGGTTAAAAATAAGCTGATGCAAAATACTTTGTCCCTGCTGTTTGTGTAACTGGAGCACTTGCAAATAAACTATAGGTGAGTTTAATTGAAAGTTCAATTATATGTAAGTACTTTTCTCCCCCTGACAAACATGCCCCAGGGAACTCTATCTTTGCCAGTGAATAAATATGGCCATGTTGTGAAACTACACTTAATTGCTCTGCTCTGGTAAAACTTCAAACCCAAGTGAAAGAATAATCTACAGCAAAGATCACAGAATGTCATATAAGTGAAATAGACTTGTAGGAAAGATTTCTTTATAGAAACAATGGTGAATATATATTGAAAGTGCTCCCAGTGGTGACGGTAGAGACAAATATTATAACAACATATAAGTGCTATAGTATGGTATAATCACTGAGGATTCCTAGTAGCAAGGAAATATTTCTTCACCGAAAGGGTAATTGATCGATGGAATGGTCTCCCACGTCAAGTAGTCGAGGCCAGTACCACGCTCGACTTCAAGGGACGATGGGACAGACAGGTGGGGTCGCTCCAGAGGAATGCTTAAAAGATGGATTCTCGAAGGAGGGAGGGTTCTTGAGTGGGCAGACTTGTTGGGCCGTCGGCCCTTTTCTGCCGTCATTCTCTATGTTTCTATGTAAGATCATGCTGGGAATCAGCCAGGCTGAAATATTGCAGACTATCAATCCTTCACTGCTTCTGAATTGATGCTAAAGCCAAAACAAAGGACAGATAGGGGAAACACAACCAAATAATACAGCAGGCCATGAAGGAGTCAGGTTTGAGCTAGCAGATGATAACTCTAAAAATTAACAAGATTGATACTAGCAGGCTGCTGAAGGCTAAGTATTGTCTATCAAGGTGACAGATAGTTCAGTAACCATTTTCCTAGTTCTAGTAGCTGTTTAGATTATTTAAAAGCTTGGAAGTAAGACATCAGTTGGATTATGCACGATAAAGAACTAATGAGAAAGAAAAAAAATCCTAATTGTAACAAGGAATGGTAACCACCTATAGGAGATCAATTTTCTATAGCTGGCAGCTGGGATATAACACTGCTTCAACATCTTTCAGGCTTGCAGGTGGTCTATACAAAATTCAGGCTCTTTTTTACTAAGCCACAGTAGAGGTTTCTACCGTGGTCCAGAATGCTAAATGCTCCGACGCTGCTTTGGTGCTCATAGGAATTCTATGAGTGTCGAAGCATTTAGCGCGGTTTGCAGCATAAACCTCTATCGCGTCTGTGAAAAAAAAGAGGGGGGGGGAGAGAGTAAATTTTAAAATACAGGGTGGGCCACGAAAAAGTAGCCCGCTTCTAATACTGGTGCCAGAAAGATGGTGTTCTCCCTCGAACAGCGAATAGTGATTGTAGAAGGCAATGTGCAAAGCGGATCGATTAAGGAAACATAAGAGGCCTTCGCTGACAATTATGTTCTTTCTATGTAGAACTATTGGAGGTACTATCATTTTGTAGAAGCAGCTTATATGCACTTCAGTGTAGTACTTTGCCTCCATTTTGGAATATATTGATTCTTGAATTGTGAAAAATGGATTAGAATATCCATTATCTTATAGAATGCAGCTCAAAACATATTTGTTTAAAAAGGCATTCCCATGAATATAAAATGTATAAGGAGTTCTCCTTAAGTTTTTCATGAAATGTCTTTCGGCTTACAAGATATAAATTTATTCTCTCATTTTGTTGGGTATTTTTTGTTTTGTATGTTATTTAAATATGTGTGTTTGATTTTATAATCTGTATAAAATTTTTTAGATAGTATGAAATATAAATTATAAAAATTTAATTTTTCTGTGGCTGTTTTATAACACCTTTCACATGATGGCACCCTAGACAACCATCGAATTTGCCTAATGGTTAAGCTGACCCTGAGAATAAGTGTCTACCAACTTTGGATAGCAGAATAGAGCATTTTTTTGCCAATTTGTCTTAACAGAAGAGCTCAAACTCTTTAAGTTGGTTGGGGATCATATGCAGACTGCAGTTTTCAAATCTCACCACTGATTTGTTTGTGGAGTCCCTCCATTGTTGCTTTGTGATTAGGATCATTGCCCTAATGAAAAGTACATTTCCCCAACCTCAGATCTTTGAAAGATCTTTGACAGATCCTTACCATGTCTTAATATTAGGCATGCTATTAACAGGGTGGTGATATTGCTTAGTACTGAGGCCAAAAATTCTGCTTTGGTCTTATGAGAATGCAAATCTTCTTCCATATGTATGCAGTGTTCCTTAAGTGTTACCTTAGGTGTTGCAGATCTTTTAGTGATTTGTAATTTATCTTAAAAATCCAGCATGGTGCCGGAAGATTGGAGGGTGACCAACGTATCGCTGATTTTTTTTTTTTTTTTTTTTTAATATTCCAGAGGTGATCCGGGAAATTATAGACTGGCAAGTTTGATGTCGGTGCAGGGCAAAATGATAAGAGACTATTATAAGAACATAAGAATTGCCACTGCTGGGTCAGACCAGTGGTCTATCGTGCCCAGCAGTCCGCTCCTGCGGCAGCCCTTAGGTCAAAGACCAGTGCCCTAACTGAGTCTAGCCTTACTTGTGTGCGTTCTGGTTCAGCAGGAACTTGTCTAACTTTGTCTTGAATCCCTGGACAGTGTTTTCCTCCGAAGAGTGTTCCAGTTTTTTACCACTCTCTGGGTGAAGAAGAACTTCCTTACGTTTGTACGGAATCTATCTCCTTTTAACTTTAGAGAGTGCCCTCTTGTTCTCTCTACCTTGGAGAGGGTGAACAACCTGTCTTTATCTAATAAATCTATTCCCTTGAATGGTTCGATCATGTCCCCTCTCAGTCTCCTCTTTTCAAGCGAGAAGAGGCCCAGTTTCTCTAATCTCTCACTGTACGGCAACTCCTCATTTGCCATGTTGCGGCCCATTTCTCGAGTGTGTTTATGTCACGTTGCAGGTCTTCGCAATCCTTCCATGTCTTCACTTCTCTGAATAACTTCGTATCATCCACAAATTTAATCACCTCGCTCATCGTACCAATTTCCAAGTCGTTTATAAATATGTTGAAGACCACAAGTCCAAGCACCGAACCCTGCGGCACTCCACTCATGACGCTTTTCCAGTCCCGAGTAGTGTCCATTTACCCCACTCTCTCCTATCTGCCAACCAGTTTTTAATCCACGTGAGTATTTCACCCTTGATTCCATGGTTCGCAATTTTTCAAAGTAGTTGTTCATGTGGGACCTTGTCAAATGCCTTCTGAAAATCCAGATATACAGTGTCGACCGGGTCACCCTTGTCTATCTGTTTGTTTACTCCCTCAAAGAAGTGCAGTAAGTTCGTCAAGCAAGATCTTCCTTTGCTGAAGCTGTGCTAGCTGGTCCTCATCAGATTGTGTCCATCACAGTAATCAATGATGCGGTCCTTTATCAGCACCTCTACCATCTTTCCCGGTACTAAGGTCAGACTCACCGGTCTGTAGTTTCCCGGAACTCCCCTTGAACCTTTCTTGAAGAACATATACATGAGCATGGATTAATGAGACAAAGTCAACAGGGAAATCTTGCCTCACCAATCTACTATATTTCTTTGGAGGAGTGAATGAACATGTGGATAAAGGTGAGCCAGTTGATATTGTGTATCTGGATTTTCAAGACTTTTGAGGAAATTAGAAAGTCATAGGCTAGGAGGTAATGTCCTATTATGGATTAAGAACTGGCTAAAAAATATATAGAAAACAGAGAGTAGGGTTAAATGGTCAATATTCTGAATGGAGAAGGGTAAATGGTGGGACTAGTGCTTTTTCACATAGAAACATGACTGCAGATAAAGGCCAAATGGCCCATCTAGTCTGCCCATTTTTTTTAAAGTCTTCAGATTGTTCAAAATACAGCCATTAAACTTATAACAAATGCAAAAAAGTACGATCATGTAACTCCCCTTTTACAAAAAAACACATTGGCTTCCGATCACCCATAGAATTTCCTTTAAAATCATACACCAACATTTACTAGAAACAGAAATAACTAGTGAGACAATTAAACTTGCTGATGACACAAAATTGTTTAAAGCTGTTAAATCACAAGAGGATTGTGAAAAATTGTAAGAGGACCCTGTGAGACTGGGCATCAAAATGGCAGATAACGTTTGGGTTCCTCTTTTCTACATGCATCACTTTTCACTTGTTCACATTAAACTATAGCTTCAGGGTTCCCCATTACAAGTCACCTAGGAAAAGTATCTCGGTGTCATCATTGAGGATACCTTGAAGCCCTCAGCTCTGTGTGCAGTGGCGGCTAAGAAAGAAAATAGAATGTTTGGAATTATCAAGAAAGGAATAGTAAACAAAGATGAGAATGTTATAATGTCTTTGTATCGCTCTATAGTATGGTCACACCTCGAATATTGGTCGCCGCATCTCAAAAAAGATACAGCGGAATTAGAAAAGGTACAGAGAAGGGCGACAAGAATGATGAAAGGAATGGGACGACTTCCCTATGAGGAAAGGCTAAAGCAGCTAGGGCTCTTCAGCCTGGAGAAGAGACAGCTCAAGGGAAATATAATAGAGGTCTCTAAAATACTGAGGGGCAGGTTCTCAAAACTAAAATCTGCCTTTAATGTGCTCATTAAACTGGTTCCAGCCAGTTTAACGTACATGTATTTTAGCGACAGATTATCAAAACGGCTTACCAAGGTCTTTTCCAAGTTTTCTAGCAGTCTTAGCTACTGCCATGCAAATGTAGTACAATGAGGTCTTCAGCTTGGAAAAGAGACGGCTGAGGGGAGATATGATTGAAGTCTACAAAATCCTGAGTGGAGTAGAACGGGTACAAGTGGGTTAATTTTTCACTCTGTCAAAAATTACAAATACTAGGGGACACTCAACAAGTTACAGGGATATACTTTTAAAACCAATAGGAGGAAATATTTTTTCACTCAGAGACTAGTTAAGTTCTGGAACGCATTGCCAGAGGATGTGTTAAAAGCGGATAGCGTAGCTGGTTTTAAAAAAGGTTTAGACAATTTACTGGAGGAAAAGTCCATAGTGGTTATTAACCCACCCACCCCATCCCCCAAAGATCTGAATTAAATAGTGAATATCTGTCAGATAGCATGGCCAATCCTAGTACAACAGCAAGCAGGTGTCTGGAATACCCTGGTGGGCAGTGCAGTGGACTCCAGAGAAGGGGACCCAGGCCCATATCCCACCCTAACTAGTACACTTGTGGGAGGGATAAGGGATAGGGACTTGTATACCGCCTTTTTGTAGTTACACAACCACATTAAGGACTATTGGGGTAGTAGACAGGTAGGTCCAGTAAGTGGGGGGGGGGGAGGTTTGGAGGGCTCAGTATACAATTTAAGGGGGTTGTGGAAAGATGTGTACCTGGCACTCTTTATGTGAAGTTCACAGCGGTGTCCCCTAAGGTGCCTCATTGTGAGGCCAGTCTAGTAAAGATGATGGTTCCACCTAAGTCCCAATGGTTTAATTTTCAACGTTTTGCATTTAGACATTTTTGCAAATAGAAATGGCCAAAAGAGATAGATACACTAAGTGCCAAATGTCTAGATAGGTCATTTTTGGGGAAAAAGATAGATGTCTTGTGGTTTTGAAAATGGACATTTTCTCCACCCATTTTTGGACATTTTTCTCAAAATGACCAAAGTTGTCATAGATGTCCTATTGAAAATGACCCTGAAAGTACCATATAAAGCTATGGTACTTTGTGTGTCTAAGTGCTTTGAAACTGAGACTCTCTCTCTCTCTCTCTCTCTGATCTAGTGTATTATTTTAAAATGTGTTGATTTTTGTATTTTTATTTACCCCTTCTTTTTATACCATATTATTTGTATGTATTTATTTTGCATGCTTACCATTATTTTACATTTGTTATATTTATGTGATTTTAGACCCCTGAAGAAAGTATTATGGGCTGTGTTGAGTTTTGGTTATATCGATTAGCTTTGTCTCTATATCTACCTCTGACCGACTGTGCTTATTTTGGAATACTTCTAAAATGAGGGCTCTAATGGTATTGTGAGGGTATAGAACTGAAAGAAGATATCTTAGTTTCAGATTTGCCCTTTAAAGTCCTCTTTTACTAAGCCGTGGTAGAGGTTTCTACCGTGGCCTGGAGCGCTAAATGTTCCAATGATGTTCATAGGAATTATATGAATGTTGGAGCATTTAGTGCTCCGGGCTATGGTAGAAACCTCTACCATGGCTTAGTAAAATGGGGGGGGGGGGTAAAAGTAAGAACTTGTAGTCTTGCTTTTCTTAAAATATATAACTAGGCAATCACAAAAAGAACTACAAATCCCTACACACAATAGAGTAAACCCAGGATTGGATCAACCCTGTTGGGTGAATATGAAACCAGTTGACAACTCTGATCTTGATTCGGAGAGAAGCTATATGAAACTGAGACCAGAGGAGGATTAATAGGAAATCAGACTGATAAAGGATTCTGTAGAGAGAAAGGATTACGGTAGAGGGAAGTAGTAAGAAGGGGCAAAGAGAGAGAAGAAAGTAGCAGGAAGGGTGAAATAGGAGGAAGTGAGAAGATAAGCTGTGAAGTGACAGCCTCTGAATAGAAAAAGGTATATCCATGGAGGAGAAAGAAAATATTAAGAACACTAGTGTTACAGTAATGGGTGCTAGAATAGCCTCACCTATACCCTGAAGCCACCCATGCCCTGCCTGTATTATGGCTGGATCGTGCCTCTCACTGAACCCAGTCCTACCACCTTACCTTTCACCATTTCCTTAGTCCTCTGTACCCTTTAGACCCTCATCACGCCCTTTCCCTCTCTCACACCCTCTACCATCTCTCTCTGACCGTTTCACCCCTTTTGCCATCTTTTCCCTTCAGTTCTCCTTTGTCCTTCCCCAAGGCCATATGTCTTTCTTCTGCAGCAGCAGCATTTCTCTCACCCCACTTCCCTGTGCAGCAACTGCAGCAGCATTCCCTCCCCTCCATTTCCCTGTGCAGCAGCATTTCCCTCCCTCCACCCCACTTCCCTGTGCAGCAGCAGCATTTCTCTCCCCCCACTTCCCTGTGCAGCAGCCGCAGCAGCAGCATTCCCTCCCCCTCCATTTTTATGTGCAGCAGCATTTCCCTCCCCTCACCTCACTTCCCTGTGCAGCAGCAACAGCATTTCCTTCCCCCACTTCCCTTTAGAACAGCAGCTGCAGCAGCATTCCCTCCCTGTCTATTTCCCTTCCCCACACCACTTCCCTGTGCAGCAACAGCATCAGTATTTCCCTCCCCCTGCACTTCTCTGTGCAGCAGCAGCAGCTGCATTTCACTTCCCCTCCACATCACTGTGCAGCAGCAGCAGCATTCCCCTACCCCCCTTTCCCTTCCCGCGGTCCTCACAAACCTCCCGACTCCAGCAGCAGCCGCAGCACTCTAAACACGCTGTTTTGCGGCCTTCTACTGCCCTGATTTACTCTGGCACGTCCCTGATGACATCATCAGAGGCACGGCAGAGCAAATCAGGGCAGTAGAAGGCTGTGAAGCAGCGCTTTTAGAGTGCTGCGGCCGCTGCTGGAGTCGGGAGGTTTGTCAGGACCACAGGAAGGAAAGGGGGGAGTGTGGCAAGGGACTAAGGGAGCCGGCCGGACCGCGGGAAGGGAGGGTCGGATAGGAGGGTCAGACCGCGGTGGGAGGGTCTGATGGATTCATTGGAGTACTTTGTGGGGCCGTTGTAAGCGTGGGTGTACTGTGTGAGGCTGCGATTCACTTTGGGTTCAGCTGCCAGGGCATTTCACGTACTGTGTGGGGCCATTGTAAGCACGCATGCGCATTCCTGACTGCTAAGGACATACTGATTAGGTAGGAGTGTGCATGCGTGCTTAGCGTTTTATTATAGTAGATGAAAGGATGATAAGGAAATAAATCAGGAATGAGGAGTCAGAGATGAAATAAGAGAAACTCAACAGCAAGCAGAGGAAGAAGATAAATTCAAATTAAAGTACAGAATTGAAAATTATTTATCTGTTCTCTTTCAAAATTGACCTAGCCCAATTGGAACTAGCTGGGAATTATAATATCAATGTATTTGTCAGTTATTGGACAGCCAATATCTGCTCTTTTCTTCCACCCTGCAGGCACTGGGGTGTTAGTAAGTAAAGCCATTAGAAGGATGGAGCAAGTGGAGGAAGTTTTGATGGCAACAGTTGCCATAAGCTGAATATCTCAGTCTGAAAAATTGCTTTCCCTTGGCAGCTCTAAGATGGATTATGCTCAGGGATAAAGCTGAGGGGAAAAAGAAAGTGACACTATTCCTTTTCTTCCCAAGAAATATCATTCCTCCATTATTTCCTATAGTGTAGAAGTGAGCCCCAAGAAGAAGCAGCAAGCAGCAGCATCAAGAGGTCACAGAAGATCATGGGTGGATTTTTTTTTTTTTGGGGGGGGGAGGAGGAAGGGAGTGACAAGGGGTATATTACCTCACAAACTCTGTATATATTTATTGTTAATCTGTTTTAACATATTGACACACTTATTGTAAGTATGAAAATGAATAAAGATTTTTTTTTTTTTAAACAAACTCTGTATGTTTCCTAGTTTGGATCACTAACTTCCCTCTTGCTCAGTTGCTGAATCCTTGCTCACATTCTGGCTCTTTGTGAAGTTCTGTAGCCATCTCCCAGCATCCTGAGCTAGATACTGGAGCAGTATCAGGTAGGCAGACCAGGACAGAGTGGCTTAATATGAGTGTCTACTCCCATGTCAGAGACTGCTGGAACATGCTGTCCCATCCGAAATATGATCTCAGAGGTTTCGTGCTGTGAACCTTTCTGTATTTCTAAGGTTCAGGGTGGGCTTGTGGCAGAGCAGTTCATATAGGTTCTGCAGGCATGGAGTTGCCACTGCCTTGAAATCAGTGTGTACCAAAAAGTGCTACAGGGGTTGAGGAAACATGAGCAGTTTCTATGGCCAAGGAAAGCAGAGTAATGATCCAAGCTTATGGGATATTAACAGTTATAAATTGAGAGATGAGTTAAATCTGTCAATGACAAGAAGTCTTACTTACAAAGCAGAGGAAGACATAGAGGCCACTGAAAGGATGGGTGAGCCAAACCTACAAGGAAAGGGAACTAGCCAGGGAAGCTGATGAAGAGTGGAATGAAACAAAAGGCTGAGTCAAGGAGAAATGAGGAGCAGAGTAGTCTAAGAGGAATCATGGAGTAAAGCTATTAAATCTCTTGTCCCCAAATATAAGATGTCACACTATATTTGTGCATAAAGGGAAGAAATAAAAATGGAGTGAAAAGAGAAGAAATTAGGGGGGGACTGGCTGGGGTGGAAAAGTAGGGTGTGGATGGGATGTAGGGAAGAGAGAGTTTGATGTGAACTAGCTGCAGGAAGTAAGGGGGAAGAAGAGACTGGCAAGAAATTGAGTACTTCCTGGGCTTTTGATTTGTCCACATGAGTCTTCCTCATTTCTATATTACCTGTCCTGCTCATGATATAGATACTGACTGGTCAGTCAGACTCACAACCAGCCATGCCTTGTTTCTCTTATTTCTTTTTTTGCTGCTATTTTCAAAAGTTAAATCCTACACGTCATTAGTGATTCAAATGCTATGCTTCCTTCTGGATGCCATATTCCAAAAAGGATAGAAAAAGGCCAGAGGCAAGAAAGAGAAACATAATCAAAATGAGGTGGGATCTATACCAAAAGATATATGAGATGAAATTTTGGGACATACAGATGTACATCCTAGAGGAGAAGAGAGACAAACAAGATATTAAACAACCTAACCTTTTCCGGTGGACAAGAAACTGTAGAACTAGGGGTCATGGTATAAGATCTACCAGGAGAAAGAATTGAAATCAATGACAGGAAATAGTTTTCATGAAAAAAGTAGTGGATGTGTGGAATGGACTCCAGAAAGAGGCAGTAGAGACATACTGGTAACTGAAATCAGAATCTAAACACATAGAATAAACATTGAGAATAATTTAATGGCAAGAAGATGGAAACAAAGCACTAGGAAAACCACACTGAATAGGGGTTAATTGCTCAGAGCAATTGTTTTCAAGCCTAAAGAATGACATGGAGGGTGACCTGCAATATCAATCAACCATTAGCACCCTGCTGACTAGATTAATGGAACCATTCTTTTTCTATCCTCATCTATTATTACTATGGGGCCCTTGCATTAAGTCGTAGATTTCAAATGTACGGACTTTGGCCCAAATTCACTAAGCAAACCGATCATGATGAGGAAAAAGCAAACGTTGTAAACAAATACTTCTGTTCTGTGTTCACAGAAGAAAATCCTAGAGAAGGACCAAGATTGTCTGGCAAAGTTATACAAGAAAATGGAGTAGATTCTGAACTGTTCATGGAGGAAAGTGTTTATGAACAACTTGAAAACTGAAGGTGAACAAAGCGATGGGACCGGACGGGATCCATCCCAGGATACTGAGGGAGCTCAGAGAGGTTCTGGCGGGTCCTATTAAAGACTTGTTTAACAAATCTCTGGAAATGGGAGTGGTTCCTGGGGATTGGAGAAGAGTGGATGTGGTCCCTAGTCACAAAACTGGTCACAGAGATGAAGCGGGAAACTACAGGCCGGTAAGCCTCACTTCGGTTGTTGGAGAAATAATGGAAGTGTTGCCAAAAGAATAGATAGTGAACTTCCTAGAATCTAATGGGTTACAGGATTCGAAGCAACATGGCTTTACTAAAGGTAAATCGTGCCAAACAAACCTGATTGAATTTTTTCATTGGGCAACTAGAGAACTGGATCAAGGACATATACTAAATATCATTTACTTAGATTTCAGCAATGCCTTTGACATAGTTCTTCATAAGAGGCTCATGAACAAACTTGAAGGGCTGAAGTTAGGACCCAAAGTGGTGAACTGGATTAGATACTGGTTGTCGGACAGATGCCAAAGGTGGTGTTAATGGAAGTTAAGCTGAGGAGGAAGGAAAGCTGAATAGTGGAGTCCCTCAGAGTTCGGTGCTGGGGCCAATCCTGTTTAATCTGTTTGTGAGTGACATTGCTGAAGGGATAGAAGGAAAGGTTTGCTTTTTTGCGGATGATACCAAGATTTGTAACAGAGTAGACACCAAGGAGGGAGTGGAAAACATGAAAAAGGATCTGCACAAGTTAGAGGAATGGTATAATATCTGGCAACTAAAATTCAATGCAAAGAAATGCAGAGTACTGTATTTGGGGATTAGTAATCGAAAGGAACCGTATGTGCTGGGAGGTGAGAGGCTGATATATACGGATGGGGAGAGGGACCTTGGGGTGATAGTGTCTGAAGATCTAAAGGCGAAAAAACAGTGTGACAAGGGGGTGGCTGCTGCCAGAAGGATACTGGGTTGTATATAGAGAGGCATAACCAGTAGAAGAAAGAAGATGTTAATGCCCCTGTACAGGTCATTGGTGAGGCCCCACTTGGAGTATTGTGTTTAGTTTTAGAGACCATATCTGGTGAAGGATTTAAGAAGGCTTGAAGCGGTCCAGAGGAGGGTGACGAAAATGATAGGAGGTTTGCGCCAAAAGACGTATGAAGAGAGACTGGAAGCCCTGAATATCTATACCCTAGAGGAAAGGAGGGACAAGGGAGATATGATTCAGATGTTCAAGTACTTGAAAGGTATTCAAGTACTTGAAAGGTAGAAAATCATTTCCAGAGAAAGGAAAATGGTAAAACCAGAGGGCATAATTTGAGGCTGAGGGGTGGAAGACTCAAGAGAAATGTAAGGAAATTCTTCTATACGGAGAGGATGATGGATGCCTGGAATGTGCTCCCGAGAGAGGTGGTGGAGAAGAAAACGGTGATAGAGTTCAAAAAAGCTTGGGATGAACACAGAGGATCTAGAATCAGAAAATAATAGTAAATATTGAAGAACTAAGGTCAGTACGGGTCAGATTTGCACAGTCTGTGTCTGTGTATGGCCGTTTGTTGGGGAGGGCTTTGATTGCTGAAATAGTGTAGATGGGCTGGAGTGAGCTTTGACGGAGGCTTCAGTAGTTGGAACCAAAGCACAATACCGGGCAGAGTTTTGGATTTTTGCCCAGAAATAGCTAAAAAGAAGAAGAAATAAAATTTAAATTGAATCAGGTTGGGCAGACTGGATGGACCATTCGGGTCTTTATCTGCCATCATCTACTATGTTACTGCATTATGCAATTATCACAGCATTATCAGCATAGTAGGACTCTCCTCTGGGACTGAATTAGATACAGCCCATAACAGCCCTGGCAGTGGCAAGGGGCGAGCAGCAGGGTGGCACAGTGCTTTTCAAAAAAATTAAACGTAGACATGTGGCAGCGGGCAGAAGGGAGGAAGGGAGAGAAATATATGCCGGCAGGGGCGCAGCAGAGTGCTGACCAGCAGGAACGCTGGTTAGTAGCTAGGTGTAGAAAACAGGTAGAGAAGAGCTTATGGGACTGGGAGAAAGGAGAGATATTGGACTCAGATGAGGGAGGGAATGATGTCAGATGTGTAAGGGATAGGGAGATATGGATATGGGGACGGCAGAGGGGGTAGGAGGAGGACAGGTAGAGGTGGCAGAGGGGGGCAGAAGAGTGACAATAAGAGATGGATTTGGAGAAGGACAGAGGACAGAAGGAGAGAGATTTGGTGGAGGGGGTAAGATGGGGAAAGGGAAAGAAATTCAGGGGAGGGGACAGAAGGGGGAAGGAAAGATGGAGAACTCGGGGAAAGCATAGAAGGAAGGGAAGACATGGCTAGGAAAAGGCAGAGGGAATATGGGCTGAGGGCCGGGAGAGGTGAGAGATGTCATACTTGGGAGCATACTTGGCCATACTCTGCTGCTACCTGTGGCTTTGTGAAAGAAGTGCAGCTGGAAAGGAGGAGGAGACCTACTTGGATGTTTTAGAGAAGTGGTCTTAAACTCAAACCCTTTGCAGGGCCATATTTTGGATCTGTAGGTACTTGGAGGTCCTCAGAAAAAATATTTAATGTCTTATTACAGAAATGACAATTTTGCATGAGGTAAAACTCTTTATAGTTTATAAATCTTTCCTTTTGGCTAAGTCTTAATATTAATATTGTGATTTATAGCTAAAGAGACATATGATCAAGAAACTGTTTTATTTTACTTTTGTGATTATGATAAACATACCGAGGGCCTCAAAATAGTACCTGGCGGGCCACATGTGGCCCCTGGGCCACGGGTTTGAGACCACTGTTTTAGAGCCAGCCATTCAGGGGGAGAGTGTGGCGTAGTGGTTAAAACTACAGCCTCAGCACTGTGAGATTGTGGGTTCAAACCCACGCTGCTCCTTGTGACCCTGCGCAAGTCACTTAATCCCCCCATTGCCACAGGTACGTTAGATAGACTGTGAGCCCACTGGGACAGAGAGGGGAAAATGCTTAGTTCCTGAATAAATGCATGTAAAACCGCTCTGAGCTCCCCTGGGAGAACGGTATAGAAAATTGAATAAATAAATAAATAAACACAGGTACACACTCTTGGGAGGGGACGTGAACTTGGGCACAAAAGGGAGGAAGGAAGAGAGGCATATTGGGTCACAGGAGAGAGGGGCACATTGAGACAAGGAAGGAAGGGAGCATGAACTTCGGACAAATGAGGGAGGGGCATTAATTTGGGACAGAGACTAGAGAGAGGGGACGTGTTAGGACACAGAAGCGAGAAACTTGGGACAAATGCTGGAAAGGAGGGAGGGAGCACTAACTTAGGACACAGAAGGGAGGGGGACATGAATTTGGGACATAGGATGGGGAAAGAGATGCTGAGGTGGGGGGAATAGAAAGAGAGAATTGGTAAGCATGAGTATGAGTGAGAGGGAGAGGGAGAATTGGTAAGCATGGGTGTGAGTGAAAGGAAGAAAAAGGAATATTATTGGACATGGTGATGGGAGAGGAGTGAGGTAGAGCGAGATAAGAGGGAGAAATATTGGATGTGGTGGAGAGGAAACAGTGGAACAGATGGAAATGGATGCAAGAGGGAGGAATGTTGGACACAGTGGTGGAGGGAATGGAGGAAGAGATGTGGCTTGGAGCTGGAGATGAGTGATAGAAGCAGAAATGTTGGACATGGGGCTGGTGAGTAGGGGCAAAAGATGCTGCACATAGCCTGGGGGATAAGAAAGGGAGAAATATTGGATATGGCAGTAGAGGGGGTGGGAGAGAGACACTCTGGATCCCTCTCTCTTTCTCCACTCCCTTTGCAGCAAGGGAGGGAATGAGAGAGAGAGAGAGAGATGGTGGACAGTGAGAGAGGGGAACATGTTGCACATGGAGATGGAGGAGAGGGAAAGAAATGCTGTGCTGTGGTGGGGAGGGGAAAAAGAGTGCACTTTGTGTAGTTTAATTTTGTATTATTAATAAGATTATATTGTGTGTATATGAAAAATGAATGGAAGAAATGGTGTTTACAATTAGTACTATTATTATGGGGGTAAGGTCTGAGGAAGAGCTTGGGCGGGTGTGCCCCCTCCCCCAAACAAAAAAGCGTTCCGCTGCCTATGACTGGAGCTCCATCCTGTTGAAAAATAAAGTTCTCAGAAATGTCTTGCATTTCAGGCAGAATTTCTATTGCAATAGGACTTTTTTGGTTATTTGGAAAACTCTTGGGGCCCCATTTTTTCTGGACACCATCAGGCTCATAATTTAAAAAAAACAACCAAAAAAACCAGACATCTAAAAAGTATTCTAAATTGTCAGTTGAATGTCCTAATTGCCAGAACATCCAAGCACCGATAATCAAACCATCTTTCTGTATGTCTAGTGAGGTTTTCCAGCCTCTGTGCATCCAGAGCACAAGATGGGCGTGCTATGGGTGGGCTTTGGGCATGCCTAAAGATGGGTTAGACAAGGACGTTTTGCAGCAATAATCAAACATTTTGCAAGACATCCTGGATGGAACTTATATGTTTGAAACTGGACCTGTTTTAGAAGGGTGCCCATAAGCCACTCTAACCACTACATTTATGGTAGAACGTGTGAGCCCACCCAAAACCTTTTATATTGTCACATAGTAACACCTGCAGCCATAAGTGCTATTGGGATGGTACACAGGAGGGTATATTAGGTTTTAGAGGGGGGGGAGGTGAGGGGCATACCATAAATTATAAGGGGGTAATGGTGAGATATACAGCTGGCACCCTTTATGTGAAGTTCCCAGCAGTGCCCTCTAAGGTGTCCCATTGCTCTGTCAGGTTGTCTATGTGGCTAATCCATTGCTATGCTGGTCCCACCCATGTTCAGGATTAGGCTGTTTTCAACATGGATGTTTTTCTGATTGAAAATGGGTTATAAAGTTAGACATCCCGGTGGCCAAAAAAAATATTTGGATATCCAGCAGTTTGCCATTCAAAATTGACCATTTTTGTTCCTCCAACTTTGGACGTTCAGCTAGATATGTCTAAGTTGGACTTAGACTTTTTTTTTTTTTTTTTTTCCAAAAATGCCCCTCCATGTATACACATATACATTATTTATTTATTTTAAAAAATTCCTGTACTGTTTTAAGCCAATGCTAATGATATCTTATATACTGCTTTATCTACTAGCATTACAAAGGAAGATTAGGGTCAGAGAAATTTGAGAGTATAGGTAAAATTAATCAGTCATACCAATAAGGAATGGACGAAAACCATTTCTCAAATAAGTAAGTTTTCAGCAATTTATGAAATAAGCAACAAGTGGGTATACATAGATCTAATCACTGACGGAAGATCATTCCAAATTTTATCTCCAAGGTATTCAAAGGTGCGTTCATGATGTCTTTTTTATTTGACATTTTTTTAATGTCGGATAACATAAGATCCTGCTCTTGTTAAGTTTCATGGTACCTCTGAAGTGAAGCAGATGACAGTTAGGGCTCCTTTTACGAAGGTGCATTAGCGTTTTTAACGCATGCGCTAGACGAAAAATTACCACCTGCTTAAAAGGAGGCGGTAGCAGCTAGCATCAGCGGCAAATTAGCGGGCGCTATTCCACGCCTTAAGGCCCTAACACACCTTTGTAAAAGGAGCCCTAAATGTTCATCAATGATGGACTTTGGCCAGCCAGTGCCTTAAAAATAATACAAGCAAATTTGAATTTAGTTCTGAACTGTACTGCTAGCCAGTGCAGATCATGAAGTTTAGGGGTTATTCTGTCAAATCTTTTCAATCCACTAATCAGTCTAACAGCCATATTCTGCAAGAGCTGTATTCTATTCAGAATCTTCTTTGAGATGCCCTCATAAAGTGAGTTACAATGGTCGATTTGAGGAAGCAGTATAGCCTGAGCAATGGTACAAAAGCTGTCATAATCTAAAGATGTATTAAAGCTTCGTAGTTGGCGCAATTTGTGGAATACCTTTCTAACAAGGAAATTCCCCTGATTCTTCATAGTTAAACTGGATTCTAGTATGATACCCAAAACTTTGGATTTGTAGTCAAAAAAGAGTTTTTCCAGTAGGAAGAGCAAACCTTTTGCTAGGGATGCCTTCATTATTCAGCATGTTTTATCAGAATGGAAAAACAGTACAGTTCTTTCTTTTCTTGTATGGTGAGCAGGAGTCTGTCTTACGTGTAAATATGAAAAAGTAGCTGCTATTAGGCGATGTTCAGTTCAATTTTTTAAGAGGGTTTGGGTTATTTCAGATGACTATTGTAGAATACATGCTAATTGACCAGTATTTTTGTTAGTTATGCTTGTTTCCCCTAACTGTAATTTTTATCAATTTGTATATCACTTAGAATTTGGAATAGGCGATTAATCAAATGTTATAATAAACTTGAAACTTTCTGGTTTGTACTCCCAATTTGTCTACTTTTACAATTTGTTGGGAGGAGGGGGGAAGGGCTTAAATGTCATTAGATTAATTGTTGTGTTGAATTATTGTATTTTATGAAATTCAATAAAGACAGAGCCAGGCAGATTCTAAGAAGTAATAGAAAACCAATGCAGCAGTTAAGAGGGAAGTAAATAAATATACAACAGCAGACTGAGGAATCAAAATATTTATTGATATACTTCTTCCTCGTGAATATGGTGAAACCGTGAATAACATGGTGGGAGACCTGGCCTGTTTCTGAAGGAAAGGCAAAACGCGGTGAAGAAAGTGCCGGGAATCAGCGATTTTCTATGTAAATCAGCAATTTCTCTATGCAAGCTGATGTAATTTGGGGGGGGGGGGGGGGGAGGAGCCAGCAAGCTAAAAACCGTGAATAATCAAAACTGCGAATACGGAGGGAGAAGTGTATCTCCAAATGCAGAATCTTCTTGTTCTTATTGTTGGGGAATAAAGGGATTTTTTTTTTAAGTTGGCAGGAATTAAATTAATTCCCATGCAGCTTAGAACTAATCAGACATATTCAGAACCTTTTAAGGCATATATTTGTTTAAATAAGAGTCCAATTTTTTCCCATCCTGTCTACCTACTGAATTTAAACTAAAAAAAAAAAAATCTCAAAAACAAAGAACATGTTAGTTTGATTGGACATAAAAGTTTCTGTCACCTTCCACTACACACAAGATTACAGCTTGAATTGATGGCAATTTCCTGAACAAACCATCCATAAGCTCTAAATCTTTTCCTTCCGAGTCAATATTTAACATGTATGCTGAAGAATCTAATACAAAATGCAAAAAAGAATCTCACACCACTATCTTAACCTAAAAGTGAGATAATGTGCATTTCTAGTTAATACATTTTGCTGTAGTATAGTCAATGAAAAATCTCAATATAATAACTTGTGTTCTTATTTTAAGTTAAAAATCTGAACATTATGAGCTAGATTAATTAAAATGTGCTGCTCTATATTATAAAGTGATCCCATCAACCAAAATGGGACCTGCAGTAAATAACATATGTTAATGCAAGTTAGAACAAGCTAACACAGTAGTGGCACCTTAGTTATTCTGCATAAGCTTCATATGCAGACATCCCTGTACTAGATGACTTATACTAAGGAACACCTACATACAGGTATACTAAATGATCTTAGAAAACGTTATTGGCAACCAAATTCATATGTATACAAAACAAAACGTATTAAAGAAATGTTACAGAAATCCTTACATACGTTAAGCAACAACTGTTGAGCAACACGCAAAAAGCCAAACCAGGTCTGTTAGATTTTCCAAGTATGAACTCACCAATCTTTCCTAAGCTGGCCACAAGAATCCAGAGGGCAATGATGTAAGGGTCTTGCACATGATGCCATTTAAAAGTGACGATCTGTAAACTTTCAAGGTGCACACCATGTCCTGCATCGTCTCTTGAATCCGAAGTGGTGTTCCGTCCTCTACCAGCATCTCCTGTGGCTAATCCAGCCAGAATAACTAGCAGAACGGTCAGCATGGCCCCCAAACGTACCAAGTTTATTTAGCTCTAAATGGTCACAGCAGACACACTTTTCCTTCCTCACCTAAACTAACTCCTTTTATTTTTTTTAACAACAGTCTGGGTTGGGTGGTTTGGTTTTTTTTTTTCCTTCACTAACTTGAACCTAAGCCAAGAAACTGATTTTCAAATAGGAAATAAAAGTTGTCTGTGAAGAACACTTTGCTCTTGACACTTCATTTAATGCTACTTAAACAATTAAAATCTAATTCATTCTCCTGGTCTCAGCACCTCTTTTATGTGCTGCAAAGCAAGTTCCCTGGGGTTATGTTGGCATTGTTTCCTGCTTCCTCAGTCTATCCTGGCTGCTTCTGGCCCCTCCCATACATGCTACCGGTGGGGGAGAGGAGAAAAGCTGTCCTACTGTTGATCTCTTCCAAGCTTTTCTTCTGTTATTTGGGGTGGTCGGCAGTAATGAAGAGAAAGGGAGGGGAGACAACTTTCCTGCCATTTCCACTAAGGGGAAAATCTCCAAAGTGTGCCTGAAACACATACACTGAAGAACCTCTCTTAACACTCATCTTTCCAAACTAGGGTCTCTAGTCTCCTATTACACAAATACTGTATATATCAAACTATTGTTTCCCCTTCTAGTCTACAGTGTTTACTGTATAAACAGAGAACTACTGCATCCTCCTGGGTGGCTCTCTTACAGATACATTTACTATAAGCTACTACAATATATTCCAAATAGTTTTGATTCTTGCTGTGCCTTACCCTTCAACTTTACTTTAAACAACCTTATTCTGCATATCAATCAACTTGACATTGGCCATTTTCCTCTCCACCCTAAGGTCTGAAACACATATGATGTCTGCTCCCTACCTATAGACTCATATAACCCATTCATTATATATTCCCAGCCATATTGTGTAATATAGACCATCTACTCAAAGTCAAGTGCCTTAAGTTTGGTGCTGCCATCTCGGCTATCCTGTGCTTCCCATCTGGCCTGAACACCACCTTTCCACTAGCTGTACCTGGTTAAAGCTACTCTACCTAGGCCTGATATTTCCACTTTCTCTATAAAAGATGCTGGCCCCAGTGCAGTAAGTTGTGCTGTCTTTATTTTCTCATGCTAATCTTACTCCTGACGCAGTAAGAATTTCTAGCATGGGAAATTAGTGGTAAAAGGGAGCACAGTGGGCTTGCAAGATGCATGCAAAATAGAATGCCAAATTGCTTCCAAAATATTTTTAAAAAACCCCAAAAAACCTCACATTAAAATTTAACTTTGCTTTTTGTTTATCACTTAGCGCTAAATCTTTACTCCAGCTCAAGGCTGTAGCGTAAAAGCAACATAGGAACAGAAGGGTCATTTGAGGTGAAGTGCAGCACATTAACCTAGATGACCTAATATCCCTGGTGCCTAAATAGGCCCTTGAACCCCTCCCCTACATGCAGATAAAACAGCCTTGATGGCCCAAGTCCCTCCCAATCCCCAAAAGGAATCTATGATGGTCATTCAGACCCCCCTCCTCCTACCAACACCACAAATAATCTCTGATTGTCAAAATGGACCTAGTCCTTCCTGCCTCCTCCCCCCATTACCTCCACCTGATCACATCTAAAGCCAGGAGGTAGGATTGATGATTATCCACTCCTTTCTCCAGTACCATTATCTTCCAAAATGATCGCCTCCGACTCCTAGAAGTATGCAGTGGCACACTGCTAAGAATTAGTCTAGCAAAAGGGAAGAACTCACTTATTTGGTAGACTAACCCCTAACCATAGCAGTATGAAGAGATGGATTCTGCTGGATGCCTCTTGAGACCGAGAAAGTATCATTTGTACAGGAGGGTCTGTTGACACTAAGGAGGCTCTCTTGTTGAGGGATGACCTGAGGCAGATAGCTTCAGAGATAGGGAAATGTTTGAGAGGGATCAGAGAAGCCCAGAGCCCACAGGATCACCACAAAACTTTGTGGAAATCTAGCTGGTCTTTTTTAAATGTCTTCCTGTCAGTGCACAAGCCAATTCTTAATGCAGCAAATGACTGCACATTACCATAACAATTTTCAGTGCGTTTTATTGTCAGCACTCACTTTTTAACATCATGGCCTCTGTTTCACAATACCTGTAACTTTTGTGTCTGTAGCCGAGATCATTCTTTGAGTCTTTTCCCCTTCTGCCACTTATTCCATTTCTGCCTTTCTTATTCTGTCTACCCTGCCCCTATGTTACTTTATCCCTCATCCTCCCTCTTTCCTTTCATCTCTCTTTCTCAGCTTTCAGATACTAATTTCTGCCTTACATTACTGTACTTCACGTGCAATTGTGTAATCTCTTTTGTAAACATGCAATTTTCTACTTTATTTTTTACAATGTAGTTAACATGTAATTAAAAGAGAAATTAAGATATTATCCTTCCATACATATATTTAGTTTGAGCTGATCACAAAACAATTTTGGGCCAGGATTCACTAAACCTCCAAACCGTGCACGATCTGTTTCTGTTTGCATGCCGGCCGACTGATTCAGTAAAGGCCTGCATGCAAATGGGGACGATCGTTAGCATGCCCCCCTACCCACGGTCAGAGTGATCCCTGCTCATGCGCACACTCTGACAGCCTCCTGTCACTGCTGTCAGGGCTCAGCCCAGCCCAAATCTCTCTTGCCTGCTCCCGGTCTCTCCTGCTCTCTGCTGCCGTTCCCTGCAGTGCAAGCCCATGGTTATAAAGTGGGCCTGCACTGTGGGGAACAGCAGCAGAGAGCAGGAGAGGCTGGAAAGCAGGAAAGAGAGATCGGATACCGGCACAACACACCAGCCCTGCCCAACCCCCCCCCCCAGAAAAAAGCAGGAGGGATACCAACTCCCTTCTGCCATCAGCAGTAAAAAAAAAATACTGCATGCATGCAGCATGGCCCTCGCCTTCCCCTACCCCCCCCCCCCCCCGACTGGCACGGCCCTCCCTCGCCCTCAACCCCCTCCTGGCATGGCCCACACAACCAGCACAAAAATTTGGGAGCAGGAGGGATGCCCAGTCCCTCCCACTCCTAGGCCTCCCACCCCCCGGCCCACTCCTAATCAGCCCAAGCGGTCAGGCCTGGCCCACCCACCCCAGTACCTGTAAAATAGTTGGGAGCAGGAGGGGTGCCTGGCCCTCCTGCTCCTTGGCCAAGGCTTCCCAACATCTTCGGGAGCATGAGGGGTGCCCGGACCCTCCTCCTGCTCCTATGCACCGCCAAAATCTTCGGGAGCAGGAGAAAAGTCCTCCTGCTCCTACTCTTCGGCCGGCCACCGCCCAATAGCGGCCTTAGGCCCCACCCCAGCGCATCATCTTATGCACAGTGAGAGGCCATTGTTTTTATGGGGCAGATATTTTGTGTGTGTAACACATGCAAAATATCTGTGCCATAGAAAAAAATGAATAAAAAAGACAGGCAGGCCTGTCAAAAAGCCTGCAGACCTGACAGTAACTCAGTTACCGACAGGTCTGCAGCAGTCGGGTTTGTCAGTAGAAAAACCCAGCTCAAAATAGCCAAGCAATTGTTAGTGAATCAATCGCTTGGCTATTTTGCACGGGGTTTTACTAATTTGCATGGGACAATCGGGATCGGATCGCTACAGGCGTTAGTGAATAGTGCAGGAGGGAAATCTGGTCGTAAAGGGCTCGCAAACCGATTGATACATGATCGGTTTGCTTGGTGAATCTAGCCCTTAGTCTCCTAAAGCCCTCCTGCTAAGCACACTAACTCAACATGCAAAACCACATAAACCACTGCTCCAGAAGGATAGACGTGTTAGTCTGGAACAACAAAAAAGACAACCTGGTAATACGTTATAAACTAGCCAATTTATTAAGAAACTAGTGTTTAAGCCTGTTACATTAACGGGTGCTAGAAAATATGTCTGTCTGTCTTTCTTTCTTTCTGTGTTTCTCCCTGCCCCTGTCTCTTTCTTCCTTTCTTTCTGTCTCTCTCCTTCCCGTTGTCTATCTTTCTTTCTTTCTATCTCTCTCCCTCCCGCTGTCTGTCTTTCTTTCTGTCTGTCTCTCTCCCTGCCCGCTGTCTTTCGTTCTCATGCGCTGCCTGTCTGTCTCTCTCCGGCCCCCTGCCTGCCTGCCTTTCTTTGTCTTTCTCTATGGCCCCCTTCTGTATCCTCAACGCAAACCAAGATTGCTCCCTGCCCCCCTGCACACCCCTCCCCCCAAAGTAAAGCAAGTTCGCTCCCTGGCCCCTTTCCCTCTTCCCCCCCTTCCCTGCGCAGCAGCAGCATTTCCCTCCCCCCCACCCTCCACTTCCCTGTGCAGCAGCATTCCCTCCCCCTCCACTTCCCTATGCAGTGTGTGTGGCCGGTTCTGTACATCGTGCGCCAAGGTCGGTGCTCAGGGCTTTCCTCTTCATTGGCTTGCTGGTTCTTGCATCAGAGGTGGAGCGGCATGCAGGGCTACTGGCACAGTGGGGGATCGCCAGTTTTTGCACCGTCGGATCCATTGCTTTGGCCGGCCAACTTAGCCCGTGCGTGTCGTCGGCCTGGATTAGCCGGTCGGGGAGGGGAACCCGTGCGCGATTCCAAGGTCGGCTGCATGGGAGTTTAGGGGCATGGGTGAGCAGCGAGCGTAGGGCTTCAGGTGTGGCGGGTCTGGTCTCTGATCCAGCGGTAGTCGGGTCCTGTTTGATGTGGAGAGGTCTGCTGCTGCCTGGAGGAGCTGGAGCAGGGAGGCCCGTGCTTTACAGATTCTCTACCGGCCACTGTCACAGCTAAGCGTGCATGCGCACTCCAGCCGGCCACGGATCTTGGATCACGCAGGTAGGAGTGCGCATGCGCGCTTAGCATTTTATTATAGTAGATAAACTTCAAATACAATGGACTCTTGTCCTCAAATACTGCCTTGCACATATCAGTGTCTTCATCTCTGTTGTATATACAGTATAATGTTTCATAATTTTATGAGCAGTGTATATACAGAGATAAGAGCATGCCTTCTCTTTGAGGCTTCCTTCCCAAGAATGCATGGAATGTCCTGTATTTCTCTGCTAATTATTTGTAGTGATGCAATACAATGGATCCAATCAGAGTAGCTACCTGAGAAAACATTTGTGCAGCAACTTTTTGGCAATATTCTTAAAATATAATTCCAAGTATCAGAAGAAATTGAAAAATCTGTAAAGCATAATGTACAAGATTGCATTGGTACCATAAGTCACGTTACAAACAAAGGGGCCCTTTTACTAAAATGCATTAAGAAATAGACTTAGCACATTTTTAACAAGGAATTTTCCCATAGGTTAAGCCCATTCTTAATGCAGTCCCCATATAGATCTTTTTACTTTGTTCTTTGTACAGGTCCTGTGCTAATTTCTCCCTTAGCACATGAGAACTGCAAAAATATTAACACAAGAGCACTTATCACGTATTTTGGAGCTGCTAAGTGCTTCTCCAAGTGTGTGCTAATGTGAATGCACTAGCTGAATAATGTTTCCACACCCGTTCCCGGTCTATGACATGCTCCCTCCCTCAGAAAATAACAAACCTCCTCCTTTACTAATGCATAGTGCGGGTATTAGCGCCGGCAGTGGGGGGTAACTGCTCCAATGTGTCATTTTACGACGCTGCCGGCGCTAAAACCCATGCTACGTGTTAGTAAAGGAGGGGGAACATTTTGTGCAGTTGTATCCTTTATTAAGCACACATTACAGCTTTGTATAATGTGAAAGGAGGCGTGGCCTAGTGGTCAGAACAGCTGCCTCAGCACTCTGAGGTTGTGAGCTCAGTTCCAATTGCAGCTCCCTGGGACTCTGGGCAAGTCATTTAACATTTCATTGTCCCCACATACAAAATAAGAGCCTGCCTAACATACGAGTATGTAAACCATATGGAAAAAGCAGTATAGAAGTCCAATTCCCCCCTCAGAATGAGGTATAACTTTACAACTTCAATCAATTCTAATATGCAGACAAAACTGTTGTCATTCTACAGAACTATTTCCAGCATGTCTACTGAGCTCAGGGAGGTTTTTTAAATTACAGCATAGGGGTAGGAGTGGAAGTGATGTTATTGGCCTGGATGGAAGCTTAGTCTGAAGGCTTCCAACTTCTCAACCAACATCCTGAGCTTTTCTACTACTATCTTCCTCCTGCACAACACAGTGAGTGAATTTATGGCTGTGAAATCAAAGCTACCTGAAGTGGAAGAGAATAAAAGTTAGCTCACTAGCTGCTGGAAAGGCCTAATGCCACATGGAATCCCACACGCAAGTACAGCCACAAGACTCTGAAACTGAATCCTCAGTAAGAAAGGAGGATTGGGACATGGAACACGGTCTGGCAAAAGGCTTAAAGGAGATGAGGAGTTGACCTAGTGGTAGAGCTACTGCCACAGCCCGAAGGTTGCAGGATCATAGTAACATAGTAAATGACGGCTAATAAAGACCTGCAATCCAGTCTGCCCATTAGTTATACTCATTAAAAATGAATGATTAAATTAACTTGTCTCTTCTTTGATATTTCTAAAAAATAGACTGTAAAGTCTACCTGGTATTGTCTTAGGTTCCAAATGCTGAAGTTGCCGTCCAAACTCACTCCAGCCTATCCAACCATCCTGTTTGCAGGATATCTACCATAAAGTCTGGCCAGGAATATCCACATGTTCCAGGTTAGGGAGTTCCCATTGATGCCCTCCCCAACCCATTCTACACCAGCACTGCTCCTTGTAACCTTGAGTAAATGGCAGGTACAAAATAAGTACCTGTATACATATATAAACCACTTTGAATGTGTAACCACAAAAAAGGCAGCATACAAGTCCCAGTCCCTTTAAGTGGTGTTTGACTAATTTATACCAGGAATTAAAACATATATGTGTCATAATGTATAAAATTGATGTGATTCATAAGATATGAGAGACCTGGGCACATGACAAGAAAAGGTGAATGAACACACAGGGCCTTAACTGAGACACTGGTCCAAACAACTGCACTACTTCTTCAAACAGAAGAACTGCAATTTAAAATTGATGACCTTGAAAACTACAGACAGAAGGGAAAATCTCCAGTTTCATGGTATACTGGAGGATGATAGTGCAGAAGATATCCCTGTCATAGCACAAATTTTATATGCACAATTGCTGGGAAGGAATGATATTTAGGGCCCAGTGAAATTGAAAAGAGTATATCAGGCTCTGCCCCCCTCCATTGTTACAAAATAAACTGCATGATATTATACCACAATTTGCAAAACAATCAAGGAGCTGCTGCCCAAATTTATTAAAATGTCTTATCCTTTACTATGGTGAAGAGGAGAGAAATGTACCTGTTTTGAATTGCCTCAACAAGGAAAAAATTACATATAGATGGGCTTTTCCTTTTAGCCTGTACTTTAGTGCTGCTGGGAAGCTACACAGAAGTTTGTGGCTGAGGCCTGGAAAATTCTATAAGAGGCAGGTGTACTGTGTTCAATTCTGGTTGCTTTTATCTCAAAAAACATATAGAGGAACTAGAAAAGGTTCAAAGAAGAGCAACCAAGGTGATAAAAGGGATGGAACTCCTCTCATAGGAGGAAAGACTAAAGAGATTAAGGCTCTTCAGCTTGGAAAGGAGTCGGCTGAGGGAAAATATGATTAAAGCCTACAGACTTCTGAGTGGTGTAAAATGGGTACAAGTGAATAAAAAATTACAAAGACTCGAAGTTATAGGGAAATACTTTCACAACCAATAGGAGAAAATATTTTTTCACTCAGAAAATAATTAAGCTCTGGAATGCATTGCCAGAGAATATAGTAAGAGTAGTTAATTTAGCTGGTTTTTTTGGGTTTTTTTTAAAGGTTTTGACAATCCTGAGTGTGAGTCATTAGTGTTGTTCAAGATACTTTTGGGCTAGATTCACTAACCCTCCGATATGTGTGCAATTGGAGGCAGGCCGACTGATTCCCCAACCATCTGCATGCAAATGGGGGCGATCGGAGGCACGTCCCCAGTCAACTGCATGGATCACTAGAGCCTTGACAGTAGTGACAGGAGAAGCAGCCTCCTGTCACTGCTCTCAGGGCTTCTGCCGGCTTTTTATAATTTCTTTTAAATTGGGCAGATATTTTGCGTGTTTTACACACGCAAAATATCAGCCCTATTTTAAAAAAATTAAACCCCCCTCCCTCTCCCAATAAGTGCCCCTTCCCCTCTCCCTCCCCGAACCAAAAAATCGACCTGATGTGAGGGTCCCACTCCTGACTGACACGGCGACTCGCCCACCCACGGCCCGGCCCATCCCCAACTGGCACACCACCCTACCCTGACTGGCCCAGCCCACCCCTGGTCGGGCCTGGCCCGACCTGGCCTGACCTGACACCTCCCTTGTACCTAACAGTTGGGAGCAGGAGAGGTACTCAGTCCCTCCTGCTCCTTAGGCCTCCAGCGATGTCTTCCGGAGCAGGAGGAACCGCAAAGTCCTCCTGCTCCTTCGCCTCCTCCTGCTTCCCTGATGACGCACCGCGAATGTGGGCCTTAGGCCCCACCCTGGTGCATCATGTTATGCATGGGGAGCAGCCTAAGGCCCTGACTGGCTGAGGTACCTCAGGCTCCTCCCTTTGGAAGGGCCTGTGGTGCCTGAGCCAATCAGGGACTTCCTTAGGGCTGAGCCTAAGGAAGTCCCTGATTGGCTATTACTTTGACCAATCAGGGACTTCCTTAGGCTCAGCCCTAAGGAAGTCCCTGATTGGCTCAGGTGCCACAAGCCCCTCCCAAGGGAGGAGTCCAAGAAGCCTCAGCCAATCAAGGCCTTAGGCTCCTCCCTGTGCATCACATGATGCACCGAGGCAGGGCCTAAGGCCCACATTCGCAGTGCGTCATCAGGGAAGCAGGAGGAGGCAGGAGCAGGAGGACTTTGCGGTTCCTCCTGCTCTGGAAGATGTCGCTGGAGGCCTAAGGAGCAGGAAGGACTGAGCATCCCTCCTGCTTCCAACTGTTAGGTACAGGGGAGGTGTCAGGTCTGGACGGGTCAGGCCAGGCCGGGGAGGTGAGTCGTGTGCTGGTCAGGGGGTGACTCAGTTGGTGGCAGGAGGGAGTTGGCATCCCTCACACGGGCAGGGAGGGCAGCGTCGGGTGGTGGCGGGAGGGAGTGGGCATCCCTCCTGCTATTTGTGGGTCACGGGGGTGAATCAATTATCAGGGGGATCGTTTGTCGGGGGGGCTCTCGGCTGTTTTTTGACAGGCCTGCCTGTCTTTTATTTTATTTTTTTTTATGGGGCAGATATTTTGCGTGTGTAACACACACATAATATCTGTTCCATGGAAAAAAAAAAAAAAAGACAGGCAGGCCTGTCAAAAAACCTGCAGACCTGTCGGTAACTTCAGTTACCGACAGGTCTGCAGCAGTCAGAACATAAGAAGTTGCCTCCGCTGGGTCAGACCAGAGGTCCATCGCGCCCAGCAGTCCGCACCCGCGGCGGCCCATCAGATCCATGACCTGCCAGGTTTTCTTGATTTAGCCCTATAGCCCCCTTATTTTTCTATCTATACTCTTTCTATGCCCTTTCTACCTCTCTCTGTACCCCTCAATCCCCCTATCCTTCAGGAATCTATCCAATCCCTCTTTGAATCCCCATAGTGTACTTTGCCCGATCACTTCCTCCGGGAGTGCGTTCCATGTGTCCACAACCCTCCGAGTGAAAAAGAAACCTCCTGCCAATAGTAAAACCCGATTCAAAATAGCCAAGTAATTGTTAGTGAATCAATTGCTTGGCTATTTTGCATGGGGCTTTACTAATTTGCATGGGAGGATTGGGATAAGATCACTACAGGCGTTAGTGAATAGTGCAGGAGGGAAATCTGGTCGCAAAGGAGTCACAAACCGATTGGTACACGATCGGTTTGCTTTGTGAATGTAGCCCTTAGTCAATTGAATATGGATCACACCCTCCATGATTTATACAAAGAAGGAAATCGATGCTATTGGTCTATAATTGGAATGCAATGAAATGTATTCTTTAGTATTTTTAATTATTGGGGTAATGATTATATTGCTATCCTGTGAAGGAAATTTTCCTACATCTAAGGAATCAGTAATCCATTCAAATAATTTCAATTTAAAATTTAAAGGAGCAACAAGGGGACAAGAGTCGAGCCAGTAGTATGAATGCGCATATTTTTGAAATAAATTAGAAAAATCAAGCCATTCTGGCTTTTCAAACATAGACCAACATAAGTCTGCATGGACCTCTTCACCTTTTAAGTTAAGATAAGAATCTATATTCAAAGAACAAGGTAAACAGGAAGTAACAGCGAAACCTGGAGCGGCCCGCTCTCCCAACAAACCTCCTCTCACCCACACCCCCTTCCCAAGTCTTAATAACACACTCAAAAACTGTCATTGGTGAAACCTGACCGCAGCCCTGTTTATTGAAATAAACATATAACTTAAATAAATTATAACCATGTTTAACAAACAAGAATTGTAAACAAACACATCTTGATCCCGAGCTACTATAACCATTAAATGGCCCCCCAACCACACCGTGCTAGCAAGGGTCTGTAATATAAGAATTAAATGGCGCCCGACCCCACCGTGCTAGCAAGGATCCGAGGGGTGGCATGTCTCCACATGCCCCATTGTCCAGGGTCATCCGACCCACCAGGCACGGCTCCACGCTGGCCCACCGCTCATCCCTTGATGAGCCCAGCAGCCAGTAGCTCGGGATACTGCCTCCCGAACTACCCCTACCCCCCATTGGCTCAGTATCGCGGGCGAGTGAGCGGGGAAGCAGCCTCAGAGGACCCGGTGACAGTTTGTGTCCTCCAAGCTCCCCCCTCTTTAACACCCTCGCCACGTCCTCCCCCAATCCTGAGTGTTCCCCGTGGCGGGACCCAATCCTTCCCTCTACTCTAACCCCTCTCTAATCCCCTCCCCCAACGGGCGATCTCACGGGCCTCCAGCTCTGCGTTAAATGCGCCCGTCGAGACGGGCTCTCGGGCTTTATGATCGCAAAGATAATACCTTAGAACTGAAAAAATTAGCTAGGTCATCAGAACATGGAAGAGGCAGCCAAGAAGATTGCGTCTTTTTTGTCACATTAAATGCATTATTGACTAGTTGAAATAATTTATTAACATTAGTGCTTGTGACTCCTACTTTAGCTGAATAGTAAGTTTTTCGTTTATCCATTAATATTTGTTTATAGGTTCTGACTTCATGCCTCCATTTTATTTTATCTTCATCTAATTTTGATTTCAACCATTTTTTCTCAAGGCGTCGTATTGAACATTTCATCCCAAGCAGTTCAGTATCATACCACTTTTTAGAATCATCTAATCGCCTTTTTATGGCGTGATTAGGAGCAATTTCATCTAAAATTGTATTGCAGTTAGTTTTCCAATTGAGTGGAAAATCAGAAATGTTACCATCTAACAATGAGTCGGCCCGTTTACAAAATTCAGTTGGATTGGGAGATTTTCTGACTAAAATTACTTGTTTTTGCTGTTGCAAAGTTGGATTTAGATACTTGGGCCATTTTAGAAAGAAATAGTAGATGTGATGGTCTGACCAAGGAATTTGTAACCATCTCCCTCCCTGCAGCTTAATTTTAGATGAAAAATCTGATTTAGTGGTTGAGGATCCCAAGTCAAGGAAGCTGGAAAAGTAGTAAGATCGACCACATCTTGGTTGGATTCTATTTCCAAGTGAAGGTTAATATTGCCTAATAGCAAACAGTGAGGGGCTAAAAGTGAATTGTTAAAAATAAATTCATAAAAATGCTGTTTAGCCTGGGACCAAGATCCAGGAGGCCAATAAAACAGTATACAGTTTAGGGAATCTAATAGGTCCGATTCATTAAAAGTGCAGGAAATTATTTCCAAGCTGTTTGTTATCAGAGAGTCTTGTACTGTGAAGTTAAAGCTCTCGTGTAGTATAATAGCAGTTCCTCCTCCTCTTTGTTCCTTTCAACAAAGTGAAATAATTTTGTAGTGAGGAGGAAGTAAATCATTAATAATAGGATCTTCATCAGAAAGGAGCCATGTTTCAGAAAGGAATACGCAGGTCAAATTCTGATCGATTATCCGATCCTTTATGATCTGGGCTTTGCCTCTAATGGATCGGGCATTTATATATGCACAATTGATTTCAATTAGCTCTTTGGATAGGGGAAAATTTAAATTCTTAATAATAATTGGTTACAGTGACCGCTCTCTTATAGGAAAGAATCTAGGGAGTCTAAAGGGAGTGGTATATATCTTAATAGGATAAGATGGAAAATCCACCGGATTAACAGATTGTGGAGTTAACTGTTGATTAAAACCAATCTTGTCTATCGTTGTTAACAGAGTATTGACATTCTTTAGTCTACTTAAAAGGAGCGAAAGTAAAATAACATTTAAAAAATACATTTTGCTTTAAAATTTTTAAAATAATAAAATCTGAATTCTAAATGATTGGAACCTGTGATATTGACACCGGTATCATTCAGCAGTTTGGCAAGGTCTACAGAGTAGTTAAAGTGTAGAGTTCTATTTCAGAAGCGCAATCAAATGTAAATAATTACAAGCTATCTATTGTAAGCAGGTCTCCTTAATTCTAAAATATTCTTAAACAATTACAGATCCTAAGTTCATAATATTAGTAAATATTAGGCTAAAGTTCTCTAATAGATCTATTATATATGAGGAAGTACTTAACTGCGGTACTCAAGTCCGGTGCTCAAAACAGAGCTCTAAGGTGCACACCTTTAGCACGTGCCTTCGGCTGCGTGCCAAATGGTCACACGCCATTGAATGCTGGGGCTTTAACAAGCCCAGCGTCTGAAATGAACTGGAGGCGGAGCAAGCTCCCATGCTGTTCGGTAAGGTAGAATTAGGTGGTTCAAAGTTCTCCCACGCTGGGGCTTTAACAAGCCCAGCATTTGACGACAGACATAAACACAGTGAAGAAATACAATGCTTTTCAAGTATGGTAAAAAAAAAAAAAAAATGCAGATACAGTAAAACCTTGGATTGCAAGTAACTTGGTTTTCAAGTGTTTTGGAAGACAAGCAAAACATTTTATTCAATTTTAACTTGATAAACAAGCAATGTCTTGCAATACAAGTACAGTACATACATGCACACACATCACATCATCAAAACTGAGCCCATGGGTCTTCTCTCTCTGACGCTGCGGGAGTGTAGTGACTGTTCTACACGAGCAAGGTCTTGCAATATGAGTACATACAGTATTTTGTATTAAAGTTTTTGGGTTGTGGAACGAATCGTCTGAGTTTCCATTATTTCTTATGGGGAAATTCACTTTGATATACGAGTGTTTTGGATTACAAGCATGGTTTTGGAATGAATTATGCTCATAAACCAAGGTTTTGCTGTATTTATCTAGGAAGTGTGCACTCAGTGGCGTACCAAGGGGGGGCGTGGGGGCGGTCTGCCCCGGGTGCCAAGCCCTGAGGGGGTACTCCCGGTCCGGTCCAAATCCCCCCCCCTGTGCCGGGTGTCGCGTCTGGAAACAGCCTGCAGCAAGATCGCGCGATGCCAGCGATCTTTGCCTGCTTCGGCTGTTTCCTCCGCCACAGTCCCGCCCCTCCTCTGATGTCAGAGGAGGGGCGGGACCACGGCAGAGGAAACAGCCGAAGCAGGCAAAGATCGCTGGCATCGCGCGATCTTGCTGCAGGCTGTTTCCCCAGGGAAATGAAGCGGGGAGGCCGTGGGAATGAGCAGTACTTCGTGGTGGTGGTTGTGGGGCCTTTGAGGTAGTGGGGGGGAAGGGTAGCAGGCCTTTAGGGTGGGGCAGGCAGGCAGACCTTGTGGAGGGGGGGGGGGAGACAGGCCTTCATGGAGAACAGGCAGGCAAGCCTTCAAAGGGGGGACAAGCCTTCGGGGATGTGCAGGCCTTCGGGGGGGGACAGGCCTTCAAGGGGGACAGGCAGGCGTTCGTGGGGGGGTTACAGGCCGTCGGGGGGGTGCAGGCCTTCAAGGGGGGACAGGCCTTCAAGGGGGGACAGGCCTTCGAGGGGGGTGTAGACCTTCAGTGGGGTGCAGGCCTTCGGGGGGGTGCAGGCCTTCAAGGGGGGGGACAGGCCTTCGGGGGGGGCAGGCCTTCAAGGGGGGCAGGCCTTCAAGGGGGGAAAGGCCTTCAAGGGGGGGACAAGCCTTCAGGGGGGCAGGCCTTTAAGGGGAACAGGCAGGCCTTCAAGGGGGGAACAGGTTTTCAAGGGGGGGACAGGCCTTCGAGGGGGGTGTAGGCCTTCAAGGGGAACAGGCAGGCAGGCCTTCAAGGGGGGGACAGGCCTTCGGGGGGGTGCAGGCCTTCAGGGGGGTGCAGGCCTTCAAGGGGGAGGACAGGCCTTCAGGGGGGGCAGGCCTTCAAGGGGAGCAGGCAGGCAGGCCTTCAGGGGAGGGGGAGCCCTGGTGTAGAAGTACATGGAGGGAAGGGGGAAGGGTTCAAAGAGACGTGCATATGCCGGACTTTGGGTGGGAAGAAATAATGGATCTGAAAATAGAGGAAAGAGAGAGAGAGGATGGACATGGGTTTTAGGGAGGGAAGGAACAGAAAGGGAGAGAAGTTGGACACAAGGGATGGTGTGGAGGGGGGGATAGAGATACTGGTTAGGAGGGTAGTTGGAAAAAGAAAGGGAGAGATGGTGGACCCAGGGGTGGTGGGGAAGGAGGGAGAGCTGCTGGATGAAAGGGTAAAGAAAAGGTGGATCTGTGGAGGGAGACAAAAAAAAGGAATGATGCCAGACATCCGGGGGAGGGAAGGGAAACGGAAGGGGAGGACAGAGATGGCAGATGGATGGTTAGCACGGAGAAAGAAGAAAGAAGGAGACCCTAGCAAGCAAGTTATCAGAAGACAACCAGAGCCTTGGACCAACAAGATTTGAAAAATAACCAGACAACAAAAGGTAGAAAAAATCATTTTATTTTCTGTTTTGTGATTACAATATGTCAGATTTGAAATGTGTATCCTGCCAGAGCTGGTGTTAGACCGCAAACGTGAGCTAGGATTTAACAGAGAGAGGAAAAGTCCTTTTTGTTTCTTTATTTTATTTACACCACAGCGCCAGTGTGGTTAGGAGAAGCCAAAGGGGGGTGAAAAAGCTATAAAATAAACCCACCAGGATGTTTGAAAAAAACACCCATTTGGGCAGGAAAATCGAATCGATAAACCAATTCAATAGGCTGAATCGAATCGAAATTTTTTTTCCTGAATCTGGCAGCACTAGTTTGCGCTACTGTCTTAGACTTTAGGACCTGGGATTGGGGAGAGATGGCATCCTCAGTACTTTATAATGCAAGTGAAACGAGGATTTGGTCAGATTTTTGAAGGGTCTGCAGAAGAAAAATATTGTATAGGCCAGGGACATGAGACAGCAGGAAATGGGAACTTTTCTTCCTTCTATTTTTGTGAATGGAAAGGCTGAGGATGTCAGAGAGTTCAGTTAAAATATGTGCTTTATAAGAAAATATAATAATGTGTTTTATAAAGTTTATAGCATTGCTGGCCTACCCGGTGAGGTGTTCCTAGTGGTGGTGGTGGCAGCGTGTCAATGTGTTGAGAGGAAGAGGTGATCTGGGAAATTCTGCTGAGCAAACTCCGGTGAGGTGTTCCTAGTGGTGGTGGTGGCAGCGTGTCAATGTGTTGAGAGGAAGAGGTGATCTGGGAAATTCTGCTGAGCAAACTCCGGGCCCATTTCCACCCCCCAGTTAGTCCACTCCACTCAACTGGTTCACACACTGAGTGGGTCTTTGGGTGTTGTTCCTGGGTAGTTGTTTTGGGATCTCTTCCAGTGGTTTGTCAGTATCTCCTTCTGGTCCAAGGAAGGAAACTTTGTTAACCTTAGCACTGACCTACAGAATATGTTTGTAACAGCGCTGCTTGTGTGGCATTAGTCTATGTAGTGATCGAAAGAAAAAACCAGACCTTTGCACATTTTTGCACTATATGGTGGATGTATGAGGAGATTCCTGCACAGCTAAGTCCGTGTGAAGTTACCTTGTGCTGTATTTGACATCTAGCAAAGTCTCTGTTTGGAAGGAAAGATCTCAGCTTAAAAATGAAGTGGCCAGAAGTTATGGTAAAAGCAGATAGCGTAGCTGGTTTTAAGAAAGATTTGGACAAATTCCTGGAGGAAAAGTCCATAGTCTGTTATTAAGACATGGGGGAAACATCTGCTTGTCCTGGATCGGTAGCATGGAATGTTGCTACTCTTTGGGTTTTGACCAGGTACTAGTGACCTGGATTGGCTTCCATGAGAATGGGTTACTGGGCATGATGGACCATTGGTCTGACCCAGTTAGGCTATTCTTATGTTATGTTCTCATCTGTAGGGGCCTTTGTTTTCACTTCTTATTTTAATGTATTTTTTTTCTGAGAACTTATCAGTGTTTTTTATAATGGGAACAAAAATGGAAGAGAATTAATGTGTGTGGAATGGGGGGGTAACTAATTTCTTCAGCTAAATAATTCAATCCACCTCAACCAGACATAGGAAAACTCACGCACCATTCACACACCCTCCAACCAAAAACGTCAAAAGAAAAAAAAACAGTTCGACAACCTCCTAGCCCGGGGGTCGGCAACCCGCGGCTCCAGAGCCGCATGCGGCTCTTTTCCACCTCTGCTGCGGCTCCGGTAGTGTGTCACGCAGGAATGCAGCTTACAAGTCTGGCGTCGCGGCAGGAAATAGCCATGCTGAGCAGTGAGCTCAGCACTACACAGATGAAAGCCCCGCCCCGCCGTGCCGCCGGACCAATCAGCAAGCAAGGCTTTCATCTGTGTGGTGCTGAGCTCACTGCTCAGCATGGCTATTTCCCGCCGCGACGCTGGACTTGTAAGGTGCCTGAAAAAGAAATCATCCTGGCCGGGGTCGGTGTCATGCTCCGGAGATCTACAGCCTTCCTATCTCCCTCTCCCTTCTACCTGCTTCCGGCCACATCCCCTGCTCCGCGGCTCTCTTCGGCAACTCAGCAGCAGCTTCTGACGTCGGGGCCTACCCTCTGCGAGTCCCGCTTGTTTCAACTTCCTTTTTCCACAAAGGCGGGACTCGTAGAGGGAAGGCCTCGATGTCGGCAGCTTGTCTTGATCACTGCTGCTGACGAGTTGCTGAAGAGAGCCGCGGAGCAGGGGGGTGTTGCCAGGTGCAGGTAGAAGGGAGAGGGCCAGATGCAGGACTCGTGGGTGAGGGAGCAGAAGAGAGAGAGAAAGAGAGAGGGGAGGGAAACAAAAGGAAATCTTTCATACTGGGCTGGGCCGGAGTGGAGGGAGGGTGGAAAGATTCTAGCTACAGGGTGCAGTAACAAAGGAAAAGGGGGGAAAGCTGAAAATAGAGATAGTGACACAAAGAAGAGAAAGAGTAAGCAGGACCTACTGAATAAGGATAGAGATACAGAGGGGACATGAAGAGGAGGTGAAATAGAGACATAGAAGTAATACTGAAAAAGTGTGTGTGGGGGGGGGAGATAAAGACATTGAAAGGGCAAATGGTGAACATGGGGTAAAGACAAGGACAGAGACAAATGAAGATTCTGAAAAAGTGGTGAGATAGGGATATAGGTGAGATGGACACAAAGAAGGGTGATGCTGGAAAATAGGTGGAATGGTAATTCTGACAGACACAGAAGGGAAATGCTGGATCAAGGATGTGATGGGGCTCAGGCTGGATGGAATGAGGAGAAATGCCTTGTTGGCCCGGAACTTCCTCTCCTACATCAGAATTGACGTCAGGGAGCGGAATGCTGGTCAGCGCAACACTTCTGCAGGGAAAGCTTGGGACGGCGGTGGCTTGGGGGCTGTTCCCCGATTGCGGTGGCAGCAAACCGAGTGGCTTGGGGGACGGCACGGAGACAGAAAGAAGGGGGAACAGGGAGACAGAAAGAAAAAGTTGGGGGAGAGAATGAGGTCTGGAGGAGAGGAAACATACAGGAGGCTGAAAGAAAGGAAGAAAGATTGGATGCACAGTCAGAAGAAGAAAGTGCAACCAGAGACTCATGAAATCACCAAATAGCAAAGGTAGGAAAAATGATTTTATTTTCAATTTAGTGATCCTGTATATAGCATTAAGATAAAAAAACAATATATGCAGTGTTAGATTTGTTTTATAATGGTTTTGCGGCTCCAAGTTTTTTTTTCTTTTCGAAAACGGGTCCAAGTGGCTCTTTATGTCTTAAAGGTTGCAGACCCCTGTCCTAGCCATTCGAGCTGCAACGCTCGACCCCCAACTCTACAACCTATTGACCTCGACCACAAACTACAAAAACCTTCATAAAAGAAATAAAAACCCTTCTATTCAAAAAACACATAAAACCGAACTAACACAATCAGAACTGTCCCAAGCATCACCTGCAACTACTCCATATGTACTTCTGATGTCATGACAATTCAGACATAATTTATGTTATGTTATGTTATGGTATGTTTGGAATAATGGTTACATATATGAGGTTCAATAAAAGAAAATTTTCACTGCCTGTTTCTATTATGACCATTTAATCAGTTTCATGGTTATTACAAAAAATATTTTTTAACATGGTGGGGGTGTCAAAAAATTATGGGCCCCGGGTGCCACATACCCTAGGTACGCCACTGTGTGCACTAGGTCAGTTTCACCACCTCATGAGCACATGTGGTGTCTATGGCCTCTTCTGTTCTTATCTGACACCTTCTGGTATCGGTGCCCTTGGGGGTTCGAGGGGATGGGGAAGTGTTGCATGTGGGTTTAATTAATGCACATTCTGTTAAGGCAAAGGTGGGTGACCTCACCCATAAGTGAGAATATCTGCCTGCTGGTAACTGTGCTTTCTGTATGTCAAATTAGGTATAACTTCTACTGGAAATCTTGCATCATAAGGACAACCACAGCAAATTGTAACTAGTAAACTGTGTATTATTATTAGCCCCTAGCATGTATCAAGTTAGGATAAAATCTTGTATCATAAACTTGTACAGAAATTATGTATGTAACCAGGGCAGGATTAATTCGTCGAGGGCCCCTAGGCACACAAGTACACTGGGTCCCTTGCCCCACCCCGCCGCACCCCACCTCACCATGCGCCCAGGCAGAAACAGGAAGCTGCGTCAGAGGGAAGCTTTGGGCAAGCAGCACCGCTTGCACAATTACAGTTCCCGTTGCCTTTCTTACCTGCGTTGCTTGCTTGTCTTACTTTCCGTCAAGGGGGGGGGAGCCCGCATTGCCGATCGATGCTGGAGGGGCCCCGCATTGCTGATCGATGCTGGAGGGGCCCATCGCCGTTTGGAAAAACAATGTTGATGCCCTCCTTCATCGGGCCCCATGACAATTTTGGGCCCTAGGCATGTGCCTACTTGGCCTTTTGGTTAATCCTGCCCTGCCTGTAACCCATTCTGAGCTCTTTGGGTACAATTGATTAGAAAACAAATTAAATAAATAAATACGTGTGTCTGTATTGAAAACCATCTCAGAAAATGCTAACTCTGTATTGTAACACCTGTACAGAAGCTCATGTAAGCCACTCTGAATTGATTCCTCAGTCATTAGTAGCGGTATAGAAGCTTTCAATAAACATTAAAAATGATTGAGGAGTGTGATTTGGATGTCTTAGGAGTGACTGAGTCATGGTTGGAAGATACTGTTATGGTGATTGTGAATGAGTGTTGTCCAGCTGAGTATGCACGGGGTGGAGGATTTACTGTTAGTGTCTCAGAGAAAATTTGGTTCTTAACCTATTCTTAACCTGTTCTTATGTTAGGTTCTATTGTTTAAAGGTACGGTGATGACTAATGTAAATTTTACTGTGTGCTTTGTTTAGTGTCCTCCAAGAGTGATGGTTTGGCGTAGTGCGCCTGCTTTGGGTCTTGCTGTATGTGACAATTTTTTATATGTTGTATTCTATTATTTGGTTTATACTGCTGTTTGTATGTTTTGTATGTTGAGATTTATTATGTGATTCACTTTGTATAAGGCGAATAAAAAAATAATCAGAGAAACATGATGGCAGATAAAGGCCAAATGGCCCATCCAGTCTGCCCATCCACAGTAACCATTATCTCTTTCTCTGTCTAAGACATCCCACGTGTCTATAGTTTGGCCTATTCATAAAAAGCCTTCACTTGATCCAACAAACCCGGCTCACTATTGTCCAGTATCAAATCTTTGTTTCCTTTCAAAGGTAATCTGACCTTGAACTGAAACGGTAAAGGCAGAATAGAAAACCTGATTAACTTAACATAACATGATGTGCAGATTCTTCTCTCCTTTGATATTCTGGACACTGCTTTTCTGGTAGACATTGAAGACAAGTTGATTTAGGTGGAGGCTTAGCTTAAAATTAACAAACTGATACTTAATGTGCAAGAAAAACACATTTTGAAATATTCCATAAGGCCTGGCAATTGTTCATACCACCTACTCTTAGGTTTCGGACTCTAACCCTTCAGGCTAATGATACTATTAAGGTACTACTGGACTCTACCTTCTTCAACAAGGCTCATATGTCAAAGCCTGCTTCTTCAAATTGTGACAAATTCGATCTATTCAGAATCTGTTTGTTATTATTTATTTCTTTTATTATTTAAATACCACTTATATCCTAAGTGGTTTACATTCAGGTACTTTATTATATTTCCCTATCTGTCCTGGTGGGCTCAAACTCTATCTAGTGAAATATTCTCTTTAGCAGCATAGAGATTAAATGATTGCAGCTGATACCAAATATTGCATTGAAACTGCTTTTTAATTCCAGGAAGTATGACCATGTAACCCCATTGCTAGTAGCTGAGCTCCTGGTAGAGTACCACATAACCTACAAAATATTGTTGTTAGTAATTAAGATCACTCATACAGGCTCACCTCAATCTCTGTCATCATATCTTTTGCCATACTGCCCCACATGAGTTCTGTGTTCAGCCAACATGTACTATCTGTCTCTTCAGTCAAGAAAATCTCATCTCATACATTATAGAAATTGATGTTCAATGTAGTAGGGCCCACACTATGGGATGCATATTAATTCAAAGTGCTATTAAAAATATTTCAACAAGCCTTCAATATAGTTAATGCTATAGATGGGCTGCTGCTGACCTTGAAGTCTGATGAACACTGCTAAACGCTGTTGAACATTCTAGACTTAGAAAACCCTGTCTCTTAATATGTTGCATTTCTAGTTCCTTTGCTGAATTTTATTGTAATGTACACCACTTTGCTGCACTTGCTGTAAGAGGTTAATCAAATAAATGCAACCTTGAACCTATGAGGGAAGGCTAAAGAGACTAGGGTTCTTCAGCATGAAGAGGAGATGGCTGAGAGGAGATAGGTCTATAAAAAACTGAGTGGAATGAAACAAATAGATGTGAATTGCTTGTTTACTCTTTCCAAAAATACAGGGCCCAATATTCAGCACTATTTAGCTGGCTGGGAATGAGAGATTGCTGAACATTCTGTATGACATAACTTGTCACCATCAATATTCATCAGCTAGTCAGCTAAGTTCAGCAGTCAGATAAACCTGTTTTTTTTTTTCAGGGTTTATTTTTTTGCCATCACTAGATGACCAAAAATGAACTTGAAATTCAGTCTCTGTTGCTGGCATTGAATTTCTGGGTTCACCACAGACCGCAGGAAATAGTCAGCTATCTCCCCTGGTCTGAATATCGGGCAGACATGGACTAGAGAGGGCACAATGAAGCTACAAAGTAGTAAATTTTAAAACAAATTGGAGGAAATATTTCTTCACTCAGCATTTAGTTAAACTCTGGAACTTGCCAGAGAATGTGGCAAAAGCAATTAGCTTAGCAGAGTTTAAAAAAGGTTCAGACAAGTTCCTAAAAAACAAGTCAATAAATCATTATTAAGATGGATTTGAGAAAATTCACTTATTTATTCCTGGGATAAACAGCAAAAAAATCTGTTTTACTCTTTTGAGATCTTGCCAGGTACTTGTGACCAGGATCGGCCACTGTTGGAAACAGGATCCTGGGCTCAATAGATCTCAATAAGGTAATATTTATGTGCTTATATATATATATATGTTATTTTTCTCTTCTTACAATTATCATTTACTATCTAATTTGTTTTTCCTACTTGCATTTTAAATTGTTCACAATTTGGAGTCAAAAAGGACATTTGTTGGAAGTTTTTGATTTTGAACAATCCATGCTAAATAAGCATGACTGGAAAGCAAAAGTGGTCAGTTGTTCACTCTTTTCTCTGCTCCTGCTCTTTCCCCGCCCCCTGCCACACAAGTGCCTTCAATACCTCTTTAACTCTTCACCAGCACAAGCAGCATCTCCAACCTGCTGCTCGTTCCAACTTCAGCTCTCCCTCTGATGTCACTTTCTGGTTCCACCTCCTTCACCTGACCGCAGTGCACACAACCAGCTCCCCTCTCCTGTATCCCAGGCTATGCTTCCTCCTTCCCCTTTAATCTACCTCTCTAGTACTTCTGCGCCGTTATCACCCCCATGAAGAGGAAGTACCTGGGCCGGGGGAGTCGGGACTGTCACAGGGTATACCAGAGTCCAGGGCATCTCCCTGCACATCCCGGGTTCCAGGCTGCAGGCGGCTCCATTGAAGCCCAGAGGCCCGAGGCAGGACAAGCCAGGAAGCCAGCACAATGCCCAGCATCAGCCCCAGAATACCGGAAAAGGCAAAAACCCGAACTGGCACAGGAGCGCATGTACCGTCAGAGGATTCAGTTCCTTTCCTGAATCCTCCTGAAGGCTTTTGTTTGTTTATTTGATTGGTTGGGTTAGCTCAGAAGTTCTGCTCAACAACCAATCAAATTAAAATAAAACAGAAAAATAAGCTTTCAAGAAGTAGCAGGAGGAGGAAAAAAATGGACCCTCCAGCATTTTTCTAAATAACACAAAAACAAATGTATTATTAACAAATTATTACTATTGTTGACAAATGTTACTGCAAGATGTTATAAAAACTATATAATCCTTGGATGACCGTGTAATTTAAAATAACATCATTCAAGACATGATCATTTTAGCAGAATGGGGTTCAGCAATGTAAAAGTTAGTTAAATTTTGGAGACAAAATAAGGCATGAGGCACAAAGCACTTGCTAAGAGAATTTCCTAATAAAGGTTGGACTAATGCATTTTCAGATATCAAACTAAACATTTAAATACATAAAAAATATTTTGAAACTATGTAAAGGATCCTGTTTTTCCAGACACTGTACATGTGATAACCTGAACTCTGTTCTAGAAATTGCTACACAGAATGTGCTTACAACTACATGTGATCTTCCCAATGCTACTTTCACATGTAAAGTAATTTTATAAGAAGCATTATATGTACATTTGTGCAAAACCTGTTTTACATGCATAAAAATTATTTTATGGGATCCAAAATGATACTGCTTATAGGATGTGCCTGGCAGATGTTCAATTCCTCTCAGCATTTTTCTGGTCTTGGAGTGATATTTTTCTATTTTTTCAACAGGCAAGCGGAAGAGAAAGGTTTGGCTAACCACTGCCCCAGTGCCTGATTCTGGACCCCCGCTCTGAGAGAACACACTGGAAGTATTTCAGGTTTCTGCATTACCTAGCCCACTTTCCTCTTCTGTCCTGCTGATGACTGGAGCCTCCAGCAGCAGTGTAGATGGGGTATCGCAGCAGTGGAGCAATGGTTAGAAAGCTAACCGAAGATTTACCATTAGTCTTACCCAGTATGACTGTTCTTATATAAGAGTGAAGTACAGGAGAGATTGTCATCATTTACTGAGTTATCAGCAAGATGCTGAGGGAGATGTTGTTTTCACCATTGGGTATAAGGGTTTGGTTAGACCAGCTGTGGTGACCCTAGAGATTCTGTGATGCTATTCATGAGGTCAAAACTTCACTTTGAAATTGACTGGTGAATTTTCTGGAGATTTAAAGATTGTTTCTTAGACTATAACTTATAAAGTGAATCAACATTCTACCAGATTGGAAGAATTAGAACTTAGAATCGGTGAAGTTAAGGAGCTAAATAATGCACTTGTGAAGGACAAGCTCAGTTTACATCAGAAAGTTGAATACTTGGAGAACCAAGTTAGGAAGAATAACTTGTGGTTCCTGAACTTCCCCAGGTCCCCTTTATTTCCACTGTCTGAAATGGTGAAGAAATATTTGTCAAAAGGAAAACATAATGTTTATTGGTTTAGCAGGAAAACCATTCATACCTTGCCCCAAAAAAATTATATACAAAAGACAGAAAAATAATGAGTACCAAAAAACAGAGAAAACAGACCTCATACACGGGCAGCTGGGACTACACAGTACCCTAAGCCACTACTGTGTAGTCCTGGCCGCCCGTGTCTGAGGTCTGTTTTCTCAGTTTTTTTTTTGATACTCATTATTTTTCTGTCTTTTGTATATAATTTTTTTTGAGCAAGGTATGAATGGTTTTCCTGCTAAACTAATATACAGTATGTTTTCCTTTTGAGTCTGTGCTTTAAATTTACGACTGTACCCTTGTATTTATTGAAGAAATATTTGTGCAAGTTTTGAAAATTCCATCTGAGTCAATACCACCATTGGTTAACATATAGCATACTCCTATTATTGGGAGAAATACTGGGAATGCTCTAAGGCAGTATATCTCAAACTGTGTGCCTCCAAACTGTGAGATTCCAAGTGTGCCATGGCACACTGAAGAGGAAGAGAGGCACCTGCCAGCTGACTTCCCTACGCGGTACAGCGCCAGCGCTACACGATTTGCCAAAAGCCTGAATGTTTCCCCCTTCTCTCTAGCATCCTCCGGCTTCCCTCCTGGCCTCCCCGTCTCACCTTTAAAGCTAATTACAGCAGCCTCCAGAGGATCGCCGGTAGGTAAAATGATTTTAATTTGAATATAGTGATTGAAATGTGTCAGTTTTCAGAATTTATATCTGCTGTGTAATATTGTGTGTATATGAATGGAAAAAATTGCATTACAATTAGTAAAGTGGATGGGAGGTCTGTGGTCGGGGTACTCAGTTGATAGTTGTTAGACTTAGGGGATACTTAGCTTAAAGTAGATGAGAAACGCTGCTGTAGGCAATCAGCTGGCGCCAGTGCCTCTCCTTCTCTATGGCCCTCTTCCCTGCTGGCACCCCCTACTGGCATCTCAGGGCCCATCTGGAGGGCCTCTGCACATGCGCGATGTCGATGTGATGATGTCACACATATGCGTGATGTCATCACAGTGACATCCGCGCACTTCTGGGTGCCGTGGCCACTACCTTATACTGTGCCCCAGCTCGAGAAAGCTTGAGAGACACTGCTCAAAGGGAACAAATCTGTCAGTGTAAATCTTAGAGAATTCCTTGTATCTTCACTCAAAGTAATAGTAGAGGTCAACAGTGGAGCCAGATCATAATAATATTTTACGGTTATACTTTAATTAAAAGAATGAGCTGTTTATGGGCTCTACAGCTTTTTCATGATCTATCTAGAGACACACATTTGAGACGTGCAGTTTGATAGAAGAGGCCCCGTGTCTTTAAACAAAGGCTTGTTTTGGTTGGAAGGACATCTCCCTTGCCTTTTTTTGGGACTGTTATATTTTCTATGACCAGAAACAACTATTGGATTTTTTGAAAGCAAAAGAGGAGTTGAGAGTACATGTTTAAAGTCCTGAAGATTAGGCTAAGGGAATTGTTCTGAGATTATGTGCTATAATTGGATTATGATATTCTACCAGTTTTTTTCATTGTGTTTAAAGGATTCTCTTTTTTTCTATTTGTTAATGTGAATATTTCTTAATGTAAAGAATGCTATTTTTTCCTTTTCACTGTGGAGTAATGGTGATTGTAATTTGTAATATATAAAAAGAAAATTAAAAAAAGAAAGAACAAGGATTTGTTCACAATATATCCAGAAATACTAGGCACATGGAAAGTATGGCCCTGATTCTCACAGGGACGCCGAAAGTTAGGCGGCGGTACGAATCCTACTGCCACCTAACTTAATTGGTGATAAATGATGTGGTAATTGACTGCATCATTTAAAACCAATTAAAAACTACTTTAAAAAAATGTAAGCGCCTGCAGAACAGGCCGCCAATGTCCTGTCCACAGTCCCATCAAGAGTCAAAGTGGGCATGGCTTGCGATGAAATGACCTTAGGTGCCGGTAGGAGCCTCTGTGGACGCGATTCTCGTGTAAAGTAGGTGCCAGAAATGTAGGCCAGTAAAACCCTGACCTACATTTCCAGCGTCTACTTTACATGTGGCCTCAATTCTGCAATTGGCACCGATACATGATTGACAAGTGATCAGCGCCAATTTTGAAGGCGCTGCCTGATACTGGTGCCAGTTACAGAATCCAGCCCTTTGTGTCTTACTGTATGTGATCCTTTGCCCTTCTCACCATAGTATCTTGTTATAAAACTCATAAAGAGTAGGCACTCTAGAACAGTGTTTCTCAACTTCTTCAAGCCAGGTAACCCCTAAACCAGCGCTCTCAAACTTGCGGCCCGCAAGCCACATGCGACCCCCAAGGTCCTATTTTGCGGCCTGCAGTCTACGTGATCTCATACACTGGGCAGGAAGAGAGGCTCCGGCGCTGGCATCAGCTGACTTGTGTATGCCGGGAATCCTACTGTCGCATATCTGCCAGAACTCATTACCTCCTTTCTCTAGCCTGCCGCTGCTGGTTCGAGGGTGCGGAGACAAGACAAAGGCAGGAGGAATAGAAAAGATCAAAAATGGACAAAAACTGGAATAAGCACAAACAACATCAACGCAGGTGCCATAAGGCGGTAAAAGGGGCCAAAAGAGACTACGAGGAAAAAATAGCCAAGGAGGTGAAAAATTTCAAGCCGTTCTTTCGATATATTAAAGGGAAACGGCCTGCGAAGGAAGCGGTGGGACCATTGGATGACCAAGGAATAAAGGGCGCGCTAAAGGAGGACAAAGCAATCGCCGACAGACTGAACACGTTTTTTGTGTCTGTATTTACCAAAGAGGATATACACAGCATATCGGAACCCATCAGGCTATATGCTGGAAGTGAAAACGGGAAACTGACAGGGTTAATGGTCAGTTTAGAAGAGGTATGCAGGCAGATTGATAGGCTCAAGAGCGATAAATCCCCGGGACTGGATGGCATGCAGCCGAGGGTTATCAAGGAACTGAAAGGGACCATAGCTGAACTACTTCAACTAATAGCCAATCTGTCGATCAAAACGGGAAAGATTACAGAGGAATGGAAGGTGGCAAATGTTACGCCGATCTTCAAAAAAGGTTTGAGGGGGAGACCCGGGAAACTACAGACCGGTGAGTCTGACCTTGGTACCAGGAAAGATGGAAGAGGCACTGATAAAGGACTGTATCATTGATCACCTTGACGGACACGGTCTGATGAGGACCAGCCAGCACGGTTTCAGCAAAGGCAGATCTTGTCTGACAAACTAGCTGCACTTCTTCAAGGGAGTGAAGAGACAGATAGACAAGGGCAACCCGCTCAACATTGTATATCTGTACTTTCAGAAGGCTTTCAACAAGGTTCCGCATGAACGACTACTTCGGAAAATTGCGAGCCATGGAATCGAGGGTGAAATACTCACATGGATTAAAAACTGGCTGGAGCATAGGAAACAGAGAATGGAGGTAAATGGATAATACTCGGACTGGAAGAGCGTCACCAATGGAGTGCCGCAGGGCTCGGTGCTTGGACCCGTGCTCTTTAACATCTTTATAAACGACCTGGACATAGGTATGATGAGCGAGGTGATTAAATTACGGACAATACAAAGTTATTCAGAGTAGTGAAGATGCAGGGGGACTGCAAAGATCTTCAACGTGACATAATCAGGCTTGAGGAATGGGCATCGACATGGCAGATGAGGTTCAATGTGGACAAGTGTAAAGTGATGCATGTCGGTAACAAAAATCTCATGCACGAATACAGGATGTCCGGGGCGGTACTTGGAGAGACTTCCCAGGAAAGGAACTTGGGAGTTCTGATCGACAAATCAATGAAGCCATCCACACAATGTGTGGCGGCGGCGAAAAGGGCAAAGAGAATGCTAGGAATGATAAAGGGGATCACGAACAGATCAGAGAAGGTTATCATGCCACTGTACTGGGCCATGGTGCACCCCCACCTAGAGTTCTGCATACTGCACTGGTCGCCATACATGAGCAAGGACACGGTACTACTCGAAAGGGTCCAGAGAAGAGCGACTAAGATGGTTAAGGGTCTGAAGGAGTTGCTATACAGTGAGAGATTGGAGAAACTGGGCCTCTTCTCCCTAGAAAAGAGGAGACTGAGATGATTGAAACATTTAGGTACTGAAGGAGATAGACTTAGTAGATAAGTACAGGTTGTTCACCCACTCCAAGTTAGGGAGAATGAGAAGGCACTCTCTAAAGTTGAAAAGGGATAGATTCCGTACAAACGTAAGGAAGTTCTTCTCAACCAGAGAGTGATAGAAAACTGGAAAGCTCTTCCGGAGTCTGTCATAGGGAAAAACACCCTCCAGGGATTCAAGACAAAGTTAGACAAGTTCCTGCTGAACAAGGACGTACGTTGATAGGGCTAGTCTCAGTTAGGGCACTGGTCTTTGACCAGAGGACCGACGTGTGAGCAGACTGTTGGGCATGATGGATCACTGGTCTGACCCAGCAGCGGCAATCTTATGTTCTTATGAGTCCTGGCATATGCGACAGCAGCAGGAAGTTTCAAGTCAGCCGACACCAGCGCCGGAGCCTCTCTTCCTGCCCAGTGTGCAAGATCGCGTGCAAAATAGAGGGCTGCAAAATAGAGGTATTGCTGTTGAGTAGAGGAAGAAAGGGAGAAGGGGTACTGCTGGACAGGGGGGAAGTAAAAGGAAGGGAGAAGAGGTGCTGCTAGACCTGGCAGAAAGGGAGGGAAAGGAAAGGTGCTACACATTGGAGGGGAGGGTGAGATGGTGCATAGGGAGAGAGCATGTTGGGTTGGGGGGTGGGAAGGATGGGTGCCACTGAGGGAAGAGGCAAGGACAGAGAGAGAAAGCATGCAGGAAAAAAAAAGTGTTGGACTCATGGAGAGGGAAAGATGAATGGGGAGGACAGAAAGGAGGGAAGGAGAAATGTTACACTGGGGAGGAGGGAGAGGGCAGAGAGTGAAAAGTTGGACTCATGGAGCGAGATAATAATAATAACAATTTAAATACCGCAAGGCCGTAAAGTTGTATGCAGTTTACAGTAGTTAAAAATACAAAAAATTGAATAAGAGTAAAGAAGTTAAAAGCCAGTAACTAAAACCCTAAAAAGATCTGGTTGTTATATAATAAAAATTTTACACATCAGCTACCTAAGTGCTTCAAGAACAGATGTTTTTAGATGTCTCCTAAATTCCCCATAAATATCAGTAAGCCGAAGCAATTGTTCTAGATCTTTGCCCCATGATGCTGCCTGATATTAAAGCAGATGTTGATGTTTTTTAAAGTTTACATCCTCTAACCAGTGGAAAAACAAAATTCAAGTGTGAGCTTCTTTTATGTCTGCTTGTTGCAAAAGAGAAAAGCTCAGTTATATATTTAGGAGCTAAACCAAATAGTACCTTAAAACAAAAACAACCAAACTTAAACTTCACACGCGCCTCCATCTGCAACCAATGCAGCACTCGATAGGAAGGTGTTACATGATCGTGTTTCTTCAACCTAAAAATTAACCTGACTGCTGCATTTTGCACCATTCGTAATCGTTGCATATTCTTCTGAGAAATTGCTGAGTAGGCAATATTACAGTAATCGAGTTGACTTAGTATAAGAGATTGTACCAAAATTCTGAATGATGAAACATCAAAATACGCTCTAATGGACTGAAGCTTCCAAAGAGTAAAGAAACCCTTTCTAACCAAAGAGTCCACCTGGTCCTTCATAGTCAAACCCTGGTCCAGTATTACACCCAAAACCTTTATAGTGAATTGAATAGGATAACTAAATTTATTGATACACAATGATGTTTTAGTATCAAACGGGTGAGGTGAAGCCACAAAAAAATTTGTTTTTTCTGAGTTAAGCTTTAATCTAAATTCAATCATCCATTGCTCCATCAAATTTAATACTTCTGTTGTCTTAGGAATGACTTCAGAGAGAGAGGTAGAAAATGGGATAATGATTGTAAAATCATCTGCGTAACTAAATAATTTTATCCCCAGCTGGGACAATTGCACACTTAGGGCTCCTTTTACTAAGAGGCTAGAACTAATGCCAGCTCAATGCTTAGCTGTCCTGCTCTCATTCCCTCTAACGCCGGCCCTGCAGCTCTGGACTTCCCTACACCTGCTCCTGCTCCCCCCCCCCCCGGATCGCTATTATTTAAAATGTTATGGCAGCCGCGGCGCTGTATCCATCAGAGGAGACTTCTAACCTCGGCCTGCCCCGGAACTCTTCCTGCAGCAGCCGTCCGCCTAGGTGGGAACAAGAAGTCGTTGTTGCAGGAAGAGTTCCGGGACAGGCCGAGGTTAGAAGTCTCCTCTAATGGATACAGCGCCGTGGCTGCCATAACATTTTAAATAATAGCGATCTGGGATGGGGGGGGGGAAACAGGTGTGGGGAAGTCCAGAGCTGCAGGGCCAACGTTAGAGGGAGTGAGAGCTGATGGTACCGCAGGGTCCCGCAGGGGGAGGGAGGAAGAATGAAGAGTAACCGAAGCATCGGCAATTTTGGGGGAGCAATTGTGGGGAGAGCTGCAGGGGAGAGTGTTGCTCTACCCAGCTGGAGGGAGAAGGAAGATGAGGGAGGGAATGAAAGAAGATGCCAGGGCTTGGAGGAAAGGAGAAAGGTATGCCAGACTAAGGGAAAAGGAAGGGGGAGATGTCAGAGCATGGAGAGGGAGGGAAAGATGGAAGAAAAGGAAAGGAGAGAGATGCCAGAGAATCAGGGAAGGGAAGATACCAGACTGTGGGGTGCGAAGGAAAGAAAGGAGAAGAGAGAGATGCCAGAGCATAGGGGACGGGGTGGTGATAGAGAGAAAAAAATGGAGAGGTGGCAGAGCTGAAATCAATCATGTACAAAGGAGAGAAGGGGCACAGGATAGATAGTTATGAAAGGAGCATAGAAAGAAGGAAGATATCATATGGAAGAGAGAGAGAAGGCAGACATTGGATGGAAAGGGCAGAGAGGGCAGTGACTGGAAGGGGCGAGACAGAAGGTGAACAGTAGATGGAAGGGGTAGAGAGAGGGACAGCCACTGAATGGAAGTGTGAGGGAGAGGGGGAGCAGACGCTGGAAGGAAGTGGGGAGGAGAAAAAAAAGGGTAGATGTTGGATTGAGGGACGAGGATAGAGTTAGATACTGGAAGGGGTGAGGGAAAGAGGTGGCAAGCTCTAGATAGACACAGTGAAAGAGGGAAATTGAGGACTGAATAATAAAAAAGAATTTAGACAGAGACAGAAAATAAATTGAGAAGGAAGACCAGGGAAGAGCGGGAGGAATGGAACGGAGAGAGAGAGATACCAGAGCAGGGGGGATGGTGAGGAGACAGATTCCAAACCTAGGAGGAGGAAAAGAGGAAGGAGACAGATACTGGATCTGAGTGGGAAAAAGGAGGAGATATGCTAAAATCTGCTCTGAGGGAGGAAGGAAAGAAGGAGCAAATTAGAAAGACTACAGAGAGAAAGGCCTGGACGAAAGGTGAAACTCAGGAGGAAGATGCAGGACTATAGGAGGTTCAGACAGAGAGGGAGGGAGAAAGAGGGAGACCTGGAACAACGGTACAAAGGAGAACTGACACTGGATCTGGGGAGGGTAATAGAGGGAAAAGAGAGAGAGACCTGGACCCAAAGGGGATAGGGCTGGATTGTGAAAGAAATGTTGGATGCAAAAGAAAGAAAGAAAGATTGGATGCACAGTCAGAAGGAAGTGCAACCAAGAGACTCATGAAATCACCAGACAACAAAGGTAGGAAAAATGATTTTATTTTCAATTTAATGATCAAAATGTGTCTGTTTTAAGAATTTATATCTGCTGTCTATATTTTGCACTATAAGCGTGCCGGTCCAACATCGCCTTCAAAACCGGGGGTGGGGGGGGTGTTTGAAGCGGTGGTAGGCAGCAGCAGCAGGGGTCAGTCTGGGGGGGCAGGCTTCGGTGCTAGAGGGAGGGGAAGTGATCGCCTGTCCCATTGTCACAATGGACAGCTTCGGGACACTATCCCTGAAAACGGGACATTTTGGCGTCCCGAAGCTATGCGTGGGGACAATGGGACAGGGGATCTAAAAAGAGGACAGTCCTATTCACCTTAGGTAAGACTGCAGTGGCGCGGACCGGGGGAAAGGAAGGAGGTGCTGAGGTGTAGGTCCAATTGCACAATAGGGCAGGAGGACCCGGACCTAGCCGGCTGTGCACCCCCCCAAGGCGTGCACCCGGAGCAGACCTCCCCCCCCTTCCTCCCCCTTGGTACGCCACTGATTACATGTTAAAAAACTGCCTGATTTGCCTCACTTACAACATGATGTCTTTTTGCCAGCTATGCGGCTGACCTGGAAACAGCTATGTAAACTGTTGCACGTATCGCCACAAGTAACAGTTAAAGGAAAGATTTATAAACTATAAAGAATTTTACCTCATGCAAAATTGTCATTTCTTTAATGACAACTATTTTTTCTGCAGCCCTCCAAGTGCCTACAAATCCAAAATGTGGCCCTGCAAAGGGTTTGAGTTTGAGACCACTGCCCTAAGCCTAACAAATACCAACCGAGAACCCTGCCCAAGCTCCGCCCCCGACCCCACCCCATCCCAAAAATAATAGTACTAATTGTAATGCAGTTTCTTCCATCTATTTTTCATATACACACAATATAATCTTTTAATACATAATGATAACCACAAAATTAAAAAAAAAAAACACAAAGCACACTACACGCAGAGAAAATATATCATTTATATTCTTTTTTTTCCAAAGAGGTCAAGGCAGATGACTTTAAAATATGCAATCAGTAACAACTATACAAAATAGACAAATATAGAACAAAATATAGACAGCAAATATAAATTCACAAAACTGGAACATTTTGAACACTAAATTGAAAATAAAATTATTTTTTCTACCTTTGTTGTCTGGTGATTTCATGAGTCTGGTTGCATTTCCTTCTGACTGTGCATCCAATATTTCTTTCTTTCTGCCTCCTGATGCTTCCTCTCCTCCAGACCCCATTCCCTTCCCCATCAAACATCTCTCTCTGTCCCTCCATGAGTCCAACTTTTCTTCCTCCCTCCTCCACCCCTATTGGTAATATGTCTCCCTCCCTCTCTCTCTCTCACTGTCCATCTGTCTTGAGAGATTCTGGCATCTCTCCCATCCCCTCTACTGCCACATCTAACATTTCTCCCTCTCATCCTTCTATTCCCCATGCATCTCTATCTCACTCCTCTCTCTATGCCCAATTTTCCTTTCTTCGTTTCCCCATGTGCATCATCTCTCACTCACACATTAATGCCCATCGATTCTCTCTTTCTATTCCCTCCTTTCTGTGTCCTATGTTCATGCCCCTTTCATCTGTGTCAAGTTCCTGCCCTCCCCCCTTCCTGCCTTCCAGCTTTTTCCCAAAATTAAGTTGCATGACGGGGTCCCAGCCTGCCCTGCCCGCACCCCTCACCACCGAAGCCAACCCTGTTACTTTGTTGGAGACAGACTGGCTCCCTACTCCCCCAGCAACACTCCATACAGGGTGTGTGCAGCAATTCACACACTGCACGTGGCTGGCCCACAAGCTTTCCCATGTCAGTTCTGACGGAGGGAAGGCTCTGGGTCAGTTATGCAGCATGTGAGTCACTGCCTGCATTCCTGCACGGAGTTCTGCTGGGAGAGGAGGAAGCCAGTCCAGTTCCAAGGAAGTAACAGGGTCGGCTTTGGGGGTGGGGGAGGTGCAGCGGGCAGGCAGGCAGGGTGGGATCCCTGGCAGTGGCTTCAGCAGCAGGTGGGTGGACAGGGAGGGATCTCCAGCGGCCAAGCCATGCCGTGTACCCCCAACAAGTGGCCCACATACCCCCCAAGGGTATGCGTACCACGTGTTGAGAAACACTGCTCTAGAACTTATAAGTAATATGTGTTTATCTGTTTATAAGTTAAGAACAATAGGCTTGAACAGTGTTCTTTTACAAGGTGCTATTAATTATTCACCCAAGGTGATGTTGTAGATCACCCTTTATACCTTGTAACTAAGGTGTATCAATCAGTCTATATGGCCCTCAGAGATGCCACCCAGGGATCAATATGATCATATCCCTTGGCTTTACACACCCTATCGTCATCGGGTCAATATCAAATGTGAAAATGATATAAACTTTTTTTCTTTTTGCTTTTTACTTTTACTTATTTTACTCGTGTGTGTTAAACTCTCTTTGCTAATTTTAAAACAATAAATATGGCTAATGAGTTTAAGGTCGATACTTAGCTTCACCGGGATGGTTAGTAGCTGTTGGTAAGGGATACATATGCCAACATGTTTCACCCCTAAAAAGGGGGTTTCTTCAGGGCTACTATCCCTTTTGTGTTAATTTTACACGGCTGGCCACCCGATCTAGTGAAACTTAGATCGGGTGGCCAGCCGTGTAAAATTAACACAAAAGGGATAGTAGCCCTGAAGAAACCCCCTTTTTAGGGGTGAAACATGTTGGCATATGTATCCCTTACCAACAGCTACTAACCATCCCGGTGAAGCTAAGTATCGACCTTAAACTCATTAGCCATATTTATTGTTTTAAAATTAGCAAAGAGAGTTTAACACACACGAGTAAAATAAGTAAAAGTAAAAAGAAAAAAGAAAAAAAGTTTATATCATTTTCACATTTGATATTGACCCGATGACGATAGGGTGTGTAAAGCCAAGGGATATGATCATATTGATCCCTGGGTGGCATCTCTGAGGGCCATATAGACTGATTGATACACCTTAGTTACAAGGTATAAAGGGTGATCTACAACATCACCTTGGGTGAATAATATCTGTTTATAAGAGCATAGTTTGAGTAGGACTTAAGATGGAGTTGTAATGCATACACATAGTCCCGGATTCAATAAATGGCACCCAAATTTGGGTCCCCCAAATCATCAACTGGGATAAATATATCTATTTGGGAGGATCAAAATCTCCAAACTGGCTTGAATGTAGCAAGATCACCCATATGGCTATTACAATATAACTATGTCTATAAATGCTTAGAACCAATTAAGGTAGAGAAATCACAACCGGGGACTAGCCCCTAAATGTGCCCGTCTTGGTCAATCACAGCATTTAAAGAATATGTGTTCACTTGTGCTACTGCTGTACTCAACTTTGTGAAATACTTAACAAAACTGGTTAGTGATTGTTTGAACACATCTGGAGGCTCTATTTGTTGGAGCTTCGACGTTTTGATCTGAATCTCGACTTTGTACATGCTCAGTTTCACTTTTGTTGTTTCTGTTATGAGTAGCATTAAATCTTGGAAACATTTGTTCAAGATGGCATTCCACTTATCCAGAAATGTAACATTGTCTAAGAATGACCTTGGTTCAGTTCGCATTCTTAAACAATGTTATGGCAAGCAAAACTGCATGATCTGGATGATCTGAGGTCCCAGGTACCTTGGAGTCCCAGGTACTTTTGTGGGGGGGGGGGGAAAGGGGGGTAACCTGCAGCGCATTTATGGAAGAGGGAATAATCCTGGATTTATCATTGGCAGACAATGTCCCCACATGGCCTCAAATTGGGAGGTGGAGTGGTGGGCATTTCTTCATTGTTTTGTGACATGTCTGGCGGGGTGAATAAGAAGGGGGGGCATCAGGAAATAAGAAGCAATACAAAGAATTTGAGGTACCCGCCAAGTGCACTGTGAGTTGTTAAAGACACAGATGAAACAAGTACTATTTTAGAGGACATAATGTGCATTTTATTTGCAGATGAACTAGTGGAACTGTTGGGTCATTCCAGTCATGCAGAAGTGGGTTCTCTGAGGAAGCACTCTTTATTTTTTTTTTAATATTCTTTATTCATTTTCAAAATTACATTAAGTGTTAAAAATATTCATTCAGATTAACATTTACTTCCTCACTTACAAACAATCATTGATATATTTCATAAAAACATATCCCTTCCCCTTTCCCATCCCACCCACCCTTATATACCATCATCATATAAAACATGTAATAATAAAATTCCCCCCCTCCCTACACCTTAAATCGAGGAAGCACTCTTTAGAGAATAGCACTTAGGTCCTGATTCTATAAATGGCACCTAAAACATAGGTGCTGAGCAATGCAATGCATAGCAGCTGTCAATCTTGAGCTAGGCACCGTTTATAAAATAAAGCCTAGAGGCACCTAAATTGGATTTAGGTACCAGTAAGCATTAAAGCCTTGTGTGTGTGCATGTGTCCTAGTGACTTGATGAATTACAGATCCAAAAAGAAGTTGATTTTATACTAGTCCAAGAAGGTCCTCCAGTGTCATCCCCATAGTTGTCTTCAATGTATCCAGCCATCTAGTTGCAGGATGCCCTCTTTGCCTGTTTCCTTCAATCTTCCCAAACATGATGTCTTTCTCCAATGATCTCTCCCTTCTAACAGTGTGACCACATCAGACAGTCATAACTTCATCATGTGTTCTTCAAGTGACAGTCAGTTTGATCTCTCCCAAAATCGATTTATTAGTTCTTCTGGCAGTCCACGGAACGCATAAAATCCTTCTCCAGCATCAAAGTTCAGATGAATCAATCTTCTTTCTGTCTTGGTTCCTTAATATCTACCTGTCGTATCCATAATTAACCACCAAGAAAAATAAGTGTGTGAACAAGACTGATCTTTGTTTTAAGTGTTATTTCCTTGCCTTTAAATACTTTGTCAAGAATCTTTGTTATAGAGCGACCAAGTGCCATTCTACGGCATATTTCTTCACTACTGGTTGCTTCCTTATTTACTTCCTTATTTACGAAAGAACCCAAGAGATTAAAACTCTTTAAAACTTCTATCACCTTCAAGTTCAAAATCGTCATCATTTTCTGTGTTCAAAACCTTCGGCATCCCCTATTTATGCTAGGTGCCTAGATGCAAAACATGCCTAAGATCCACCCACAATCTTCCCCTAACTATGCATACGTTTTGGTAGGCACCTCAGTCTAGGTGCCTACATGGAAGTTGTAGGCACCTACCAAAGTAGTGCCTCCCCCCCCCCTTTTACAAAACCACAAAAGTGGTTTCTAGCACCAGCCAGCTCTCTAAATGCTGTGTGCAGCTCCGTTGCTCAGAGTTCCTATGCCGGTGATAAAAATTTATTTTGTGATTTTGTAAAAGGGGGTGTAGGTGCCTACAATCAAATTGTTTTATAATTGCTATTTAATTGTAATTTTCAATTAATGGTGCCGATTTAAGCCTAATTCAAATAATTAAATTAGGCACCTAAATTAGCTATATGGGCCAATCTAGGAGCCTAAATTTAGGCATCTTTTATAGAATCAGGGCCTTAGAGCCTAAAACTGTGCCTAAATGTGGGCTGAAAACTAGTATAAATATTGGTGCTCAACTCTTAGAATTTGGGCATAGATATGGCAGTGTTTTATAATTCTGCATGCACATTTTTGAACACCCCTACCAAGTCCCTGGTAGAGAGTTGCGCGGGGACAGAAATCCCACCCATACCCGCCAGTATCCTCTCCGTCCCCACCCATCCCCGCAAGGAATTACCTCCATCGCCGCCCGTCCCCATAAAAAGCAGCAATTACTTCTGACAGGATCATCAATTCCACAGTTTCTTTTGTGTTTGCGCTGCTGTTTTCCTTGTGGAATCTCTTTGGTGGAACACTTTTTGTTTTCTGTTCAGGTAATTAACTTATAAACCCCCTCTCTTACTAAGGCTGACATGTCCATTATATTACATGGACAAACCCTGCTTCCAAAGCCTTCCATCCCCGTGGGAGTCCCATTGGCTAGAGGAGGATCCCCGTGGGAGTCCCGTGGGTTGGGGGGATTCCTGCGGGACCCGCGGAATTCCCGCAATCCCCGTCCCCGTGCAAACCTCTAGTCCCTGGCCTTACCTCCTTTAGAGTTGCATGCTAGGGGATTTAAGCATGCTTGGTTATAGAAGAGCAAAAAGGAAAATGTCTGTTCAATTATTGATTGTTAACATCAGTATATTGCTAGTTAATGGCTTGTTAGGTAATTAATTTGTGTATGCATCTATGATCTGCGTACAAAGATCAGCACTCAATTTTGGACACTAAATATAGAATCTGGGATATATTTTAGAAAATACACACATAACTCATCTGCCTCAGAATGCCGTGTTTCCCAGAAAATAAGACAGTGTCATATATTCATTTAGGTCCAAAAAAACGCACTAGGGCTTACTTTCGGGGATGTCTTATTTTTTTTCATGTACAACAATCATCTCTGCTTTCCTCTCCTCCTCCCCAATTCTTCTTCTTTCTTTTCTGCTCCCCCCCCCATATGTAGCATCTTTCTATCCCTGCCTCCCTCCCATCCCCCTGTGCAGCAGAACCACACCAACACTCCCACAGTGAGACTGACATACCTCCGCTCAGAGGCCTCCTAAAGCAGCAGGGGTGGTGGTTGCTGAATCAACGTGTCCGATTTTTTCAGCAAATCAGGCAGCACTAGTGTCAAGGATGGAGTCAGAGAGTGTTGGGGACATTCGGGGGTCAATCTTAACTAGGGCTTTTTTGAGGGCAGGGCTTATATTAGGAGCATCTTTAAAAATCATGCTAGGGCTTATTTTCGGGATAGATCTTATTTTCAGGGAAACAGGGTAGGAACTTGTGCACTTTCACAAATTATTCATCAAAGATATATATGATTTGATTTCTTTTGGCACTTTACAGCACAATTCTTATATTCTCCCTCATATGTAGCTAGAATGCACAAACTCATCCATACCGTCTTCTACTCCACTGAGTTTTTCAAAGCTGCTACAATATATTTCTAGAAAACCTGCACCATCTACTGGTGAGAAATTAGCCTAAATAGTTCTGTCTTGTTTTTGTTTTTTTTTCCCTTAAGTAAGCATGTTCATCATTATATAGGTCTTTATAGCCTGCTTATAGGTTATAGCCTGCTTATAGGTCCATCATTATATAGGTGCTTATAGCCTGTTTAACCATCAAGATCAAATTGGATCACAATAAGACTTTTTTTCATGCAGAAAAAAAATTTACAAAATGAAGAATATACAGTATCCACTAAACAATAAGTTTCAGGTTTCAGGTTTATTTAAAAATTTGATATATCGCCTTATCAAAATTCAACCTCTGCACAAACACATATAGATCTAAAGAAGAACCAGAACAGTCCAAGTCTTCATACACAGGGAAATTTAATATCAATAATGTAGATAAAACAATGTCACTTAACACATTTTTGACATAACCAGGTTTTCAAAAGTCATCTACACTGCACTGGGAAGGGATCTAAGGCTCTGATTTACCCAGATGCCTAAGACTCCTCCCATGGAAAGGAACTTAGACATCTAGGCCAGATTCTCAGGCCACTCTCCATTTTATATATGGAAAATGACTATTCTAAAATTATTCATATTAATATGTACATAATTATATATAGACAGCATATAACATTTCCCAGGAGCATAGTTTGAGCAGAGCAGGAGTGGAGTTGCTATATATATATATATATATATATATATATATATATATATATATATATATATATACATATACACACACACAGTATATATATATATATATACATATTTTTTCATAAATTACTTTATAGAGAGAGAGGGGTATAATCGAAAGGGACGTCTAAATCCATTTGCATCTAAGTCGCAAATCGTCCAAAGTAAAAAACAGCCTAGGACACATTTTCGAAAAATACGTCCAAAATTTTTTTAGTTTCAAAAATCGTCTAATTATACATCCTGCTGATCTGATCGTCCAAGCCGCTAAATCGTCCATCTTTATACCACATTTCCATCCAACTTTTCGTTCAAGTCAAAAACACCTAGAACAAGCCCTGTTGTATGTGGGAGGGGTCTCTAAAGTGATGGACTGAACACCCAGACATGCCACCTAAATAATGGGTACCTTACAGGGCACTGCTGTGAACTTCACAAAAAGGGTGCCATGGCTTCTCCTCACTCCAGCTCCCTTATAGGTCACGATGAGTCCCCCAAATCACCTCCAGAATCCCCTAGACCCACTTATCTACCACCCCAATAGCCCTTATGGCTGCAGGAGCCACTTATATACCAGTAAAAAAGGGTTGTGGGGGTGTATAGGGCAGTGCACATGTTTCAATATCAATGCACTGACAAGAAAGAAAATGGAGAAAGAATAACCCAGAACACACAAGAGCAGCATGGAAAAAACTAAATCAACAATACAAACTAAAACGAAAAGAAAAAAGAAAGACATACTACACAAACCAAGTAGGCATAGAAGCCCAAGACACAAAAAAAAACTATTCCAATTACTAAAAGAACTCACAGACACCAAACCCTACCTAGTCAAATACGACAAACCTCCCCCTTAAGCCACCTTTTCAGCTGAATACTTTAAAAACAAAATTACAACTGCCAGGACAAACTTCACAGGAACCCCAACCTACCTAAAAGAGATCACAATGCCCCCCACAGAAAAAGAATCAGCTGCAGCAGATAGAACCTGGTCCCAGTTCTCCATAATACAATGATCTGACCTTAACAAACTCTATAAAAAATGCAGCCATACAGCGTGCGACCTCAACCAATGCCCTCCATACCTATTAAAAACCTCCAGCCTAAAATTCTGCACTCTCCTGATGCAATGGATACAAACCATGCTCACAGATGGCCTTTTCCCATAAGACCTCTCCGAAATCATTGTTACCCTGATCTTAAAAGACCCAAAAGGAGCAACAGATCAACCATCCAACTAGAGACCCATAGTCTCAATCCACTATATGTCAAGCTAATGGAATAATTATATCAAACTATATAAAAAATACTCTAAATCATACTGCGTTCTGGACTCATATCCCCCAGAAATTATGAAAGCGGCTCCATTAGAATTTAAACTATCTTTGCTCCATTACTTAGCCCATAACCTAATAAATGGAAAGTTCCTCACTAATAACGGTCACATAATAACAACCCCAATTCCAAAAAAGCAGTAAAGAATCATCAGCATTGGTAACCAACTATAGACCAGTAGCATCCATTCCATTTATTGTAAAAATCATGGAAGGATTGGTACATACCCAATTGATGGAATATCTTGATCAGTTCTCTTTCTTGCATGAAACTCTATCTGGTTTTAGACCTTTGTTTAGTACTGAGACAGTAATTGCGGCTATCTTAGATATCTGCGTCTCTTGTTCAGCAAGGGCCTTAATACCCTGATCATGCAATTTGATATGAGCTCTGCCTTTGACCTAGTGGACCATGGGAAAATGCTACAATGCCTAGATGCAATTGGTATTAGGGAAGAGGTGTTGGACTGGTTTCGAGGCTTCCTTATGTCCCGTACCTATCAAGTATGTTTCAGTTATGATCTCTCCGATACCTGGAGCAATCCATCTGGCGTACCGCAGGGGTCACCACTATCTCCATTGCTTTTCAATGTCTACATGTCCTCACTAGGTGTGCAATTGACCCAGCTGGGGATAAAATTATTCAGTTACGCAGATGACTTTATGATCATCATCCCATTTGCTAACTCTCTCTCGGAACTTACTCCCAAGGCATCAGAAGCACTAAATTTGATGGAGCAATGGATGACTGAATTCAAACTGAAACTTAATTCAGAAAAAACAAAATTTTTTGTAGCTTTACCACACCCGCTTGACACCAAAACACCACTATGCATCAGTAAACTTAGTTATCCTATTCAGACTACTATGAAGGTATTGGGTGTAACACTAGATCAGTGCCTAACCATGAAAAACCAAGTAGACTCCTTAATCAAAAAGGGTTTTTTCACTCTCTGGAAACTTTGATCCATTAGAGCATATTTTGATATGTCAGCATTTAGACTCCTAGTATAATCCCTCATAATGAGTTAACTTGATTACTGTAACATCACCTATTTAGCAATTTCCCAAAAGAATATGCGACGATTACAATTAATGCAAAATGCTCTCATCAGGGGAAGGGATAAGAATTTATGTAATGTACCAATGATTGTTTGTAAGTGATGTATTTAGTGTTAATATGAATGAATATATTTAACACAATGTAATTTTGAAAATGAATAAAGAATATATATTAAAAAAAAATTAATGCAAAATGCAGCGATCAAACTGATTTTCGGGCTAAAGAAGTTGCATTGACTACCGATGGAGGAACTCGTAAAGTTTAAGTTCGCCTGTCTCTGCTTTAAAGTACTATACGATCTAGCCCCTAAATACATAACTGACCTTTTCTCCTCAGCCAACAACAGACATAAGAGAAGCTCACATTTGAACTTCGTTTCCCCCCCCCCCCCCCAGTTAGAGGATGTAAACTCAAAAGACACCATCAACATCTTTTCTCACATCAGGCAGCATTATGGGGTAAAGATCTAGAACAATTGCTTACGCCTACTACTTATGAGGAATTCAGGAAACGCCTAAAAACATATCTGTTCCTGAAGTATCTAGACAGCTGACCCATACAACTCTTTCTCTTCAATAACTGTTCCTTTGAGCTGTTAACCACTATTTTTCACCTCTGTTAAGTTCAATCAATTTGTACCATCTTTTAATCTTTGTAAACCGCAAAGAACTTCACGGTCCTGCGGTATATAAACTGTTATTATTATTTATTACTGTAGCTAAACTCTTCACCAACTACCTAGAAAACCACAATTTGCTCCACCCTACAAAGTCTGGATTCAGAACCAACTTCAGCACTGAGACGCTACTAGGCTCCCTACTGGACACAGCTAGACAACACCTCAGCACAGGCAAAAAAAATTATACAACTAGATTTCACCGCAGCATTTGACCTGGTAGACAACGAAATCCTGCTACAAATACTAGATACAATAGGAATCACAGGCAAAGTATACACATGGTTTCAAAGATTCCTACAATCCAGGACCTACAGAGTAAACTAAACTAAACTAAACTAAACCTTAAGTTTGTATACCGCATCATCTCCACAGAAGTAGAGTTCGGCATAGTTTACAGGAATTGATATAGAAAGGAACTCCAAAGAGAAGTAGAAGAACTTGGTACAGAGAAGTTTAGAGAGACTTAGTATATCGAAGAGGGAGAGGTCGTTACATTTTAGAGAACAGCCATGTTTTTAAATGTTTTCGGAAAAGTTGGAGGGACTCCAAAGCGGGATAGTAAAGCTGTTCCAGAGTTCGGTGATCCTGAAGAAGAGGGATGTCCCTAATTTTCCTGCATGGGATATGCCCTTTAAAGAGGGGAAGGATAGTTTGAATTTTTGAGTAGATCTGGTGGTATTGGGATTCGAGGAGTTCCAAGATAGTGGAAAAAGGGGAGAAAGGATGCCGTGTAGAGACTTGAAGGTTAGGCAGGCGCATTTGTAGTGAACTCTAAGGATTACTGGGAGCCAGTGAAGCTTAGACAGAAGCGGGGAGACATGGTCAAATTTGCTTTTTGCGAAGATTAGTTTAGCCGCTGTGTTCTGAATCCACTGGAGTCTATGAAGGCTTTTCTTTGTTAGGCTTAGGTAGATGGAGTAACAGTAATCCAGTCTGGAAAGAATAATGGATTGAACGAGGACAGCAAAGTGTTGTTGATGGAAGCAGGATCTCACTTTCCTTAACATGTGAAGATTGAAAAAGCATTTTTTTACTAGGGAGTTAAGGTGGTAGTTAAAGGACAGTTTAGAATCAATGATGATGCCCAGAACTTTGCTTGAGTGTTCAAGCTGCAAAGTGGTGCCAGAGGAAAGTGGGATGAGGGTGGGTAGCTGATCTAATTTTGGGCCGATCCATAGTAGTTTTGTTTTGGTCTCGTTTAGTTTCATTTGTACGGTGAGGGCACAGGATTGGAGGTTTGATATACATGAAGAGATGTTCTCAGAGAGATTGGTGAGGTTTGAGTCGGTCTCAAGGAGGACAAGGATGTCATCGGCGTAAGTGTAAAATATATTCATTCATATTAACACTAAATACATCACTTACAAACAATCATTGGTACATTACATAAATTCTTATCCCTTCCCCTGATGAGAGCATTTTGCATTAATTGTAATCGTCGCATATTCTTTTGGGAAATTGCTAAATAGGTGATGTTACAGTAATCAAGTTAACTCATTATGAGGGATTATACTAGGAGTCTAAATGCTGACATATCAAAATATGCTCTAATGGATCAAAGTTTCCAGAGAGTGAAAAAACCCTTTTTGATTAAGGAGTCTACTTGGTTTTTCATGGTTAGGCACTGATCTAGTGTTACACCCAATACCTTCATAGTAGTCTGAATAGGATAACTAAGTTTACTGATGCATAGTGGTGTTTTGGTGTCAAGCGGGTGTGGTAAAGCTACAAAAAATTTTGTTTTTTCTGAATTAAGTTTCAGTTTGAATTCAGTCATCCATTGCTCCATCAAATTTAGTGCTTCTGATGCCTTGGGAGTAAGTTCCGAGAGAGAGTTAGCAAATGGGATGATGATCATAAAGTCATCTGCGTAACTGAATAATTTTATCCCCAGCTGGGTCAATTGCACACCTAGTGAGGACATGTAGACATTGAAAAGCAATGGAGATAGTGGTGACCCCTGCGGTACGCCAGATGGATTGCTCCAGGTATCGGAGAGATCATAACTGAAACATACTTGATAGGTACGGGACATAAGGAAGCCTCGAAACCAGTCCAACACCTCTTCCCTAATACCAATTGCATCTAGGCATTGTAGCATTTTCCCATGGTCCACTAGGTCAAAGGCAGAGCTCATATCAAATTGCATGATCAGGGTATTAAGGCCCTTGCTGAACAAGAGACGCAGATATCTAAGATAGCCGCAATTACTGTCTCAGTACTAAACAAAGGTCTAAAACCAGATAGAGTTTCATGCAAGAAAGAGAACTGATCAAGATATTCCATCAATTGGGTATGTACCAATCCTTCCATGATTTTTACAATAAATGGAATGGATGCTACTGGTCTATAGTTGGTTACCAATGCTGATGATTCTTTACTGCTTTTTTGGAATTGGGGTTGTTATTATGTGACCGTTATTAGTGAGGAACTTTCCATTTATTAGGTTATGGGCTAAGTAATGGAGCAAAGATAGTTTAAATTCTAATGGAGCCGCTTTCATAATTTCTGGGGGATATGAGTCCAGAACGCAGTATGATTTAGAGTATTTTTTATATAGTTTGATATAATTATTCCATTAGCTTGACATATAGTGGATTGAGACTATGGGTCTCTAGTTGGATGGTTGATCTGTTGCTCCTTTTGGGTCTTTTAAGATCAGGGTAACAATGATTTTGGAGAGGTCTTATGGGAAAAGGCCATCTGTGAGCATGGTTTGTATCCATTGCATCAGGAGAGTGCAGAATTTTAGGCTGGAGGTTTTTAATAGGTATGGAGGGCATTGGTTGAGGTCGCACGCTGTATGGCTGCATTTTTTATAGAGTTTGTTAAGGTCAGATCATTGTATTATGGAGAACTGGGACCAGGTTCTATCTGCTGCAGCTGATTCTTTTTCTGTGGGGGGCATTGTGATCTCTTTTAGGTAGGTTGGGGTTCCTGTGAAGTTTGTCCTGGCAGTTGTAATTTTGTTTTTAAAGTATTCAGCTGAAAAGGTGGCTTAAGGGGGAGGTTTGTCGTATTTGACTAGGTAGGGTTTGGTGTCTGTGAGTTCTTTTAGTAATTGGAATAGTTTTTTTTTTGTGTCTTGGGCTTCTATGCCTACTTGGTTTGTGTAGTATGTCTTTCTTTTTTCTTTTCGTTTTAGTTTGTATTGTTGATTTAGTTTTTTCCATGCTGCTCTTGTGTGTTCTGGGTTATTCTTTCTCCATTTTCTTTCTTGTCAGTGCATTGATATTGAAACATGTGCACTGCCCTATACACCCCCACAACCCTTTTTTACTGGTATATAAGTGGCTCCTGCAGCCATAAGGGCTATTGGGGTGGTAGATAAGTGGGTCTAGGGGATTCTGGAGGTGATTTGGGGGACTCATCGTGACCTATAAGGGAGCTGGAGTGAGGAGAAGCCATGGCACCCTTTTTGTGAAGTTCACAGCAGTGCCCTGTAAGGTACCCATTATTTAGGTGGCATGTCTGGGTGTTCAGTCCATCACTTTAGAGACCCCTCCCACATACAACAGGGCTTGTTCTAGGTGTTTTTGACTTGAACGAAAAGTTGGATGGAAATGTGGTATAAAGATGGACGATTTAGCGGCTTGGACGATCAGATCAGCAGGATGTATAATTAGACGATTTTTGAAACTAAAAAAATTTTGGACGTATTTTTCGAAAATGTGTCCTAGGCTGTTTTTTACTTTGGACGATTTGCGACTTAGATGCAAATGGATTTAGACGTCCCTTTCGATTATACCCCTCTCTCTCTATAAAGTAATTTATGAAAAAATATGTATATATATATATATATACTGTGTGTGTGTATATGTATATATATATATATATATATATATATATATATATATATATATATATATATATATATATATATAGCAACTCCACTCCTGCTCTGCTCAAACTATGCTCCTGGGAAATGTTATATGCTGTCTATATATAATTATGTACATATTAATATGAATAATTTTAGAATAGTCATTTTCCATATATAAAATGGAGAGTGGCCTGAGAATCTGGCCTAGATGTCTAAGTTCCTTTCCATGGGAGGAGTCTTAGGCATCTGGGTAAATCAGAGCCTTAGATCCCTTCCCAGTGCAGTGTAGATGACTTTTGAAAACCTGGTTATGTCAAAAATGTGTTAAGTGACATTGTTTTATCTACATTATTGATATTAAATTTCCCTGTGTATGAAGACTTGGACTGTTCTGGTTCTTCTTTAGATCTATATGTGTTTGTGCAGAGGTTGAATTTTGATAAGGCGATATATCAAATTTTTAAATAAACCTGAAACCTGAAACTTATTGTTTAGTGGATACTGTATATTCTTCATTTTGTAAATTTTTTTTCTGCATGAAAAAAAGTCTTATTGTGATCCAATTTGATCTTGATGGTTAAACAGGCTATAAGCACCTATATAATGATGGACCTATAAGCAGGCTATAACCTATAAGCAGGCTATAAAGACCTATATAATGATGAACATGCTTACTTAAGGGAAAAAAAAACAAAAACAAGACAGAACTATTTAGGCTAATTTCTCACCAGTAGATGGTGCAGGTTTTCTAGAAATATATTGTAGCAGCTTTGAAAAACTCAGTGGAGTAGAAGACGGTATGGATGAGTTTGTGCATTCTAGCTACATATGAGGGAGAATATAAGAATTGTGCTGTAAAGTGCCAAAAGAAATCAAATCATATATATCTTTGATGAATAATTTGTGAAAGTGCACAAGTTCCTACCCTGTTTCCCTGAAAATAAGATCTATCCCGAAAATAAGCCCTAGCATGATTTTTAAAGATGCTCCTAATATAAGCCCTGCCCTCAAAAAAGCCCTAGTTAAGATTGACCCCCGAATGTCCCCAACACTCTCTGACTCCATCCTTGACACTAGTGCTGCCTGATTTGCTGAAAAAACCAATCTAGGACTGTTGAGTTTATGCCAATTTCAGAAAGTTGGAGAATTAGTATATCATGATGGACAATATCGAAAGCCGCAGAAAGTCGAATTGAAGAAAAACAGCAAACTTATTGCAAGAGTGAAGTTGTTGGACCTTTGAGATTAATGAGGCCAGTAGGGATTCAGTGCTAAAGTTGGGTCTGAAGCCATGTTGGAAGGGTAGGAGAATGGAGAATCTCTCAAGATAGGATGAGAGCTGGGTGGATATGATGGACTCCAGCATCTTGGTCAGGAGAGGAATATTTGCTATTGGGTGATAGCTGGCTGGTGTGGAGGGGTCTAGATCCGCTTTTTTCAGAAGTGGGGATAAGGCAATGTGTCCCATTTCTGCAGAAAATAGACCTGAAAGTATGGCAGAATTTATAAGTTTAGTGAGAGATGAGATGGCTTGTGTGGGAATTTTCTCGTATAGGTAGGAGGGGAAAGGGTCCAAGGTACAGTTGCAGGATTTCAACTTGAGACAGAGTTTAGCGACCTGGGAATCGGATACGAGCTCGAAGGCGGTCCAGGATCTGTCGACTGGAATATGGTTGGTGACGGTTAGAGTCAGATTGGAGTCGGTAGACACCAGAGAGTTGTAAGAGGGTGCTAGTGGGAATGAGCATCGTAAGGTAGTGACTTTCTCATTGAAGAATTTTGCTAGATCGTCGGCAGATGGAGAGGAGGGGAGTGTGGTGGATACATGTTTAGAGGATATGGAGCGCCAGATGTTAAACAGTGTATTACTTTGGTTGTTGGATCTGGAGATTGTTACCGTAGTAGTTCTTCCTTGCATTTTTTAGTTCGGTATTGTAGGACTTAATATTAACCCTCCAGGACTGTCTGTCAGTGGGGGATTTAGATTTTTTTCCATTTGCGTTCCAGTATTCGACATTTCTGTTTCAGTTCTCTGTGATATGGGAGGTACCAAGGGGCCTTGCGGGAGTAGGAGACAGTTTTAGTGGATAGTGGTGCGAGAGAGTGGTAGGTGGTCTCAGAGAGGGTGATCCAATTGTGCCAGTTGGATTCAGGGTTTGGAGGGCTAGGAATGGTGGAAATTAGGTTTAGGAATTTGGTCCAGAATAGTTCGCTAGCAATTTTTTTTCGGAAGGTAATGGAGTATGAGGAACGAGGAGGGGGCCCGAGTGAGACATGAAAATGTGGAGGCAAAAAGCCCCTAGGAAGTGGTCGGACCAGGGGGCATGTTCCCAACGGGTGTCATCGACCGAAGTTTTGTGATGGGTGAGATCTAGGAAACTGATGATGTCCAGTGTGTGCCCTTTTTCATGGGTTGGAGAGAGTGCCGGGGGGGGAGGAAGCCTAAAGAAGTGAGGAAGTTATTGAAATCAGTTGCATCTTTGTTGGTGGTATCATTTAGGTGGAGATTAATATCCCCAATGATTAGTAATCTTTGAAATTTGAGGAAGGCGTTTGTAATGGTCTTAAGGACGGGTTCAGAGGATTTGTTCCAGGGGGATGGTGGATGATATAATAGCAGGATACCCAGTGGGTGAGGGTGGAGTTCGTCATTGACAGAGACAAGCATATATTCAAGAGAGGCATGGCTACCCTTTTCAAGAAGCTGGACATCAAAGAATGATTTGTGGAGGAGTGCCAAGCCACCTCCTTTTCGGTTAATTCTGGGGGAGAAGAGGCCCTGGTAACCGTGTGAGCAAAGTTCATTTTGTGTAAATGTCATCTTTTGCAATCCATGATTCAGTGATGTATAGGAATCCGGGGTCGAGATCTTCAAGTAGGTCCTTCAAAATTTGGGTTTTGTTGCATGCAGATCTGGCATTGCAGTAAAGTGTCGGGACTGGGGTGATTGAGTCAGAGGCATGGTTGGGAAGGTTGGCAGGGGGAATGGGCTTTAAGGAGGCATGATTGATTCTTTGAGGGGTTTTTTGAAAGGATGATTTCTGGTGCGCAATAGCGTGGGGATTTTGACGCCTGGGCAAATAGTGCTGACATTAATGGGGTCGGGTAAGTTGGGAGAAGGGGGTTTCAGGCAGAGGGTGATATTGGAGGATGAGCAGAGAAGGAGAAGAAAAATCCACGGATGTAGCTTCATGGTGGGGTTGGGGAAGCCTTTGGGAGGCAGGAACAGAGGAAAGTCTTAGCAATTGGGCAGAACTAGAATAATTAAAAAGAATCTGGTGGATCTTAGGAATTGGGCAGAACTTAAACAATTAAAATAGGATCTGGTGAACCTTAGTAATTGGGCGGAACTTAGACAATTAAATAGGCTTGGGAATTGGGCAGAGCTAGAACAATTAAATAGAAACTAGTGAACTAGAATCTGGGAGAACTAGTAAACGACAAAATCAAGCGGGGGACATCTTTCTTACTGCTCAGGAACTTTCAACCTACTTCATTGATAAAGTTAATAGGATTAGGTCAACTTTCACCACAAATCAATACGCAATACTAGATCAAGAACAAATCGAGCCCGGGACACTATCTTCAAAATGTTCTCATTTTAGGATACCAAACCTTATAGAGATTGAAACTCTTATGAAATCTATTAATATGAAGGGTTCTCAAGTAGATTCAATACCACCTTTTTTCCTTAAACGTTACTTCAAGATTTTCGGTACATTTATCCTCACCCTAGTTAGTGAGAGTCTGAAACAAAGTATCATGCCAAAAACCTGGAAGAAATCAATCATCTGTCCAATTATAAAAGATCATAAAGTTAGCGTTGAGGACAAATCAAATTATAGACCAATAGCTAACATTCCGTTTTTAGCAAAACTAACCGAGAAGGTGGTATTTAATCAAATATCAGAATTTATTGAAAAAACTAACATCTTGCACCCAAACCAGACAGGTTTCAGACAGCATCATTCTACAGAATACTCATTGATAGGCATGACTACATCCATCCAATATTTCTTGGATCACCATCAATCGGTTCTTCTAATCTCAATTGATCTCTCAGCCGCTTTCGATACGATCGACCATGAGCTTTTGTTAAACAGACTCCAATCTATTGGCATTACAGACCAGATTTTCTCTTGGTTTGTATCGTATTTTACTGATCGTACTTCATCTGTATTTTTTAATAACACAACTTCTGATAGTTTCTCTACTACATACGGTGTTCCCCAAGGGTCTATTCTGTCCCCACTTTTGTTTAACATTTTTCTTGCCCCATTGATGACTCTGTGCCAATCCATTGGTTTTAATGTATTTGCCTACGCTGATGACATTCAGCTCCTACATCCATTAGATACTAATAATCCTCTGGATACAATAACAATTAATATGAAATTTGAAAAAATACACCAATGGCTGAATACTAATAGACTAGCACTCAATGTTAATAAATCAAATGTGATGCTCTTTCCATGGAGAGATAATTTAAAACTGAATTTTCCAATCTCTATTAAGGGCTCTCCCTTACAACCAGTAAGTAATATTAAGATTCTAGGGATTATTTTTTATTACAAACTATCCTTTCATGATCACATTAGTAGCATTATCAAATCAACTTTCTTTAGGCTTCGCCAAATTCGCTCAGTTTCACAATTTCTCTGCACTAAATCCCTCAATATTCTTAACCACTCTCTCGTGATTTCCAAAATCGATTACTGCAATGCCCTATTCAAGGGAATAGCTCAAAATGAAATCAAGCGTCTACAAATTATTCAGAATGCTTCTATCAAGCTCATATTCAAAGCCAAGAAGTTTGATCACGTAACACCCCTTCTCAATAAAGCGCACTGGCTTCCAGTTGCTCACCGGATAACATATAAACTATGTTTTCTCACATTCAAATCCCTTCTTTACAAAACTCCAGCTTTCATTTATAAGTTATTAATTCCATATACTTCCAATAGAATGTTAAGATCTACTGAACAGCACTTGCTGACGATTCCCTCTCTTAGAATTATTAATACTAGACGGCAATTGAGTTTTTCTGTTACAGCCCCCCCAAACTTGGAACTCACTTCCTATTCACTTGAGGGAAGAACACAACTTAGAAAAATTCAAAAGTAAACTAAAGAGCTTTCTTTTTAAAGATGCCTTTGAAAATTAGCCATTTAGTCTTCCAACCAATTTTACTTTTTCTCTCTAATTTTATTGAAGTAATTTTTAACTTCCCTTTCCTTCTGTATCTCCCTTATATGTCTCTTTAACTTTTAAATAATTTGTAGTTCTTACCCCTCTCTTCCCTTATGTTCTTAATTTTGTTACATTTGTCAATAGTCTTGTCAGACCTGATTTTTGTTATTTATTGTATTGTTCCCCACATTTTGTAATTTTATTATTATGTACATCGCTTAGAATTATGATTAAGCGATTAATCAAATCTCCATTAAACTTGAAACTTGAATAATTAAATGGAATCTGGTGAGCTTTAGCAATTGGGCAGAACTTAAACAATTAGATAGGCTTGGCAATTGGGCAAAACTGGAGCAATTAAGTAGAGTCTGGTGAACCTTAGCAATTAGACAGAGCTTAAACAGTTAAATAGAATCTGGAGAACCTTAGCAATTGGACAGAGCTTAAACAATTAAATAGAAACTGATGAACCTTAGCAGTTGAGCAGAACTTAAGCAATTAGATAGAGTCTAGTGATCCTTAGTAGAACTTAAACAATTAAATAAAATCTGCTGATCTTTGGTAATTGGACAGAACTTAAACATATTAAGAACATGTAAGAACTTGAACATGGAATCAGATCAGGATAAAATTTGTCAATTATGTCTAGCTGGTGTCTATTAGTTTTGTAAGAGAGAGCCTCAGCAGGGCTCTAGCGGTGTTGGAAGGAGGAAGGAGGGACAAGATGGAGGGGAGCTTCCTCCTTCCTCTGCCTTGTGAAGTCGTAGGGAATGCCAAAACTTTCGGCGGTTCTCAGGTGGGCAAAACTTTCATCGGCTCTCAAATGGGGTGGAGAGGAGCAGGACGCCGAAATGGGCAGAGTCGAGCCCAAGTCTGAGCGATCCTGCAGACGGGAGGGTTGCTGCCCATGACCTGTGCCTATGCAGGGGCCGTGAAGTTCTCCTCTCCCGGCTGTCTGTGGGGAGGAGGCGGACTGAAACTCGGGCCGTCGAGCAGGGAACGATGGCTGCTTTCCCTGCAGCAGTTTGAAGAGAAAAAGACTCCTCTCCCGGCTGGCTGTGGGGAGGAGGCGGACCGAAACTCGGGCCGACGAGCAGGGAACGATGACTGCTTTCCCTGCAGCAGTTCGAAGAGAGAAAGACTCCTCTCCCGGCTGGCTGTGGGGAGGAGGCGGACCGAAACTTGGGCCGATGAGCAGGGAACAATGGCTGCTTTCCCTGCAGCAATTTGAAGAGAAAAAGACTCCTCTCCCAGCTGGCTGAGTAAAGACAAACAAAGAAAAATCAGAACCACGGTCCAACCCCTGTGGCGTACCCCAAGGATCGCCATTATCCCCAACACTCTTCAATCTCTACATTGCATCCCTCAGCATCTGCCTAGACAAAATAGGCTTAACCTCCTATAGCTATGCAGACATCACCATTCTCCTTCCTTTTGATCAGCTGACACCCTCCATGATAGACACATTACACAGAACTCTAGAAACAGTGGCAACATGGATGAAAGACCACAAACTAAAACTGAACCCAGACAAAACAAAATTCATACTTCTCGAAAAAAAAAAAAATAAAACCCCAACCATAACAAACCTAGTAATAAACTCAATCATATACCCCATTCAACCCACTCTAAAACTTCTGGGAATGTTGATAGACAGATGCTGCACCATGCAACTATAAATCAACAAAACAATACAGAAATCATTAGCGGTCACGAGAAACCTAAGGCAAGTTCGAAAATTCTTCAACAGAAAACAATTCCAGTTCATGGTTCAGTCCCTAGTCCTAGGTATCCGTGACTACTTCAACATCCTCTATCTCCCCTGCCCCACAACAATGATAAAACAACTACAAACAGTACAAAACACAGCCCTGAGAGTAATCTATTCACTAAGAAAACACAACCACATCACTGAGGCATATCTTGTCTCACACTGGCTCCCAATTCAAGCAAGAATACCATTTAAATTCTACTGTCTATTATTTAAATCCATAAATGGTGACAGCCCAACCTCCTAATCAAAACTACCACAACCAGACACAGGAGAACCCAGACACCATTCACAGAGACATCAAACGGAAAAAAAACTATACGATGGCCTTCTAACCACACAGGCAGCAAAACTAAACCACCAACTCTCCAATCTACTAATCGCGATCCCAGACTACAAAACTTTCAGAAAAGAAATAAAAACTCTGCTATTCAAGAAATCCATGAAGACTAACACCGTATGAAACATTTCAATCCTCTGAAGCAACCTGCTCTACTCTGTGTGCGGGTCGCCGGACAGGATGGACCTTGGGTCTGATCCAGTGAAGGCATTTCTTATGTTCTTATGACATGTCCAGAAATCCTCTTCTGTAATCTGCCTTGAACAACAAAGTAATGGCGGAATAAAAATCACTAATGTAATGTAATGTAATCATATATTTTAAGGGCTCTGATTACACTGGGTAGTTAGTTGGTTTTATCAGGAGATGATGTCAAGGGCATTGTGCTTGCTTCTGTTGATTATAGGTATTATAGGAATATTTTCTACTGAGTGCTATTATCTTTTTATTACTTCATAAATAAACCTTTATCTAAAATAGTCCTCTCCTAGTCTGACAGTTTTATTATCAGCAAATAATGGGTTTTGGTGTGTCCAATTCCTAGATATGGTATGTTCTTTTTTCCCCACACAGCACAGTGAAGTAACCCTCAGAGCCAATCCTATCCTTTATTCTGCCTTTGTAAAAGAACTCCCAAATCTGCTCTGAGGAAGGCAACCAGCTCCACTAAAAATGTCCTATTTCTTTCTTTTGCTCGATGTTTCAGGATATTCAGGGACATAGAAGCCCTGATAATTTGATTCAAGGTACAGTATATAGATGATCTAGCTTAACTTTCTGCAGTATATCCAGCTGAAGTTAGCAGCAAGATAAGTTGTGTGACAAGTATGGAGGCATCATTGATGCAACCAAATGGCTGAGTCTTATGTCATACAGAAATGGCAAAGGCAGGTGGTACCTCATATATCATCCTATTTGGTGAGGCATGACTTTTGCAGAAGGAGAGTGTACTTACTAAGTAAGGGCAGTAGTGCCTTGGTGCTCCAATTCGATCTCAGTAGCGCCTTTGATCTTGTGGATCACACTAATCTATTAATTTGTTTGGATGCTCTGGGTCTTTAAGGAAATGTCTATTCATGGTTTAAAGGATTTTTGGAAACCAGACTTTATCAAGTTAGGTTTAGGACTCAACTTTCTTCTACCTGGAAAAACCCATGTGGTGTTTCCCAGGGTTCCCCTCTTTCACCCACATTATTTAATGTTTACTTATCATCGCTAGGCTCGTCTCTGAGTAATTTGGACATAGGGATGTTTAGTTACGCTGATGACATCACAATGGTCATACCCTTCAATTCAGCTTTGTCTCAGATTACTACTAAAATCAAAACCGTAATAAAACAGATGAATGTTTCAAGTTTCAAGTTTATTAGATGACTTGATTAACCACTTAAACAAATTTCTAAGCGGTGTACACTTAAAATTTACATATGTTAGGGAACAAAACAGTCCATACAATTAATAAATAAAATTATTATGATAAAAATTAACATTACTAAACATTACTAAACAATAGGTAAGGAGGGATAAAATACAATTCGTAAAGAAAAGAAGAGACATCAAGGGAAAATACAAGAGGGAAATAAGACATACAGGGGGAATAAAATAAACCAAAACAATAAGATAAAAGATTAACTTGCGAATGCATCTTTAAAAAGAAAAGTTTTCAACTCATTTTTAAATTTCGCGAACTCCTTCTCCTCCCGTAAAAACATAGGGAGGGCATTCCAAGTCTGCGGTGCTGTACAAGAAAAAATAAATTGTCTCCTTGTATTAATAATTTTTAGTGAGGGAATGGATAAAAGATTTTGTTCGCTAGATCGTAATATTCTCTTTGCAGAATAAGGGATAAGTAATCTAAATAGAAATGCTGGGGTCTTATTATATAAAGTTTTAAAAATAACTGTACATAATTTATGAGTAATTCTATATATGACTGGAAGCCAATGAGCCTTTTTGAGGAGTGGTGTTACATGATCAAACTTTTTGGATTTAGTTATCAATTTAATTGATGCATTTTGAATAATTTGTAATCGTTTTATCTCTTGTAAAGCAATTCCTTTAAAAAGGGAATTGCAATAGTTGATTTTAGACATCACCAGAGAATGTCTGGATGCAACAATTTAAACTTAAATTCAATTCAGACAAAACAAATTTTTTTGCGGCGTCTCCCAGTAAAAGTTCCTTTTGTACCTTCTATTAGTATAAATTAAATTTTGTAAACAATACATCCAATTAAAATACTAGGAGTTATCTTAGATCACCATCTCACTATGAAAACTCAGATAGATGCAGTAGTACGTAAAAGTTATTTTACCTTATGGAAGCTACAAACTATTAGATCTTATTTTGAATTTGCTGCTTTCAGATTATTAATTCAATCACTTTTACTAAGGGGTCCTTTTATCAAGGCACGGTAGGGGTTTAACGCACGGAATACTGCACGTTAAACCACCTGCTGTGCTAGTCTCTTTCGCCTCCATTGACCAGGCGTTAGTTTTTTTGCTTGCCGTGGAGGTTAGCGCGTGATGAAATGTCCGAGGTGCTAACCCCGCTAGCGCGGCTTGATAAAAGGACCCCTAAGTCTTCTTGACTATTGTAATATTATTTCTTTGACAATTACTAAGAAAGAACTAGCAAGACTTGCATTAATGCAGAATACAGCAGTTAGAATGATCTATGGCTTGAAGAAATATGATCATGTCACACCCTTTTATTGTGAGTTGCACTGGCTGCCTGTGGAGGCTCGGGTATTGTTTAAGTTGGGCTGCTTCTATTACAAGGCTCTTTATGGTACAGCCTCTCTTTATTTGGTTAACAGATTTTCCTTAGCTTCCTACAGACACAGTAAAAGAACTCATCCTTTGTTTAACTTTCCTTCTGTCCAGGGCTGTAAAAGCAAAATATTTCTTAATCATACAATCAAGCAACTCTTCACGATAAAGAATTTTGAACTTTACTGCTCACAGCTCACTCTTACAAATATTTTAGAATACAATTGAAGACCTATCTATTTTCTAAGCATCTGACTAACTCACTCTTTTATTCCATGTATTATGTTTATTATTAGTAATCTTTTGTAAACCGCATTGAACTTATGGTTATGCGGTTAACAAGCACAATGTTATGTTATGTTATTTTCTCACCATGCACCACTCTTTCTTGCCCAAAGCAATGCCTGCTGAAACTGCCACAGAAGGTCCAAGCAGTCATTTTGTGACTGAAACCAGCAGACAGGAATGAGACCTCCCTGTGCTGGATCTAATCGCAAAATGGCTGCCATGACCTCCTGTAGCAATCTTGCGAGACTGTTGTGGGAAGACGCAGCAGCCATTGCGTTGGAGCAGTGGCATGGGACAGGCATGAGTGGGGTTCATTCCTGCCCCTGAAGAGGTCAGTAGACCACCAGAGATTCCTAAAGTAGGCCCAGAAAGGGCCTACAGATGAGATGTAGGGAGTAATCACAGTAATTGAGTTTCAGCTGAAAATGCACAGGCAAAATTTGGTCAGCCTTTGTATAGGGGGCAATATGAGATACACAACCATACCTTGCAGCTAGGGCACTGACCCCTTCAAAGGTGTGCACAGAGCCTCAAATGTGGTACTCTATGACTAGGAGAAAGGTATTGGGCAAGATCACTCTACAAAGAGAAGTGGTTACATCTAGTCACTCATAGCAGATAGGCAGGAATCTGAAAAGACATCACAGTTTATTGTCATGGCTATATATCTGCCCTGCCCTGCTATATTTGTATAGACATAATACCAAATGTGCCTTTTGATAGTACAGTAGCTGTCCATGCAAACTATGCCTTCAAATCACCACCTGCCAAGTATTCAGTGGTCACCCCTGTGAGGGCAATGAGGTAGCTAAACAAAGTTCATCTCATCATAGGCATAGCAGCTACATAGAGATGGATACTTGACAGCCAAGCCTGATGTGTACTCACTGCAATAACAATATAGTAAGTGTGCAACTGTACCTGTTGGTCAGCTCTGCTGTATAGGCTCTGCACCCAAAAGGAGCTACTCCATTATAGATGCACTTTTTTCTACCTTTGGAGGTTGCAGTTGAAGTTATATTGACATAGTATGAACAAGTATCATGAAGTTTAATTTGCTTGCAAACCTTAAATAACCCAGTGGCTAGGATTCTCTGCAATGCCAAATATAGTGATCATATAACTCCGCTTTTTAAACACCTTCTTTGGTTCCTGATTGAATAAAGGGTAAAATTTAAAAATCTAACATGGGGGGGGGGGGGGTAGGAGCCAAAATAGTGGCTGGTTCTTGACAGTGTTCTACCATTCTAGCTTGAGCTTTACCTCAGAAATTGCTGTTTGGGACTTCTTTGGAATATGTTTTCTTCTTTTTTGATGCCTCACACCAAACAGAAGGGAATGATCAAGGCTGTTCCACAGCTGGCCGCTTTGTCATTTCCATTATAGCCAACAATTCTTCAGGTGCTAGATCACATCGCTGCCAATTCCCATATGGTTGCCATATGGAGCCGAAGGGAGGAGCGTTTGACTCCCTGGGCTAAGATGTCTCCTCATCCCCCCCTGATGGCTAACATCCCATTGTGTCCAGCAGAATCAAGGGGATTAATGCCAAACCCTGGGAAACTCAAAGAAGTTAGGCCAGGACATGGAATTGGTGGATCCTTACCCTTGAAGGAGCTGGTCAAATTGGAAACATTAAAGAATCTGGGAATGCAGCTTTGGAATCAGTAGTGATTTTGGAAACACTTTAGATAGCGATAAAGACTGCACAGGATATGGCAACACTTGTAACAAAGTGGATTTAATCTCTCAAAATGTGTCAAGATTACTTGGATAAGTCAGCAAGAGGCAGCACTGCCGCTCCTGCTTTAGAAGACCTGAAGGCACGGGAGAAGAGGGTTAGTCAATGAATCGGGAGGCTGATTTATTTTTTTTTTAAAGGAATCAATTCGAATTAGAAATCGGGCAGCACTACTGTCTAGGGCTTTTCCTTTTGTGTTTTTAGTGCTAAATATCTCCTCCCCCTCTTTTATAGTGGTCTGTGGAAGAACTTGTATTTCATGAATGTATATCCTCTTGATTTGATGCCTTTGTTGTATTTAAGGAAAAAAATAAGTTTTGTGCTTCTGGAGCAAGTGATATAAGAACATAAGAACATAAGCATTGCCTCTGCCGGGTCAGACCAGGGGTCCATCGTGCCCGGCAGTCCGCTCCCGCGGCGGCCCTCCAGGTCCATGACCTGAAAGTGTTTCCTACCTAACCTAAAATGTCCATACCCTATTCGCTCAATGTCCTGTAAGGTAAACCTCTATCTGTACCCTGTTATCCCCTTTGCTTCCAGGAAGTCATCCAGTCCCTTTTTGAACCCCAGAATTGTACTCTGTCTTATCACCTCTCCGGGAAGCGCGTTCCAGGTGTCTACCACCCGCTGAGTGAAGCTGAACTTCCTTGCATTCGTTATGAATCTGTCTCCTCTCAGTTTTTCTGAATGACCTGTTTTAGTTGTCCCTGCTAGTCTAAAGAATCTGCCCCTCTCCACCTTCTCTATGCCTTTCATGATTTTATAAGTCTGTATCATGTCCCCTCTCAGTCTCCACTTTTCCAGGGTAAAGAGCCCCAGCCTGTCTAACCGTTCGGCATATGAAAGGTTCTCCATACCCTTTATCATCCTCGTTGCTCTCCTCTGGACCCTCTCGAGTATTGCCATGTCCTTCTTGAGATATGGCGACCAGTATTGGACGCAGTATTCCAGATGTGGGTGCACCATTGCTCGATACAGTGGCAGGATAACTTCCTTCGTTCTGGTAGTGATACCTTTTTTGATAATGCCCAACATTCTGCTCACTTTTTTTGAGGCCACTGCACATTGCGCCGCCGGCTTCATTGTGTTATCCACCAATACCCCCAGATCTTTTTCTTGGCTGCCTTCTCCGAGTACCCTCCCTCCCATCGTATAGCTGTACATGGAGTTTCCCTTCCCTATGTGCAAGACCTTACATTTCTCCACATTGAAGCTCATCTGCCATTTTTTTGCCCACTCACTCAGTTTGTTCAGGTCGCTCTGCAGTTCTTTGCATTCCTCAACGGTTCTGACCCTACTGGAGAGTTTTGTGTCATCCGCGAACTTGATAACTTTGTACTTCGTCCCCGTTTCTAGATCATTAATAAATATATTGAACAGCAGTGGTCCCAGCACTGACCCTTGCGGAACACCACCTGTGACCCCTATCCAGTCAGAGTAGTGCCCCTTTACTCCTACCCTCTGTTTCCTGTCCACCAGCCAATTTTTGATCCATCTGTGCACATCCCCTTCCACCCCGTGACTCCACAGTTTCTTCAGTAGGCGTTTATGGGGCACCTTGTCGAAGGCTTTTTGGAAATCTAGATATACGATGTCTACGGGGTCACCTTGGTCCAATTGTTTACTTATCCTCTCAAAGAAATGCAGTAGATTCGTCTGGCATGATCGGCCTTTACAGAAACCATGCTGGCTTGATCTCATCAGATTATTTTTTTCTATATGCTCATAGATACCTTCCCTGATCAGTGATTCGGCCATCTTCCCCGGAACAGAGGTTAAGCTCACCGGTCTGTAGTTTCCCTGGTCGCCTCTCGATCCTTTTTTGAAGATCGCTATCTTCCAGTCCTCAGGGATTACCCCTGTTCTCAAGGACAGGTTGCAAATATGCCGCAGTAACTCTGCTGTTTTATCTCTGAGCTCTTTCAGTATTCTCGGGTGGATCCCATCTGGGCCCAGAGCTTTGTCAGTTTTTAATCTATCTATCTGCCTGAGAACTTGTAATTATTGATGTTAATAAAAAGATAAGATAAAAATCTGACATTGGTACACAAGGTACTCTGTGATAATGAACCTGCCTCTTTAGCATTGATGTTATTCCCTACAATTACTTCATTCCTTAAAATAATAGATTGATTCCCATTTAACTTTAGATGGAGGTGGCATGATCCATGCTTTCTATTTTCTGGTCCCATCACTATGGACTAGTTTATCAAACTTTATTTAGCTACAAAAATCATATACAACATTTCAAGAAGTATTAAAAACACAGTTTTTAAAATTAGCATTTAATTTACATCAACTGTCCATGAATTTCTGATGTTACAGTGGGTGATCTGGCCATCACCACATGGTGTGGTTAAATATAAAGACAGATGTAGAGAGGGCTCATTCAAAAGTATTTTTTAATTATTCATTTATTTTTAGTATTTATATACCACTTATGCCTAAGTCAGGGGTATCAAACTCAATTACATAAGGGGCTGAAATCTAACACACAGACTAAGTTGTGGGCTGAATTTTTAGTTAAGATACTTAGGGCTAAATTCACTAAAGCCCCCTTACCTGTCCGATCCTGTTCCAATCCATTTCCAAGTCTTGCTGGGTAACCCATTCACTAAAGGCTTCCTATGCAAATGACCTAATCGGAAACACGCCCACAAGCGATCCCATGAATCACTGAAGACCGATCATGACGCATGCGCAGACCATCATTGATGGCTGTACATGCGATCCGCTGCTCTCCTGCACCAGCGAGGTAAAAAAAAAAAAAAAAAAGCCAGGCAAAGGCAGCCAGGCCCGATCTCGTCTCCCAACAGGACTCACTGCAGTCTCTCTTTAAAAAAGCTGTGAGGGGGAACTGCCAGATTACGGCACTGAACACAAAACCTGCCCCGACTCTCCTGCTCTCTGCTGCCTTTCCCGCAGTTCGAGCCCGTGGTTTTAAAGTGGGGCTGCACTACAGGGAAGGGCGGCAGAGAGCAGGAGAGTCAGGGCACCATTTTTCCCCACAGACTCAATGGTTTAGTGGATGGAGAAGCAGACTTGCTGCTTGAACACAGGAGGCAGGCAGGTCGGCAGAGAGTAGAGTTTTTCAGGGCTGCAGGGCTGGTATTTTAGTGTAGGAGAGAGTAGGAAAGGAGTGAGCGGCTGGTCCTCATCAGTTGCTTGGTTTCGGATCGGCCAGCTCAGGCATTGTGCCTGAAAAATGTTGGTGAATCGCTGCCTTCCTAGATTTGCATGCCATTTCCCTCATTTACATGTGTGGATGGTATGCGACCCCTTTGCGACCAGTACCGGGAAATATAGTAGAGGCACTGATAAAGGAGCAGGACTTCATCGATTACCTTGACGGACACAAACTGATGAGGACCAGCCAGCATGGCTTCAGCAAAGGAAGATCTTGCTTAACAAACTTACTGCACTTCTTCGAGGGAGTAAATGGACAGATAGACAAAGGCGACCCAGTCGACATCGTATATCTAGATTTTTAAAAGGCGTTCAACAAGATACCGCATGAATGTCTACTTCGAAAAATTGAGAGCCATGGAATCGAGGGCGATATACTCATGTGGATTAAAAACTGGTTGACGGATAGGAAACAGAGAGTGGGGAAAAATGGACAATATTCGGACTGGAAAAGCATCACAATTGGAGTGGCCCAGGGTTCGCTGCTCGGGCTTCAACATATTTATAAACGACCTAGCAATTGGCACGACGACTGAGGTGATTAAATTTGCGGACGATACAAAGATATTCAGAGTAGTGAGGACACAGAAGGATTTCGAAGACATACAACAAGACAAACACATTCGAGGAATGGGCCAAGAAATGGCAAATGAGGTTTAACGTGGATAAGTGCAAGGTGATGCATGTCGGTAATAAAAATCGTATACACGAAAACAGGATTCCAGTGCTATACTCGGGAGAGCCCCCAGGAAAGAGACTTGTGAATACTTGTAGATAAGTCAATGAAACCGTCTGCGTAATGTGTGGTGGCGGCGAAAAGGGCAAACAGAATGCTAGGAATGATTAAGAAGAGGATCACAAACAGATCTGAAATGGTTATCATGCCATTGTATCAGGTCATGGTACGCCCTCACCTGGAATATTGTGTCCAACACTGGTCACTGTACATGAAAATAGTACTACTCAAAAGGGTCCAGAGGAGAGCGACAAAAAATGGTTAAGGGACTGGAGGAGTTGCCATACAATGAGAGGCTAGAGAAACTGGGCCTACTCTTCTCCCTTGAAAAGAGGAGACAGAGGGGACATGATTGAAACATTCAAGAAATTAAAGGGAATTGACTTAGTAAAGAAAGAGTGATTGTTCACCCTCTCCGAGGTGGAGAGAACCAGAGGGCACTCACTAAAGTTAAAAGGGAATAGATTCTGTAGAAATGTAAGGAAGTTCTACTTCACCCAGAGAGTGGTAGGAAACTGGAACGCTATTCCAGAAGCTGTTCAAGAAGCTTCAGGGATTCAAGAAAAGGTTGGATAAGTTCCTGCTGGAACAGAACATATGCAGGTAAGGCTAGACTAAAATAGGGCAATGATCTTTAACCTAGGGGCTGCCGCGAGAGCGGACTGCTGGGCACGATGGACCACTGGTCTGACCCAGCAGCGACAATTCTTATGTTCTTATGTAACTGTCAGAGACACATATATACTGTTTCATTTAGCTATTTGAGGGGTTGGAGGGGGTTAATGACCATTAGGGAGTGTGTTGTAAGGGCCATAATTTCATCCCTCCAGTGGTCCTATGTTCGGTTTGGGTATAGTTTTGGCACTTATTCATTTTAAAAACAGGTCTAGCCCAAGACATCCAAATTATGCTCTGAATGTTTTGTAAAATGTTTGTCGCTATGTAACGTCCAAGTGTTAAGCCTGCCCAAAACAAGCCTCTAACATGCTCTAACACTGGAGGCAAAACAACCCGAAAGACATCTAGAAAGTCAGTTTTGAAAATGCACACTACTACATTTTGACTAGAAAGGCATCCAAATGCTGGTTTCTAATGTCTTTTGGATACCTATCTTTTTTTTTAAGTTTTAAGTTTCAGGTTTCATAAAAAAATAAGAATTGCCTCTGCTGGGTCAGATCAGTGATCCATCGTGCCCAGCAGTCCGCTCTCGTGGTGGCCTCTAGATCAAAGACCAATGCCCTAACTGAAACCAGCCCTACCTGTGTACATTCTGGTTCAGCAGGAACTTGTCTAACTTTGTCTTGAATCTCTGGAGGGTGTTTTCCCCTATAACAGCCTCCAGAAGAGCATTCCAGTTTTCTACCACTCTCTGGGTGAAGAACTTCCTTACGTTTGTACTGAATCTATCCCCTTTTAACTTTAGAGAGTGCCCTCGCATTCTCTCTACCTTGGAGAGGGTGAACAACCTGTCTCTATCTACTAAGTCTATTCCCTTCATTATCTTGAATGTTTCGATCATGTCCCCTCTCAGCCTCCTCATTTCAAGGAAGAAGAGGCCTAGTTTCTCTAACCTCTCGCAGTATGGCAACTTCTCCAGCCCCTTAACCATTTTAGTCGCTCTTCTCTGGACCTTTTCAAGTAGTTCAGTGTCCTTCTTCATGTATGGCGACCAGTGCTGGAGGCAGTATTTCAAGGGGCGTACCATGGCCCGGTACAGCAGCATGATAACCTTCTCCGATCTGTTTGTGATCCCCTTCTTAATCATTCCTAGCATTCTGTTCGCCCTTTTCGCCGCCACCGCAAATTGCACAGATGGCTTCATCAACTTGTCGACCAGTACTCCCAAGTCCCTTTCGTTGGGGGTCTCTCCGAGTACCGCACCAGACATCCTCTATTCGTGTATAAGATTTTTGTTACCAATCACCTTACATTTATCCATATTAAACCTCATTTGCTATGTCACGGCCCATTTCTCGAGCATGTTTATGTCCCGATGCAGGTCTTTGCAATCCTTCTGCGTCTTCACTACTCTGAATAGTTTCATATCGTCCACAAATTTAATCACCTCACTCATCGTATCAATTTCTAGGTCGTTTATAAATATGTTGAAGAGCATGGGTCCAAGTACCGAACCCTGCGGCACTCCACTCGTGACGCTTTTCCAGTCCGAGTATTGTCCATTTACCGCCAAGCAGTTTTTTATCCACATGAGTATTTCACCCTTGATTCCATGGCTCGCAATTTTTCGAAGTAGTCGTTCATATCGAACACCTTCTGAAAATCCAGATATACAATGTCGACCATCTCGCCCTTGTCTATCTGCCTGTTTACCCCCTCGAAGAAGTGCAGCAAGTTTGTCAAGCAAGATCGCCCTTTGCTGAAGCCGTGCTGACTGGTCCCATTCAGATTGTGTCCGTCAAGGTGATCAATGATGCGGTTCCTTTATCAGCGCCTCTACCATCTTTCCCGGTATCGAGGTCAGACTCACTGGTCTGTAGTTTCCTGGATCTCCCTTCGAACCTTTCTTGAAGATCGGCGAAACATTCGCCACTTTCCAGTCTTCCAGAATCCTTCCCGATTTGATCGACAGATTGGCTAGTAGTTGAAGCAGTTCAGCTATAGCCCCTTTCAGTTCCTTGATTTTCTTCGGATGCATGCCATCCAGTCCCGGGGATTTATCGTTTTTAAGCCTATCAATCTGCCTGCATACCTCTTCTAGATTTACCGTCAACCCTGTCAGTTTCCCGTCTTCGTTTCCTGCTTATAGCTTGTCAGCTTCCTGTATGTTGTGTATATTCTCTTCAGTAAATACAGACACAAAAAAATGTGTTGTTTGTTGGCAATGGCTTTGTCCTCCTTTAGCACTCCCTTTATTCCATGGTCATCCAACGGCCCCACCACTTCCTTCATGGGTCGTTTCCCCTTTATATAGCGAAAGAACGGCTTGAAATTTTTCGCCTCTTTGGCTATTTTTTCCTCATAGTCTCTTTTGGCCCCTCTTACCACCTTATGGCACCTGCTTTGATGCCGAGTTTTTTCCAGTTTTCATCCATTTTTGACTTTTTCCATTCCTTAAACGAAGTCTTCTTGTCTCTGATGGCTTCCTTTACCGCTACAGTGAGCCACGCCGGTTCCTTGTTCTTTTTCCTCTTGGATCCCTTGTTGATACATGGTATATATAGATTTTGTGCTTCGGTGACTGTGTCCTTAAAAAGGGACCATGCTTGCTCTAGCGTATTTACAGTCCTCTTCTTCATCTTCATCCCCACCATGAGTCTCATCCCTTTGAAATTCTCTTTTCGGAAGTTCAGTGACGTGGCCGTCATTCTGCATCGATGTTTTGCCCCTGTGTCCAGGTTGAAGTGGATCATATTGTGATCACTGCTTCCCAGCGTCCCTTTCACTTCTACACCTTGCGTCAGTCCTCATAGTCCATTTAGAATTAAGTACAGAATTGCATTTCCTCTCGTATTTTCCTTGACAAGTTGTTCCAGGAAGCAATCGCCCTTGAAAAGAGGAGACTGTGAGGGGACATGATCGAAACATTCAAAATACTGAAGGGAATAGACTTAGTAGAGAAAGACAGACTGTTCACCCTCTACAAGGTATGGAGAACGAGAGGACACTCTCTAAAGTTGAAAGGGGATAGATTCCATACAAACATAAGGAAATTCTTCTTCACCCAGAGTGTGGTAGAAAACTGGAACGCTCTTCCGGAGTCTGTTATAGGGAAAAACACCCTCCAGGGTTTCAAGACAAAGTTGGACAAGTTCATGCTAAACTGGTGAGAATGGACTCATTTGGAGCACTGGTCTTGACCTTGGGGCCGCCGCATGAGTGGACTGCTGGTCAGGATGGACCATTGGTCTTACCCAGCAGCAGCAATTCTTATGTTCTTATGTACAGCATCCAGTAACTTGGTCTCCCTACTGCAGCCGGAGATGCTTAGGTTCCAGTCTATCCCTGGATAATTGAAGTCACCCATGATAACTGCGTTGCCTCCCTTGCAATTGTGTTTAATCTCATCCGTCATCTCTCCATCAATTTCTTTGGACTGCCCTGGGGGTCGGTAGTAGATGCCGATCTTCATTTCTGTTCATTTGTTCCTGGAATTTTTACCCATAGAGACTTTTTCTTCATTTCCGGTGTGTTCTCTCCAGTAGACTCAATTCCCTCTTTGATGGATAGTGCAATGCCCCCACTTTTTTGACCCACTCTGTCTCGGCGGTATAGCTTGTATCCCGGTAGCACAGTGTCCCAAACATTTTCCTAATTCCACCATGTTTCCGTGATGCCGATGTCAAGGTTATCTTTTTGTACCATAGCTTCTAATTCACCCATCTTATTCCTTAGGCTCCTTGTGTTCGTGTACATACACTTGAGTTTGCGGCCTGTTACTTTCTTGTATTTCCTTCCCTCTTGTGTCCCTTTTGATCTGTCAGGATTTCTGTCTTGCCTATGATCCAGTGAGTCTTCCCCGCTAGCTTCCTACATACACTGAGAGACTGGAGAAACTGGGGCTCTTTTCCCTGGAGAAGAGGAGAATTAGAGGGGATATGATAAAGACTTACAAGATCATGAAGGGCATAGAGAAAGTGGAGAGGGACAGATTCTTCAAACTTTCGAAAACTACAAAAACGAGAGGGCATTCGGAAAAGTTGAAAGGGGGATAGATTCAAAACCAATGCTAGGAAGTTTTTCTTCACCCAACGGGTGGTGGACACCTGGAATGCACTTCCAGAGGGCGTGATAGACAGAGTACGGTATTAGGGTTCAAGAAGGGATTGGACAATTTTCTGAGGAAAAGGGGATAGAGGGGTATAGATGAGGACTATTACATAGGTCCTGGATCTGTTGGGCCCCCATGCGAGCAGACTGCTGGGCACGATGGACCTCTGGTCTGACCCAGCAGAGGCACTTCTTATGTTCTTATGTTATACCAGTTCCCGAACCATCAACTATCTGTCGAATGTCGGCTTTCCCCTTCTTCCTAGTTTGAAAACTTCTCAATTTCTCTCTTGATGTTGCTTGCAAGTAGCCTTGTTCCGTCTCCACTGAGGTGGAGTCCATCCTTCCTGAATGTCGTCCAGTTGCGCACCAAGTGGAATCCTTCTTCCTCATACCAGCATCTCATTCATGCGTTGACTACTTACAGCTCCATCTGCCTCTTCTCATTGGCTCTGGGTACTGGCAGGATCTCTGAGAACGCTACCCTCATCGTTCTGGTCTTCAGCTTCCTTCCTAGCATCAGGAACTAGTCCTTCAGTCCTTCTCTGCTGTAGTTCCTGTTGCTCATGTTGTTTGTCCCCACAAGGATCACCACTGCCGTATCTTCCTCTTCTATGCTCTCGATGAGGCTCACTATGTCTTCTATCTTGGCTCCAGGTAGGCAGGTCACCAGCCGATAGTGACTTCCTCCGGCTATGTGGCTGTTGACTTGTCTGATGATGGAGTCCCCCATGATGATACTGTCCTCTCTGTCTTCTCTTGTCTCTCCAGCCACAGATCTGTGTCCTCTGTGCACTTCCATCTTCCCTCTACCTGGTGTTGGCTTGCACTGGACTCGTCTTCCTATGGATTCTCTCCGCTGTTTCCAGGAGTCAAAGTTCCACTGTTGCTTGTGATTTTCCACGGCCTCCCTGTATGCCTCCTCGATGAACTTCTCTATCTCCCGGACTTCTTCCTCAATGGTTTCCTCTGTCTTGAAGTTTTCTGCCTCTCTGTTGTCCTCCTCCACTGCTCGAAGTGCTTCTAGTTCCAGTATTCTGCCTTCCAGGAGTCTAATTTTTTTTCTTCAGGCCCTCCAGTTTCTCGCATCGAGTGCATACATAAGACCACCACCCAGAGGGGACGTAGTCATACATATGGCAAACGGTGCAGAAAACAGGATAACTCAACATCCTGCTTCTGTCTGCTGCTTCCATTGCTGTCCGCTTGCCGGTCTGCTGTCTGAAGTGGTTTCTCCCTGCTGCGGTTGCCCTCTGCTCTGTTTGCTTGTATGTCCTCTGTGTCTGCTGCGGTTGCCCTCTGCTCTGTTTGCTTGTGTGTCCTCTGTGTCTGCTTCAGTTGCCCTCTGCTCTTCTTTGCAGTGATTTGTCCCTCCTTAAGGCTCTTTACAAAGGCTCTCTTGCCAAGGCGAGCGCCTTTAACGCTCGCCTTCGATGCACGCCGAATGGCTGAGCTCCGTTGGCCCCTCCCCTTTTAAGGGGGAGCACCGGTGGATGATGTCGGGGATGGGCGGAGCTAACTCTCGCCACTGGCCTTGCTCTCTCCTGCCTTCTGTTCCTGCTTCCCTTCTCTCCTGCTTTTCTCCTGTGTTCCTCTCCTGCTTCTCTCCTCATACTGTTTGAGAGGTTTACAATTATAACATTCTCTGAGAGCAATTATAGACCACAAAAAAAGCACCCAAAAAAGAAAAACCACAAAGGGAGGTGGGAGCAACAAAAGGAGAGAAGGGTAGAACTCCATAGTTATGATAGAAAAGAGGGAGAGGAAAAAAAGGAAGGGAGAGAGGGGGACAGGTGAGTCTTTCATAGGCTACCATCAAAAGCAAGCAAAAGGAAGGAGGAAAGATAGATTTATCCTAATGGTTCACAAGGAGCAGTGTGGGTTTGAACCCACAACCTCAGGGTGCAGAAGCTGTAACTTTAACTATTGCCTTAATCCCTCCATTGCCCCAGGTACATTAGACAGATTGTGAGCCTGCCAGGACAGTAGGGGAAAATGCTTGAGCACCTGAATAAATTAATGCAAACTTTTCTGAGCTCCCCTGGGAGAATGGTATAGAAAATTGAATAAATAAATAATGTCTATGGATGGTCACAAATAAGAGGATGTTATATTGAATGCATCAAAGAATAGGAAGTTTTTGAGTGAAGTTTTAAACTTATCAATGGAAGTTTTTATTCAGAAGTGAATCAGAAGAGCATTCTTTAGTGTTGGGGCAGTAACTCAGAATATGATTTTCCATATAGTATTCATTTAAAAAGCTCATAGGGTTTATCTATGTTCTGTATGTGACACAGAGGCCAGGTGTTCTGGTAGAAATGGAGGTTGAGAAGCGTTATTGGTGTCATGGCCTAAAGTAGGGAGATATGTGTCAGCTCTCCTTCAGCCCTTATGGACCCAAAACAACTCTCACTTAAATAGCAGAGCTCACTGATTTATAAAATCAGGCCCAGGGTGAATTAGAGCAGTGGTCTCAAACACGCGGCCTGGGGGCCACATGCAGCCCGCCAGGTACTAATTTGAGGCCCTCAGTATGTCTATCATAATCACAAAAGTAAAATAAAACAGTTTCTTGATCATATGTCTCTTTAGCTATAAATGACAATATTATTAAGACTTAGCCAAAAGGAAAGATTTATAAACTATAAAGAGTTTTACCTCATGCAAAATTGTCAATTCTTTAATAACACATGAACTCTTTTTTCAGAGGCCCTTCAAGTACCTACAAATCCAAAATGTGGCCCTGCAAAGGGTTTGGGTTTGAGACCACTGAACTAGAGGGTCAGCTTTCTATGGCACAAAATCCCTTAAAGAATAAAAAGTGATTGAAATGCAAATGTGGGCAAACAAAATGAAAATCCAGGAAAGAAGACTGGGGATAACAGTGGCGGGAGTAAATGAACGGAGAAAAATGGATCAGGATAATGAGAAGCACAAATTTGCTTGCATGTTCTGGGTCCTAAACTGCTATTTCTATATTATTGCATTACCTTAACTTGCCAATGATCACATACAGCAACTTTGTATTTGTAACTAGATAGTTCTTTACATAACTTTTTACCCTATTCATAAACTAAAGCATGGTATGTATTGGATTCTCCCAGAGCCTGTTGATAATATCCCAGATTGGTTTTGGTTGGAATGGCGCCTCATGCCATGTACATAGTTCGACTATGCCATGTACTTAGTATCAAAATGCCTAGAGTATATAAAGAAAATAGATTACTTGTAGACACATGGAAAACAATAAGATATGTGAGCAATCTAACACCTATCCCAATTAATAAATCAACAAATCAAACTATATGGCTGAACTTCAAGATTCAAATTGGCGGATATAAAGTCATTGGATGATGGCAGGAATACGTGTATTAGAAAATTTCTAATAGTAAACTGCTTGAGTTTTCACGGTTGTAACATAAATATGGTCTCAATAATTCACAAAGGTATAGATGGTTGCAACTGAAGCAGGCTATTCAGGCGGGGTTCCCTGAATGGAAAAATCTCAATAATCAACATAGTTTAGAGTTCTTATGCTTTCAGGTGGATTTCCTGGGACACCAGGCTGCACAGTGGTACAAATTAATATCTGGATTTATAAATAAAAAACCAAAAAATGATCTTCGAGACATTTGGAGCATTGAGATCAAGCATCAAATTTCGGCATCTCAATGGCCACGAATTTGGTCTTGGAGGATGAGATGTGCAATGTCTGCATTTATGAGACAAACTTGTTTTTTTCTGTTACATAGAGCATTTTGGACCCCTGTTTGTTTACATAAATTACATAGCTCTAAGTCTGATAGATATTGGCACTGCAATCTTGAAGCTGGGACTTTAGATCATTTATTATTCTATTGTCCATTTATTTTGGATTTTTGGAAATCAATATGGGGCCAAATAAATGATTTATTGGAAAATCCAGTGGCCCTATCATATGATACTGTTTTATTTGGCATGTCGATGAGGGCAAAGAGTCAAATATCCTCAAAAAATAATAAGCTCTTGTTAATTATGACTGAAGTCGTCATTCAACAAATTACTTTTAATTGGAAGAATTGGAGTAGATTAAATTTTAATTTCTGGTGGAATTCTTTATGACATATGTATAAGATGGAAAGAATATTAGCCATACAGAAAGGACATTTTAATAAATGTAAAGATGTTTGGGGACCATTAACAGATTATTGTAATGAGTAAATAACACTTTTCCCTTATTCACATAGTTGTCACTGAGAGGGTGGGGGTGGGTTTGTTTTTTTTAATCTTACATTAAGTGCTTGGATTAGTAGAAAAGAATATATTATAAGGGGGGGGGGGGAAATTTCATTAATTTAAGATGATTGTAATAGAAATTCAAGTGATGTTTGTAAGTTTGTAAATTTAAATGTTATTTCTGTCTACACTTGTAAGTTGTAAAAATGAATAAAGAATTATTAAAAAAAATAAAGTATGGTTTAATATTATAAAGAAATTATTTTGAATTGGCATCTCTATGAACCAAATATATAGTAAGAAATTGCAGAAGTTCATTTTATCCTATAAGAAATTATCTTCACAAAATTATTTTCCTATAGATATTAAACTTCAGTTACTTATTCCTAGTCAAAATTATTATGAATGATGGATACCAACAAGATGTCACTCATGATTGGAATAGCAAGCTACTAATATTTGCCAATTGGTTAAACTATGGAATCCAAAACAGAAAGCATAGCTCTAACATAAAGTCATACTATTTGCTAATAAAAAACAAAAATACACCACATCATTGTATGTAGTACTTACAAATTTTAAATGCAGTGGCCACAAAGACCCAGAATGTAATAATAAAAGGTATGTGGACAGAATACCAATCGAAGGTGACTATAGAAAATCCTTTGCTTCCTGTATTGTTGATGTTGTTCACTGAAAGTTTCTCAAAGCTTTCAAAGTTCATATTCACAGTTCTGTGTCCATCCTCATATGCAGTTAGTGTTGCAGGATACCACACTATCCATGCCAGAAACGTGCAGAAGCACAAATGTGCTAACTTATTAATTTCCATGCAAAATCTATTGTTCTGCAGCTGCTGTGAGTGAGGTGGGTTCTTTTGCTGCTTCCAATTTCTCTTTTTAACTTTTGTATGCCTCCTTAGTTTCTAATATCTGCATTTCTCATCTCCTTGCAACTTATTAAACTATTTTTATTGTAGTCCAGTTGTACCTCCGTTTTCTTATCGTTTACTCTAAAGTTCAATATAATTCTGACTTCAGATTTCTCATTGTCAATATTTCATGGTGAATTCCTTTCCACAGTTCTTTGCAGTGCTACTGTACTTAATCCTATATATAACAGTCTTCCTCTTTCTCAGACATTGGTTAGCTAAGGTTTTCCCTTTTCTATGCAAGGCATTATCAATGTTTCTTGTCTGACTAAAGGGTTGGAGTCAGAAGTTAGGAGGTGGGAACAATTCAAGAAAGAGTAGGCAGCACCATATAAGGATAGTTACCTTTTTACAGTGAGGAATTCTACCATAAAGAATATTGATGAAAGAACTGGTGATGCTGCATGTCTCTGTCAAGCTAGTAAAGTGAACTATAAGGTATAGCTGCTGAAAGAAAATTCCCCTGTATCTGTGCATGGATGGTTTAACTCAGCAATTCTAGGCAGTATCTTCAAATTATCACCTTGCCTATTATGTGAAACCTGTAGCTTCCTTTTTCCTTCTTACCTTAGGTCAGATAATTGTGACATACTCATAATCAGAGAAAGTTTTTTTTAATTTTCCACATAAAAAGTGCTTCATCCATGAAAATGGGCTTTTATAAAACTGCCTGCCCTGGGTGTAGGTAAAAGTACCCATGTAGAGTTTGTATCCATGTATTGTTACACGTGTACAGCAGAGGCCTGCCCCAGCCTGGAGTTGGGGCAAATTTAGTATTTCTGTACATATATATTTTTTTTATTATTAAAAAATTTATATACCGCATAAAAACTATGCAGTTTACAAAATTGCATGCATATATATTAAAAATACTAAAACATGTTTCATCAGAACAAACACAATAAAACATTAACCAGCAGTATCATTATTAAAACCTTTTTTCAAATTCATCCAACAAGATGGAAAGACAAAATCCCATAAAAACATTTACAGGATAGAAAGGCTTCAGCAGCAAATAGCATTAGCACATGAAGGCATTAACAAATAATTGTGTTTAACATTTTCTTAAAATTCAGTCTATCACAAAATCGCAGAATACCAGGCAGCACATTCCAAAGCTTGGCACCTGCTACACCAACAGCATCTTTGCCCCAATCTTAACATGAGAGACTAACATCTTACCCTCCAAATTCAACTTCACACCATTTTCAGATCTTAAACATTTTCTGGGTTGATAGATTTCAAAAAACTCTTTTAGTGCCCTTGGTTAGGTAAATGTATTCAGCAAGCTATGTTATCCTATTGTTGTTTTCGGAAATTAAGACCACTTTGTTCGATAAGTTTTACAAATGAAATTCTATTTTACAAATATTTGTATTTTTTACTGTATTATTGTATTTTGCCGATTGTCCATCTCTTTTTAGTGTAAACCGACTAGCACTTTTGGTTATGACGGTATAAAAGAATAAAGTTATTATTATTGGTGAAACATGATATAAGATTTGCTGTATGACTGAAAGAATCTTAAACTGTACTCTCTGCTGCATAGGTAACCAATGCATTTGTTTCAACACTGGGGTTATACGAGTCATTCTTGAAACCCCAGTAATCATTCTTGCAGCAGAGTTAATTAACATCTGCAGTGCCCTCATCTTCACTTTAGTAACTCCCAAATAAAGAGAATTGCAATAATCCACTTTACTTAGTATTATAGCTTGCATCACACTATGGAAATCATATGCTGGTAGCATAGGTTTTAATCTATATAACTTATAATAGGTTAAAATGGATTTCTTTAATTCTATATACGGTACCTAAAAAATTGGCACTGAATGCTCAGCACTATTCTATAAATGGTGCTTAGTTAGGCGCACTTATGCCCAGGAATCGTGCCAAACTTTAGGCATGCACAAATTCTTGTGCCTAACTTATTCTACAATTATGCATGCAAATTCTAGAAACACCCTCAATTTATCCATGACCCTTCCATTCTGCAACCCCTTTTTTGACTCCCATGTAAACTTTAGGCAAATACCAGTTTCCTGAGAGTACCTGGTTTCTCTTTATGTAATCCACGCTGAACCTACAAGGTATTCATGGAATATTATAATTGTATTAGATTAGATCCTCCATAACTGATCCAGCGCAGTAATATTTATTTCCTAACTAATGCTAATTGGGCTAGGTAATAGAAACATAGAAAAATGAAGGTAGATAAAGATCATATAGCCTATCTAGTCTGCCTAACCATGCCTTCCTTCTCTCCCTTAGAGATCTAACATACTTGTCCCAAGTTTTCTTGAATTCAGATATACTTTTTGTCTTTACCACATCCACCAGGTCATTCCAATCATTCACCACCCTTTCCATAAAAATGTATTTTCTGAGGTTACTTCTGAATCTATCCCCTTTTACCTTCATCCTATACCCCCTCATTACAGAATTTCCTTTCAATAGGAAGAGACTTGCCTCATGCCATGTAGGTATTTAAACATCTCTTATCATATATCCCTTTCTCCCGCCTTTCCTTCAAAGTATACATATATTGAGATCGTTAAAGTCTGTCCCCATACGCCTTATGATGAAGACCATCAACCATTTTAGTAGCCTTTTTCTGGACCAATTCCATCTTATTTATATCTTTTTGAAGGTGCAATCTCCAGCATTGTACACAATATTCTAAATGAGGTCTCACCAGAGTCTTACACAGGGGCATCAATACCTCCTTTTTCCTACTGGCCATTCCTCTCCCTATGCACCCAAGCATCATTTTAACTTTCGATGTTGCCTTTTCAACCTGTTTTGCCACCTTAAGATCATTACATTCTATCATATCCAAGCCCTGCTCCTCTTTCATGCAAAAAAAAGTTTTTCACCCCTAAACTGTACTGTACCCTAATAGAGATTTTAAAAGGTACACTATTGTCTGACTTTGTTGAAAAAGCAGAATAATGAACTAAAAAATTTAAAGAAAAAGACAATGATATAACCTGCTGAACCCATCTAGCAGCGCTATAGAAATGATAAATAGTAGTAGTAGTTTTCCTAAGCTTATGAAAACATTTCTGTATAACTGCACTAACTTGTTGATGAAAGGTGAGGTCCTTGTCTAGAATGATTCCGCGAAGTTTAATTTTACTATCCGTTTGAATTGGAGATGAGTCGATACAGATAGGTAGGCATAGATGTTCATCTGAAGAAGGCGAAAAAAGGACACTAGTAGTTTTTAGAATGTTCAGTGAAAGTTTGTTATGCCGAAGCCAAAGGCTGATTTTATTGAGTTTTTGATTAATTTCAATTATTTCATCAGGAGATGTAGGATTTAAGGGGTGAAGTAGTTGGATATCATCCGCATATGTAAATAGATTAGACAATCTTCTGGGCCATTTATGAAACTAACTCTGCTGAACATCCTGCAGATTTTTATACCCACTGGGACTCCTTCAGTGATAACACCCTAAATCGCATTGCACCAAAACAACTGAAAGTCAAACAACAGAGAAAATCAGACAAATGGTTTGATGAAGAAATGCAAACACTGAAGCAACAAGTAAGATGCCTGCAGCATGCCTGGAACAAGACAGAAAGAGAAGACATCAAACTGAAATGTCAGGAGAAATCATGAGAATATAAATTCAAACTGAAAAAGAAATGGAAAAAACTATTATTCTTCTACCCTAATACACCAACATGGGCTCGACTCAAAAGAACTATTCAGACTAGTTGCTAACCTGACAGACACCACCCTTCTGACATGTGTTACCCACAGCTCCACCCCCACCATGAATGCCCTCACACTCTATTATCTCTCAAAAATACAAGCCACAAGAGACTCTCTCAAAGCACAAAAATCCACAGTGCACATATATACCCTAAACCTAAGGGGACATGTACACTGAGCCAACATGAACTGGAGCTCATTCACCCTGCCTACATGGACTCTATTCAACCATCTATTTCACGATTATCATCCCATTCACCAATTCTGTCTCCGAAACTATTCCCAAAGCTTCAGAAGCTATAAACATGATGGAACAATGGATGACAAACTTTAGGCTCAAACTTAATTCAGATAAAACGACTTTTTTCATTGCTTCACCATATCCACTTGACATTAAATCACCCCTCTGTATCAATAACCTTAGTTACCCTATCCAGCCCTCCATAAAGATACTAGGTGTAACTCTGGATTAATGCCTAACCATGAAAGACCAAGTAGATTCCTTAATCAGAAAGGGATTTTTCACTCTCTGGAAACTCAGATCCCTTAAAGCTTATTTTGTTACGTCGGTTTTTAGAATCCGAGTCCAATCCCTCGTACTAAGCCTTCTTGACTACTGTAACATCGCCTATTTGGCAATTTCCCAAAAAAATATGCGACGCCTACAACTGTTGCAGAATGCGGCAGTCAGACTAATCTTTGGACTAAAAAAATTTAACCACGTGACACCCTACTACCGGCAGCTACATTGGCTGCCGATGAAGGCACGCGTAAAGTTCAAATTTGCCTGTTTCTGCTTTAAAGCATTACACGGACTTGCCCCCAAATACATTACTGACCTTTTCTCCTTCTCAACCAACAGACACAAGAGAAGTTCACATTCCAACTTCGTTTCCCCCCCCCAGTGAGAGGTTACAAACTGAAAAAACACCATGAATTCCTTCTCTCACATCAAGCAGCATCATGGGGTAAAGACCTAGAACAATTACTTTCGCCCTCTACTTATGAGGTATTTAGGAAACGTCTAAAAACACACCTGTTCTTAAAACATCTTGACAACTGATCCACTTATCTCTTTCATCTCAATAGCGACCTACTGTCCTTTTGATCACTTTTCTCCTCAACAATGAATTTCCTGTCTAATTACTTCTCTTTCTTCTTCCCTTCTTGAAGTCAGTCAATTTGTACCTTTGCTTAATTTTTTGTAAACCGCATAGAACTTCACGGTATTGCGGTATATAAGCTGTTATTATTATTATTATCTATTTTAAAAATATGCTCAAAATACTCACCTATCGATTCCTGACCCCCTACTCTAATGTTCAAAGCCCCAGACAAGTTCCTAACAAATCTATACATCTGGTTAGTAGATAGGAGAATTCCCCACAGGAAGAGAATACATCATCAGGCCCATCATAAAAGACAAGAAAAAACCTACCTCTCAACTTGACAACTACAGACCCATTGAATTAATCTCCCTCTTCATAAAACTTTTGGAGGGAATAGTTCAGACTCAACTAATGAAACTCCTAGAACAATTTCAGCTACTCCACGATTCCCAATCAGGCTTCAGACCATCATTCAGCACTGACACAATAAATGTCAGTGAGCCCTCTGATGTCAGAGAAAGGGCGGGACCGCCGGAAGAGGAAGCAGCGCAGACGCAGGGCTCACAGAAGGGCCGGGACCGCCAAGAGGAAGCAGCAGGACACCGGTAGGAGCTTCTACATGATGGGGGGGGGGGGGGTCGGGAGGCTGTGGGGGTGCGAGCGGTCCTTCAGGGTGGGGGTGCGGGTGGGAGTGCGTGCGAGCGGTCCTTCGGGGTGGGGGTGCGAGCGGTCCTGTGGGGGGGTGAATCAGACATCGGGGGGGAGGGCATCAGGCTTTCAGGGTGGGGACAGGATTTCAAGGGGGAGAGGAGAGTCGGGGCAGGCGAAAGGAGAGTTGGGGTGGCAACGGGAGAGTTGGGGCAGCATGCGCGATATACGGGTGTGCGCGGTATATAAAATTTTTTTAACATATATTTTGGTTTCCTGCGCGTTTTACACGGGTGCGCGTTATCTACGTGAAAATACAGTACTATCCTACCAAGCTACCTCCAGAGACCCGGAATTTAACCAACTTGTCAAAATATCAGCTGTCTACATGCATTTCAGAAAGCTCCTAAAAACATATCTATTCTCTAAGTTTGGCAGCCCAACTTAAAATAAGCTCATCACAAACCTTATAAATCTTATTAACCACTAGGCCATGTTATGTGGCAGTTCCATGACATTTGTCAGCTCTACTTCCTTGTAAATCCTCTGTTAACCAAACTCCTTTGACAAGTTATTTGTAGCTCACTAACTTTGGTCAGTTTTATCTCTTTTGTAAACCGCATAGAACTGAAAGGCTCCTGCAAAATATAAATAAAAAATTATGTTATGTTAATTGTTGGACATGGGATGGGGTGGGACGGAGGGAGAGACGCTGCTTGGATTGGCTGAGAGAGGTTTGTTAGGGCTGGGTTAGTGAAGCAACAATTTTAACTTACTGTATTTTTCGCTCCATAAGACGCACTCCCCCCCCCCCCAAAAAAAAAAAGTGGGTAGAAATTTAGGTGCGTCTTATGGAGCGAATATAAGGCTCCGTAGGCTGCAATCTCGCCGGCTCCTGGCCCCACCTTAGCTCTGTTCCTCTCACTACCCTTCGAGCTAGTCTTCTCTCTGGACAGCGTGCGCAGCACCGTACATGCCACTGCTTCGTGCACAATTGCATACAAGTCTCCATAGGCCACAGTCTCACCGGCTCCTAGCCCTACTTCAGCTCTGTTCCTCCCAGTACCCTTTGAGCTAGTCTTCTCTCTGGAGAGTGTGCACAGCATTGTGCGTGCCGCTGCTTCGTGCACAAGCACATGCACCTCAGTTGGTCCCGCGTCTTCCTTCCCCACTTGGCATGCACACCAACCTTATCTCATGCCGTGTGCCTTTCAATAAGCGGCGGCCGCCGGGCCTCAGTGTGCTCCATGTGCCGTGACCTGCCCAGAGCAGGTAAGCAGGGCCACGGCAGAGTGACAGGGTCCTCTGTCGGTGGAAGGAGAGGGAAAGCCCAAGAACGGGAAATTCAATGGGAAGCTGGAGCCTGGGTGGCCTTTCCTTCACAAATCAGTCCTGGGAAGCTAGGGCCCCCGACTCTCTCCCGCATTCGTGTTCTTACTCTTCCTGTCCCAAGCCCTCACACAAACTACTGGTAATTGTCACTATTTCATTAGGGGCAAGAAAGTAAACAGCTCTCCTTCTTCCCTAGCTGTGCTCCAAGCCAGTGGCTACTTTACAGCAACCATTCCTCCTCCATTTGTTGCGTTTCTTGTGATAGTGTTTTATCTAGTTTTTATTAATCCGTGTCTAGGGGAGATGGTTGCTGTGAGGGTTCTTAAGCGAGAACATTGGCAGCCATTCAAGGAGTGGCACAGGACCAGGCAGGTGCGCAAAAAGCTCATGCCTGCCTTCTGTTTTGCTCTGCTGCAAGAGATGAGCAGGACTCAGGCAGCTGTCTAGCGAGGGAGGGGCAGGAGCATGGAAAGCTCCTGCCAGTACAGCGCTGGACTGCTGGAATTGAAAAAAGGTACCACTAGACCACCAGAGGGGAGACAGGGTACAGTGCAGGGTGGTGAGGCAGGGTACACCATTTGATTCAAAATATTTTTTCTTGGTTTTTCCTCCTCTACAGGAGGGTGCGTCTTATGGTCAGGTGCGTCTTATGGAGCGAAAAATACAGTAATTTCATTTTGCAGGCCAAAATAAACTATATGGGCTTAAGCAGAATTAGACCTGTAATCCCTTAAGTAAAGCACTTTTTAAAACACCTATGTATACCTTTGAGCTAGTATAAAATCCAGCATGGAATTTATTTTCCAATACATGTGTATTCATAAAATGGGGAAAATAAGTAAATTTTAGTTCTATTCAAACCACACCCCTTTGAAATATCTGCATGTACTTATGTAAATTGCATTATTTATACATAGATGTTTTATAATAATTTCCTTACTGCAAAGCATTAATTTGGTACGAGACATTCAAATTTTACATATGTATTTTATATCAGAACCATAGTTTTTTTTCTAGGAGGATTCAATTGAACTGATGTATAGATAAAGAATGTTGTACAGCAGGGGTTCTCAAACCTGTCCCAGTGAACCCCAGTCAGGTTTTAAGGATATCCACAATGAATATGTACAAGATAGATCTGCATACCAAGAGGGCAATGTATGCAAAACAAATCTCATGAGCATTCACTGTGAATATGCTGAAAACCTGACAGGCTGGAACAGGTATGGGATTCACTGCTGTACAGTATAGTGGTCACATTCTTTAAATGAGTTATTGTGTTATTCAAACTCTATATAGAATTAATTATTTTGAATATAACAAAAACTATAGGAGTATACACCCAACAAATGACTTTCCTAAAGATGTCATTGCCTAGATACTGAGATTTGCACTTTGGAATCTCACTATCTGCAAATAAATGGACAACATAATTAATTACCCTACAATGCTCATATTTGATGTCATAAATGGCACAAGATACCATATTTCAATTCATAACCTAATCAAATACATATTTACAAAAACAGTGCCAAAATTTAGAAATAATCTAATCACTGTTGGTGATTAAAAGGACTTTTCTGTTTTATGGTAGAAAATTGATCTCTTAAGTGCTAATCACTTAACAGCAAAAAGTAGTAATAAAGAATAGACCTGTTATAAGGATAGATAACATATTAGTTTAATGAATAAACCTATTTAAAAGAAAACTGTACCCACTCTGCAGTATTTCAAAAGTACACATAGCACACCGGAACCATCAAAGGATGAAACAGTGCCTTGGGTAGCAGAGGGGAGAGACCCTGCCAATAACGTGGCTGGCCCAGGCAAATGGATGGAATATTCTTCCTCCAATGAAACAGTTGGTTGTTCTCCCCACGGATGCATCCACACAGAAAATTGCTTCTTTTATGATCATGGCAGCAAAGCATGCCAGGTCTGGTGCACCAAACGAGTACCCATTAGAGAATGACACGGTGGCGGTTTACCCGCGGCTACCGCATTTAGCCGTGGGTAACCTGCCAAAACGGGGAATGAAAAATAGCAGCCTCTGCGGGGATGGGGAATGGTCTTGTCACCGCAGTGAGGCATCAAGGATCGCACGGTCCCCGCAGCCCCCACCCGCCCACCCGCACGCCGGCTCGATTGTTTAACCAGCTTCCTCTCTCCACCTCACCTTAGTTTGCCGGCTTTCTTTTTCGGCGACTGGCACGCTTTCAAAGAGCCGTGCATGCGCAGCTGCTCGGTATTCAATCTTCTGCTCTGACCCAACCGGAAACAGGAAGTTGCAGCAGAGCAGAAGATTGAACTTTGAGCAGCTGCGCATGCGCGGTCTTTGAAAGTGTGCTGGTCGCCGAAAAAGAAAGCTGGCAAACTAAGGTGAGGTGGAGAGAGGAAGCTGGTTAAATGATCGAGCCGGCGTGCGGGTGGGGGCTGCGGGGACCGCGTGTTCCCGGCTCACACAAGGAAGGAGGGAGTGAAAGGGAAAAAGTTTCTCTTCCTTGGAAATAGATTCTGAAGTGACCTCATCAAAGAAGACCAGCACCAAATGTACAAGAAATCCCTTAAACAATGTCAAAAGAGCCCAAAAGAGAAAACTGCTACTGCCGTGAGACTCCATTATTGAAGGAATCAACTTGAAATCACAGTTTAAGAGACAGGAAAAGGTTAAATGCCTCATGGAATCCTCAGCCACAACACAAACCAAATTGTGAATGAAATCAGAGCAGACAGTAAGAATTATAATGCCTCAGCAATACAATTTTCAGAAGTTCTATTTGCTCATGGTAAGGGAGAAAAGAGACTGCTAGTGATGGTGGGGGGACTGATAGAAGATATGAAAGAAGGGTGGTAGAAAGGAACAGATAGTAAAGGAGGGAGGGAAGGGTGGTGATGGAAAGGAATAGAACAGACATTGAAAGAGGGTAGAGAGGAACAGACCCTGAAGGGAAATGCGGAAGGCAGAGTGGGGAGAAGACGCTGGAAGGGAAGAAGACAGATGCCAGACTATGGGGGAGCGGAGGGAAGAAGATGGGTGCTAGACCAATTGTGGGAGGGGGTGAAAGGAGAGGCACAGTAACAGCAAATGGAAGACTCAGAGAGAAGACACACAGTGGATGGAAGGAATTGAATGAGAAGATGTGGAAAGCAGAAACCAGACAACAAAGGTAGAAAAAAAATTATATTTATTTATTTATTTTTTGCTTTAGGATAAAGTAGTATATTAGTTGTGTTGATAAAAATTTATAAACAAAGCCCTGCCAGCTGAACATCTCTTTCTCTAGTTCAGCAGGCAGAACTTTGATTTATAAGAAAGGAATAAGGTAAATATTGCAGTACTAAGGCTTATATGGATGCTGCGGGGACGGTGACGGGACGGTGAATGGGATGGCAGTGGCGGTGACGGGGCAGTGAAAGGGATGGCGGTGACGGTGACGGGGTGGTGAAGGGAACGGCAGTGATGGGGCGGTTCAGAGGATGGTGGGCCGGGGACGGTGCAGTGACGGAGACAGATTTTTTCTCCGTGTCATTCTCTAGTACCCATCTCACTCACCCTTTCTAATTACACTAACACACAGGAATACCCTCTTTCTAGCAGTTTCCCAGTTTAGGGTTACTATATGGCTCCAGAAAAAGGAGGGCAGATTGAGACATCCAGGTTTTACTTCCTGTGAAAGTAATGGAAGTAAAACCCAGACATCTCAATCTGCCCTCCTTTTTCTGGAGCCATATGGTAATCCTATTCCAGTTTAAGAGTCATGTGCAAAGTTCCAGGCAACAGATGAGTTTATTTGCAGTTGAATTATGCACTCTAAGGAAGCATTTAAATGTCAAGCCATACATTGTATTGTCAGCACTGTGCCATCTAAGTTGATAATAAGTCTTCCAGCTACAGTCCTGTCAGTGGGAGTTATTGTTTCACTATCACATTTTCAATAGTGAGGGTCAGGCAAGCTCTGCATTACTCAAGGAACTGGCCTGTCTCTAGTGATTGAAAAACACAATAATGACACACTGCTCCCTACTGGCAGACTAATTTGAATATGGAAAATCATGTCAATGATATACCGTAGTCAGAAAAAGCTAAACTTTTACACAGAATTCACACTGTTTCTGGATCATTCTTAATTAAGAATTGTATTGCAAGCAACAATCATGTTTCAAACAGATTACTGTAATATTGTTTTGTTAGGATTGCCAGATTTGCAACTCTGAAGAATGCAAACTGTTTAAAATACAGCATCTAAATTGATTGGGAGGAGGGGGAACATCTACTTATCATGCCTCCCCATTGGCTGACGATCAGTGGCATACAGTGACATTTATAGCAGAGGATTCAGTAATTGAGCTAAACCAGGTGTAACCAACTTCAGCCCTCATCAAGTTAGGTTTTCAGATCTATTTGCATACAGTGGAAGCAGTGCATGCAAATCTCATGCATATTCATTTGAGAAAGTTTTTCTTCGCTGCATCACAGTGTCAATATTTTTTACTATTCATATACACTAACAACAAGACACAAGGTTTTGCAAGTTGTGAAGAAATCCTTTGCTTTTGAAGTGTTGTCAAATTCAAGCAGACTGAACCTCCATTATAGTTTATCTAAGTTATCATCTCGGTTCCCTGACGCAGGATCAAAACGGGCCACGTTGGAGCCCTTGACAAGATAAGTGTCTTGTTATTAGTGCAAGTTTTCCAAGTTCCCAAGGTTTATTAAAAATGTGATAATACTTATAAATGATTTCTAATCGATTTACATTAAAATTATGGTAAAAACATATAGACAATACTAAGACAAATACTCACAAGAAGTAAAGGAAAAGGGGAAGAACTACAATTTTGACAGAAAAGTAAACATTCATGATAAAAACAAAGAGGAGGGGAGAGGACAGTAGCCTTATAAGGCCTATGACTGCAATTGCATAATATAAAGATCTAAAAGCTCTCCCTTTCAGAGTTTAATTCTGAAAGGCATCTTTGAACCAAAAACTTAAATTTATCTAATTGTGTTTCTTCTCTTAAAAAGGATAGAAGGTGATTCAAGGTTTGTGGAGCAGTTACAGAGAAGATCTCAGCTTTTCTTGTGTTTATGTATTTCAGAGAGGAAATAGACAGAAGATTTTGTTTAGCGGATCTAAGTGTTCTTGATGGGGCATGGGGTATCAGCAGTCTATTGAGGAAAGTAGGTTGTTTTGACTGCTGGATTTTGAATGTCAAGAGTGCTAACTTGAATGTTATCCTATGGGGAATCGGCAACCAGTGGGCATTTTTCAAAAGGGGTGTAACATGATCAAATTTTTTAGAGTTGGTTATAATTTATAAGTGTCATATTTCTTTTGGGGGTAGGTCATTGTATAGGGAATTACAATAATCCAATTTTGAGATGACCAAGGAATGTATCAGTACGTTAAGTGAAGCAGGATCGAGTACCTTTGCTAAAGATTTTAGCATTTTTAGTTTACACAAACAGTTTTTGACAATTGAAGGTTCTGATCGAGAATGATGCCTAAGACTTTAACTGATGTTACAGATTGAAGGGTACAGTTATTGATCATAATTGGAATTTTTTGTGTTAGGCCATCCTTCCAAGGAATTAACATTGTTTTGGTTTTACTGATATTGAGTGCCAGCATGTTATCACCTAACCAGTGGCTAAATTGTTCCAAATTTGCATTTAATTCAGATATGTCATTTGGATTCTCAGTATCTATTTGGTATAAAATTTGTATGTCATCTGCATATGTATACATTGTAAGCCCAACTAACTGACTCAATGTCATGAGTGGTGAAAGGAAAATGTTAAAGAGAAGTGGTAATCTGACCATTCAAAGCCCAATTTAAGAGACTCATACTTTGTGTCTGGACAATTTAGGGGCATGATTATAGATTTATTTTTGTTCAATTTGTAACCAGAGTCCATGGAATATTTTTCAATTGTAGATAAGAGGGGAGTTATAGATGTGGGAGAGATGTAAAGCAGAATGTCATCTGCGTATGCTGATACTTTTATCTCCTGATTCTGGTGTAGAAATCTATGTATGTCTGGATTATTCCGGATGGCTATAAGTAGAGGCTCTAGTGCAAGGTCAAATAGGAGAGGAGATAACGGACAACCTTGTCTGGTACCTCGACTAGGATTAAATTCAAGTGAAAGATCACCATTTATTAGTGTTTTGGTGGAGGGAGCGGTATATAGCAGTTTAATTTTTTGAATAAAGTTGGATGAAAACCCGAACCATTGCATTACTTGAAAAAGAAAAGGCCATTCGACCCTATCAAATGCCTTTTCCGCATCTAGGCCAATAGCTAGTATCTGTTCATCAATATGTGAAGTTTTGTTATGTATTAATGAAATGATGTTAGAAAATGTATAAGTGTTATCTGAAGAGTGACGACCATTGATAAAACCACATTGATCCGATCCTATGAGTTTGGAAATGATCCGTTGAATTCTGCAGGAAAGAACTTTGGCGTAGAGTTTAGCGTCCACATTTATTAGGGAAAGAGGACGATAGTTAGTAATTCGTTTAGGATCTTTGCCTGGCTTCAGTAGGACAATAATAGTGGCTTCAGTAAAGGATCCGGAAGGGTGGCCAGATACAATGAGATGCTCAAGGAAACGGAGAAAGTGAGGCAGGAGAACATCTTGAAACTCCTTGTAAAATTCCCGTATGAAATATTTAGGAATCCTTTTCGGTCCAACTATTGAGGAATCTGTTCAACTCAACTCTGAATACCTGATGGACATAGTCAAATCCCTCACTCAAAAATGGTCTCCATTGAACCTGTCATGGTGGGGCAGAATAGAGTCAATTCGTATGGTAATTGCTCCTAAAATAATCTATGTTATGAGCATGCTTCCAGTTCTTCTTCCTAAACAACTTTACAAGAAAATTGATACTCTGTTATCCCAATTTTTATGGAACAAGAAACACCCTCGTATTGCCTTGTCGAAACTGAAGGCGAATAGATCTTACGGTGGAGTAAACTTTCCTGGTTTTCTCCAATACCACCAAGCCTTCATTATTCAACATTGGTCTAGGTCCTTACCATCCCTTTCTCTAAATCCCAACCCAGCATGGATAGATTTAGTCCGGGCCTTTTATGGTCAACTTAAACTACAATGCTTGGCTTGTCTCACTTTGTCTAAAAATGAGCTTAAGGATCCCATACTTTCCTCTTTGAAAACTGTTTTGACCTCCATTGACATTGCTCTTCCAACACCATGGTCCACCTCCAAGCTGATTCCCATATGGAACAACACTCAAATCAAAATTCAGAATGAAGTGCTCTCGTGGCCCATATTGCAAAGAAATGGTATCCATCATATTCAAGACCTATTGTTTAACAACAGACGGCTTTCCTTTTCTGAACTATCTGACAAATTTCATTTACCCTCAAACCAATATTTCTATTGGATGCAACTTTGACACTGCCTAACAAAAGCATTTCCTAATATACTCGACTTGAAAGACATCCCGAGCCTCCTATCTCACAACACAATATTGGCTGAATTTGGTGGCAAAGCCTCTCTGTGGTATAAATTACTTCAAAAAATATCCACTGATTCTCCACTCCTCAAAGAATCCAAATGGACCCACGAACTGAACCTGCCTTCAGATGCAATAGACTGGCCAGCAGTATGGTCACAACTTTTTAAATCTATCAGATCAGCATCATTACTGCAATCTATGTTTTTTCTACTACACAAAGCCACTTGGCCCCCTCTTATCTCATAAGATTGACCCATCTATATCTCCCAATTGCTGGTCTTGTCAAACCCAACCTGGTACTATAACACACTTTTTATTTTCCTGTCCCCTCCTTTCAGGCTACTGGTCTAAAATATGGTCCACCATATGTTCCATCTTGCCTATTGAGGAACCTCTATCATTCTGTATAATAATATGTATGTCACAAGGTTTTACAGACTGTTCTGGATAAATCTTCTGCTAAATTGTTCACTTTATTATTGTCTTTGGCTATCCAAAATATCCTTTTTAACTGGAAAGATTTATCCAAAGCTGACTTTCATACTTGGTGGAACTCGGTCTGCCTGTCGGGCAAATACGAAAAAGTACTAGCAGAAAGGAATAATCGTTTGACACAATATGATCAAATTTGGTCCCCACTTACCCGATACTGTGAATCTTCAACTTAATTCATTTCTCCCTTTAGCTACAGACTCTGATTCTACAATTAACTATAATTTTATTTGTTTATGTACTACTTATCGTAAACCAATTTCCTCCCATGTATATACCTTTGTATGCACTTGTTATACACAGTGATGTTCTGCTCGTTCCTAATGCAATATGATTTTGTACCCTTATTTTCAAAAACTAACAAAACTTTTTTGAACAAAAAAAAAAAAGAGAAGTGGTAAGGTGGAAGGATTGGAATCATTATGGGTCAAAATACCAGGAAGAAATGGAGCTGACATAAAATTGGAACTGTACTATCGCCCACCTGGAAGCAAACGATAAAGAACTGGAAGCAGAATTGAAGCGGGAATGCAAAAGTGGAAGTGTGATGGTAATGGGAGATTTTAACTACCCCGGGATAGACTGGAGTATTGGAAACTCCAACTGTGCGAGGGAAGCAGAATTCCTAGAGGCTGTGAGGGACTGCTTCATGGAACAGCTTGTCAAGGAATCAACGCGAGGGGATGCCACTCTCAACCTAATCCTCAACGGGCTAGGGGGGCCCGCAAAGAATGTGGAAGTAGTAGGACCACTAGGAAACAGTGATCACAACATGATCCGGTAAAAATTAGAAGTAGGAACAACAAAAGTGAAGAGAACCACAGCGACAACGCTCAACTTCAAGAAAGGGAACTATGATGCTATGAGAGCAATGGTGAGAAAGAAACTCAAAAATAGCTCAAAAAGGATGGAGATCGTAGAGAAAACCTGGTCCCTATTCAAGGGCATGGTGCAAGAAGCACAAAACCTGTACATCCCCAGGTTTAGGAAAGGATGCAAAACCCCCCCCCAAAAAAACAACGAACAAAAGACCGGTATGGATAACAAATGAAGTGAAGAAAGCGATAGGTGACAAGAAAAAATCGTTCCGAAAATGGAAAAAGGACCAAACCAGGGAGAACTGGAAGGAACACAAAAAACACCAAAAAGAATGTCACCAAGTGGTTAGGAAAGCAAAAAGAGAATACAAAGAAAGGCTAGCTGGGGAAGCAAGAAACTTCAAAACATTCTTCAGATACATTAAAGGGAAGCAACCGGCGAGGGAGGAAGCAGGACCATTGGATGATGGAAACAGAAAGGGAGTGGTAAAGGAGGAAAAAGAGGAAAAAGAGGTAGCTGACAGGTTAAACAAGTTCTTCTCGTCAGTCTTCACGAGCGAGGACACATCCAATGTACCAGAACCCGAAGAGATGGTGCGGTATACAAACCTAAGGTTTAGTTTAGATCATAAGTGGAGGTCAAGAAGAAAAACTGTCACAATTAGAGGTAAGCCATGAGGATGTCCTCAAACAGATAGATAGATTGAAGAGTGACAAATCACCAGGCCCGGACGGAATCCACCCAAGGGTACTAAAAGAACTAAAAAACGAGATAGCGGAAACACTCTGACAAATTTGTAACCTATCCTTGAAAACTGGGGAGATCTGGGAGGACTGGAAAATAGCAAATGTCACACCTATCTTCAAAAAGGGATTGAGGGGTGACCCGGGGAACTACAGGCCGGTAAGCTTGACTTCAGTTCTGGGCAAGATGGTAGAAGCACTGATAAAAGATAGCATCTGTGAGCACTTAGAAAAAAATGGACAACTGAAAGCGAGCCAGCATGGCTTCTGCAAGGGAAGATCGTGCCAAACGAACTTACTGCACTTCTTTGAAGGGATAAACAGCCAGATGGACAAAGGGGAACCCATAGACATCATTTATCTCGACTTCCAAAAAGCCTTTGACAAGGTACCTCATGAGCAGCTACTTAGGAAGCTGTGGAACCACGGGATGGAAGTGAACGTATACAGATGGATTAAACAGTGATTGGCAGGCAGAAAGCAAAGGGTTGGAGTGAAGGGCCACTACTCGGACTGGAGGAGGGTCACGAGCGGTGTTCCGCAGGGGTCAGTGCTCGGACCGCTGCTGTTCAATGTATTTATAAATGACCTGGAAAAGGGGATGAAGTGTGAAGTTATAAAATTTGCGGATGCAACCAAAATCTGTAGCAGGGTTAGAACAGCGGAAGAATGTGAAAACCTACAAAGGGACCTACACAAACTGGAGGAGTAGGAAAATAAATGGCAAATGAACTTCAATATAGAGAAATGCAAGGTCAAGTATATAGGGAAAAAGAACCCGATGTTCAGCTACAAAATGGGGGGATCAGTGCTAGGGGAAAGTAACCTTGAAAAAGACTTGGGTGTGCTGGTGGATACAACAATGAAATCATCAGCACAATGTGCAGCAGCCTCAAAGAAAGCAAACCGAATGTTGGGTATTATTAAGAAGGGTATTACAACAAGGACGAAGGAAATCATGCCGCTGCATCGCGCAATGGTGCGCCCGCATCTGGAGTACTGTGTCCAATATTGGTCACCGTACCTCAAGAAGGACATGGCGATACTTGAGAGGGTTCAGAGAAGAGCGACGAAAATGATAAAAGGTATGGAAAACCTTTCATACGCAGCCAGGTTAGAAAGGCTGGGGCTCTTCTCCCTGGAAAAGCGGAGACTCAGAGGAGACATGATAGAGACTTTCAAGATCATGAAAGGCATAGAGAAGATAGAAAGGGACAGATTCTTCAGCCTATTGGGAACAAGTACAAGGTGGCACTCAGAGAAATTGAAAGGGGACAGGTTTAGAACCAATGCTAGAAAATTATTTTTCACTCAGAGGGTGGTGGACACCTGGAATGCGCTTCCGGAGGTTGTGATAGGACAGAGTACACTACTGGGTTTCAAAGAAGGATTGGATAAATTCCTGAAGGATACGGGGATCGAGGGATATAGATAGAGGTAGAGATAGGTTATGAAAGGATATAGATAGAAGAACAAGGGGGATTAAAATGATTTAGACAAGGATCACCTTACAGGTCATGGACCTGATGGGCCGCCGCAGGAGCGGAATGCTGGGTGCGATGGACCTCTGGTCTGACCTAGCGGAGGCAACTTCTTATGTTCTTATGATCCTTGAGGGATACCGTAAGTATTAAGGGAAAAGCCAGATGATACATTATTAAAGATTACCTTTGATTCTCAATCTGTAAGATATGATTGAAACTAGTTTAGAACTGTATCTGAGATTCCAATTGAGGCCAGCCTATCAAGCAAGAGAGCATGGTCAATCATGTCAAATGCTGCGGAAAGATCAAGGGAGATAAGTACAACCGATTTGTGATGGTCCAAAAAAAAATAAAGTATACTTGTTGTTAGGCCTATTATTGAGTGTTCAGTTGAATGATTAGTTCTGAAACCCGTTTGGTTCAGATGTAAGGCCTGAGTTTTTTCAATGAAATCTGTAATTTGGTAGAATACAGCCTTTTCTGTTAACTTGGCAAGAAATGGAAAATTTGCAATAGGACGGAAATTTGATTTATCGTTAAGTGATGCACAATGATCTTTGATGATGGGTCAGATGATCGATTTTTTCCATTGTTTGGGAACAGTGCCTGTATTTAAGCTGCTGGCAACTATTTTATGGATAATAGGACCAAAACCAGGTAAGAAACACATTAAATATGAATAGTAAAAAATGCAAAGAAAAACTTTCTGAATATTATTGAAACATATGCAATGACTGTGAGGCGATATTCTTGGGGTGCGCCCCTTGCTTTTGCCTTCAAGTCTCTAAGCATATTTCATCTGATAGAAATATCTTCCTTTCAAAGAATTATACATTATGAAGTCTTTTGAATTTTTAATAGAGGAGTGACTTCTTTATTTTTGTAGTATAGCAATTTTTGCTCACCCTCACTACTAGGTTGTTCAGTAATTGATTTTCCACTTGATCATTTGACTAAGTCTGCACATTTGGCTAATGGCAGACTGCACCAGAGACAGCAACTGTCAACTGAACAAACATCAAATTAAAAAAAAACAAAAACCAACAACAACAAACCTACAACAAATAATGAAATAAAAATAATGAACTTAGCTAACACATTTCATTTTAATACTTTTATTATTTGGCTGCTCTTATGTCATTAGCACACATTTAACTAGCTGAATTAATTAAAATCCATGCTATGTTAACTCATATAAGACCATCTCTACTAGGAACCTGTTCCAGGAGTCTACCACCTTTTCTCTAAAGAAAAATTTCCTTAGATTACCTTTAAATTCCCTTTACAGTTCTATAGCTCATACAGTGAATGATTTACAGTGGTTTAAATAACATCATTCAGCTAAAATTGTCTCTCATTTTAAAGATTTAACATCAGTTTACTGGAAAAAAACACATTGACAATGATGAGAATTTAGGCCAAGGCCACAGAAAATTCTTCTTACATTTTTTCTTCATCAGAACACAGCTATGCAAAAATGACAACCTCAGAGAATATTTTATGTAATTACAGACACTGTAAATATTACATAGAAAATAAGATCAATAGGAGCGGATAGCAGGTGGAACTGAGGCACATGCTTCTTCATTTAAAGTTGTATCAATTACAGGTCTGTAATCCAAAGTTACCTAAAGGAAAAATGAACATACATCAACAGATTATGAGCTTTGACATTTTCAACAAATATACAGGCCAAAATCAAGACAAACTTTTTTTATTTTAAAAGCACTGACCACCTCCAGCTATAAAGCCACGTTTGTGCACCAGCATTGAATACCTGGGTCAGTAGTGATACCTGGAAGTTATGTAGATATGGCCAATATTCAGTTCCATATCCACACAACTAACCAGGCAATGCCAAAGTAGTCAGAATACAGTCAGCAGCAGTGCCTGGTTAAGTGCCATGGAATGTCTCCCTCCTGACCTACAGCACAATTTAACCAAGTTGGAACTTCTCTTGCCCAGTTAAATCATTTTTAATATCAGGCCTTTTATATTTTAAAGATTCTCTACATACAAATAAATAAATGGTTTACTAAAATTTTGATATTACTCGAATCATTAGCTTTATCAATTTGCTGAGCAGCGAGACCTCTTCTATTTGTTTTAATAAATACTTAAATCTGGTGAGTAACTTTTTAAAAATATGGACAGTCATGATCTTTTTAATCTAGCAAATGAAAAACCTTAATACATAATATACTGCAGTTACATTAAAAATGCTATAATCAGAATGCGAATTTGAACCTTATGGAAATGGAATTCTATGGCTATTATATTATGGCATGGTTAATGATGAGATACATGATTCACAAATTTCACAGCACCACATTTGATAAATGAATTCTGGAGCAGGAATTCCTAGCTATGGTAAAGACCCACCAACAGGTCTGGTTTCAGATAACTAAACTATGCAAATTAGCCCTGGTCTAAGATCATGGATAACAACAAAGAGATTGTGATTTAATAACGGGTCAGAGTATTTAAGGCAGAAACCCTGTTGAACTGTATAAATTAACAGTCTAGGTGTGATAATATAAACTATAATGCTAAAGGTAAGTTTAATAGAATTTGCTGTATTGTCTGAACAAATATCATAGTAGTTTACAAAATATAAAAACAAAGATCAGAAAGGAACAACATAATATAAAAAAGATAGACATAACCCAATCAAAGCAAGGCAAGAAATATCACACCAACTGAGATCTAAATTACAGCTATTATACATAGAACATTGCCACTAAACTGATATGTAAAACTTCACTCAAGTCTTTAATACATAGGGTGACTGACTATATACTCATTCTGCACCAGGACTAGTTTGCTACACAGTCCCTTATACCCTTGTTTAACTATATAAACAACTTGCCTTGAGTTTAGCCTCCTATCTATTTATCCCAACTCACTTGTTCCCATCTAATATCTGCATTTGACCCCTTGGGCTATAGGATAAGCTATATTGTAGAAAAGCATTAGAGTCATATTGATGTTATTTGAATGTTTTGATGTGTGTTTAGTAGATGCTTCATAAGTATTATGTCTCTTTTAGTATGTATTACTGTATATCTCTCATTAATAATTTCAGTGCTGTTAAGTATATTTTTGAAACTTTCATGGTAGTCCTATTAAGTTTCAATTTACTGGATTTTTGACTTTACCTCGTTTACTGTATTTGTTTAGATTTGGTCTTTTGGGGACTTCTGGCAACGTCATTAATCTCAATGGCAGGCTGAAGAGGGAGACCTGACCTAGGTGACTCCAAACCCCCCTCTATGTGAAGCACGGAAAAGAAAAAGAAAAAAAGAAGCAGTATCTGAAGATCTGGGAGAAAATGCCAGCATAAAAAAAACAAACAACCCAGAGGAGACTTGCCCTCGAGAAGGAGGACAGGAGAGGAGGAGGCCTCCGGCATGGACTGGGAGACGCCCATGAGATGCCATGTGAGTCAGGAGAGTGCGCATCAGAGGAGGAGATAGAATGAGCGGTTCTGCTCCGGAGGAGACATGGCAACTCAACAGTTTTGGCCATAAAGGAAGAAATTCAGCAGTGGGTACTGAGCGGCGAGTTGGTGAGCAAGATATACTGTTGAAAACAATAAGTGGCCAGGTGGGGGACACCCAAAAACAACTGAAAGACTGTGTGAATCGTATAGAAGATTTTGAGAACAGATCTCGGTGGCAGCCCTGACACTGAGGTATATAAAGACACTGCGAAAGTAGTGCAGGAAATATTTGCCTTTATGTTAACATCTGAAAGCGCAGAAGAAACCTCCCTAGCCACAGTGAAAATAGGTAGGGCCCACAGGTTGGCAAGTTCCAGAATGTCTGAAAAGCCTCGGGATATAATTGTGTGCCTGCATAATTTTGTGGATAAAGAGCGATTGATCTGCAAGGTCAGAGCACTGGGCACGGTAACCTGGCAAACTTACAATATTGAGATATTTCAGGATTTATCTGTTATCACTTTACAAAAGAGGAGGAAATGTCACCCAATTCTTACAGTTTTGAAACAGAAAAATTGCGTTATAAATGGCTGTTTTCATTTGGCCTTTGGATAACAATTAATGGTACTCATAAGAAAGTTGTTACTGCGACTGAAGCAGAGGAGTATTTATGTAAAGAGGGTTTGATGGAATCAACTGGGCCGGTTACTGGTTCAACAGCATTACAAAAACTGGAAAAATATCGTTGGCAGAAGACTAATGGGATTGGACGAGTTCCTGAAGGATAAGGGGATTTAGGGGAACAAGTAGAGGGTTACTATATAGTACAAAATGCCTTGGAGTAATAGATCATTCACAGGTCATTGACCTGGGGGGCCGCTGCGGGAGCAGACTGCTGGGCATGATGGACCTATGGTCTGACTCGGCAGAGGCGATGCTTATGTTCTTACTGCTAGATCTAAGAAAAGGCAACAGGAGGAACAGCAATTAGAACCGGGGCAGGAATCTAGCTTTGGCCCCTGCTTGATGGTCAGATTAATGCAAGACTGATGACTATGTAACAAAGCAGTTAACTGAAATTAAGTAGATGATAAGTTCTCCAGTTGAGTAGTTTGGATGAAGTAATGAATGTGATTGGATATGGTTGTGAAGGGGGAGATTGGGATGGGTGAATGTTGAGAGGGAGGGGGGAGAAGCTTGAAGGATGATATGCCATATTGAGGTGGGTGAGAGAATTACACGAAGTCTTGGAGGAGGGGATGGAAGGGGGAAGGGGAAGTGGTGTGGGGGGGGGAAGGGGTGGGAAATTAAGGAGTCCTGGGGGAAAAATTGTAAGATCTGTAAGGATAGGAAAGCTAAAGAGAACAAAATGAAAAGGTTATTGAAAGAATGAATGGAAGCAAGATATGATTGGGAAGATTAAATGTGAATGGACTTAATATACCTCAAAAATGCCAATTGTTTTTAAAGGAGATGAAAATAATAATAATAATAATAATAACTTTATTTTTGTATACCGCCATACCCAGGGAGTTCTAGGCGGTTCACATTTGTTAGTCAAGTTACAAGTGGTTCATGACAATTGAACAGAGTTGCAAGCAACGAGGTAGTTGAGGTTGGATAGAGTTTCAAGTTTCAAGTTTATTAGTTTTTAATATACCGACCATCAACAAATATCTGGCCGGTTAACAATAAAATTTAAAAGGTAAGAAGGATAAAAAATAAAATAATTGGCATTTAAAAATAAATGGTGTGAACATAAATAATATCAACTAGACAAACTTGAAAGTGAGGGTAAAAGAGAAGGGAGGGGAAAAGTTACATATTTGAGAAGAAAAGGAGAAAGTGGGAATGGGATAAAACGTATAGGGTAGGGTCGCTTTGTTAAAGCGGTTGGTTGCTTGAAAAAGAAAAGGAAGTAAAAAAAAAAAAAAAAAACAGAAGGTAAGTCTAAGCACAGCCGAATGCGTCACGAAATAAAAAAGTCTTTAGGCTTATCTTAAATTTACATAGAAACATAGAAGATGACGGCAGAAAAGGGCCACAGCCCATCAAGTCTGCCCACTCCAACAACCCTACCCCCTTGAATCTACCCCCCCAGAGATCCCACATGTGCATCCCATTTCCCTTTAAAATCCTTCACGCTGCTGGCCTGAATCACCTGAGGTGGAAGTTCATTCCAACGATCGACCACCCTTTCGGTGAAGAAGAACTTCCTGGTGTCGCCATGAAATTTCCCACCCCTGATTTTCAGCGGATGGCCTCTTGTGGCAGAGGGGCCTTTAAAAAAGAAGATATCATCCTCCACCTCAATACGGCCGGTGATATACTTAAACGTCTCTATCATGTCTCCTCTCTCTCTACGTTCTTCAAGTGAATATAGCTGCAATTTATTCAGCCTTTCTTCATACGGGAGGTCTTTGAGTCCCGAGACCATTTTGGTGGCCATTCTTTGAACCGACTCAACTCTCAGCACATCCTTTTGGTAATGTGGCCTCCAGAATTGTACACAATTTGTCTAGATGTTGTTCATCGCGGAGTTGCTGTGGCAGAGAATTCCATAAAGTTGGAGCAACTACTGCGAAATTTATTTTCCGTGTGTAATAAAAATCTTTTATGGAGGGAATAAAGAGAAGTTTTTGGTCAGTTGACCTTAGAGTGCGTGGGGAACATTGGGGGATAAGAAGCTTATCAAGAAATGAGGGCTGGTGAGAGAGTTTTATTTTGAAGGAGAGTAAGATGATTTTGTAAGTGATACGGTGAGTGATGGGGAGCCAATGTGCCTCTTTTAGAAGAGGAGTGACATGGTCAAATTTGCCTATTTTGTAAATGAGTTTTATTGCTGTGTTTTGTATTAATTGTAGGCGTCGGATTTCTTTTTGGGGGAGACCGTTGAGAAGAGAGTTGCAATAATCTAAATGGGCGATGACTAAGGAATGAATCAGGATATTGATTGAATCGGTCTCTAGAATTGGAATTAGCGACCGAATGATGCGGAGTTTGAAGAAACAGATTTTTGCGACCGAACTAATATGGTCGTGGAAAGTAAGATCCCTATCAATGATGACGCCTAATAGTTTTATTTTTGTTTCCATTTGTATTGGAGTGGATTTGATAGAAATTTTTTCCAATAAGGATTCGCAGGTTTTGATTGGAAGTAGGAGGCCTCGGGATTTATCAATATTGAGGGAAAGTTTATTTGAATAGAGCCAATCATTTATGGTGTCCAATTTGTTATTTATGTCTTTTATGTCTGAGATGTTTGAAGTGTTGACTGGGTGAAGAAGTTGTATGTCATCTGCATAGGCAAAGATTGTGAATCCAATAGATTGTGCCAATGTAAGAAGAGGAGAAAGAAAGATATTAAATAGTAATGGGGATAGAATCGAACCTTGCGGGACACCATAGGATAGGGAAGGAGTAGAGCAAGGAGGAGGAATATGGGGAATGTAGGTTGGGTGAGTACAGAAGAGGGGGAGTTGTAGGTTTCGGTTCATTGAGGGGGCGATTAAAGGTCGTGTCCATTGAATAGATGAGTTTTAAGTAATTTTCTAAATCCGAGGTAGGTGGGGGCCTCGAGGACCATTTGAGCTAGCCGTGTGTTCAGTTTGGCGGCCTAGAAGGCGAAGGTTTTGTCAAGAAATCTTTTGGAGTGACATAGTTTTAGTGAGGGGAAGGCGAACAGATGGATTCTGCGGGAGTGCTTGTTGTTATGGTTCAGATAGAAGTGAGGGTTGATGTAATTAGGGGATAAGCCAAATACTGTTTTGTAACAGAAGCAGGCGAATTTGAATAGGACTCTAGGTTCTAATGGTAACCAATGAAGTTTGTAGTAAAAAGGGGTGACGTGTTCCCATTTATTCAAGCCGAATATGAGGTGGACAGCGGTGTTCTGGATCATTTTAAGTCTCCTTATGGTTTTCTTTGTGGAACTCAGGTAAATGATACTGCAGTAGTCCAGGATGCTAAGGATGAAGGATTGTACTAGCAGACGGAAAGAGGTCTCGTCAAAGTATTTTTTAATGGTGCGGAGTTTCCAGAGCACCGAGATGCTTTTCCTTACTGTGGTATCTGTGTGTTTCTCCAGGGATAGGTGTTTATCTAGTGTGACTCCCAGTATTTTTAAGGTTTGTTCGAGGGGGAAAGGAGATCCTTTCACTTGAATTGTGGTGTCTTTGATTTTGTCATTGGGGGTAGCTAGAAAAAATTTTGTTTTATCAGGGTTTAGCTTTAGCCTGTAGGATAGCATCCAGCATTCTATTTGATTAAGTATGCTTGAAAGGGTGGTGAGGAACTCAGGTGTGAAACTAGTTAGTGGGATGACTATTGTAATGTCATCTGCGTAGATGAAGAATTTGAGTTTGAGGCTTTGCAGAAGGTTTCCCAGGGAGGAGAGGTAAACATTGAATAGGGTGGGGGATGGGGAGAGCCCTGTGGAACTCCACAGGAGTTATCCCAGCTGTATGAGAGGGAGTCATTCTTAAATACCCTGTATGTTCTGTTTCATAGGAACCCGTGGAACCAGTTAAGGATTTGGCCGGAGATGCCGATGTATGCAAGGCAGTCAAGGAGAATGGTGTGGTCGACTAGGTCGAATACACTGCTCAGGTCGAGTTGGATGATCAAGGCGCTAGAGCCTTGGCTGAAGAATGTGTGTAGGTGGTCCAGTAGGGAGGCTATTATGGTTTTGATGCTGTGATTAGAGCGAAAGCCTGATTGATTATCATTTAAGATATTGAATTTTTCCAGATGTGTGGTAAGTTCGGCATTTACCACCTTTCTGCTATTTTGGTGAATAGCGGGATATTTGCGATCGGTCTGTAATTAGATGGATCATTGGGTGGTTCTTTCGTGTTTTTTATGATTGGAGTGATCGAAATATGGCCCTGTTCTGCTGGGAAGCTACCTATGGATAGTAGGAAGTTTAACCCATGCCAACATATTGGCTTTGAAGTGGGTTGGAGCAGTTTTCAAAATGTTTGGAGGGCAGGTGTCAAGTCTGAAGAAGGAGTTGGTATATTTGTTGTAATATTTGTTGAAGGTTTGCCAGTCTACGGCTGTGAATTGGTGCCAACTTAGGTCTGTTCTGGACCCAGGGTCTGGTTTAGACATGTCGGTGTCTGGAAGAATTGGAAAGTCCCCGTGGGGGTTGGTCGGGGCAGGTATAGACTATCTTAGTTTCTGTATCTTGGAGGTAAAGAAGTCTGCAAGGGTGTTAGCAGTTAATGTGGAGTCTTCGAGATTATCAGTGAGAGTCTCGAGGTTGTAGAGGTCGTTTAAAGAGTTTAAAGAGGCTATTGCTGCTTATTGTAACGTTTCCAATTTTATTGGCGTAGAAATCTTTTCGTTTTTCCTTGGTGAGGTTTTTGTAGTTTTTTAGTTTGAGTCTCCAGGCCACTCTGTGTTCCTGGGTTCCAGATTTAATCCATAGTCTTTCTGAATTTCAGAGGTCCCTTTTTACCAGTAGAAACTCTGAATCAAACCATCCCTCTAGATTGGGAGTTCTAAATCTATGGGTTTTTATGAGGGCTATTTCGTTTAGAACGTTAGTACTGTCTTTGATCCAGGAGATCATAAGTTGGTCCGTTTCTTCGTTTTGTTTTCAGATAGTTTCATAGTGGGACCAGAATTCGATCGGGTCGATTTTACCTCTAGTGGTGTGAGATTTGGTGTTTCTTGTTTTGTTGTTTTTGGTGGTTTTGTGTTGGCAGTTAATGGTGAAGCTGCATAGTCTGTGGTCAGACCATAGGGAGTCTGTCCAGTTATCTTGTTTCCAGTAGAATTTGGGGTTGGATGATTCTTTGGCGGAGAATGTTACCAGGTCTAACCGATGACCTTTTTGGTGAGTTTTGATGGGCAGGGATTTGAAATAACCTAGTTGGGAGATTAATTGCCAAAAGTCAGATATGTCTGGCTGGTCTGTTTGCTCAAGGTGAATGTTGATGTCGCCGCATAGGAGGTTGTATGGGCTAGCCAAAGAGTTAGTTAGTAAAAATTCTGCAAAGTCTTCTTTGGCTAGGGTCCATTTTTTTGGTGGGATATAGAACAAAGAAATTGTTAGGGAGGAGGCAAAGGATTTTGAAGTTAGTGAGATGGCTAGTATTTCTGAGTTGGGAGAAGATTTGGTGTTAAGTGCGGAGCAATTTAAGTGGTCTCTAAAGATTATTGCTAGCCCTCCTCCCCTTCCCCAGGTTCTGGCTAGGGATAGAATCTTGAAGCCTGGAGGGAGACAGTCTTTGATAATAATATCTTTGTCTGAGAGCAGCCATGTTTCCGTAAGTAGTACAAAGTCAGGGTTGGATTCAATCAGCCAGTCTTTGATAAGAATGGATTTGTTTCTCATCGATCTGATGTTTAGGTAAAAACCTTGTAGGTTCTGGTATTTAGTGTGGTCTATTGGAGAGTAATGGGAATAGGCAAATTTTTTTAGTGTTCTTTGTTTTTTCATGCGAGGCTTGGTTGATCTGTGGGGGGGAAGAGGGTTTGGGATAGGTGGTGGACCTATACCTGCAGGTGGGCCTGTAGCTAGGCGGTCATATGGCTTATGTGGTGTGAAAGTATGGAGTTTGGCCTTTACCGTGCGGTGTAAGGAGTAGTGGACTGGGATAGGAGCAGAGTGTATTGGGTCGGCTGTGCAGATCTTGGTGGTAATTAGGTAGAGTATGAGCAGTGATGCGCATTGGTGAAAGTTTGGCCGGGTCATGATGGTGCGTTGGGGGGGGGGGGAAGAGGTTGGTGTTCGGAAGTTTGCAAGATGGGTGTTGATGGGAGGGTGATGAGTGGTGTGTGGTAAATTGCGGGGGGCGAGGGAACAATATTATTCTTAGATAGAGAATCTTTTTCCTGGTTGTATAGGCTTATCAAGTTCAGATTACAGTCTTATCAGGTTAAGATATACAGGTTGAGATATACAGGTTAAGGTATACCAGACTTATCAGGTTAACATATACAGATTAAGGTATACCAGACTTATCAGGTTAAGATATACAGGTTAAGATATACCAGACTTATCAGGTTAAGATATACAAGTTAAGAAATACAGTCTTATCAGGTTAAGATATACAGGCTTTTTCCTGGTTGTGCAGGCTTAGCAGGTTGAGATAATGATTAGTCTGGGTTATCCGTTGTGGAGCCTGTCTGGGTGAACATATAGGACTGGCTATCAGCTTAGAAAAAAGCAGTGTTTTGAGAGGCTACGGCTGTATTCTGTTGTGCAAGGCTACAGAATACTATACAGTTATGAGGCAGTAGAAGGCTATAAAGATGTAGGTTGTGGGCTAATTACACAGTTATAATTGCAGGCTACAGACTATAGGAAACTGGCTACCTGCTGTTACAATGTTGGTTAATTTATGTGGTGCAGGGGTGTGTTGCTAATTTTGTGGTGCGGAAGTGTGTTGCTAGACTGAAGGGTATGACTTTTTCTGTGATAACAAGGTTGTGCAGAGTAAGGTTACGGCTATGGTTATACTTATCAGGCTGGTCTGTTGGGTCAAGTTCCGTGGTGCAAGGTGTCCAGACTGTAATAGGTTCATTCAGTGAGGTCTGGTTCCAGAGGGCAGGTGACGATGCTGTGTCAGGTCCGGGCTGAGTGGTCTGGTCCTACCGTGGAGGTAGATCACTGCCTCAGCATTCGGAGAGTGTGGGTTTAGGTAGTATGGTTTCAGATTCTGTGACCAGCGCTTCAAAGTAGGCACCTCGCTAAGGCACTTCGCAAAGGTGCGTGCTAAGGTGCACGCGCCTTTGTCGTGCGCCTTCGTCGGCACGCCGTAGGTGCAGCTAGTTTTGAGGTCAGTGGTCTCCTGCAGGAGGGGGGGCGGAGCAGTGCTCCCACACTACTCTCCGCTGGGAAACGAGGCTCGGCAGCCAGCTGGTATCTGAGCTGGGGCCGAGAGCAAAAAGGCCGCGCTCCAAGGTGCAGCTAGTTTTGAGGTCGGTGGTCTCCTGCAGGCTCAGGAGGGGGGCGGAGCAGTGCTCCCACACTCCTCTCTGCTGGGAAACAACGAGGCTCGGCAGCCAGCTGGTATCTGAGCTGGGGCCGAGAGCAAAAAGGCCGCGCTCTGAGGTGCAGCTAGTTTTGAGGTCGGTGGTCTCCTGCAGGCTCAGGAGGGGGGCGGAGCAGTGCTCCCACACTCTTCTCCACTGGGAAACAACGAGGCTCGGCAGCCAGCTGGTATCTGTGCTGGGGCCGAGAGCAAAAAGGCCGCGCTCTGAGGTGCAGCTAGTTTTGAGGTCGGTGGTCTTCTGCAGGCTCAGGAGGGGTCGGAGCAGTGCTCCCACGCTCCTCTCCGCTGGGAAACAACGTGGCTCGGCAGTCAGCTGGTATCTGTGCTGCAGCCGAGAGCAAAAAAAGGCTGAATTATGATATTTGTTATGTACAAGAAACACATTTACAAAAAATGGGAGAAAGAATGATTCATTTAAAAGATTATCTGTTGTGAATTTGGGCTTCTAATAAAAAGCAGCAAAAGAAAGCTGGGGTGGGGATATTATTTGATAAAAAACTGAAAGTCATTACAAAGGCTAAATGGAAGGATGATGAAGGGAGATGGATTATATGAGTGGGGGAGCTGAACGGGGAAAAGGTGACTTTGGTGAACTTGTATGCTCCTAATTTTAATCAAGGAAGATTCTTTGACGAACTCGAGTATAATATTGAAAAATCAAGAAGGATTATTATTGGTGTGAGGGGATTTTAATTTGGTCTTGGATCCTTGTTGGGACTCTACGAATAGTAAAGGTGATAGAACTAAAAAAGATAGAAACAACTAAAAAATTTTTTAGAAGTATTAAATCTATTATATGGATGGTAGATTTTATATACATTAGGAAGAGATTAATCTTATTATTACTCTCTCCCTCATAAAGTTTATTCCCATATTGATATGATTTGTTTGGATAAAGTTTTGGGAGGTAAATTAATGAATGCTAAAATAGAGGAAACTAGTTGGTCAGATTATGCTCCAATATGGGTGGACCTAGAATGGGGACATTCTAGGATTGGGATACTGGGGTACTGGAAATTAAATATAATCTATTAAAAAGATCCTAAGGTAGTTCAGAAGATAGAACAGACTATCAGAAATTTTTTGGATAAAAATAGTATCGATCATTATTCATCCATTACGATTTGGGAATCCCTAAAAACTGTTGGTTAAGGGGAGAGTTAATTCTATAGCCTCCCATAAGAAAAAGACCAGAGACAGGGAGGAAAAAATGCTGAGAGCGAAAAAGACCAGAGAAAGGGAGGAAGAAATACTGAGAGAGAAATTGATGGGATTAGTAATAACAACATAAGACGGAAGTAGGGGAACATCTCAGGACTCAAATAAAAGATGGTCTTGGGGAAATATTGAAAAATGAAGCTATACAATTTAACTTAAACTGCCTTAGACTTAAACATTATGAATCCGGGAATCGGGCAGGAAAATTACTAGCACATTGTATTTAAGGTACAACATATGTAAGGTAATATTATGAGTATACAATCTAAACATGGAGATGTCCTGACAAAAGAGAAGGATATTTATGATAGTGTTTTGGAATTTTATAAGGAATTATATACATCAGAATATCAGGGAAAGGAGGTTTCTCTGGACAGAGAAACCTCCTTTCCCTGATATTCTGATGTATATAATCACAATATTTGTCTCAGTTAGAATTAAAGAAGTTGCAAGAATCAAAGACCCAAGGAAAAGAAGTTGCAAGAATCAAAGACCCAAGGATTGGATGAGGATATAACAGAGGATTGAGATCTGAGGAGTAATATATCATATTTAGATAGGTAAATCTCCAGGAATGGATGGATTTATGGGATTGTTTTATAAAAAGTTTATATCCGAGCTGGATCCAAGATGGACGCCACTACCTGCTAGCTGGGAGGACGCCTTCGATTGTGGCTCTATTTTCTTGCAAGCGGTGAGAAGTACTTCCCACTTGTGCCGAAGAGAAGGGGGAAGAGTGTTGGCGGAGCCTCCCGACGCTCAGAACCGCCATCGATTACAATAGATGACTTTCTTAGACGCCTCCAACAAGGGCAATTATCGTCGGAGAATCGCCCGCTGGAGCCACCGGCAGAGAGTAATGCCGCTGCGGCTATCCCTGGGTTTGATGTTACTCTGAGCCCCGACATCAGGACTCCGCCTCTGCAGCCGACTCCGCAAAGAGCAAGCTCCCCGCGACATGAGATTACCCCGGAAGAGGAAGTTCTCTCATTCTCATTGCAGCTGATAAATTTTCCTAAGGTTCCCTCGATTACTCCTCGTGATATGATTAGACGTTACTTTATTGAGGTATTGGGAATACCAGAAAATTCATTACCTCCCCTAACAAGGGCTTATTATTTACCTTTAAAGTCTCAAGAAACTCAAAATCAGTATTGTGACCATCAGGAAAGTCCCTTAGATGTTACCGCAATCTTGGAGGAATCCGTCACTGAAACAGCTGTCTCAGCTACTTTATTGATGACTGTTGCTTTATCGCCAGACAAAGATTGGATTTTTAAATTGTTCTTCAAAAATAGATCAAAGGACTTCCTGGGGTTCAAAATACAGATTTTTCCTGACATTTCGAGAGAAACACAGAAGAGAAGACGAGAGTTTCTAATTTTGAAACCAGGGGTAACCCAATTAGGGGGTGTTTTCTTTTTACGTTATCCCTACAAGTGTATTATTAGATACCGCTCTTTAAAATATGTTTTTGTAGACCCTTCCCATTTAGTTAGTTTTCTCTCTAAAACGCTTGGAGAATGAAGGCATAACAGCTCCTATATAATTAAGCAAGCCTTTTGTTTCAGCAGCAGATATACATATCTTTATTATATTATTATGACTTAGTAATTACTCTTTTCTTACTTCTTGGATCAATTATGAGGAATTGATTGTATTAAGAAATGTTTTTCTTATTTTGATGATTTTTGTTTAAAATCTTATGTCTTAGATTACACTTTCTATACAAGATGTTTAAGCTTGGAAAATAATTTTGAAAATTTAATAAAGAAATAAATAATAAAAAGTTTATATCCTTTGCAACTCCTCTTTTGGCAAGATTATTTAATAATCTAAAAGACAGGGAACAATTACCATATTTTATGAGATTAGCTGGAATTACAATTCTACCTAAACCAGGGAAAGACAAAAAATACTGTGCTAGTTATAGACCTATTATTTCCGTATTGGGAACAGATACAAATATCATGGCTAGAGTTCTTGCTGATAGATTGTCATCATACATGCCAACACTTATTCACCCGGACCAAGTGGGAGGCAGGCAGCTGATGGGATTAGGAAGGTGTTAGATCTGGTTTGGATGGCTAAAAGAGAGGGAACAGAATGGGCGTCAGTCTCAGTTGAAGCTGAAAAAGCATTCGACCGAATTGAATGGAAATTTATGGAAGCAGTGTGGGCTTTGGGAAAAGATTTATGGATTAGATATTTACATTATATAATAGTCCATTAGCATGTATTAAAATTAATGGGCTTTATTCCCCTACATTTGGACTTCAGAAAGGGACATGGCAGGGGTGCCCGTTATCCCCCTTGATTTTTTGAACTAATTATTGAACCCCTGGCACAGAGAATTAGACAATTTCACCAGATAAAAGATCTGAGGGTGGTGGGTGAAGAACAAAAGTTGTCCCTGTTTGCTGATGATATATTGGCTATTGTTGAGGCTTCGGAGCTGTCCTTGACTGCTCTTAAAGACATTATAGGTGAATATGGTCAGTTGTCAGGATTTAAAGCTAATCTATCTAAGATGGAAGTGATGAATATATCAGCATCTATGGAGAAGATTAAGGAATTACAAAGATCAGTGCCTTTGAGATGGGTAAGGGGACCTATTCGCTATTTAGGAATAATGTTGGGAGCAGATTGGACACTTTTGTTTCAGCAGAACTATGTACCATTAGTAGTGGATATTAAGAAATATTTAGAAAGGTGGAATAAGATGTTTATCTCATGGTTAAGACGTATGGAAGTGATAGAGATGATGATTCTCCCTAGGTTTCTGTATCTATTCCAAGTATTACCAATAGAAATTCCAAAATTGATTAATTTAAAAAATCCTAAACCCTCTAGTTCTTTATTTGAATAAGGCTCGGAAGAATACAAAGCTTTATAATATTTCAAAAATTGTTTTAAGATAATTCCAATTTGAGATTGAGTCTCCCCATTCTCATCTGTGATAACCACAATAGTAGTGGTATACAGCAGATCTCAAAAAAATATATGTAGATCTAAACAGAAGTGGTATACAACAGGACCTGACAGTCCATGTTTCAGCAAATAATGTCTTCTCAGGAGTCCATGTTATCACCTCTGTGAGACAGAACGTGAAATTGGATTATAGTTTTCCTATGCAGATATTAAAATATGCATTCCATTCTTCCAAGCATGTGTGGCAGCTCTGGCTCACTATCTCCTCAGTGCCATCTTGCAGATTTGCTCGTGTTGGGTCCTACTGTAAACCACTTTTATTAAGATCTGCATCTATTTTTTGGGTCCTGCTGTATGCCACTACTATTGAGATTTGTATTTTTTTTTACATATTTTTTAATAAATATTTTTACATTTTTGATGTTCCTGTGTCAACCTTATACTTAGTAGTTGATTTCCACTCTTTTTGTTTGAGCTGTTTCGGAAAAGCAGTCAATAGTATTAGTAAAACAATTATATTACTTATCTTAAAAGGATTCTGCCTTCTCTCTCCCCTGCTCTATCTAGAATCTGTCTTCCCACTTCTATACAAAATCTACCTCACTCTCCCACCCCAATTTCCACCAGCTTCTGCCTTTCTCTTCTCCCACCCCACTTCCACCATTGTCTACCCATCTCCCCCACCCCTTTTCCACCACCATCTGCTGCCTCTCCCACCCAATACACATCCATCTGCATCTGCCCCCTCTCTCCCCCAATCCACATCTACCAGCGCTTACCCCCTCTCTTTCACCTAACCCACATCCACCAGCGTCTGCTCACCTCTCTCCCACATCCACCAGCGTCTGCTCCCTCTTCCCCCATTCACATCCACCAGCGTCTGCCCTCTAGCATACTCACTGCTACTTTCCAAAGCAGCAGCAGTGTACACTCCCTCCGTATTCACTGTGAGAGGGGATTAACAGAACCGCAAATACTGAAAAACCGCAAATAACTTTTTTATATGTTATTTGCTGTTTTGTATTAAAAACCATCATGAATATGGTGAAACCGCGAATAACATGGCCTGTTTCTGAAGGAGAGGCAAAACACGGTAAACAAAGTGCTGAGAATCAGCAATTTTCTCTGTAAACACTTGGAATCAGCGATTTCTCTATGTAAGCTGATGTAATATGGGGGTGAGGAGCCAGCAAGCTAAAAACTGTGGATAATCGAAACCACAAATGCTGAAACCGCAAATACGGAGGGAGAAGTGTACTAAAATAAACCAGCTGTCGACTTTCCAATACATATCCACAACTGTCCCTGGAAGAAGTGACATCGGAGAGGCCAGGCTGGCAGCCACAAGGGAAGGTCCCGCAGCCAGTTTGTTTCAATCTGCTGCTGTTGCTTTAGGAAAGTAGCAGCAGCGGCACAAGATGAAGTGTGATACTGGAGGGGTGCTGGTCCTGACTGTACTATCTGCGTGGACCATCGTAAATCCGTTTTACTAATTTCCTTAGATCTTGCTGCAGCGTTTGATACCATTGAGCCGGTGGACATAATATACTTGGACTTCCAGAAAGCGTTCGACAAAGTTCCACACGAAAGACTTCTCAGGAAACTACAAAGCCATGGCATAGAGGGGGATATACAAAGATGGATAGGCAAATGGCTGGAAAACCGAAAGCAGAGAGTGGGCATAAATGGGAAGTTCTCCGACTGGGAGAAAGTGACTAGTGGTGTACCCCAGGGCTCGGTACTTGGGCCGATCCTTTTTAATATTTATATCAATGACCTGGAGGAAGGAACATCCAGTGAGATCATCAAGTTTGCAGACGATACAAAACTATGCCGGGCGATCAGATCGCAGGAGGATAGAGAGAAACTCCAGAGCGACTTGTGTCGGTTGGAAACATGGGCAGAGAAATGGCAGATGAAGTTCAATGTGGAGAAATGCAAGGTAATGCATTTAGGCAATAAGAATAAGGAATACGAGTATACAATGTCAGGTGCAACTCTGGGGAAGAGTGAACAAGAAAAGGACCTGGGTGTACTGATAGATAGGACCCTGAAGCCGTCGGCACAATGCGCGGCAGCGGCAAAGAAGGCAAATAGAATGTTGGGCATGATAAAGAAAGGAATCTCGAGTAGATCGGAGAAAGTTATAATGCCGCTTTATAGGGCAATGGTCAGACCCCACTTGGAATACTGCGTCCAACATTGGTCTCCCTACCTAAAGAAGGATATAAAACTGCTGGAGAGGGTGCAGAGACGAGCAACAAAACTGGTGAAGGGTATGGAGAAACTGGAATACGAGGACAGACTTATAACACTAGGATTGTTCTCCCTTGAGAAAAGGAGACTGCGTGGGGATATGATCGAGACCTTCAAAATACTGAAAGGAATCGACAAAATAGAGCAGAGAAGATTATTTACATTGTCCAATTTGACACGGACTAGAGGACATGTAATGAAGCTAAGGGGGGACAGGTTCAGGACTAATGTCAGGAAGTTCTGCTTCACTCAGAGAGTGGTTGACACCTGGAATGCCCTCCCAGAGGAGATTATGACGGAATCGACCGTCCTAGGCTTCAAGAGCAAACTAGATGCATATCTCCTTAAGAGAGGCATATAAGGATATGGTGGACTATAAATTAAGCCAGGTGTACACCTGGCAGGGCCTCCGCGTGTGCGGAGGACTTGATGGACCGAAGGTCTGATCCGGAGAAGGCAGTTCTTATGTTATGTTCTTATGAGAGGCATAGAGGGATATGGGTGGTAAAACTACATCAGGTGTATACCTGACTGGGCCTCCGCGTGTGCGGATCGCCGGACTCGATGGACCATGGGTCTGATCCGGAGATGGCAGTTCTTATGTTCTTATGTTCTTATGTTCTTATCATCATCTCTTATTGCAACGTCTTTTTTCTATAGGAGTAGCAGATCAAGCTCTTGAGTGGTTTCGCTCTTACTTTTCTGACAGAACTAAGAATGATTAGATCACTGGCCCCTCTTTTAGATATTAGTTCCCTTAACATTCTGATTCATTCACTAGTAATTTCAAAAATGGATTACTGTAACTCTTTACTAAATGGTATCTATCACAAAGACTTAAAACGCTTGCAGCTTATTCAAAATACGGCCATTAAAATAATCTTGGGAGCAAAAAAATATGATCATGTTACCCCTTTGCTTCAAAAGGCCCACTGGTTGCCAGTTTCACACAGGGTAACTTATAAAATCGCTCTTCTGGCATTTAAAACAATGCAGACCAACACACCAGCATTCATAGATAGACTTCTGATTCCATACAACCCCCCAAGAACTTTAAGATCTATCTCTCAATATAACCTTAATATTCCCTCTTTAAAAATCATTGGCACGCGTCGCATCTCCACGTTTTCTGTTACAGCCCCTACAATCTGGAACGCTCTCTCTTTGTATCTAAAAATGGAAAAAAACCTAAAAAATTTTAAAAGCAATTTAAAGTGCTTTCTTTTTAAAGATGCTTTTAACTGAACTACTATCTCTTAACTATTAATTTTATACTGTTCCCCAGTTCCTAAGTGTTTTTCCCTTATACGTTCCTCACTTTTCTATTACAATTGTATTTCTCCCCCCTTTCCACATGTAACTATGGCCTACGGGTCAATATTTACCCAGTTTGTACGGTCTGTAGTCCTGTAGTTTTTATAGGAAAGTATGTTTAATTGTTAATATTTTTACTTTGTACAACGCTTTGTAGATTCGAAAAGGCGTTTAATTAAAAATTGAATAAACTATAAACTATAATGGCTGTGCAACCTCCTGCTAAAAGGTACGCGGCCGCGCAGCTTAGAAGGAACATTGCCCGCCCATGTTTTCTATCAGCAAGGAACTGGTGTAGATTTGTACCCTACTGGACATAAGTCTCTCTTTCTCATGGAAGTACTGTATTCCCATTCCTGCTGTGTTTTTGTGGGACTAGTGCTGCCCGATTCACGATTCAAATCGATTCACCGATTTATTTCGAGTGAATTGATTCGAACCAATTAAAAAAAAAAAAATCAGCTTCCCAATTTGGTGACTGACTCTCCCCACTCAAGCAGGAGTGGCAGCGCTGTCTCTTGCTGGCTAGCCGCTGCCGCTCCTGGGCAAGGGGGGAGGGTCAGCTGGGAAGTGCTGGTGTACGGCTTCCCCCCTGGCCTCCCATTGTTGTCCATTTACCTAATTCCGGCAGCAGAGCAGCCTGCAGAGAGGATTGCCGGTACTTTAGTGATCCTTGTAGGTTGCCATCGGCCTCCAGAGCTGTTTCCTCTGTCGAGATCCTGCCTCTGATGTCAGAGGAGAGGCGGGACCGCGGCAGAGGGAAGACAGCTCTGAAGGCCTATGGCAGCCTGCAAAGATCGATAGCGCCGACGATCCTCTCTGCAGGCTGCTCTGCTGCTGGAATTAGGTAAATGGATTGGGGGGGGACACGCAGGCCTTCTGGGGGGTGCAGGCCTTCAGTGGGGACAGGCAGGCCTTCGGGGGGGAGGGCCCTGGTGTAGAAGTACACGCAGGAAGGGAAGGGAGGTTCAAAGAGATGTACATATGTCAGATTTTGGGGGCAAAAAATAATGGGCCTAAACACAGAGGAGAGGGAGAGAGATGGTGGACAATGGGATTTAGGGAGGGAGGGAAGGAACAGAAAGGGAGATTAGTTGGACACAAGGGATGGTGTGGAGGGGGTATAGAGATACTGGATAGGAGGGTAGTTGGAAAGAGAAAGGGAGAGATTGTGGACCCTGGGGTGGTGGGGAAGGAGGGAGAGATGCTGCAGAGAGGAAGTGGGACCACTGGACGACGGAGACAGGAAAGGAGCGATAAAGGAGGAAAAAGAGATAGCTGACAGGTTAAACAAATTCTTCTCGTCAGTCTTCACCAGAGAGGACACATCCAATATCCCAGAACCCGAGGTGATTATAAACGGAGAACACGACGAAAGCAAAGAGGATGTCCTCAGACAGATAGACAGACTGAAGAGTGATAAATCACCGGGCCCGGATGGCATCCACCCAAGGGTGCTAAAAGAACTGAGAAATGAAATAGCAGAGACACTTCGCCAAATATGTAACCTCTCCCTAAAAACTGGGGAGATCCCAGAGGACTGGAAAATAGCAAATGTCACGCCCATCTTTAAGAAGGGATCAAGGGGTGACCCGGGAAACTACAGGCCTGTGAGCTTGACCTCGGTTCCAGGAAAGATGATGGAAGCAATGGTAAAGGACACAATCTGCGAACACATAGAAAACAATGGACAACTGAAGGCGAGCCAGCATGGCTTCTGCAAGGGAAGGTCGTGCCTCACGAACTTGCTGTACTTCTTTGAGGGAATAAACAGCCAGATGGATAAGGGGGAATTCATAGACATTATTTACCTTGACTTCCAAAAAGCCTTCGACAAGGTACCTCACGAGCGGCTACTTAAAAAGCTGTGGAACCACGGGGTGCAAGGGGATATCTATCGATGGATCAAACACTGGTTGGCGGGCAGGAAACAGAGGGTTGGAGTAAAGGGCCAATACTCAGACTGGCAATGGGTCACGAGCGGAGTTCCACAGGGGTCGGTGCTGGGACCTCTACTGTTCAATATATTTATTAACGACCTGGAGACGGGGTCAAAATGTGAGGTTATCAAATTTGCTGATGACACCAAACTCTACAGCAGGGTTAGAAACACGGAAGACTGTGAAGACCTGCAAAGGGACCTAACGAGACTGGAAGACTGGGCAAAAAAGTGGCAAATGAATTTTAACTTAGAGAAATGCAAGGTCATGCATGTAGGGAAAAAGAACCCGATGTTCAGCTACAAAATGGGGGGAACACTACTAGGGGTGAGTAACCTTGAAAGGGACCTGGGGGTGATGGTCGACACATCACTGAAACCATCGGCGCAGTGTGCGACAGCCTCAAAGAAAGCAAACAGAATGCTGGGCATCATCAAAAAAGGTATCACGACCAGGACGAAGGAGGTCATCATGCCGCTGTATCGCGCAATGGTGCGCCCGCACCTGGAGTACTGTGTTCAGTACTGGTCGCCATACCTCAAGAAGGACATGGAGGTACTCGAGGGAGTGCAGAGGAGGGCGACTAAACTGATAAGAGGTATGGAAAATTTTTCACACACTGACAGGTTAAAAATGCTGGGGCTGTTCTCCCTGGAGAAGAGGAGACTTAGAGGAGACATAATAGAAACCTTCAAAATCCTAAAGGGCATAGAGAAAGTAAATAAGGACAGATTCTTCAAACTGTAGGGAGCCACAAGCACTAGGGGTCACTCAGAGAAATTGAAAGGGGAAAGGTTTAGAACAAAGGCTAGGAAGTTCTTTTTTACCCAGAGGGTGGTGGACACATGGAACGCACTTCCGGAGGAAGTGATAGGCCAGAACTCGGTACAGGGGTTCAAGGAAGGTTTGGATAGGTTCCTGGAGGATAAGGGGATAGAGGGGTACAGATAGAACTTGAGGTAGGTTATAGAAGTGGTCAGAAACAACTTCACAGGTCACGGACCTGATGGGCCACCGCGGGAGCGGACCGCTGGGCGAGATGGACCTCTGGTCTGACCCAGTGGAGGCAACTTCTTATGTTCTTATGAAAGGGTAGTTGAGAAAAGGTGGATCTGGGGATGGAGACGAAAAAAGGAAAGATGCCAGACCTTTGGGGGAGGGAAGGGAAATGGAAGGGGAAGACAGAAATAGAAGATAGATGGTTAGCACAGAGAAAGAAGAAAGGAGACAACCCTGGCAAGCAAGTTATCAGAAGACAACCAGAGCCTGGGACCAACAAGATCTGAATAATGACCAGACAACAAAAGGTAGAAAAAATAATTTTATTTTCTATTTTATGATTACAATATGTCAGATTTGAAAAGTGTATCCTGCTAGAGGTGGTGGTAGACCTCGAACGTGAGCTAGGATTTAACAGAGAGGAAAAGTCTTTTTTGTTTGTTTATTTTGTTTACACCACAGTGCCAGTGTGGGTAGGAAAGGGCAAAGGGGGTAAAGAGGGTATAAAATAAACCCATCAGGATGTTTGAAACCCCCCCTCCCAAAAAAAAACCACCCAATTGGGCAGGAAAATCAAATCGAATTGAAAAATCAATTCAATAGGCTGAATCAAATCGAAATTTTTTTCCTGAATCGGGCAGCACTAGTATGCACTGATGTTTGCATTATCTGCCCTGCCCTGTTTCTAGAGTTGAACCAGCTCTGTGTCAACTGTGTGCTGCAATCCATGATTCCTTGCTCCTTGTCCTTGTCCCTCAGATTCCAGCTGGCCTTGGATCCCTATTTATTCATGCCACAGATTCCAACTGGCCATGTGCAGTGTATCCTTGCATTCTTTGTCTAGTGTTCATGTCCATCTATCTCATGCTCTGTATCTACTTATGGACTGCTGCAAAGATAAGTGAACTTGCCCACTGGATCAAAGGTCAGTGTGACAGAAGCTTTTAGCAGACTAAGTATGTCTTGAGATAGTTCTGCAGTATGCACTCTTTTTTCCTTTAAGGTGACCATTCCTGGTGGCCAGCCACATCCCAGCTGGTTTCTTTCAAACACTATATTACATAATCACCATCCCTATGCAAATGTTGATAAATTTTTTTGTTAACAAGCATGTTAAGAAGCTTGAATACCTTTCCAGTCGTTTTATCCACATGGGAAAGTGTGTGCTTTCTCCAGTGCTCATTAAAAGATTTCTGCTGTTGTCCTTGGAGTGGCTTAGAGTAATCAAACTCATCTATCCTCACCTAGAATTTAGAAAACAATATGGTAGCGCATCAGTCTAAATTGCATTCAATCAACATGCTTTGGGAGAGTTAGGTCACACATCTGTGTACAAAAAGTGATAGCTAATAAGTATGTGTGGTAATCTGCCTAGGGCAATATTATATCTATTTGCTGGCCCAAGCTCACTATAAACCCCTATCTTGTCATTAAAAAAACCCCACCAATATAATTCTATAAAATAAGATTTATTTAGCAAAGCAATATAAAGAAAGACAACAAGCAGCAATAAAGTGTCAGAAATAGTTTCTTTATAAGTAATTCAGTACCAAATGGTGTAACTCGCACCCACTATTGGCATGAAACATTACTTTCCCTTGATACTTGAGGGTTCAAGGAAACACAACCATATAAACTTGTTGATGTAGGCATTGAAGCCAGAACTCTTCATGGACTCTGATGGTAGCTGTTTATCACTCCTCCTGTCTTCGCTCTCATCCCTTGGTGTCTATATAGTCATAAGTACCCTTACAGGTTTGCTCATCATAAGGCAGATCATACACTGTGATGGCTGAGGCAATCATGCCAATATTCCTATATGTAAGCTTATACAGAGGGCTCCAAAGTGATTAATATGACGTAGCAATATCCCTTTTTCAATTATTTGAATCCTCTAGGCTAAATTTAGCTGGTGGGCTGATACAAATCGAATGTCATATCCTTCGACACAGATTCCATTTAGTATCAGAGGATTACAAGCTCAGGTCTGGTCACGTTAGGTTCTATGATATACATAAAATTATGACAGCCACACTTCCATAGCTAAGTATGCATGATCACTAGAGATTTGTTTTTTTTTAATTCTTTATTCATTTTCAATCTTACATCAAGTGTACAAACATTAAAACAATACAATTAAACACATCACTTGACAATCTTTCAATTTTGTCTTATACTACATAAAATTACCACCCTCCCCTCCCATCATTCCCTCTATTATTTTCCCAATATGAATATTAAAATATAAAGCCTCCCCCTTCCTAACATTAGAAGGTGTATATTTCAATAGAAAATGGTATTTACTCATTACAATAAAAAGTTAATGGCTCCCAAATTTTATTAAAATTCTTATAATTCCCTTGTTGTATAGCTATTGTTCGTTCCATTTTATATATGACATAATGAGTTCCACCAGAAATTATAATTGAGTCTACTGTAGTTTTTCCAATTACTTATGATATGCTGAATGGCGACTCCTGTTATTATCAATAAAAGATTGTTATTTGATGATATTTGGCTCTTTTTCCTCATTGACATACCAAATAGTACTGTATCATAAGATAATGCCACATGCTTTTCCAATAGACAATTTACTTGATCCCAAATTGAGTTCCAAAAGGCTAAGATAAAGGGACAATAAAACAAAAGATGATCTAAAGTCCCTACTTTACGATTACAATGCCAGCATCTATTAGACTTTGAACTATTTAACTTTTGTAGTCTAACTGGGGTCCAAAACGCTCTATGTGGAAAAAAAACCAAGTTTGTCTCATAGATGCAGACACTGTACATCTCATCCTCCAAGACCAAATTTGTGGCCATTGAGATGCTGAAATTTGATGCTTAATTCATATTTATCTCTATCTTTACCTCTGTCTTTATATTTTTTCTTTATTTTTCATAAATTGTTTCTTCAGGTACTTTAGTTAGATTGTGAGCCTTTGGGACAGTTAGGGAAATTTTCCAAGTACCTATCTTATTTATTTTTATCTATTGTATCTTTGTAATGCATCATTTTTGTAAACCGCTTAGAAACCTCACGGTTATTAGCGGTATTTAAGAATTAAATTAAATTAAATTAAATAAATAAATAATCTCAATGCTCCCAAATATCTCTAAGACCATTTTTGGGTTTCTTTTTGACAGATTCACTTATAATTTTATACCTCTGTGCGGCCTGGTGTCCCAGAAAGTCCGCCTGAAACCATAGAAATTCCAGACTATATTGCGTATTCAGATTTTTCCATTCAGGGAACCCTACCTGAATGGCCTGCTTCAGTTGCAACCACCTAAAACTTTGTGATTTATTAAGACCATATTTATGCTGCAACTGTGAAAAATCAAGCAGTACACCATTTAAAATATCATTTAAAGTCCTTATTCCTGCAATCATCCAATGCTTCCAGATGATCTTAAATCTGCCAATTTGAATCTTGGGATTTAGCCATATGATTTGATTTGTTGATTTACTAATAGGAATATTTGTTAGATTGCTGACAAATTGTAAGGTTTTCCATGTGTCCATTAAAATTCTGTTATACAGTCTAGGCATCTTGATACTAAGGACATGACAAAGATGTAAAGGACAAAAAATGAACCCTACAAAAAGGGAGGTAGAAAAATCACAAAACTAGAAAAACCTCCCAAACCCCAAGAAAAGAAAATGACTAGGGGAAAGAGACAAAGACCAACTGAAAACTCAATCAACTATTAAGTATTTAAGCGGGAGAGCCCTCAGTCACACAGCCACCACTGGGAGATCCCAGGGAAAAGCTGATGCGGGTTTACACCCAGAAGAGTATTGACTGCGAAACATCCCCGGGCTCTCTCCGCATAATAAGTGAATAAATAAAGTACAACAATAAAGTGCAATATGTGTGAAAAAATATAATTAAGTAAAAAAACACACCAATAAATTAAGTTGAGATTTGTCTCTATCCCCTAATCAGGGGGCAAAAAGGAAAATGAGTGTCCAAATCTAACCAAGCCGAACACAAACTAGAAGAACTTAGCTTCTCCGTGTGTGAGCAGTCAGCGAATGATAGCTTTGTCCTACGGGACTCCGTTTCGGGGGTGCACAATGGCCATTTTCTACCTCGCTTTCCAAGCTGTGTCGGAGAAACTGAGAGACCCAGCGCAGTCAAGTTCCTGAAGAAGGGGGTGTGCACCACCGAAACGGAGTCCCGTAGGATGAAGCTATCATTCGCTGACTGCTCACACACGGAGAAGCTAAGTTCTTCTAGTTTGTTTTCGGCTTGGTTAGATTTGGACACTCATTTTCCTTTTGGCCCCCTGATTAGGGGATAGAGACAAATCTCAACTTAATTTATTGGTGTGTTTTTTTACTTAATTATATTTTTTCACACATATTGCACTTTATTGTTGCACTTTATTTATTCACTTATTATGCGGAGAGAGCCCGGGGATGTTTCGCAGTCAACACTCTTCTGGGTGTAAACCCGCGTCAGCTTTTCCCTGGGATCTCCCAGTGGTGGCTGTGTGACTGAGGGCTCTCCCGCTTAAATACTTAATAGTTGATTGAGTTTTCAGTTGGTCTTTGTCTCTTTCCCCTAGTCATTTTCTTTTCTTGGGGTTTGGGAGGTTTTTCTAGTTTTAAAGATGTAAAGGAAACATGAGTCGCCATTCCAAATATAACCAATCTGGGGTGTAATCATTGAGCTCAGGGAGGACCCAATACATACCTTGGTGTAAAATATAGGCTTGATGGTACCTATAAAAGTTTGGAAAATTTACTCCGCCCTCCTTAATTGGTTTTTGTAAAGATACTAGAGCGATTCTAGGAGTTTTACCTAGCCAAACAAATTTTGTAAGAATAGAATTCAATTTTTTATAAAAAGACCCCTGAAAAAAAACTGGTATCATTCCCATTGGATAACAAACCACAGGCAATATCATCATTTTAACAGTTTGAACTCTCCCCCACCAAGACAAATGCAAAGGATTCCACTGCTCACACATTTCTGTTACCTTTATTAATATAAATTTTTCATTCTCTTTCACTGTATCTTCTAGTGTGTTTTTAATCCAAATACCTAAATATTTTAGTCCATCCTCCTTCCATACAAATGAGAATGTATCAAACAAACTTTTTGTACAATGTACATTAAGTGGAAGAATTTCAGATTTACTCCAATTTATCTTATATCCTGAGGATTTTCCAAATTTTTCTATCAATTCTAACAAACATGGAATGGTTATTCTTGGATTTCTCAAATGAAGTAATATATCATCTGCATATGCAGAGACTTTATATTCCCAATCTTTATGGGGAATACCCTGTATTCCCTTTGCCTGTTGAATAGCTAATAATAAGGGTTCTAAAACAATATCAAAGAGCAAAGGAGATAGTGGACAACCCTGCCTAACTCCCCTATGCAAGTTAAAATGTTCTGATGAATTATTATTAATATATAATCTTGCCATAGGGGAGCTATACAAAGTTTGAATCATTTGTATAAATCCTGAACCTAAACCAAACCAATCCAATGCCTGATAAATGAATGTCCATTCCACTCTATCAAAGGCTTTCTCTGCATCTAAAGATACAATAAAAGCTGGATCATTCATGTCTTTTGTTAAATTTAATGTGTGAAAAGCCAGTCTGGTATTATTAGATGAATGTCTGTTCGCAACAAATCCAGTTTGATGTACATCAATGATAAAAGGGAGAGCCTTAACCAACCGCATTGCCAATGCTTTAGCTGATAATTTTCCATCCACATTGATTAAAGAAATAGGCCTGGAATTTGAAACCAAAGTAGGATCTTTATTTGGCTTTGGCAAAACAATAGTCAAGGATTCTGTCATAGTACCTGTAGTGCAACCTTTACTTAGTTGAGACTGATATAAATTTAATAATTGGGGTAATAAAGAAGTTTGAAATGATTTACAAAACTCCACTGTAAAACCAACCCCACCTGGAGCGGATCCAACTCTAAGAGATTTCAATGCTGTTTCTAATTCTTCTAAACTTTTTTTTATGGGATCAGGAATTTTCGGACCATCAATAAGTTTTAAAAATTCTAAACCATCTTGTGTTTTATCAGCATAAGACTCAGAAGAATACAGGTCTTTGTAAAAATTTAAAAATTGACTTAAAATAATTCCGATCCGAGTGTGTGTATTTCCTTTTTCATCCTTAATTGCTATAATTTTTGTTCTTCTTTTCTTTGCTTTAAGATAGTTTGCCAGTAATCTTCCCGCCTTATTTGAATTTCCATAATACAGGGTTTGCTGGGAAAATAAATCTTTCCTTACTAATTTTGAATATAACTCATTATATTTACCCTTTGCTTTTAAAAGAGTCTGTAAAGTGTCTTGTTTCCATTTATCAACTAATTTAGATTCCAAATATTTAATTTCTTTTTCCAAATAAGAAAATTGTTTTCCAAGTTGTTTAATATATGCAGAATATGAAATAATATTACCTTTAAATGCATCCCATAATATTTCTTTGCTAATATCTTCTGAAGTATTTATTTGAAAAAAATTCAATTATCTTCAATTTAAACTCTTCAAGGAAGATTGAATCCGCAACCAATGTATTATCAAACCTCCATACTGATCTATTTTTATCCTTATCTTCAAGTTTAAAATCAATCCACACCCATGATCAGATAAAATAATTGGATCAATGGAAGCTTGTGTCACTTGTACCAGTGAATTTGATACAAAAATATAATCTATTCTTGAAAAGGACTTATGAACATGTGAACAAAAAGAAAATTCCTGATCATTAAAATGAAGTATTCACCATATATCTTTCAAATCACAAGATTGCACCAAATTATCTAACCCTAATGATTTTATATTTTTACTTGGTTTTTTATCCATAAAAGGATCCATTACACAATTAAAATCTCCAGCTACAACTAAATTAGAAGCAGCTAGTGGGAGTAATAATTGTTGTATATTCTTAAAAAAATTCAATTTGGTTCGAATTAGGGGCATATACATTAAATAAAGCCAAGGTATTATTTCCCATGCTCATTTCTACATTAATCCACCTTCCTAAGGGATCAAAATCTATCATTTGAAAAGAAGCTGAACATTTTTTATTTATTAAGATGGCAACCCCGTCTTTTTTTCCAACTGCAGGGGCAAAAAAACAATGTTCCACCCAATCCTCTTCGAGTTTCTTTGATTCTATAGCCGAAAGATGCGTCTCTTGTATATAATATGTCAGCCCTTTGTTTTTTCAAGAATGCAAGCATTTTTTTCCTTTTTACTGGGTGATTGAGGCCATTAACGTTAAGTGAAAATATTTTAACCTCCATTGTATATATTAATTATAATAGAACTCTTCCATTTATCATAGAATAAAGTAAATATTAAAATATGAATATACACCATTTTCCACATTATTTCATCTTGCATAATACACCTCATCAATTCATTCCTATCCCCTTTACTATCTCTCATCCCTCCCTTACCCTCCCTAAATAATGACAATGAAGACTTGGAACCGCACATATAAGATCAGGTAAATCAAGATAAATCCCCAAAAGACCACAAATATAAATCAATTTTATATTAAAATATTCAAGTTTATATTAATCTTATTTGTAATACAATATGAAACCACAATCAATAAACCCTTGACATCTACTATCATTTTACTTTAAATCAGTGGTAAAGATTATATCTACTTAAATAAAATAAGATCAGCCCCTAGGAATTTTCACAAATATAACTTTTCAATTATAAATCAAATTAATGCTGAAATATATTTCTTTAGTAGTTTTAATAAGTAAAATAAGTTATTATATATAATATTATTTCCATAAATATTATTCATTGTTTATTTGACCTGATAAATTAATTTATTTTATCATAATAAATATATTAAATCAATAGTTAATCCATCTTATTCAAGAGAACAAAATAAAATTAATATGAGCCGAATACCCTTAGGAATAAAATGTAATATACATTCAATTACTTAATAAAATAAATCCTACATCATGAAAAATTTCATTTAAGTTCCTTTCCATGAAAACAGTGAACCTAAGGTTATTAGAAGCAAGTAAGCAAGTATGCAGAATCTATCCTTTGTCAATTCATATATCTTTAAAAACTGTCATTCTTCTGTAGACTTAAAATACTCAGTCAAGGGATCACAGTTCAGAATTTTCAATTTTTGCAGAGAATCTTCCAAAGCCGGCTGTCTTCTTGTGAAATTATCCAGTTACAAAGTTCTGCAGTGTAAAGTCATCTTACGATGTCCATATAAACCCCATAGACTTACGTCTTCAGTTTAATAGGAACTTACCTCTCTTTGTTTTCAAGTGCTCTCATATAATTTCTTATTTACTCATATGATCAGTTCACATTGACCACAATTCACTTTGGAGATAATTTGAACTGTTTGGCACAGTTGGCATAGCACAGAGTGTTGTATGTGTCATCATATCTGCGGGAGGAAGGGCTGATAGCTACAAATCCATACGGCAAATTCCTCCAATGAACATCTTTAGTGATCACATCAGCTTGCTATTCCAATATTATATTTTACAACAAATCTTCCAAAGCCGGTTGTCTTCCTTCCATAGTATCCAAATCAAAAGCTCTGTAGTTCAGAGCATTTTCACCATGACCACATAATTCTAACAATACTATGCTTGCATTTTGTTTCATTCCTCACTTCAAGCATTTCAACAACAGCATCCTTCAGGTTCCCATTCTATAGCCAACATTCTTTAACCGTTTCGAATCAAATATATTTATAAAATAAACTGTCATATTTTATAGTACTCAAGAATCAAAATAAAACAAAAATTAAAATAAACTATATCATTGAGCCTGTCATTACACATTCATTAGCTGTTCCCGTTGACTCAGATACACTTCATTATTCAGGATTGTCAAAGCTAAATGATTTATTATCCACCGTTACCTTCATAATAGCAAGATATATTAAGCCATATTTTGCTCCAATTTCTCTTAGATTCGGTCTTAAATCAAGAAATTGTTTTCTCCTTTCTGCTGTAGATTTTGCGAAGTCTGGCACTAGGTGGATTCTTGCATCTTGACATTGCAAGTTTTGATTTTCTTTTGCCAGACATATAATCTCTAATGCATGTTGATGTCGTAAAAGTTTAAAGATTAGCGGGCGGGGACCAACAAATTTATCCGGTCTTCTCATTGGCACCCTGTGTGCAAGCTCAATTTCTACCGGAAACTTTGTTTTTATGGGCAGGACTTTCAGAAGAAAATTTTCCAAAAAGGAAATCGGATTCCCATTCTCTACCCCCTCCGGTAAGCCTAATATTCTTAAATTGCTCCTTCTCATTTTGTTCGAGCAATCTTCCAACTCCTTGGTAAGCAGTGCGATTTTCTCTCTGTCTATTTTGAACTGTTTCCTTTCAGTTTCAAAACTCTCTACTTTCTTTTCTAGTCTGTTTACTTTAATTTCCAATATCTCAGTTCTCTTGTTTAAAGTAGATACTTCCTCTTGTAAATCGTTCAGTTTCTTCGAGTTCATCAGCACAATTTCTTTAATCTCTTTAATTTCCTTAAGTATTTCCACATCGCACTTACGTTCCTTTGGTAGTGGAGCCTTTGATGGAGTTACCGGTTCGGGTTTTGACCTTCTAACACTGTCAGCATTAGATATCGCAGCTTCAGCTTTACTTTGCTTTCCTGAAGCCATTTTCCTTATATCTTCTGTTTTAACGGCAATTTTAAATTTTTTTTTATATTATTTTTTGTTTTTTTAAATGTCTGTAACAGCAGGAGCTCTCTCTTTACCCGACCATTCGCATGCACCACCAAGCCAAGTTCAATAGAGATTTTTAGAACAGTCAGAAGGGCATGACACAGCAAAACATTCATTCATTCAGTAATTCAATATACTTCAATAGGAGATTACCAAAAATTCACAGGTAATGAAATCCAAAGTAAAGGAATCCGAAAACAAAAACAAGCATGAAAAGAAGCCTTCAGTTTTATCTTAATTGGGGGAAGTATTAGTCCGAGATGATCTTAACATCCACAGAAAAAGATAAAGGATAAGTAAAGAATTGAGATAAGCTCCAACACCTGTATACAAAATACACTGTCAACATCAAAATTTCATTCCACTTGTGACTGGTAACCAACTATGGTCAAATGCAGAGGAATTATACAGTATGATCTGATTTTTTGCACTGTATAGTATTCCATTGTTTCATTTTACCAAAACTGAATACATTTTAGAATGGTATACCTGCTAGCAGAGAATTACAATGTCCCAATCTATTTAGAATTAAGGCATGCATTAAAAATATCAGTGCTCCTAAAATCCAAAAAAGGTCAGAGATCTACCTAAGTGCAAAAAAAAATAAAAAAAATTTATCTACAAATGTGCATAAAGTAACATGGTTTCCATGTTAGTCTACTTTAAAGGTAATATGTGGTAGAAAAGGACATTAATCTAGATCACCACCTAGTGATTCAAAACAGACTCCATAGCCAGACCACAGTACCTAAAATGTAAAGCTTTCCCTATCTGCTTGATAAATTTAGTGAAAGTCCTTCTGGAGATCTGCATCTTTTTGGTAGAGGAAATGCATTTGGTGGGATGCCATACGACTCTGGAGCAAATAATGTGGTTTCAAGATCTGAATCAGTGACTCGTTGAGAAAGATCAGAATCAATATCTGCAACTTCAGGAGAATCTCTATATGACGGAGGAGGATGCTTCCTAGTCTGAGGAGTACAATGACTGATAATGTCGAGCAGAACTCCTTCGATGACATTGGTACCGGTCCATTGGAAGGAGGGATTTGACCAGAAGAAGGTCCCAGAGCAGGCCTGCGATATTGCCTCTTTGGCAACAAAGCTTCTAAGAGGCAGGTAGGTCGGGGTGGGAGGTGCAAAGGGACCAACTCAGTAGGGGAGTCGCAGTTTGGTTTTTGTCTTTTGACCAGTGATTGCAAGGGAGGGAGGGGGAGGCCTGCTGGTTAGGAGGGAAGCAATTCGTGGCATATCTTTTACTGTAGGGACAAAGCCCTTCACCTCTTTTGCAGGGCAGTGAAGACTTGTTCCCGTGCCTTCGGCAAATGGCCAATTTTTAATCCCCCATTTCTGCGGGTTTGCCGTGGGTTACCACGGGAAACGGTCCCCGTGTCATTCTCTACCACTAGCCTTGGACTGGACTGTCCAGGCAAAGAGCACACCAGCCAAAAAGGCTGGCAACCATCGTCAGGACCACCTAATCCGAGATCCAGAGGAGAAGACCCTTGGACAGGGAAAGAGTACGCAACCACCAGGCTAGAATGTTACAAACCTCCGCCATCCAGGGGAGCAGGGCATACAACAGATCTCACTGAGGACTCCAGTGGGAAATAAGCACATCCTGCAGTGGGCGCAGCTGGGCCCTGGTCCACGGAACCAAATCAATCGTTGCCACCATAGACCTCAGGACCTGAAGGTACTGCCAGGCAGTTGGGACTGGAGTTTCCAGAAAGGCCTGGATTAAATGGCGAAGCTTTTCCCGGTGGAACACCTTGTTCTGACCTGTGACGAAGTGAACCTCCAGGTACTCCTAAGTCCTGCATTGGTTCTAGGTGACTCTTGCGGAAGTTTATCACCCAGCCTAGGCATTGAAGCAGCCAGATGTCTTGGCGAACCGTCAGATGCCCCTTGGACTCCATCAGAACCTGGATTAATCAGTCTAGATACAGGTGGACCAGAACTCCGAGTGTCCGCAGATGGGCTGCCACCACCACCATCACATTGGGGAAGATCCTAGGCGCCATCACCAACCTGAAAGGTAGTGCCACAAATTGGTAATGCTGCTGCAGAACGTGGAACCTCAGATATCTCCTGTGTTCAAGCTTCTCTGGACCCGACAGAGGCCTAAGAACTCCCCCGGAGCCACAGAGGCGACCACCGAGTGCACCGTCTCCATTTTGAGGGCCGCACTGACCACCTTGAGGTCTGGGATTGGTCTCCAAACTTCAAAGCCTCGCTCTGGCACGATAGAGTATATCGAGCATCTGCCCGAGCCCAAGTTGTGCTCCAGAACGGGCTCTATAGCTGCACTGCTCAGCAATCTTTGAACCGTCACCTCCATCTGGGCTGCCTTTTCTGGCCTCTCCGCTGGGGAGTCCACAAAGAGCTCTGCCAGAGGCCAGTGAAACTTGAGCTTGTATAACACGAGCAGAAAAGACTAGCTCCTACTTTCTCACTTGTAGGAATGCAAATGAATACCTGAGGACAGGCCTGAGATAAGAGGGGAGGGTCTAAAATATTATGTAAATGAGGCTTCCTACAAGCAGTCTCACGACTATAGATGCATAACCTACTGGTCCAGGAATAGAGCAGGATTTTTCAAGAATTGTTATTATACTTGGGGGGGGGGGAGGGTCACAAACTCTCAGTACTGCACATATATTTACTTACCATCCTACTTAGGTATGGTGGTGGAGTGATACGGTTTTCCCTTCTTCCCCTTATAGGCCAGACAATGGAATTTTTACCTTTATCTGGGGGGGCAAAAATTACAGTTTTCCTCTCCACTACAACCTAGGGACAAACACCCTGAATATGATAACAGATTTCAATTTTCTGCTGTGGCTATCACTTACAAACCCTGCCTGAGAAGTAGGTCGGTCCAATTTAATCAGGATCTCTGGTATGGCAGTGTAAAGTGCTTGTCTAGTTTTTTTCACATTTCTACCTTGTAGTCTTCTCTGGCATGAGCACCTCGACTTTCTTTACGAGCTTCAGCACCATAAATAGTCTGAAGAGCACACAGCATCAAATTTTGCAGCTCCAAGGTCTCCGCTAAATCTGTATTCCAAACAATACCTACACAAAACAGAATTATATTATTAAATTTATAATCTGTTTAATAAATACAGGAAGCATGCCTTAGTGATTTACAAAGAGTCCAGTTCATCAAACTTTGAATCAAGTTTCACCTGTTGTTTTCAAGAGTTTTTTGAAATCTATCAGCCTAAAAGAAGTCTGAGATCAGAAAACAGTATGAAATTATGTTTGGAAGGTAATATGTTAAACTCCCATATTAAGATTGGTGTGACTATGTTATCTGTAGCAGGTGTAAAGCTGTGGAATACCCTGCCAAGAATTTTGCATTTGTGTGCTGCTAGAATGAATTTTAAGAAAATGTTAAAAACTCAACTGTTTGTAAAGGCTTTTTTGAGTTGAAATTTTATATTCAAACTGGATTTGAAGATTTCTGATGTTTATCGACCATTTTTAAGAGTGTTGATTTTTAACAACTGAATTATGTATGTTTGTTTAACATTTTATGCTTGTTACTATGGAAACCATATAGGTAATATATGGTATATAAATTTTTAAATAAATAATTCCAGCACTTTAAATTAATAAGAGTTACTAAAAAAATAATAATTGCTTTCTGATGGTCTGTTTTCTGGAATATTGCAAACTGCACTGGCCATTTTTATTTATTATATACTAGTCGTTAAGCCCGTTACATTAAAGGGTGCTAGAATTTATGTCTGTCTGTATTTTTCTGTCTCTTTCCTCCCTCCATTTCCCTGTGTAGCGCTGTCTCTGCTTTCTTCCTCAGTCTGCACTCTCAAGCTGTAACATTACTGCTTAGCTTTTTCTCCCTGCAAGCATCTCTGCTCTCTTTTAGAGAGCTGCACGGGAACGGGGATGACGGGAATCCTGCGGGTTCCCCCTTCAGGTCACGGGGATCCCGTGGGGACGCCCCCTAAGGTCGCGGGAATCTCGTGGGGACGCCCCCTAGGGTCGCGGGGATCTCGTGGGGACGCCCCCTAGGGTCGCGGGGATCCCATTGGGACACCCCCTAGGGTCGCGGGATTCCTGCGGGGCTGGATGTACTAAGTCGCGCGGCTTTTCTCCCTACCTGCTCTGCTTGCAGCACAGAGCTGAACGGAAGTCTTCCCGACGTCAGCGCTGACGTCGGGAAGACTTCCGTTCGGCTCTGTGCTGCAAGCAGAGCAGGTAGGGAGAAGGAGAGTAGCCTCGCGGCTCGAGTGGCTACCAAGGGAGGGGGCGGTCCACCCCGGTGCAGCACAGCCGGCCAGGTCCCCTTACTTTTGTGGCGCTTCCCCAACCGACCGACAACAGCCCCGGTCCGACAAATCTCCCTGCCCTTAATCGCGAATCTAAATTACCTTCTTACAGCAGCTGTAAGGAAATTTAGATTCGCGGTTAAGGGCAGGGAGGTTTGTCAGACCGGGGCTGTTGTCGGTCGGTCGGTCGAGGAAGCGCCACAAAAGTAAGGGGACCTGGCCGGCTGTGCTGCACCCGGGGCGGGGAAGAAGGACGCTGAAAGCACTGGGGAAGACAAAGGGGTGGAGAAGGACGCTGAAAGGCCATGGGGAAGACGGGGGGGGGAGAGAAGGACGCTGAAAGGACATGGGAAAGACAGAGGGGGGAGAAGGACGCTGACAGGACATGGGGAAGACGGGGGGGAGAAGGACACTGAAAGCACATGGGGAAGACAAAGGGGTGGAGAAGGACGCTGAAAGGACATGGGGAAGACGGGGATGGGTGGTTGGGGTGGATAAGGACGCTGAAAGGACATGGGGAAGACAGAGGGGGGAGAAGGACACTGAAAGCACATGTGGAAGACAGAGGGGGGAGAAGGACGCTGAAAGGAAATGGGGAAGAGAGAGTGGGGAGAAGACGCTGGCAGGGAAGAAGACAGAGATGCCAGACTATGAGGGGAGCGGAGGGAAGAAGATGGGTGCCAGACCAATTTGGAAGGGGGGAGAAAGGGAGAGGCACAGTAACAGAGCAAATGGAAGACGCAGAAGGAAGAAGGACAGTGGATGGAAGGAACTGAATGAGAATATAGGAAAGCAGAAACCAGGCAACAAAGGTAGGAAAAGAATTCTATTTCTTGTTTTTTTTTTGCTTCAGGATAAAGTAGTATATTAGTTGTGTTGATAAAAATTTATAAACAAAAGAGGCTCTGGTAAAAACCTGTTTACAAAGTATGTATTCTTCCCAATTAATATTTCCAAATTAATAAAGTCTTTTTGCATAATTAAATGAAATAACTATTTCTGAAGTTTATAGGGATGGGCGGGGACGGAAGGATTCCTCACGGGGACGGGCGGGGACGGAAGGATTCCTCGCGGGGACGGGCGGGGACGGAGGGATTCCTCACGGGGACGGGCGGGATTCCTCACGGGGACGGGTGGGATTCCTGTCCCCGTGCAACTCTCTACTCTCTTTCTCATCCCCAGTCTCTTTGCTATTTTTCTCTTCTTGCAGGGGTCTCTGCTCTCTTTTCTCTATATGTTCCTGATTCCTGCAAACTTCTGTTTTCTCTGTATGCTCTTGATCCTGTGTTTCCCTGTAGGTGTCTCTTCCTTTTTTTTTTATTCCTTCTTCACGTATGGTTGATTTATTAAAAGTTTTTATATTTTTCCTATTTGTTGCATGCCTGTCTCCTTGGCCGTTGTATGTTTCTCTTTTTTTGCTTTCTGTGTTTGTTTGTGTTTTTTTGCTGATTGTCTACTTGGTCGCTGTCAGTCTGTCTGTCTCATTGGCTGCTGTATGTCTTTTTTTCCTGAATTTATCCTTGGGCATTGTATTTGTTATTTTTTTCTGTTTGTCTCCTTGGCTGTTTGTATTTTTTTTTTTTTTGCTGTCTCCTTGCCCACTATCTCTCTGTCTGTCTACTTGGACGCTGTATGTAAGTATGTCTGTATTTTTTTTTGTTGATGTCTCCTTGGCTGCTGTATGTCTGTTTGTCATTTTTTTCCTGTGTCTCTCTCTCCTTGTCCTCTGTGTTTTGTTATTTTTTCAGTCTGTCTCTTTAGCCCCCTGTCCTTCTGTGAGTGTCTGTGTGTCTCTCTCTCCTTGTCCTCTGTGTTTTGTTATTTTTTCAATCTGTCTCTTTAGCCCCCTGTCCTTCTGTGACTGTTTGTGTGTCTGTCTCTCCTTGTCCACTGTTGTTTGTTTGTTTTTTTTCAATCTCTCTTTAGCTCCTGATCCCCTCTCACTGACCCTTGCGACTGCATGTTATTCCGGCTAGGTTTCCATGGCAACCCTGCTCGCGGGTCTGTGAGTGTAGGGCCGTTTTGTTATTTCCTCGTGGGAAGCTGTCCGGGTCTGGCAGCGCCGTGTAGGGCGGAAATGGGGAGGCGGGCCTGAGCACCAGCCAGGCAGCTCGCGCCGCCGGCCCCCAGGAGCCCAAGGCCAGCGGCGGGGGAGGCAGGGACATGCCTGGCGTGCCATGGCGCAGGAGGAACGGAGATCGGCGGCTGGCTGCGGTCCAGCTTGTGGAGGCGATCGGCTGGTGACGTATAAGCGCGCATGCGCACTCCTTCGGCCACAGACCTACAGCGCATGGAACACGCAGATAGGAGTGCGCATGCGCGGTTAGCTTTTTATTATATAGGACTAGAATAGAAATATATAATAAAATAAAAAAGAACTATAGTACTTTATTATGAAAGAGAAAAATTAATTTGCCTTTCGTCCTAGTTAGTTTCAGGGATAGTCAAATTTTTCATGTTAATAGGTACATGAAGTCAACTTATACAAAAGCAGAGAGAAAATTAATTTATTTTGAACCAGGGGTGTAGGCAAACACCCAATTTTGAGTAGGCCTCTGTCTGGAATCTTCCCACCCCACCCTCAATGCCATTCTGGACTCACAATGTGTCTCCCCAGTCTGTCAACTCCCTTCCATCCCAACCCCCTCACAGGCAGTCCAGGCTCTCAATTCCCCTCCCCCCCCTTCAAAAAAAAAAAAATCTGTGTATTTTTTAAATGCCACTTCGCTCATAGTGACTGATGCAAGCTGCTCAGTGCTGGGTCACAGTCTTCCCTCTGATGCAATTTCCTGTTATCACATAGGCAAAAATACATCATAAGGAAAACTGAGCCAGCGCTAAGCAGCTTGCATCGGTCAATACTTACTGCCGTAGAAGTGGTATTTAAAAGGTATATGAAGGGAGAGATAATGGGAGTTTTCTATTGGTAGAGCTTAGGGATCCCAGCCAGCCACATCATAGGTCTTCAGCAACTAGCTATGCCACTGTTTTGGACCCACTAAGGCCTGGATGCACTAAACTCACCGTGTCTCTAAAAGATCATCACTAAACCAGGTTTAGGAACAGGTTTAGGGCTGACCTTATTTTACTGACCGATGTACACAATGGCTCACCGTAGGCTTTTCACATACATCATCTGCTTGTATACTGATCTACCTGGGGTCCATGAGGATCAGATAAAAATTAACATCTATTCACTATACAGCCCAGCACCATTATTATATTCTCTCGGATAACGAGAGTAGATGTAGTAGTAGTAGTAGATCTATTTTAATTTGCACAACAGGATTATATTTCATAATTATGTGTGGCCATTACTTTTTGCATTAAAAAGGAGTGTTTTATGCAAGAGACAATAAAGTCTTGTTAAATAAAGTGACTCAAAAAAGATCAAGAATCACTACACTAGAAGGTATCAACTTCCAAAGTGTGGGAGTATTTAAATCAGTGTCTCTCAAACTTTCTCAATCCAGGGCATACTAAAGGTAGTGGCCATGGCAGGAGGCACCCAGAAGTGCGCAGATGTTGCAGTGATCATATCATGCACATGTGTGACATCATTACACTGACATCCATGCATGTGAAGAGGTCCTCCAGACATGCCCTGAAATGCCAGTATAGTGTGCCAGCAGGGAAGTCTAACAAATATCAACTGAGTACCTCCAAACACAGACCTTCCAAACTCTACCCTAGACCTACCCAAGCTCTTCCTCAGATCCCACCCCCTTTATTAATTGTAATGCTATTTTTTTCCATTCATTTTTCATATACACACACAATATACACAGTAGATATAAATTCTCAAAAATGACACATTTCAGTCACTATATTGAAAATAAAATCATTTTCCCTACCTTTGTTGTCTGGTGACTTTATTTTTCTGTGCATTTAACTATGTTTCCAGGGCCTTCTCAGCCATTGACTGTTTTTCTCTCTGTCTTCACTTTCTGTCTTGCATCCATCTTTGACATTAATTTAACATTCAATATTTCCATTTTTCTGCTTTCTTCTCAAAATCTTCCCTTCCCTTCTCTCTCTCTCCTTCCCTCCCTAATTCCATGGTCTTGACATCTCTCTCATTCCCCCACAGTGGTCAGATATCTCTCTCCTCCCTTCCTCCCTTTCCCCCTTCCTAGTCTGGTATCTCTCTCCTCTCCTTCCCATAATGTGGCATCTCTCTCAAATACCACTACTATTATTATTTCTATAGCGCTACCAGACTCCCCTCCTTCCCTTCCATTCTCTGGTATCTCTTCCTTCCTCTAGTCATCTCTCCTCCCTCCTCCCCCCCAGTGTAACATTTCTCCTTCCCTTCCTTTCTGCCCCATGCAGTCCATTTATCTTCACTTCCTCCTTTCTGGCCCCCTTCCCAGTCCAACGTATCTCCCTCCTTTCCATCAGTCCAACCTTTTTTTCTCTCTTCCTCCTGCATGCTTCTCCTCTGGTCCTCCTTCCCTCTCCCAACCAACATCTCTCTCTCTCTCTCTCCACGAGTCCAACTTTTCACTCTGCCCTCTCCCCCTTCCCTAGAGTATAACATTTCTCCTTACCTGCTCTCTGTCCTTCCCTTCTACCTCACCCTCTCCATGAGTCCAACACTTTCTGCCTGCTGCACGTTTTCTCTCTCTGCCTTGCCTCTTCCCTTGAGTGGCATCCCTTCTTCCCATCCCCCAGTCCAACATGCTCTCTCCCTATGCACCATCTCACCCTCCCCTCCTGTATGTAGCACCTTTCCTTTCCCTCTCTTTCTGCCAGGTCCAGCAGCACCTCTTCTCCCTTCCTTTTACCTCCCCCCCCTGTCCAGCACTACCCTGTCCCTCCTCCCCCTGTCCAACAGTACCCTTTCCCCCTTTCCAAATCCCCCATGTTAGCAGTACCCCTTCTCCCTTCCCTGTCCAGCAAACCTCTCCTGTCTAGCCTAGCGGCAGCTCACTGTGTGCTTTTAACTTTAGCACACAGCTGCCACTAAGCAACAGTTTAGTTGCGGTTTCATCTGGCAGCCTTGGGGCCTTTGCTAGGTCAGCCCGCTTCGATAATGCGATGAGGGCCGGCCTAGCAAAGGCCCCGAGGCTGCCTGATGAAACTGCGGCTAAACTACTGCTTAGGGGCAGCTGTGTGCTGAAGTTAAAAGCACACAGAGATGCCGCTGCTGGTCCAGGGGTGTGGAGACGAGGAAGGCAGGAGTCCCGGCAGATACGCGACCAACGCGACGGCAGGAGAAATCAGCTGACGTAATGGGGCCAATCTGGCAGATTCTCCATGAGTTCAGGAAGGATCCAACACATACCCTGACGCAATATAATATCAAAATCTTGGGGAGTTACTCTAGACCAACACCTAACGTTTGAGAAATACACTGACCAACTGACTAAAAAATTGCTTCACTATTTTATGGAAACTAGTTCAATCCACCATCCTATCTACCTTAGACTATTGTAATATCACATACCTAGGGTCAACCAAGAAAATATTGCTAAGGCTTCGCCTGGTTCAAAATGCGGCTGTTCATCTGATCTTCAGATTAAAAGAGTTTGACCATGTAAGCCCTTTTTACATGCAACTTCATTGGCTCCCTTTTGAAACTACAGTTATTTTTAAATTTGGCTGCATTTGTTATAAAGCACTCTTTGGACTACTACCAACATACTTATCCACGCAACTAAAATTATTCTCATCAAATAAGAACACAAAAAACTTGGGTATGTTTATGTACTCTGCTCTGAAAGCCTGTCATTTTAAAAGTTTCTTTGACAAAACTGGCTTTTCAAGCGGGGAAAATGAACTCTTGGCTGTGTCCTCTAATTGCCCAATCCCAATCTTACTTTGAGTTCAGAAAAATCGATAAAAACCTATTTGTTTGGTAAATTTATGCAATGATTTCATATATATTACATTGTACTGCATCATATTGTATTTCACTGTATTGTATTCCACTGAATTCTACTGTATTTTGTGTCTTCGCTGATATGTCTCAGTTCTCTTGCTGACTGCGAACCGCCCGGAACTTCCAGTTGGGTGGTATATAAGAAAATAAATTATTATTATTATTATTATAAATGCTTGATGATACTTGCAAAAATTTGAAAAATTTACCCCTCCCCCCCCACACACACACCCGATTGTGATTTTTGCAAAGATACTAAGGCTATTCTAGCAATTTTGTAAGAATCCCATTTAATTTTTTATAAAATGAACTTTGAAAATAAATTGGTAACATACTTATTTGGTAACAAACCACAGGCAAAATCATGGATTCCAATGCTCACACATTTCTTTGACTTTCAATAATAAGGATTTTTCATTTACTGTCATTGTGTCTTCCAATGTTCTTTGAATCATAATACCCAAATATTTTATAACCTCTTCCTTCCAAAAGAATGGGAATGGATCACATAAAGCTTTGCAAAAATCACAATCAGGGGGGAGAGGGGTGGGGTAAATTTTCTAAATTTTTGCAAGTATCATCAAGCCTTTATAATAACTAGTGTTTAAGCCGTTACATTAACGGGTGCTAGAATATATGTCTGTCTGTCTTTCTTTCTTACTTTCTGTGTCTCTCCCTGCCCCTGACTCTCTTCCTTTCTTTCTTTCTTTCTCCCTCCCGCTATCTGTCCTTCTTTCTTTCTGGTTCTCTCTCTGGCACCCTGTCTGTCTGTCTTTCTTTCTGTCTCTCTCCCTGCCTGCTGTCTTTCTGTGTGTCTGTCTTTCGTTCTAATGCGCTGCCTGCCTGTCTTTCTGTCTCACCATGGCCCCCTTCTGTCTCCCCTCCCCCAAAGCAAACCACAGGCCCCCTTTCCCTCTCCGTCCCCTCCACTTCCCTATGCAGCAGCAGCAACAGCAGTATTTCCCTCCCACCCTTCCCTGTGCAGCAGCAGCAGCATTTCCCGCCCTTCCCTGTTCAGCAGCAGCATTTCCCCCCCCACACACACACACTACCCTGTGCAGCAGCAGCATTTCCCACCCTTCCCTGTGCTGCAGCATTTCCCCCACCATTCACACACACTTCCCTGTGCAGCAGCAGCATTTCCCACCCTTCCCTGTGCAGCAGCAGCATTTCCCGGCCTTTCCTTGTGCAGAAGCAGCATTCCCCCCCCCCCATACACACTTCCCTGTGCAGCAGCAGCATTTCCCGGCCTTTCCTGTGCAGCAGCAGCATTTCCCGCCGCCCCCTTCCCAGCCGCAGTGTTGAAATTGAGAGAAAAGCGCTGCACCGCGCTACCGCTGGCTTCGGCGTCTTCTATCCATTGTGGCCAACCCTAGCGGAAACAGGAAGTAGTCAGAGAGGGCGGGCCGCAGTGGACAGAAGACGGCAAGGCCAGCGTTAGCGCGGTGCAGCGCTTTTCTCTTAATTGAAACGCGGGTGAGCTGGCGAGAAGGAGGAGGCTTTGGCGGTGGTGGTTTTGGCGGTGAGTGAGGGCGGGAGGGGGGAGTCTCCACTTTGGCCGCCGCATCCGCACTCCTGCTGGCCACGGACCTACTGATCACTGATCAGAGATCACGGAAGCACGCAGAGTTTTATTATATAGGATAATAATTTATTTTCTTATATACTGTTCCGGGCGGTACATTCAATGGAAGAACCTCTGATTTACTGCAATTTATCTTATATCCGGAGATTTTCCAAATCGATCGATCAATTCCAGTAAATGAGGAATGATTAATTCAGGATTTTTCAAATGAAGCAAAATATCGTCTGCATAAGCCGAAACCTTATAATCTCGACCTGCATATGGAATTCCCTGTATCTCCTTTGCCTGCTGAAGGGCCAACAACAAGGGTTCCAAAACAATATCAAAAAGCAAAGGAGATAAGGGACATCGTTGTCCAACTCCACTTCTTAGACAAAAACGCTCTGAGAATGTATTATTAATATATAATCTTGCAGAAAGGGAGCTGTACAAGGTTTGAATCATTTGAATAAATCATGAACCTATTCCAAACCAATCCATTGCTTGGTACATAAATGTCCATTCTACACAATCAAAGGCCTTCTCTGCATCCAGAGAAACAGAGAAGGCTGGATCCTCTATTGTTTTTGCTAAATTGAGCATATGAATGCCAATCTGGTATTATTTGCAGAATGTCGTTGAGCAACAAAACCCGTTTGGTGCATTCCAATCATATAGGGGAGAGTCTTGGCTAACTTCAGAGCCAATAATTTAGCCAGAATTTTACCATCCACATTAATTAAGGAAATAGGCCTATAATTTGAGTCAGTTGTGATTGATATAAATTTAAAAGATAAGACAGTGTTCTCCCTAGCGCTTTTTAGCCGGCTAATTTAGATGCCCACCCAGCTGTCATCTGCCGCGAATCCTGCTGCCACCACTGCTTAACGCACAGCCTGAAGAGCCGCTGAAAGACTCCCGCCTGACTTTTAAAAAAACAAAACAAAACCCAGTAAGCGACTTGAACCCGGCGCTTGCCCGCTTTCCTTCTCTTCCCTGCGAAACCGGAAGTTACGTCCAGAGGGGAGGGGTAGGGAAGAGAAGTGAAACATGCACGGACAATGGTACCATTAGAGCCCCAGAGCATGCGGGAGATAGGCCAGCCACGGAGGGAAGCTTACAACTTGCTGCTCTTGCTTACTTTGGGCCTTTCTTGCTGCCGGGTCCTGCAACTTTCTGTTTCTGCAAAGGCAGGACCCGGCAACGAGGAAGGCCCGAAGTAAGCAAGAGCAGCAAGTTGTAAGATTCCCTCTGTCGCTGACCTTTGGGAGATAGGTCAGCGATGGAGGGAAACTTACAACTTGCCTTTGTCTGTAGCGAATCTGCTGGGTGTGTGAGACAGAGGGGGTGGGGTGGGAAGAGAAATGCTGCTGCACCCAATTAGAGGGGGAGGGGGAAGAGAAATGTTGCTGCTGTACCCAATTGGGGGAAGAGAAATGCTGCTGCTGTACCCAATGGAGGGGGAGGAAGAGAAATGCTGCTGCACCCAATGGAGGGGGGGAAGAGACATGCTGCTGCACCCAATTGGGGGGGAGGGGGAAGAGAAATGCTGCTGCTGTACCCAATTTAGGGGAAGAGAAATGCTGCTGCTGTACCCAATGGGGGGGAGGAGGAAGAGAAATGCTGTTGCACCCAATGGGGGGGGGAGGGGGAAGAGACATGCTGCTGCACCCAATTGCGGGGGAGTGCGAAAAGAAATGCTGCTGCACCCAATTGGGGAGAGAGAGGGAAGGAGGGAGAAGGAAGAGGAGAGGAAAGAGATGCCAAGACCATGGGAGGGAGGGAAAGGAGATACCAGACCATAGAGTGGGAGAGAGAGATGTCAGAGCATATGGGGGGGGAAGCAGGGCCGGACTAAAGGTTAGACCAAGTAGGAATGGGCCTAGAGCCCAAAATGGTCAGGGGGGCCCGCCAGTGCTGTGCTTTGGGGGCCTCACACTTGCTGGATTCGCCGGAAGCAGCATTGTCATCATCCCGAGTGCCCCCCAACCCTCCTATTTCTCCCTCCTTCACTCCTTCCCATTGCAAGACTCTAAACAGCACCGCATCACTCTAAGTAGGCTGCTTCGTGGCTTTCTCCTGCCAGTGATTTCCTCTGGCATGTCACTGATGACGTCAATGTTTACTGACAATAATGACTTTATAACAATTTGGAATCAAATTCTTAATCGTTGCTCTTTAGATCTAATGTTACTGCTAATTAAGACGTTACAAACCAAAATCCAGGAAAATAAAGTTAAACATGAGGAATTGATAACGGAAGCTCGTAAGAACATTGATTTTGAAAATAAGTTAACAGATTCTAATTCCAAAATGGATAAATTACGTAGAGAAGTAAGAACTAATAAATTGAAAAAGTTCCAAAGAGATCAAAAAGATTATCAGACTGGATATGTTTACAGATGGATGAGTATGAATTACAAACAGAGAACAGTCAGGTTCACTACTTCAGGAGAATCTTCAGATAATGTAAACAGCGAAAGTACTTCCACATCAGAAGATCTGGAGGGGGATCAGGGTCAAACCAGACAACCCCCAGGATTTACACGCGGAGGAAGAAATGCACGAGGCAGAGGGACATACCGAGGGCGATCACGCGCCCGGACACAGAGGAGACGGAATCACTAGTAATTAACATCTCTAGTAGAGTATTGACTGTAGATGAAGTATCAGTATTATCTAAAGGGTTAACCTTTGTCCCGACAGTTGCCCACAATGCGTTTCAGGCCCAAATTGATTTGGAAAAATTTTTACGCAGATTGAATTTAAGTGCGTTTTTTTATGAACATCCGAGTGTTACATCTGAAAAATCTTGTGTACAGCCTAAATCTAAATGGAATCCCCCTGGCCCAGTGAATCCGATCATTTTAGCTTTTAAAAATCTAATGACTCAAGAACTTTATAGCATAAATGAGATAGCTAAAATACAAAGGGGACGCTATAATTTATCCTCAGTAGAATATAGGGCCTTACAAAGATTGAGAAACGATTCTACTATAGTGATTAGAAAGGCTGATAAAGGGGGTGCAGTCGTGGTTTGGGGCCGTGATCTCTACATTATAGAGGCTAACTCCCAGCTGTGTAATCAGGATGTTTATTTAAAATTAGATTTGGATCCTTCATTGGAGATTTTTGAAAAGATTGCCAATATCTGTGTGGATGCATTGCAACGAGGGTTTCTTACAAAAAAGGAATATGCTTTTCTTACTCCTCAACACTTTAAAGTACCTATATTTTACTTGTTACCCAAGATCCATAAAAATACACAGTGTCCTCCGGGCAGACCTATTGTATCAGCCCGTGATTCATTGTTAGAAAGGACAAGTAAATATATAGATAAGCAACTTCAGCCTTTTTTGAAATCTATTAAATCATATTTGCAAGATACCACACAGTTCTTAAAAATGCTTAATGAGTTAGAATCGACTTTACCCATGAATTACATCATGGCCACATTTGATGTGTGTTCATTATATACAAGCATTCCGCAAGAGGAAGCTCTTCGAGTATTGGAAGCGTTATGGAATTCCCAATCAATTCAGGACAATCTGCAAACTTCTTTTTTGAAAGATCTGTGTGAAATTGCCTTAAAAAATAATTATTTCATCTTTAATGGGGAATTTTTTAAGCAACTGTCAGGGATAGCGATGGGAGCGTCTTTCGCTCCAACAATAGCTAATCTTTATATGTCATGGTTTGAAGAAACTTTTATTTATACATTACCGGAGTTTCACCAGGTCTTGAAATGGTGGAGATTTATAGATGATATTTTCATCATTTGGTTAGGTAATGTACAACAATTCTTAGAATTTAATGAAAAAATAAATCAATGTCATCAATTTATTAAATTCACCATGTCATATAGTAAGGAAAGCATTAGTTTCTTAGATGTTGCTATCCATAGGAAAGATCATAATATTGAGACTTCAATCTATCATAAAAAGACTGACAGAAACACTTTATTGAAGTTTGACAGTATGCATCCGATTCATCTTAAAGCTAGTATTCCTTTTGCTCAATTCCTCAGATATCGCCGAATTTGTAATACTAAGGAAAAGTTTGTTCAGGAAGCACAAATATTAGAACGAAGATTATTGTCCAGGGATTATCCGGATAATATAGTAAAAAAAGCTAAGAAACGTGCGTTACACAATCCTAGGGATATGTTGTTAGATTATAGAAAACCTCAATTAGAAGAAACAATAATCCCATGTGTAATTAAACAGACCCGAATGTCATCACGAATAATTAAGAAATATAAGAAACATCTCCCGTTATTAAAAACTCTTCCTTGTTTCACTAACAAGCGATTTATTTTTTCCCAATTGAGAAACAAAAACCTAAGTGACTGGTTATGCCATACTTCTAAAGAAAAATTTACAGAAGAAGATCTAAATGAGGTTTATGGTCACAGACCTTGTGGCCATTGCTCAAATTGTGATATAATGATGACCATTTCTAGATTTATTAATCCAACGGATGGCAGAAGTGTTGGTTTATATCAGGCGTCCTCATGTCAGTCCACAAACGTAGTTTATGCTATTCAATGCCCATGTAATTTACTCTACATTGGCCAAACATCACGTACACTAACTGTTAGAATCACAGAACATAAGAGCTGTTTGAATACCCGAAAGTTAACAGCTCCTATAGTTGCTCATTGTATGGAATTGGGTCATGAGTTTGAAAATTTAAAATGTTGGGTAATTGAGAAATTGCCCTTAACCCAGAGAAGAGGTGATAGTAGAAGAATATTATGGCAGAAGGAACAACAGTGGATCAATCGTTTGCAAACTTTGGAGCCGTTGGGCTTGAATACTACTTATGAATGGCAACCTTTTTTTTTAATTCCACTTATGAACAGTAGTTTCTTTTTCCTTTTTTGAAAATAATCTCTCTGGAATTGTGAATTCTTTTTGAAGATCGGATTTCATGCCCCTTTTGGAAGTTTCTTAGTAGTGCTTGTGTTTAGCCTATCACGCATCACGTAGTGGATGCGTCATGACGCCCGGTTCGCTTTTTGTTCGAGCTGGGCGCGTCTCACAGTCCCAGTACCTGTTCGAGAGGAGTCGGCTTCACTACCAACAAATTGTAAGAGGCATGGAGACAACAGAAGATGGCTTTTTTCCCCTGAAGTAGCCTGTGTTGGGTGAAACAGAAAGTAGGGAATAGGAGTTGGAAGCCTTTGGTGAAAAGCCTTTTTCAGATGAGTGTATTTTTTCTATATTATTGGTGACTGTGAGCTCCATATTGTTAAGAACTCTTACACTAATGCAATTAAGCTGTAGCCCTTGCTGATTATTTCAGTTAAGTTTGGGATTCTGACCGGTATCATTACATACTGACGTTTATACACAACAATAATTTTGGAGGAAAAGAAGAAAAAAAGTGACTTATATAAGATTCTGTATGAATGAAAACGAGTGAAGCAATTATTCTCATATATATGTTTACGGAGTTTTTTTATAAACCCGTGATGATGAGTGAGTGGTTGGGTACTTGTGTAGTCCCAACCTTCCTCAATTGAGGTTTATTTTTTCTCCGCTTCAATTTTTGGTTTATGTGTTGTCAGCTTTGGTTTTTGGTACATATGGTCTGGATGTTTCCCTACTAATAACTAAAATCTTACAAAACATATTTTTTCATACATTTAGTAATTATTTTTGTTTTGAGCCTTAAATAATTGATAGTTGGACGTCAGTGATATGCCAGAGAGAATTACAGGCAGGAGAAAGCCGCAAAGCAGCCTGCTTAGAGTGAAACAGTGCTGTTTTAGAGTCTTGCGATAGGAGGGAGGGAGAGATAGGAGGGTCGGGTCAGGGGAGAGGGGAGATTAGCAGTCTGCCTCGGGTGCTTGGTCTGGCGTCATGAACTTCTTCGGCTAGCAATAGCATTTACAATTCACTGCTATTGCCGGCTTCAGGTCTTCCTCTCTGCCAGGTCCTGCCTACTTCCTGTTTCCATGAAGGCAGGACCTGACAGAGAAGAAGGCCTGAAGCCGGCAACAGCAGCGAATTGTGAATGCTGCTACCCGAAGTTCATGACGCCAGGCCTTGGGTGACAGAAGGAGGAAAGGGAGCAGAGGGGGAGAGACTTGCTGCGCCCAACTGGAGGGAGAAAGAAGATGAGGGAGGGAATGAAAGAAGATGAGGGAGGGAATGAAAGGAGATGCCAGGGCTTGGAGGGTAGGGAGGAAGAGATGCCAGGGCATGAAGGGAAGGAGAAAGGTATGCCAGACCAAGGGGAAAGGAAGGAGGAGATGTCAGAGCATGGAGGAGGAGGAAGAGATGGAAGAAAAGAAAAGGAAAGGAGAGAAATGCCAGAGAATCAAAGAAGGGAAAATACCAGATTGTGGGGTGCGAAGGAAAGAAAGAAGAGAGAGATGCCAGAGCATAAGGGACAGGGTGGTAAGAGAGAGAAAAATGGAGAGGTGGTAGAGCTGAAATCAATCATGTATAAAGGAGAGAAGGGGCATAGGATAGACAATTTATTGAAGGAGCATAAAAAGAGGGAAGATGCCATATGGAACTGGGAGAGGGCAAACAGTGGATGGAAGGGGCTGATGCTGCATGGAAGACAGAGAGCAGACAGATGCTGGCTAGAAAGAAGAGAGTAAAGACAAGATGATTAAAGCAGACACAACAAAAGGTAGAAAATTTTTTTTGTTGCTTTAGAATAAAATAATATTATAGGTGTATTGAAAAAACTTTTATAAGCAGAAAATAAGATAATCTTTTTATTGGACTCATTTTAATACATTTTTTATTAACTTTTAGAGACCAAAACCCCGTTTCTCAGATCAGGACAGAATAATATAACAGCAGTATACTATATTGACCTGAAGAAGGAGGCTAAGGCCTCTGAAAGTTAATTGAAAAATGAATTAGTCCAATAAAATGGTATATTTTCAATTTTTGTTTTATTTCTATTTGTTAATTTGTAAAGAGGTGACTTATGTAGCAATTTTTTCAAATTTACATCTACTGTCTTTATATTTTGTGCAGTATTAGGGGACGTATCACTGTTTCTGTGGTGTTAACTTTTGTCTACATATTTCTATTTTTAGTTTGTGATTATTCCATTTTGGGCAAGGGTGTATCTGTGTTCTGTGTGTATGAAAAGGACACGTTTCTGTTAGCATCGGCTGTGCAGGATCTGGCTTGTTTAGTTTTACAATGCGTGTGTTGGTGTTCTAGTGTTCACTGCAGTGTTTAAGATGCTGCCTTTTCCTAGGTGCACCCTTGTTGTGTGACTCATGGATTATTACTAAAAATAACTTTTTATATAGAGGAGGGAGTTGTTAAAAAATGATCAGCACTGGCTGTCATATATACCAGGTACGCCACTGGATTTAATGACCCTATTCTAACTTTACTGTTGACATAAGTGGTGTTGTTCCCCCCCCTTCCCGGCAGTATATAGAATTAAAGTTGATGTTAATACAAGCAGCTTTCAAATGACATTATAAGCAAATATAAATAAAATATTTTTAATACATTGCTAATTATTACCTGCATCTTTACCTAAACTGTTTTGCCCTAGCTCTCACTTTGATCTTTATCTGCTACTTTTTTATTTTGCTGTAGTGCAATCACACAGGTCTCCTTCAAGGCTCAGTAACACCTCTCCATAAATTATGTGGAAGAGGTCTGGAAGTGGGGATCGCATCTATTTCATATCCTCAGTGAGACCCTAGGAAGGAACCTAGTGATCAAAACATTATTACAGGTGTTGTAGAGCCATTTCTTATATGTCTGGATGGGTAATATTTATCTTTTTTTTTTTGTTAGTTATTTAATTCTTTATTTAATTTTATAATTTGACATAATAAACAGTCAATTCAAAGAAATATTCCAATACCAGTCTCAACCATTGTTAACATTATAATCAAAAAGGTAAATAAAATAGCAAAAAGGAAAATAAACAATTCAATAGTACAGTACAATAGGAAAAGTTTTCCTTAAAATTCTAATTATACTGGATTGGAAAAATTAGACCTCAATAAAGGGGGAGAAAGCTAATTTAGCTGAGTTAAACATTACTAAGAAAATACAGATGGTATTGAGTAAAGGCAAGGAATCTAATTAAACTAAGCGGGTTGTAACTACAATTCTCTCAGGAATATTAAATTTGCTCTTTTGCAGAAATAAATTTTATCAACTGCTGAGGTTCAAAATAAACATGTCTATTCCCCTGATAGACCATCACACATTTACAGGGGTATCTGAGTACAAACGTAGCACCCAGCTGTATGACCCTCGGTCTCAAAATGAGAAACTGTTTTCTTCTCTTTTGGGTCAACCTTGACACATCAGGATACATTCTCACAGTTTTTGTCATAAATGGTATGTCCTTAAACTTAAAAAACATCTTAAGCATCCATTCTCTGTCATAGTCTATAGCAAATTGTACCAGCAGCGTCGCAGTTGCCGGTGGCTCATTATACGACCTCTCAAGGAAATTTGTTAGGTCCAAACTATCAGCAGACAAATTCTGCTGGCATGGTTCCTGACCCAAAGTCCTAGTTGGCAAATAATATATTTTAGTGAGAGGTGGGTAAGAAGTTTCAGGCACTTTCAAAATCTCTTTCAGGTATTTCTTAAACATATCTTGTGGAGAAATAGTTGAAAGTTTTGGAAAATTTATAATCCGAAGATTACATCTTCTGGTCATGTTTTCCAACATTTCAACTTTAAAATTAAGATTTCCACTATCCCTGACCCACACCGAGGCCTGGGACTCCAAAGATTTTATTCTGGTCTCATGTCCATCCACTTTTGTTTCCACACTAGATAGTCTATTTTTCAATTCCATATTTTCAGAAACAACAGTTGTATATCTTGTAGTAAGTTGCTGCATTTGGGATCCTAAAGAGAGTTGCAAAGTAGATATTGCTTCCCATAATGTTTCCATAGTGAAAACTTTGGGCCTCTGCATGGGAGTTAGTTCAGACCCATGACCCTCTGTTGCAAGCAAGTTACCTGTTACCTCTGCTGAAGATGCATTCAGTTTCAAAAAATCCTGGGGAACTTGCAGGTTCAATTTCTCCAAGTGCACAGATGATTCTCTTGGCTTCCCTTCACCGCTCTCCAAGACGTTCCCCGCACTCAGTAGCGCTGGTGAGGAAACACCCTGGGGCGCTCCGACCTCCATCTGCTGGTCTAACGCCCCCGGGCGACTCGGAGGACTCCGCTCCTCCGGAGACAGCGATGTTGCTTCGAGGGAGAGATCTGACGCCTCAGCCAGCGTGTCTCTCCCTGCCGAAGAAAACTCCAGTCGACTCGTTCCAGCCCCACGCTGGAGGAAAGCGTCCATCGGGCCCGCAGCTGCCATCAAAGATTCCTCCGGGAAAACCCGGAGCTTAGACTTCCGTTTGACCATTGTACGGTCCAGGTAAAAAAAAACAAAAAAACAAAACTAACAGCGCTGAGCCTTCATGAATGCTCAACGCCAGCTACTCGCAGCCATCTTATCCAGCACACGCCCCCCTGTCAGGTGTGAACCTGTCTTGTTAGTTATTTAAATTCATGCAGAAATAAATGTCTAGATTGAACCTAATGACTTCATTAACGCATTTCCCTTTTTTAAACCTCTATACCCTTTGAAAGAGGGCAAATATCTAATTATTCCCTTCTAGAATTGGATATTTCTTAAATTTAGTAAAAATATTCTGGCAAAAGTGTCAAACCTTAAAAAAGGAAGTCATATTGAGCATTGGAAAATAATAATAATTAACTAATAAAAATAGTACACATTTAGGGCTCCTTTTACTAAGCTACGATAGTGGTTTTAGCGTGCGCTTAGCGTACACAGAATTGCCGCACACTAGATGCTAATGCCAGCATTGAGCTGGTGTTAGTTTTCCTGTGTAGCATGGGGGATTTGCGCACGCTAATACTCTGCGTGCGCTAAAAACACTGGCGCACCTTAGTAAAAGAGGGGGTTAATTACCCACCACCAAATTTCCCCATTCTGCCGCACCCAGCTACTTTTTCATGCCACCCGGCTGGAAAAAAATTCTGGGGAGAACACTGTAAGGTAATAATATATTTTGAAAAGATTTGAAAAACTCCACTGTGAATCCATCACTTCCCGGAGCGGATCCAGCTCTGAGAGACTTCAAAGCTGTTTGGAGTTCTGTACATTATATAGGCGCCTCAAGTTTTTCCTTTATATGCTGTGGGATTTTCGGCCTATTAATTAAATTTAGAAATTCTCTTTCTTTATTTGAATATAGCTCAGAAGAATATAAAGCCTTATAATAATAAAAAAAATTGCTTTAAAATATCCCCAATGTGGGTATGAATTTTACCTTTTTCATCTTTAATGGCCGCAATCTTTACTTTTCTCTTTTTAGCTTTAAAATAATTAGCCAATAATCTTCCTGCTTTATTTGAATTTCTATAATACAAAGCTTGCTGATAGAACAAATCTTTCCTAGCCAATTGTGAGGAAATATAGGTTAAGGATGATCAGATCATTATCTTCATTTCTTGATGAATCATCATTAAATATTTAAATACACTCGTTAGTCATATCAAAAATTGACTATTGTAATGCCTTGTATAAGAGAATAACCTTAAAAGAAATACGTAGATTACAAATCCTACAAAACACTGCAATAAAAATATTTAACAGAAGAAAAAAATTTGATCAGGTAACTCCCCTCTTAAAGGAAAATCATTGGTTACCTGTAAATCATAGAATTACATATAAAATAGCATTACTTACACATAAAACATTAACGAACACAGCTCCTACATTCAACAAACAGCGCAAACAAGAATCATGCTCCCATCAGGCAGCATACTTGCTGTTGATAAAACCTCTAAAATACTAGGCTGTATACTAGACTTCACACTATCCATGGAACCTCAAGTAGTCCATCTTCGAAAGAAAGCCCTCTTCACCATGAAACAACTAAGACTCATCAGGCCATACTTCCACCAGCATCACTTTGCCATCATAGTCCAGATGATGATTCTATTCCAACTGGATTACTGTAACCACGCCTACCTGGGAATCAACATCACCCTCTCCTACAAAATACAACTCATTCAAAACACTGCAGTAAGACTCAACTTTGGTCTGAAAAAATACGACTCCATCTCAACATACCGCAAACAACTTCACTGGCTACCCATCACAGCTTGTATAAAACTCAAATTTGCTAGCATCATCTACAGCAATTCAGCAGTCCCTCTCATCAAACTTTTAACTGACACATGGCCCAGCTCACACAGAATTCTCAAAAGGATCCAACTGAGCCTCCCCTCGACAAAAAATCTCAAATACAAAAGAATCTTCCAATCCATGTTCACCTTCCTCGGAGTCATAATCTGAACAACCTCAAAGAGACTATAAGAACAGAAACCAACCATACCCAATTCCGAAAGAAACTGAAAACTTCACTCTTTGACAATTAATTCCCCTAATATCTTCTTAAGCATCTGACCCTATTTAACTTGCCCAAGTTTTAAGATTCCTGTCCCTTCTTCGTCCCTCCTCTCCTTCCTTCTACCCTGACCCTTCCCTTCCTTTTCCCCTTCCTTTCCTCAAGTCGCCTAGAGTTTGTATAGGTTTGCGCGACTCACAAATACTAGATTAGATTATAAATTATCTGCCTTCGCACTGTAGCTTTGAAAGCCTTTGTAACCTTTTGGATTAAATGATCCGAAACAAAAAAATAATCAATGTGAACATTTCTTGAGAGAGAACTGATTTCATGGGGTGTCAATTTTTTCAAATAACTGTAAAATATCAGAAAGGCAGGGATGGGAGAAGTTGTTATTTTTAATTTTCAGCCATCATTAAACACAAGACTAAACAGTAACAAGCTAAAAAGAAGAAAAGCACAATTAAATGAATACGCATGCCCCTCCATCCCAAAATCAAAGCATGAAACAGCAAATCTGAAGTCCAGGTAGTTAGAACTGTGTCCGTAAACACGAAAAAAATTTTAAGAGTCAAAGAATATTTTAACGCACCTCTGTCAAATGTCTTCAGGTCTTCCATTGTGTCAAAAATAGAACTGAGTTTCTCGCAACCTTCTTTCAACACAGAACCTGTACGGAATACTGCTGCATGACTTTGCATTGTCTAAAGGGTAGATAAAAATAAATGCCTTAAAATAAATATATGAAAATCACACAAAAATCTGTTGATTTCTTAATGTAACATGGAGAGACAAGAAGCAATTACAACAAACATAACTTGACTAAAGAAGGGGAAAGAGCAAGGGATGTTGGGTAAAAGTGAGAGAAGAAAAGAGACACTGTGGGGCAGATTCTCAAAACTAAAATATACCTTCAACATGCTCACTAAACTGATTCCAGCTGGTTTAGCTTGCAGGTATTTCATTAATGTTAAAATGATCACACCGAGCGATTCTCTATAATCGCTGATTCCCTAACCTCGTTGTGCCACATTTGCAGCCAAAATTTGCCGACAGATTTGAACTGTCATTACTTTACTTTCTGATTAGTGCTGGAACGCTGATTGGCTCAAGCACCGACAAGAAATTAAGACTCGACAGGTCTGTCAGAAAATTCTGCTGTCAAGCAACATTCCCCCACAGCCCTCTGGCAGTTGAAGAGTGATGCCCACTCTCTCCCGTCGCCAAACAATGCCACCTGACAGCTAGAGAGATGCCCACTCCCTTTCGACACCATGCAACATCCCTTCTTGCAGCGGGAGAGATGTCCACTCCATCCCACCACCAAGCAATGTCCCCCCCCTCCAACACCCTCCGGCAGCAGGAGAGATGTCTACTCCCTCCTGCAGCCACGAAACCCCCTCCGACAACCCCTCCCATACCTCCACCAACTCCCCCTTACCTTGTTTACGATGGCTGGCTGGAGGGATGCCTACTCCCTCCAGCCAGCAGGCCCACCTCTTCAAAATGGCAGGCATTCCCCACCCAGGGAAAGGCCTAAGGCTCCGTCCGACTGGCCCAGATTAAGGCCCCTCCTATGAGCTGTCAAACCTTACTTTCCTCAGTGCCTTAGCCAATCAGTGCTCATGCACTGATCGGAAAGTAAGGCTATGACAGCTCAAACCTGTCAGCAAATTTTGGCTGCAGATGTGGCACAACGAGGTTAGGGAATAACTTGGAAAAGACCACGGTAAGCCATTTTGATAATCCACCGATAAAATACATTCAGACTAAACTGCCTGGAACCATTTTAGCAAGCAAGTTAAAAGGCACATTTTAAGTTTTGAGAATCTGCCCCTATAAGAGAGAATTCCTTAAGTATTTTCTGATACTTAAGAGCTTAATCTTGATGCTCTTTGTGAACAATTTGGAGGTTGGTCCATTAACTGTAACATAGTAAATGACAGCACTTTAACTAACCAAACCACAAGCTCCAATTAAATTAGGGTCCTTTTACAAAGGTGCGGTAGCCGTTTTAGTGCGCGCTAAATGCTAACGCATAGCAATGCATCCATAGGATATAATGGACGTGTTGCAACGCATAAGCATTTAGCGCCTGCTAATTTTTAGCGTGCACTAAAATGGCAACCACACCTTAGTAAAAGGACCCCCTAGTTACCACAATATCATACCAAACTCATATCACCACCACCCCATGATGTATGAAGTCTTGTCCTGTCATATCTATTAAGTATTGCCTTGCTTTTTGACCACTATCGTGCTCACCTATATATTGTCCTATGATGATCTAGGACCTGGGAGGTCAGATACATACATATATACCATTAGTTACAAACATTATAAAATTCATAATTAAATTGTCCTTTTTGCTTTGATATTTCTGGGTCATAGACCATAAAGTCCGCCCAGTACTTCCTTAGATCCCAATTTCTAGAGTTACTGTAAAAGCCAACTCAAGCCCATCCAACCATCTCATCACTTGCGAATACATACCACAAAAGTCTGCCCAGCAACGTCCTCATATTCCAAGTTACTGGAGTTCCAATCAATGTCCTCTTTAGCCCACTTGTAGTTGTAATCCAGCCTGGGCATAGCAGAAAGAGATACAAGCAGCCATCCAGTTGGAGATGGTACGCTTAGAGATGGGATGTCCCAACTTGTTTGGATCGAAGGAGACAAAAAGTTGAGAAGCAGTTCTGTGTGGTCTATGTGGGAATATGAGTACAGTGGTACCTCGGTTTACGAGTGCACCGGTTTGCGAGTGTTTTGCAAGACGAGCAAAACATTTGCAAAATCGGTGCCTCGGAAACCGAGCATGGCTTGATTTACGAGCCCCCCCCCCCCCCCCGCAATTCGGCACCCCCCTGCGATCCGGCACCCCCCTGCCTCGAACCGGCACCCCCCGCCACGATCCAACCCCCCCCCCGTCACGATTGGGCACCCCCCCAACACGATCCGACCCCCCCCCCGCCGACACAATTGGGCACCCCCCCGCCACTTCTTACCCTCATCTGGGCACTCTTGAAGATCGGCCCTCGTCTGCTCGGCCTTGAGCATCTGAGCATGCTCAAGGCCCAGCAGACGAGGAGTCCGATCTTCTAGAGTGCCCAGATGAGGGTAAGAAGCGGCGGGGGAGGTGCCCAATTGTGTCGGGGGGGGTCGGATCGTGCCGGGGGGGTGCCCAATCGTGGCGGGGGGGTGTCGGATCGTGGCGGGAGGGGTGCCGGTTTGAGGCAGGGGGGGTGCCGGATCGCAGGGGGGTGCCTTCGAGGGGAGCAATGCCGGTTCTTGGGGGGGGGGGGGGGAAACGCATCAAAGCCAGTTTCCATTATTTCCTATGGGGAAACTCGCTTTGATAAACGAGCATTTTGGATTACGAGCATGCTCCTGGAACGGATTATACTCGTAATCCAAGGTACTACTGTATAAGTATAAGCCTCCTTGAGATCCAGAGAGCATAACCAGTTGTTCTGATCTAGAAGGGGGTAAAGGAATGCCAGGGACAATATGCAAAATTTTGCTTTGACTAAAAATTTGTTGAGAGCCCTGAGATCCAGAATGGGTCGCAGATCGCCCGTCTTCTTCGGAACTAGGAAGTAATGGGAGTAAAACTCCCTGTTCTGCTGTTCCAAAGGAACTGATTCGATGGCATGGAGATGAAGCAGAGCTTGAGCTTCCTGAAGAAGAAGGGAGGTCTAGGATGGACTGGAAGGATACTCTCTTGGAGGAAGCTCTGGTGGAACCTGAGTGAAAAGAAGAGAGTAGAGTATTCTTCCCTGATGATTGACAGCACCCAGACTCTGCTCCTTGTATGGAGTGTGAGGATTTCTGTCAAGGCACTCGCAAAGAATCTACTCCTTGCATAGAGTGTGTAGATGCCAGACCAGACACTCGCAAAGACTCTGCTTCTTGCATAGAGTGTAAAGGTTCATCTCGAGCATAGGCAGAGGCTCGACCTCGCGGGAGACTGCTAATTGCCCAGGCTGGATTAGAGAAGTCAGCGTGGCCCCAAATTTGCTCAGTAACTGAACAAACTGCTGCTCTAACATGGTCTGGAGAGAAGCCGGCAAAGATAGATCCGCGTCTGAAACCGGACCACTTGCTGAGGCTATAGGCTCCAAGGTGGCAGTGGAGATGTGCTTTGACTTAGAAGTCTTGAAAAGCTTGAGGACCACCGCAGGAACCTTCTGCTTAGGTATCTGACCTGAGGGAAGCTCAGGAGAAGAGACAACAGGTTTACTCGAGGTCAGAGATGTCCCAAACGAGGAAGGTCTGATGAGGCTCGAGGTCGGAGTCGTGGAAGCAGGAGGACCCTTGGCAGAAGATGGGACCGAGGCAGCACTTAAGGTTGAAGGTGTGACTGAAGAGTCCATCCCGAAAAGTTTCTCCACTAAAATCTGATGACGTTTAAGGGCTCGAGGTTGAAGCGCTCGCACGACTTAGGATTATGTTCAGGCCCGAGGCACTTGAGGCACCAACGGTGTGGGTCCGTGAGGGAAATCGCTCGCTGGCACTGACTACACTCCTTGAAGCCCATTGCTGGCCGGGACATAGGAGGGAAAATAGCTGCAGCAAAGTCGAAGCACGCAGGCTGTGGCAGAGCGGCGTGCCCCGCCAGTTGAACGAAGAAAAAAATAAAGTCTCTCTTTTTTTTTTTTTAAACTGAAATAACAAACACTTTTATTAAAAAAAAAAACTGAAATAAAGTAACAGCGATTAGCGACGAAAAGAACACAAACCACAGCGCGAGAAGGCATGAAGTAACGAAGTTTAGCGCAGAGTGTCAAAGGCGGACTTCTTGGCTCTGCGGAAAATTGAGAACTGAAGAAACTCGCCCAGCGCTGGGTGGGAAGGCACTTGCACATGCGCAGTGCGGCTGACTCGAAACTTCTACGTTTCTACATGCAAGTCTGCTTGCGAGGCTGTCCGCATCCGGGCTCCGTGGATGATGTCACCCATATGTGAGAATAGGCTGCCTGCTTGTCCTGGGATAATGCCATATACAGTAAACAGACCATGCAAGTCTGCCCAGTATTGGCCTTAGCTCTTCAATATATACCATTCATTTTCTAATTAGAGATCTTATGTGTTTATCCCATGCTTTTCTTGAATTCCATCACCATTCTCCTTTCCACCACCTCCCTCAGGAGGGCATTCTAGGCATCCACTACTGTGTAAAAGAATTCCCTAACATTACGCCCTAAGTCTACCTCCTCGAAACCTCAATTTATGCCCTCTGGTTTTACCATTTTCCTTTCTCTGGAAAAGATTTGGTCCTAAATTAATACCTTTCAAAGTATTTAAATGTTTGTATCTCCCTTGTCCCTCCTCTCCTCCAGAGTATACATATTCAGTCTCTTCTTGTACTTTTTTTTTGTGCAGACCCCCTTCCAGAGGACTGCTTCAAATCTTCTTATATCCTTTGCCTGCCTCCAAAACTGAGCACAACACTCCAAGTGAAGCTTCACCAATGACCTATACAGGGGCATCAATGCCTCCCTTTTCGGGCTGGTTACTCCTCTTTCTCTACACAGTGTCTACAGTGTCCACCCTGTAGACACTATGTCTACACTGTGTCTACAGGGTGTCCAACCTGCGGCCCAGTGAAGTATTTTGTGCAGCCCCGGTCGAAGATGATGCAGTGTTTTCCTCTGCTGCCCCCGGGTGTTTACTGTCTTGCTGCAGAGTTTACACGTTTGTGCAGCCCCAGAAACATTTTTTTCGACCAATGCGGCCCAGTGAAGCCAAAAGGTTGAACACTCCTGCTCTACAGCCTAGCATCCTTCTGGCTATAGCCACTGTCTTATCACACTGTTTCATTGCCTTCAGATATCATCCCATGGTTCTTCTCCCCATCTGTATACATTAGCCTCTCACTTCTCAGAACAATTACTTCCTTGGATTTCTACTCCCCAAATATTTCACACTGCACTGAATTTTAGTTGCCAGATGTTAGACCATTCTTCTAACTTTTGCAGATCTTTTTTCATGTTTTCCACTCTCTCCGGGGTATCCACTCTGTTACAAATCTTGGTATCATCTGTAAAAAGGCAAACCTTACCTTCTAACACTTCGGCAATGTTGCTCACAAACATATTGAACAGAATCAGTCCTAGCACTGATCCTTGAGGCATTCCACTAGTCACCTTTCCCTCCTCCAAGCAAATTCCATTAATCACCACTCTTGGACGTCTTTGTCTGTCAACTAGTTTCTAATCCAATTCACCACTTTGGGCACTAACTTCAGTCCGTCAAGTTTAATCAAGAACCTCCTATGTGGAACCACATCAAAGACTTTGCTGAAATCTAAGTAAAGTACACCTAGCTGCACATCCTCGATCCAATTCTCTGGTCACCAGTCAAAGAACTCAATCAGATTTGTTTGGCACAATTTACCTTTAGTAAAGCCATATTGCTTTGCATCTTGTAATCCATTAGATTCTTAGAAATTCAATATCCTGGATGCGGAGCTTGGCTGCTCAATGGAATGGATGTGTAATCCATTGCTCTTCCTTTCCCTTGACTTTTATAACTACTATACTCATCCTAGAAGTTAATATTATCTAGCAAAAATATTATTTCAATTTTTTTTTTAAATTTAAGATGACATCCAGAAAACAATAAAAATTGGAAACTACCTTTGCAGCAGCAGGAGTGGCAAAAAGGTCTAAAACGGATCCTCCTACTCCCTCTAAGATCCCACTGCCTCAGGAATGTGATGAATAGGAGAATAGCTGATATTTCTGCCCTATAATCTACCACCATCTCTAACTATACTGGGACAGTCAAAACTATCTCCCATAAGAAAATCAAATCAAAGAAAGAGCTACTCTGGTTGTAATTTATCTCATGTGGTGGAGAGGAATCTAAAGGAAAACAAAAGGACCTCTCTCCCCTCTGAGCTGCTCTCTGGTTCATCAGTATCCTGAAGTGCTCTGGCAAACACAGAAATCAAACAGTGAAATCAGTTTCTGCCTGTCTTACACTACTGACAGTATAGTTAGGCCTATGGCATCAAGACACTGAGGATTCCCAGAGCACTGGCAATACTTCATCTCCTGATGCACTAGAAACTGATGACAATGCAGCCAACCTCAACTCAAAATCCACCCCAGCTCTTAGTGTTGAGGCATCTAATTTCAGGCAGGGCATAGGTCTGAGTGTATTATCCTGATCACCAGTGTTCAACATTAGTGCCAAAGTTGTAGCATTGTGCTAAGTGAAGCAGCTCTCCTTTTATACTTCCAATTTATGTATGCGCAGCTCCTCAAAGGCCGCCATCAATAAAGGTATGGTCATCACAATAGGAATGGTCGCAGCCTCCCAAGACATGCCAGGTGTATCAGAACAAGACCATGGGTTGGTGGCACACTGCTGATGTCAGAGGATGAGTGGTTTTCACATCAAGGATGTTCAAAGACAAAGGTAACCTTGATGCTATGCTTTAATGGGGAGCAATAGCTAAATGTCTCAGGCTCTATTCCATGTTCTACATTATGCTCCCATGGCATAGGTGAAAACAGTAGAATCATTTCTCTTTTCTTCTTGGATGACAGCTCCTGTGGGCCCTACAGATGCAGAGAGTGACAAACGCTCTTGATGTTGATGCCCCACAGCAGCCGGTACAGCCCCTGAACCCATGGAGACTGATGTTTCTGATGCTGATTTTGACATACTGGTCTTATCGAAAGGCATTTCCCTACCACGAATCTCACTTTGTATTCTTATATTCACAGATACCAAGGAAAAGGATCATGGTCAAGTCCCAGGCACTATGAATCCACAATGGATATGGTCCTGTTACATTAGAAGCCACCAGGGTTCTCTTTTGGGATGCATCATCCAGAAAAATAGCTGCAGCAAACACAAAACAACCCAGTAGCGACAAACCAGCAAGGGAGCTTGAAACCTAAAAATGGCCTGGTCAAGTGTGAAACTTGAGGAAAAACTAAATTAGCAGGTACTACTACTGATGATTATTTCTAGAATGCTACCAGGATGTACGTAGCGCTGTAGAGTCACGATGGACACAGTCCCTGTTCAAAAGAGCTTACAATCTAAACAGACAAGACAAACAGGATGCCAGGGTGAGAGGTACAGTTAGTGGGGGGAGGGGGTGTTAATCTGCTGGCTAGGGTGGTAAGCAGTGCGGAGTAAGGTTATGGATTGAAGGCTATATCAAAAAGCTGGGTCTTCAGTTTGATTTTAAACAAGGTAAGGGAAAGGGTGTGATGGACAAATTCAGTTTATTCCAGGCATACGGAGCAGCTAGATGAAAGGAATTTAGTCTGGAATTAGCAGTGGAGGAGAAGGGTATAGATAAAAGCAGATTATCTGAGGAACAGAGTTCTTGGGGAGGCATATAAGGAGAGAGAAGAGAGGAAAGATACTGTGGGGCTATGCAAAAACCCATGTAACAGTGATAGCATTTGCAAAACGGTGTATCTGAAACATGCTTAGGTAATATAGTAACATAATAGATGACAGTAGATAAAGACCCAAATGGTCCATCCAGTCTTCCCAACCTGATTCAATTTAATTTTTTTTGTTGTAGCTATTTCTGGGCAAGAACCCATAGATCTGCCCAATACTGTGCTTGGGCTCCAACTGCTGAAGTCTCCATCAAAGCTCACTCCAGCCCATCCACACCCTCCCAGCCATTGAAGCACTCCCCAACCCATCCTCAACCAAAAGGTCATATATAGACACATACCTTGCAAGCCTGCCCAGTGCCGGCTTTAGTTCTTCAATATTTACTATTATCCTCTGTGTTCATCCCACACTTCTTTGAACTCTGTCACCGTTTTCCTTTCCACCACCTTTCTCAAAAGCACATTCCAGGCATCCACCACCCTCCGTAAAGTAGAATTTCCTAACATTGCTCTTGAATCTACTACCCGTCAACCTCAAATTATGTCCTCTGGTTTTACCATTTTCCTTTCTCTGAAAAAGATTTTATTCTACATTAATACCATTCAAATATTTGAATGTCTGAATCATATCTCCCCTGTCCCTCCTTTCTGCTAGGGTATACATATTCAGGGCTTCCAGTCTCTCCTCATACGTCTTCTGGCGCAAACCTCTTATCAATTTCGTCGCCCTCCTCTGGACAGCTTCAAGTCTTCTTACGTCCTTCGCCAGATACAGTCTCCAAAACTGAACACAATACTCCAAGTGGGGCATCAACATCTTCTTTCTTCTACTGGTTACGCCTCTCTTTATAAAGCCCAGCATCCTTCTGGCAGCACTGTTTTTTCACCTTTAGATCTTCGGACGCTATCACTCCAAGGTCCCTCTCCCCATCTGTGCATATCAACCTCTCACCTCCAAGCATATACGGTTCCTTCTGATTATTAATCCCCAAATGCATTAACTCTGCATTTCTTTGCATTGAATTTTAGTTGTCAGATATTAGACCCATTCCTCTAACTTTTGCAGATCCTTTTTCATGTTTTCCACTCCCTCCATGGTGTCTACTCTGTTACAAATCTTGGTATCATCTCCAAAAAGGCAAACTTTTCCTTCTAACCCTTCAGCAATGTCACTCACAAACATATTGAACAGGATCGGCCCCAGCACCAAACCCTGAGGGACTCCGCTACTCACTTTTCCTTCCTCCGAGCAATTTCCATTAACCACCACCCTCTGGCGTCTGTCCGACAGCCAGTTTCTAATCCAGTTCAACACTTTGGGTCCTAACTTCAGCCCTTCAAGTTTGTTCAAGAGCCATCTATGAAGAACCGTATCAAAGGCTTTGCTGAAATCTAAGTAAATTAGATCTAGCATATGTCCTCGATCCAGTTCTTTGGTCACCCAATCAAAAAATTAAATGAGGTTCGTTTGGCAAGATTTACCTTTTGCAAAACCATGTTGCCTTGGATCCTGTAAACCTATTAGATTCTAGGAAGTTCTAGGTGCTATGCAAGCCTTAACAAAGAAAATTGATCAGCTCTAATGAAAAGTTTAGACAGAAAGGATTCTGTGCAACAATGGCAAGTGGAAAAAGCACATATGCTTGGCGAGTCTGCCCAAAGGCTTTGGGAAAAAATTACTGGGGGGGGGGTACCGATTCCCATTCAAGGCTCTATTGGTGATGTGACTTGCAGGCGAACATTAAATGGTCCTGCTTATCCTCAGAGAATGTCAAGAAGAATGGAAGATGGACTCAATTAGATTTAGGGCTATGAGAGGTGAAATACATGCAGACGAGGAAATAAGATAGTGATGTACAAAAAAAAAAAAAAATTGAAAGGAAGTGATTATGGCAGGCAACAACATAAAAGTGATAGCACCATGAAGTATGCTAGCATGTCTCTTCATCAATTACAGAAACACATTAGTAGAAATATATCTAAAATGACAATACTGTAACTTTATATTTTGTAGTTTGGCTTCTTACCTTCTGCATATTAATCCTCAGTTCTGATGTTCTCGTGCTTCCATTTGCAAAGCGCAATTTATCAAGATTTGCAACAGATTCTTCACCAGCATTGGAAATAATTGATGGAACAAGGTCTCCTAAGATTAAGAATACATATTTGGGTTTGTTTGTTTTTTTACACTAAAACTCCATCACTGTACTAAATAACGTTTCAGGATATTTCATAAGTGGCAATTTGTTGTACTAGAAAACATCATTTTAATATGGGGGTTAGATAAGATTTATTAAAAACTATTAAGAAATAATTAACACAAGGCAGCATGCAACAGGTATAGATTAACTATTAAGTTTGCTAATACAATGTTACATAGAAACATAGAAATAGACGGCAGATAAGGGCCCATCCAGTCTGCCCACCCCAATGACCCTCCCTATCTATCTCTGCGAATAGATCCCACATGTCTATCCCATTTGGCCTTAAAATCTGGCATGCTGCTGGCCTCAATGACCTGAAGTGGAAGACTGTTCCAGCGATCAACCACCCTTTCAGTGAAGAAGAACTTCCTAGTGTCACCGTGCAGTCTCCCGCCCCTGATTTTCCACGGATGCCCCCTTGTTGCCGCAGGACCCTTGAAAAAGAAGATATCTTCTTCTACCTCGATGCGGCCTGTGAGATACTTGAATGTCTCGATCATATCTCCCCTCTCTCTACGTTCCTCGAGTGAGTAGAGCTGTAACTTCCCTAACCGCTCCTCGTATGGGAGATCCTTGAGTCCCGAGACCATCCGGGTGGCCATTCTCTGGACTGATTCCAGTCTCAGCACATCCTTACGGTAATGCAGCCTCCAGAATTGCACACAGTACTCCAGGTGTGGTCTCACCATAGATCTATACAATGGCATAATGACTTCAGGTTTACGGCTGACGAAACTCCTGCATATGCAACCTATGATTTGCCTTGCTTTGGATGAAGCTTGCTCCACTTGATTTGCAGTCTTCATGCTTTCACTGACAATCACCCCTAAGTCTCTTTCTGCTTCAGTTCTTGTCAGGATCTTGCCATTTAGGGTGTAAGTCTTGCATGGATTTTGGCTTCCCAGGTGCATGACTTTGTATTTTTTGGCATTGAAACTGAGTTGCCAGGACCTAGACCAGCGCTCCAGTAGAAGTAGGTCATGCATCATGTCGTCTGCCATTGAATTTTTGTCTGTTGTGCTTTTGCTCACTACATTGCTTAGTTTGGCATCATTGGCGAATAATGTTATTTTACCTCGGAGCCCTTCTGCCAAGTCTCTTATATAGATGTTGAACAGGATCGGGCCCAGGACGGAGCCCTGTGGCACTCCACTTATCACCTCTGACATTTCGGAGGGGGTGCTGTTCACCACTACCCTCTGAAGCCTACCTCCAAGCCAATTCCCAATCCATTTGGTCAATGTGTCGCCCAATCCTAAAGAACTCATCTTGCTCAGCAACCTGTGGTGTGGTACGCTATCAAATGCTTTCCTGAAGTCCAGGTAAATGATGTCCAGGGACTCCCCAACATCCAGCTTTCTCGTCACCCAGTCAAAGAAGCTGATCAGGTTGGATTGGCAGGATCTCCCCTTAGTAAATCCATGTTGGATCAAATAACCAAAATATCATTACATTACATTAGTGATTTCTATTCCGCTTGTGCCTTGTTTCCAGGAGCATTACAGTACAAAGTAGCATATTACAATTGTTAGTCTGGACATTTCCAGGAGAGTTATAAAGTAAAGAGTAAGTATATATATAATAGGTTGCTGTGATGAATAATAAAACAATTGGGATTCAGTTGTGATTTGTACAATGTTGAAGGTGTTGCTGTGGTGGTGGTGGTGGTGTTCATGAGAGTATTTTCTAGAGCTATAGCGAGGTTAAAATGATGGGAAGTGTTTTTTGAAGAGATGAGTTTTGATTTCATAACAAGGCAAGGTAAATTTGGAAAGAAGCAAATTAAACCTTAGTAATATAGCATTATGATAAGTGTCAATGTGCATATTAACACAGCTAAATGGAACATTTATAAATGGTTATTATACTTACTAGTCTTTAAGCCCGTTACATTAACGGGTGCTAGAACATATGTGTGTGTGTCTGTCTTTATTTCTCTCTCTCTCCTTAGCCGCTTTTTTCATTCTGCCTTTCTTTTTCCTTGGCTGTCCATCACCACCCCATGCCTGCTCCCCCTGTCCATTTTCCCTTCCTTTTACCTCCCCTGTGTCCACCACCACCCCTTAACTGCTCTCCTTATGCAGCAGCAGCCCTTCTCCCTTTGTTTTACCTCCCCCCTGTCCAGCAGCACCTCTTTCCTTCTCCCCCTGTCCAACATTAGTCCTCCGTTCCTTTTTCTTCAACCCCCCTGTCCATCAGCATCTCTTTCGTTCTCCCCCTGTCCAACGGGTGCTAGAGTAGACGACTTTTTTTTTCCTTTCTCTCTCTGTGCTTGGATGCTGTCTGTCTGTCATTTTTTCTGTCTGTGTCCCTGCCTTGCGCCCTGCCTGCCTGTATTTCTCCATTGCGCCATGCCTGCCTATCTCTCTGTGGCCCCCTTCTCTTCCCCGCCATGATTGGTGTGTGCCCCCAGCACACCCTTCCCCCCAAAGCAGCCCCGTTTCCCAATGCCCCTGCCCCCTTTTGTGCCATGCCTGCCTGCTCCGTGGCCCCCTTCTGTTTGCCCCCTATGATTGCTGTCTGGCCCAGCAAACCCCTCACCCCAAAGCAGCCCCCTTTCCCTCTCCCCTTGTTGAGCCATGCCTGCCTGCTCCGTGATCCCCTGCCCATGATTGCTGTGTGCCCCCAGCACACCCCTACCCCCAAAGCAGCCCCTTTCCCTCTCCCTCTGCTTGCCTGCCATGCCTGCCTGCTCCCTGTGCATCAGCATCAGCATTTCCCTCCCCCTCACCTGTTCCTTCGTAGCAGCATGCACATAAAACGACTCCCTTAGTTCTTTGCTGGATTTTGTTTTAAGTTTAAAGATGCCGACGCGGCTCCTCTCACGATCCCGCCTGCGTCGGAAGCCTTCTCTGACACAGGCTGGAATCGTGAGAGGAGCCACGGCGGCAGCTTTAAACTTAAAAAAAAATCCAGCAAAGAACTAAGGGAGCCGTTTTCAAAGCCGCCGCCGCAGCTCCTCTCATGAGCTGCACTTATATTATATTGGAAGATGAGAGAGGAGTCGCGGCGACGGCGGCAGATTTCAAATTAAAATAACTTAGGCGGCCAGGGAGTTTAAGGGACAGGATTGTAGAGCTGGAGCAAGTCCGTCCTGGGCCCGCTTATGCCCTCCGCCGACAGCCGGATCCCTCGAAGCCCTCCTTCCCCCCACCCCCTTTCCCTTCCCGCGGTCCATCTGGCTGCATTCCCTGTGCAGCAGCATTAGCGTTTCCTCTACCCCCCCCCCCTTTCCCTTCCCGCGGTCAGGACTACAAACGTGGTGATTACAGCAGCGCTTGCATCAGTCTCCACACGCTGCTTCGGGTCCTTCTACTGCCCTGATTTACTAATCATCAGAGACGCGGCAGAGCAAATCAGGGCAGTAGAAGGGCCCGAAGCAGCGTGTGAAGACTGATGCACATGCTGCTGGAATCGCCATTAGGGCCCGCGGGAAGAGAAGGGGGTGGGCGGCAAAGGAGGAACGGAGATCGTCGTACGGCTGCAGTCCGGCTTGTGGAGGCGATCGGGTGGTGACGTATTCGCGCGCATGCGCACTCCTTCGGCCACAGACCTACAGCGCACGGAACACGCAAATAGAAGTGCGCATGCGCGAGTTAGCCTTTTATTATATAGGATGTCATCAGCACAATACAGATAAAATACCTCATCAAGCAAGACATTACTTTTTTTATATCACTATAAATGTTGTAGTTCCATCACCTCCATCTCCGATTTCCCCTATTACTGCTATGTCGCACTGAATGGTTTCTGATCTTTAAACAAAATGTAATATTAGACAAAGAGAGCCCAAGTAAAAATAACAGTTTTTAAATTACTACTTCATTTAAGTCACAAAGTTACCTAATATCTGTATCACTTCCCCTCCCCGGATGTGTGGGTGAAAAAACAACGAAAATAAAGATAAAGGACAACTATAGCAAATCTACAAAAGACGTCAATGGACCCCAAACTAATTTGAATATCTTATTATGCCCCAGCATGTCAGCATTTATTTTCTCATATTTATAAGTTAAACATAAGCTCGCCCACCAAAAAGGAAAACTAAGGTGACCCCAATTCTTCCAATTGCGAGTAATCATTTGCATAGCTATCCCGGTCATAATAAGAAAAAGCCAGCATTTATAGCGGTCCATGGGGGGCTTAATATGCAATAACGTTCCGCATATAACTACCTCATACGTCAATGGAATTGATGCCTCCAGTATGGTATTAATCTGTCCCCATATTGACTTCCAAAAGTTAAGTATCAAAGGACAATAGAACAGCAGATGATCCAGTGTCCCTACATCAAGATGACAGTGCCAGCATCTGTTAGATTTAGAACTGTCTAATTTTTGTAAACAGGGGTCCAGAAACTTCTATGTAACACACACAAAAAAAACATGTTTTGTCTCATAGATACTGATGCTGTACATCTCATCCTCCAAGTCCAAATAAGTGGCCATTGAGATGCAGAATATGCTGCTTTATCTCAATGCTACAAATGTCCCCAAGACTAGTTTTTGGCTTTTTATTCAGGAATTCAGATATTATTTTATACCAACGGGTGGCCTTATGTTCTAGCAAATCTGTCTGGAAGCACAGGACCTGCATGATATAATGATTTTTTAATTTTCGCCAATCAGGGAACCCTTTCTGAATGGCTTGCTTCAACTGCAACCACTTATAAATTTGAGACTTTGAAATACCAAAAGATTGTTGCAGTAGTGAAAAAAAAAAAAAAAAAAAATCAAGCATTTTCCCATTTGATATAACATCTTCTAGTGTATGGATGCTTGCCTGCATCCAGTGCTTCCAGGCGATCTTAGACTCGCCAATTTGAATCTTGGAGTTTAACCATAAGGATTGACACGTATCAACAAAGGATCCAAGAGGAACATAAGAACATAAGAAACGCCTTCACCGGATCAGACCGAGGTCCATCTAGTCCGGTGCTCCGCACACGCGGCGGCCCATTTAGGTACTCCTTTTTGGAGACCCAACATTACCGTTTCCCTCAATATGATATGCAAGAAGGTGTGCATCCAACCTGCGCTTGAATCCCAGTACAGTAGTCTCCGCCACAACCTCCTCCGGGAGTGCATTCCAAGCACCCACCACTCGCTGTGTGAAACAAAACTTCCCGACATTTGTCCTGAACCTGCTGCCACTCAGTTTCAGGCTATGACCTCTTGTCCGTGTCACATCAGAAAATGTTAGCAATGCTGCTTCTTGGTCTACTATATCAAATCCTTTTAATATTTTAAAAGTCTCTATCAAATCCCCTCTCAGTCTTCTCTTCTCGAGGGTAAACAATCCCAGTTTCCTGAGTCGTTCTTTATAGCTCAAATGCTCCATTCCTTTGACAAGTTTCGTGGCTCGCCTCTGCACTTTCTCCAACAGAGTTATATCCCTCTTGAGGTATGGAGACCAGTGTCGGACACAATATTCTAAGTGCGGTCTGACCATTGTTTTATAAAGTGGCATTATGACAACTTCCGATCTACTTGTGATCCCCTTCTTAATTACGCCTAACATCCTGTTTGCTTTCTTCGCCGCCGCCGCACATTGTACCGATGGCTTTAAGGTACTGTCAATCAGTACCCCCAAATCCCTTTCTTGTTCGCATTTTGCTAATGTCACCCCCAACATCTTATACTCGTGTTCTTTGTTTTTCCGTCCTAGATGCATCACCTTACATTTGTTTATGTTAAAGTTCATCTGCCAAGAATCGGCGTGGCTCAATGTAGAGGTGAAAGAAGCGAACAGAGACAAGAAAACCTTGTTTAAGGAATGGAAAAGGTAAAAAACGGACGAAAACTGGAATAAGCACAAACAACATCAACACAGGTGCCATAAGGTGGTAAAAGGAGCCAAAAGAGACTACAAGGAAAAAATAGCCAAGGAGGCAAAAAACTTCAAGCCATTCTTTCGATACATTAAGGGGAAACGACTCGCGAAGGAAGCGGTGGGGCCGTTGGATGACCATAGAATAAAGGGAGTACTAAAGGAAGATAAAAGAAATCGCTGAACAACTGAACACATTTTTGCGTCTGTATTTACCGAAGAGGATATACGCAACATACCGGAACCCATCAGGCTCTATGCTGGAACGAAGACGGGAAACTGACAGGGCTGACAGTCAGTCTGGAAGAAGTATACAGACAGATTGATAGGCTAAAGAGCGACAAATCCCCGGGACCGAATGGCATCCATCCAAGGGTCATCAAGGAAAGGGACTAAAGCTGAATTGCATCAACTAATAGCCAACCTGTCAATCAAATCAGGGAAGATTCTGGAAGACTGGAAGGTGGCAAATGTTACGCCGATCTTCAAAAAGGATTCGAGGGGAGATCCGGGAAACTACAGACCGGTGAGTCTGACCTCGGTACCGGAAAAGACGGAAGAGGTGCTGATAAAGGACCGCATTATTGATCACCTTGACGGACACGGTCTGATGAGGACCAGCCAGCACGGCTTCAGCAAAGGCAGATCTTGTCTGACAAACTTGCTGCACTTCTTTGAGGGGGTAAACAGGGGGATAGACAAGGACGATCCAGTCGACATTGTTTATCTAGATTTTCAGAAGGCGTTCGACAAGGTTCCACATGAACGACTACTTCAGAAGATTGCGAGTCATGGAATCGAGGGTGAAATACTCACGTGGATCAAAAACTGGCTGGAGCATAGAAAACAGAGAGTGTGGGGATAAATGGACAATACTCGGACTGGAAGAGCGTCACCAGTGGGGTGCCGCAGGGCTCGGTGCTTGGACCTGTGCTCTTCAATATCTTTATAAATGATCTGGAAATTGGTATGACGAGCAAGGTGATTAAATTTGCGGACAATACTAAGCTATTCAGAGTAATGAAGACGCAGGAGGATTGCGATGATCTGCAACGTGACATATACATGCTTGAGAAATGGGCTGCAACATGCAAATGAAGTTCAACGTGGATAAGTGTAAGGTGATGCATGTCGGTAACAAAAATCTCATGCACGAATACAGGATGTCCAGGGCTGTTCTTGGAGACCTCCCAGGAAAGAGATTTGGGAGTTCTGATCGACATGTCAATGAAGCAGTCTATGCAATGTGTGGCGGCGGCGAAAAGGGCGAACAGAATGCTAGGAATGATTAAAAAGGGGATCACGAACAGATCGGAGAGTGTTATCATGGCACTGTACCGGGCCATGGTGCGCCCTCATCTGGAATACTGTGTCCAGCACTGGTCGCCATACACGAAGAAGGACACGGTACTACTCGAAAGGGTCCAGATAAGAGCAAGTAAAATGGTTAAGGGGCTGGAGGAGTTGCCGTACAGTGAGAGATTGAAGAAACTGGGCCTCTTCTCCCTTGAAAAGAGGAGACTGAGAGGGGACTTGATCGAAACGTTCAAAATACTGAAGGGAATAGACTTAGTAGATAAAGACAGACTGTTCACCCTTTCCAAGGTAGGGAGAACGAGAGGGCACTCTCTAAAGTTGAAAGGGGATAGATTCCGTACAAACATAAGGATATTCTTCTTCACCCAGAGTGTGGTGGAAAACTGGAACGCTCTTCTGGAATCTGTTATAGGGGAAAACACACTTCAGGGTTTCAAAACAAAGTTGGACAAGTTCTTGCAAAACTGGATATACACAGGTGAGGCTGGACTCGTTTAGAGCACTGGTTTTTGACCTGAGGGCCACCGCGTGAGCAGACTACTGGGCATGATGGACCACTGGTCTGACCCAGCAGTGGCAATTCTTATGTTCTTAATTTCTCTACTGGAATTTCTGTTAAATTATTAATGAATTTCAAGGTTTTCCAAGTGTCAAATATAATACTATTGTCCTTAACAAAACTAGGTAACTTGATAGAGTGGCAAATTAGGTCCCCATCATGGCTGTCTCATGTGTTGACTAAGTACATCCAATCAGGAAGATGTTCCATGAGCTCAGGAAGGACCCAATACATACCTGACGCAGTATATAGGCTTGATGATACCTATAAAAGTTTGGGAAGTTTACCCCATCCGCCGTAATTAGTTTTTGTAAAGATACTAAAGCAATTCTAGCTGTTTTACCTAGCCAAACAAACTTGGTAAGAATGCTATTCAACTTCTTGTAAAAGGACCCCTGAAAATAAACTGGTAACAAACCCATTTGGTAACAAACCACAGGCAAAATCATCATCTTAACCGTTTGGTCTCTCCCTCACCAAGACAGATGTAGTGGGTTCCATTGCTCACACATTTCTGAGACCTTTAGCAATAAGGATTTTACATTTACTTTCATCATCTCTTCCAACATTTTTTGAATCCAAATACCTATATATTTTATACCCTCTTCTTTCCAAAGAAAAGGGAATTTGTCAAATAATCCTTTTGGACAGTGTACGTTTAGCGGAAGAACCTCCAATTTATTTTATATCCTGAAAATTTTCCAAATCGGTCAATCAGATCCAGTAAATGCGGAATGGTAGATTCAGGATTCCTCAAATGAAGCAAAATATCATCTGCATAAGCAGAGACCTTATATTTCTGACCTGCATAAGGAATAACCTGTATTTCCTCTGCCTGTTGAACAGCCAACTGCAAGGGTTCCAGAACAATATCAAATAGCAAAGGAGATAATGGACACCCTTGTCAACTCTTATTTCTTATGCTTCTCCCCAGGCCCTGAGATCCGCTGATCTTAACCTACTGACTGTTCCGTCTCTCAAAGATCTTTTCTACACTCAAAACTATCTTTTCTTTCACAGCCCCCCCTCCGGAACGCAATGCCATCTCATCTTCGATCTACACCCTCCCAGCCATTGAAGCCCTCCCCAGCCCATTCTCCACCAAATGACCATATACAGACACAGACCGTGCAAGTCTGCCCAGTACTGGCCTTAGTTCAATTTTTAATATTTATTTTCTGATTCTAGATCCTCTGTGTTCATCCCACGCTTCTTTGAACTCAGTCACAGATTTACTCTCCACCACCTCTCTCGGGAGCGCATTCCAGGCATCCACTACCCTCTCCGTAAAGTAGAATTTCCTAGATTCAAAGACGTTAGGAAATTCTACTTTACGGAGAGGGTCAGTGTTCTCCCCAGAAATTTTTTCTAGCCGGATGGCACGAAAAAATAGCCGGGTGGGATGGGACGGGGAAATATGTTGGTGCAAATTTGATGCTATGCAAATTAACCCTCCCTGCTTACAGTGAAGGAGTAGGATTGGGAAAGAGGGTTGGCCCACGACCTGGAACGCTATGAAAGTTACCCCTCCCTAAGGAGTAGGGTAGGGGTGTCCAACCTTTTGGCTTCCCTGGGCCACATTGGACAAAAAAATTTTCTGGGGCCGCACAAACATCAACACTAGCTGATGAGCAAAAAAAAAGGCTAAGCAGGTCCCAAATTTGTAATCACTAATATAGAAGATGTACGTATCTAATAATAAACCTTCATTAAAGGGACACTGTGGAGAAGAACCCAAAAAAGCAGTAATTCTTACCCTGACTGAATGATCCTCCACGTACACCGCTGACAATGGGAGCAGCCACAGGCTTCCGCATCCCCACTCTGATGAGCAGGGATGCGCGTTCCTGGTTCTCCCATTCACTTCTATTACAGCTATGGTGAGCCTCTTCAGAGCGGGGATACTGAATCAGCTGTCAGCAGCGCACGTGGATCATTTAATCATGGTAAATATTACTGCTTTTTTGGGCCTCCTCCCTGCCCCCCCCCCCTTGGTTTTCATGTATGCATGAAAGCAGGGGCAGCTTGAGGATATTGCCTTTGGCTGCAAAGCTTGGAGATTTTGAGTTGCCAGACTGGAGGAAGATGTCTTCAGTTAGCAGGGCTTGGGAATCTCCACTAGCTCAAGTATTTATAAATTGCACTCAGGTAGAGAGAAACTTTGGTGCCCCTCCACTAATTTTGGGCTCCAGTCCCTCCCCCAAATCAGCTGTATATGACTACGCCACTGAATACTAAAATAATTGTGATGCACATATCCCAAAGCTAACATATTCCAGTTAATAAATTCATAATAAAACAATTTTTTCTACCTTATTGTCTGGATGTTTTGTTTTTCCATCATCTTGGACCCAGTTTCTCTTTCTGCTTTTTATCTATCTTCTACTAATTCTCTTTCCAATGTCTGCTGTCCAGTTTTTCTCCTCTTCTCAATACTGTTCCATTCTTTCCTTATGCCTGTCTCCAACGTATTGGTTTTTCCCTTTCAGCCTTCTTAAATTTTTCTCTTTTTTGCCTCTGTCCACTCAAATCTTGCCTTCTTTCTCACCTTTCTTCTTTATAAATGTTCAGCTACCTCTCAATTCTCCATCTTCTCTCAGTCCCTAGCTCTCACATTTCCCATCTCACTCCTTTCCCAGCCTCCTATTTCCTTCTATCTACTCCCCATTACCACATTTCTACCACTGTACTCACTGCTCTCTCACTCATCTTGTCATTTCCCTTTTGACCTCATCCACATGGCTCACCACTTTCAGAATCCCCCTCCCTCTCTCCACTGGTCAGGCTGTAACTCCCTGTCCCCCTCTTTCCATCTCCTGCCTAGCATCTTCTTATCTCAGCTCTCTTCCCTCCTGCCCTCCCATGGGTCCATCTCTCCTCCTCTATCTCCATGGTCCAATATTTTGCTCCCTCTCTTTTCTGTTTTCTTCTTCCCTCCCCCTTTGATGCTGAACAATGAAATGGAGGGGATAAAAAGAGAGATGCTGCATCTCTGCCTTCCATCCACAGACCTAACATTTCTCCCTCCTTCCCATCCCAAGATCCAACTTCTCTCCCTTTCTCTTCCCAACTGACCCCATCCCATCTCTCCCCCTGCCTGCCTGCCTGCCTCCCTTCCCCAGGTCCACCATTTCTTCCTTTCTCTTCCCAACAGTTCTCCCTTCAAATATCTTTTTCCCTCTTCCTTCACACCAATGCTATAAATTCTGTGCAGGGTATCAGGATTATGCAGGTAAGATGAACTAGACCAGGGGTCTGCAACCTTTAAGACATAAAGAGCCACTTGGACCCGTTTTCGAAAAGAAAAAAAAACTTGGAGCCGCAAAACCATTATAAAACAAATCTAACACTGCATATATTGTTTCTTATCTTAATGCTATATACAGGATCACTAAATTGAAAATAAAATCATTTTTCCTACCTTTGCTATTTGGTGATTTCATGAGTCTCTGGTTGCACTTTCTTCTTCTGACTGTGCATCCAATCTTTCTTCCTTTCTTTCAGCCTCCTGTATGTTTCCTCTCCTCCAGACCTCATTCTCTCCCCCAACTTTTTCTTTCTGTCTCCCTGTTCCCCCTTCTTTCTGTCTCCCTGTCTGCCCCTTTTCTTTCTTTCTCTGTGCCCTCCCCCAAGCCACTCGGTTTGCTGCCACCGCCATCGGGGAATAGCCCCCAAGCCACCGCTGTCCCAAGCTTTCTCTGCATAAGCGTCGTGCTGACCAGCATTCCGCTCCCTGACGTCAATTCTGACGTAGGAGAGGAAGTTCCGGGCCAACAAGGCATTTCTCCTCATTCCATCCAGCCTGAGCCCCATCTCTCCCTGATCCAGCATTTCCCTTCTGTGTCTGTCAGAATTACCATTCCACCTATTTTCCAGCATCACCCTTCTTTGTGTCCATCTCACCTATATCCCTATCTCACCACTTTTTCAGAATCTTCATTTGTCTCTGTCCTTATCTTTACGCCATGTTCACCATTTGCCCTTTCAATGTCTTTATCTCCCCCCCCCCCACTTTTTCAGCATTACTTCTATGTCTCTATTTCACCTTCTCTTCATGTCCCCTCTGTATCTCTATCCTTATTCAGTAGGTCCTGCTTACCCTTTCTCTTCTTTGTGTCACTATCTCCATTTTCAGCTTTCCCCCCTTTTCCTTTGTTACTGCACCCTGTAGCTAGAATCTTTCCACCCTCCCTCCACTCCGGCCCAGCCCAGTATGAAAGATTTCCTTTTGTTTCCCTCCCCTCTCTCTTTCTCTCTCTCTTCTGCTCCCTCACCCACGAGTCCTGCATCTGGCTCTCTCCCTTCTACCTGCACCTGGCAACACCCCCCTGCTCCGCGGATCTCTTCAGCAACTTGTCAGCAGCGGTGATCAAGACAAGCTACCGACATCGAGGCCTTCCCTCTACGAGTCCCACCTTTGTGGAAAAAGGAAGTTGAAACAAGCGGGACTCGCAGAGGGTAGGCCCCGACGTCAGAAGCTGCTGCTGAGTTGCCGAAGAGAGCCGCGGAGCAGGGGATGTGGCCGGAAGCAGGTAGAAGGGAGAGGGAGATAGGAAGGCTGTAGATCTCCGGAGCATGACACCGACCCCGGCCAGGATGATTTCTTTTTCAGGCACCTTACAAGTCCAGCGTCGCGGCGGGAAATAGCCATGCTGAGCAGTGAGCTCAGCACTACACAGATGAAAGCCTTGCTTGCTGATTGGTCCGGCGGCACGGCGCCGCCGGACCAATCAGCAAGCAAGGCTTTCATCTGTGTATGTGCTGAGCTCACTGCTCAGCATGGCTATTTCCCGCCGCGACGCTGGACTTGTAAGGTGCATGCCTGCGTGACACACTACCGGAGCCGCAGCAAAGGTGGAAAAGAGCCGCATGCGGCTCTGGAGCCGCAGGTTGCCGACCCCCGAACTAGACCATTTATAGAATGCTTTTGAAGAGTTATCAAATGTATCTACAATTGATCTGGATCTCTAGAGCAGTGTTCCTCAACCTTTTGACACCTATGGACCGGCGGAAATAAAATAATTATTTGTGGACCGGCACCAGTCCACGGACCAGCAGTTGAAGAACACTGGGCTAAGTCATGCCCATCTCCACTCAATCTCTGCCCCAAACCCCGCCCCCATAATAGTACTAATTGTAACACCATTTGTTCCATTCATTTTTCATATAAACACATAATTGTATTAACAACACATAATGCTTAACCACAAAATTAAAATATACAAAGCACACCATATGCTTTTTAATATTCATTCCTAAAACAGATAACCCCATGCAAATGCAGGACCAAAAACTAAAAGTACTAATATTTACAAACAAACCCTAAGATGCAAGACTCTGCAAGCAGTACAACCTCAGAGGAAAAGAAACAAATGCATTTCTTCCTGAACAGACAAATCAATAATTAAATTTAAAAAAAACAGACAAATCAATCACTAAATAAAAAAAATAAAAGCATTTCCCCTATCGTTGTTGTCTCTCTCCCTCCATGTGCCTTGCATTCTGGCCTGCCCCCCGGTGATATCTTTGGGCCTGTCCACTTTGCGATCAATGCAGCATCTTCGGGCCGGCTCCCTGAGTGCTGCATTGCACAAAGCTGTGGGCAGCAGCTCCTCGCATGCATCCCGCGCCTCATCTGGAAGCCTTCCCTCCGACGTTGCGATGTCAGAGAGAAGGCTTCTGGTTCAAGCGCAGGCCGCGTGGAGGAGCCTTTTCCCATGGCTTTGTGCATTGCAACACTCAGGAAGCTGGCCCGAAGATGCCACGTTGATCGTACCGTGGACTGGTGGCTGAAGAACACTGTCTTGGGCCCGATGGACGTGCCGGCCCTGTGAACCGGCAGAAAATTTCTGCAGACTGGCACCGGTCCACGGACTGGCGGCTGAAGAACACTGCTCTAGAGCAGTGTTCTTCAACCTTTTTACACCCGTGGACCGGCAGAAATAAAATAATTTTTTGTGGACCGGCAAACTACTAGGACTAAAATTTAAAAACCCCGTTTACGCCCCATCTCCGTGAGCTCGGTCCCCGCAAACCATCTGATCCCATCTGCACAAGCCGCAATTATGATTTTATATCGAACATATTTTATTAAAGTATAAAAAGAAACAATATTCTGAACAATTGTGATTTTATAAATACAAATATACAGAGCACGGACCAACAAAACCCCTGTCTCCCCTCTCCTTCACATATATCCCCTCTACTATCAAGAAAACTGAACAAGCCAAGTTATTATAGAATACTACATATAAATATCATGCTAAAAGAATACTGCAGTCCCCAGTTATGTCTCTAGCAGGATATATAATTCAAATCTGATATATTCTAATGACAAAATAGAAATAAAATTATTTTTTTCTACCTTTTGTTGTCTCTGGTTTCTGCTTTCATCTTCTTTTCACTCTTTTCCTTCCAGCATCTGCCCGTTCCATCCAATGTCTGCCCTCTCCCCCTTCCATATGTATCTGACTTTTTTCTATGCCCCTCTTCCCTGTCCATCCAGCCTGTTCCTCCTCTCTCCTTTTTACATCATTCATTCCAGCTTCACTGCCTTCTTCATTTTTATCTCTCCTACACCAGATCTAGCATCTTTATCCCTCTCTCATTTCTCTGCTGACCCCCTTTCCAGCATCAATGTCTCTCTACTTTCTCATTCATCTCTCTCCCCTTTCTCTCATCTGATCTCTCCATTCCACCCTGACCCCCTTCCCCTCCTGTAATCTCCCTGCCAGCTGTTTCCTTCCTTTTTTCTTTCTCCCTACCCTCCTTCCTTTTTTTCCTTCTCCCTTCCCTCCTCCCTCTATCCAACAGTAACTCTCTTCCCATCTCTTTCCCTCCTCCCCTCCCAGCAGCATCTCTCCTTCTTCTCCCTTCCCTCCTCCCTCTATCCAACATTAACTCTCTTCCCATACCTTTCCCTCCTCCCCTCCCAGCAGCATCTCTCCTTCTAACTCCCTTCAAGTCCAGTAACAGCTCTCCCTTTTCCAGACCTTCTCAGCCTCCTACAGTGGCTTCCTCACCTTCCAGCAGCTCTCGGTACTTGCCTGCAGGAAGTTGCCGGTAAATCACTTCCCTGGCAAATTGGAGAGCTGGTGGGAGGGGAGACAGCCACTGTGAAGGCTCTCCAGGATCTTGTTCGCACACGCTGACCATCTCCCTCCACCTGCACCTGAATCTGCAGCTCTCTCCGGTCTAATCGCAACTTCCCCCGGCCCTCTTCAGCAACTCGGCAGGGGTGGCGATCAAGACACGCTGCCGACGTCGGGACCTTCACTCTCTGAGTCCCGCCTATTTTGTTTCAACTTCCTGTTTCCGAACAGGCGAGACTCAGAGAGGGAAGACCCCGACGTTGGCAGCCTATCTTGATCGCCTGAGGCTGGGAGGAACATTAATCGGGAGGAACAGCAGTCGGCAGGAAATTTAACTGCCGTCTTGATCTCGCCGGCCCTGCGCGGACCGGCAGAAATTTTCTGTGGACCGGCACCGGTCCGCGGACCGGCGGTTGAAGAACTGTGCTCTAGAGCACCTGGTTTTGGGCATTTCCACCAGCTGTGTGCAGTGAACTTTTATCCCTCTACATGAGGAACTATCCTCTGGGAATAATTTTTAGTCTTCTTCCTTTTGGATAGAGTGATTGTCATTCAAACAGTCATAGCTGCCAGTACAGAAATTAGAAATAAATTTAAAGAAATGGGTCAAGTTATTTTGATCTGTTCCCATTTTGTACTGTATATGAAGGTTTCAATCCCTTATACAAAGTTCTGAGTTTATTCAAGACCACATATATGAAATACCCCAAAATACTCACCAATTTCACCAATTAATAATTCAGAAACTCCAGTCAGAGTCTCAGGACTCCTACAGTCACTTTGGTTCTTGGGACACTTTTTTTTTTTTTTGCAAGCCGTACACCAATCCTCTTCCCTGTCTCTACTCCAGGGGTGTCCAACCCGCGGCCCAATAAGGAGTTTTGTGCAGCCCAGCTTCTCTCTCCCTCCGGCGGTAGTTTTCTGGCCGGCTCCCTTCTGCAGTCAGCTGCGGGTGGCGTCGGCTCCTCGCACGCGATTCATGGCTGATTTGGAAGCCTTCTCTCTGACGTCAGAGGGAACGCTTCTGACACAGCCACAGATCGCGCGTGAGGAGCCGACGCCACTCGCAGCCGACTGCAGAAGGGAGACGGCCAGAAAACTACCCGCCGGAGGGAGGGAGAAGCTGGACCGCACAAAACTCCTTGTCGGGCTGCGGATTGGACACTCCTGGAGTAGGGACAGGGAAGAGGATTGGAGCACAGCTTTGATGCAGGTGGTGCGGATGCAAGATGACAGCCAGGTGCTCACCTAAATTAGCCGGGCGGAGCGCCCGGCTAAAACACGCTAGAGAGAACAATGAGGGTAGTGGATGCCTGGAATGCGCTCCCGAGAGAGGTGATGGAGAGTAAAACTGTGACTGAGTTCAAAGAAGCGTGGGATGAACACAGAGGATCTAGAATCAGAAAATAATATTAAAAATTGAACTAAGGCCAGTACTGGGCAGACTTGCACGGTCTGTGTCTGTATATGGCCATTTGATGGAGAATGAGCTGGGGAGGGTGTAGATGGGCTGGAGTAGGTTTTAACAGAGATTTCGGCAGTAGGAACCCAAGCACAGTACCGGCCGGGTAGAGCTTTGGATTCTTGCCCAGAAATAGCTAAGAAGAAAAAATTAAAAAATTTAAATTGAATCAGGTTGGGCAGACTGGATGGACCATTGAGGTCTTTATCTGTCGTCATCTACTATGTTATGTTACCATGATCGGAAAACTTACTCGATAAATTCAAAACCAAACTAAAAACTTTTTTATTTTAAGATGCATACCAAAATTCTGGATAAGATCCCTGTTTTCTTTCAATTTTTAATTGCTCAAAACAACCGCTTTTATGAAGCGACCTCCCTCCCCCTCTCCTTTTTGTTCTCTCCCTTCCCATTCCTACCTACTTTTACTTTTGTTTTGACTTCAATGTAATTTTAAATCTTCCCCTCCCTCAGTGCCTTCCGTACCCACTTTGTCCTTATCTTTGTCTAGTTTTTATGTTCCCTTGTCAAAATCATTGAGAGCACCTGTCAGCTCTGTTGTACTCACTGTTACCAGAGATACTGGGCTGTACCTGTTTTCAAGCTCTGAGTCAGTAGCCAGCTAGAATTCACTGTCACACTGCTGGGAAAATCTCCAAGATGATCTTCGGGCTGCCAGTCATTTTCCACTGTCTGACAACGCCTCCACCCCTGTGGACCACCGGATGAGCACCAGAAAGGGCAGAGGCGTGAAAACGCAGCTGGCACCCTGCAGGACACTACTGAGCCCCCTAAGTGTGCTTAACAATCTGCGCTCAACCCCCGCTTAGTGGACGGTGAAACAACTTTAGGGACGACCCCGAGCTCCAAGGATTACTATGCAGACTTGCCAACAGGTACCCAAAAAGGGATTGGCCTCTCAGCTACAGACTGAAGTCTGTGAACATAAGAACAGCTGCTACTGAGTCACACCAGTGGTCCATCATGCCCAGCAGTCCGCTCCTGCGGCAGCCCTTATGTCAAAGACCAGTGCCCCGAGTCTAGCCTTACCTGCGTACGTTCTGGTTCAGCAGGAACTTGTCTAACTTCGTCTTGAATCCCTGGAAGGTGTTTTCCCCTATAACAGCCTCCGGAAGAGCGTTCCAGTTTTCCACCACTCTCTGGGTGAAGAACTTCTTTACGCTTGTACGGAATCTATCCCCTTTTAACTTTAGAGAGTGCTCTCTCATTCTCCCTCCCTTGGAGAGGGTGAATAACCTGTCTTTATCTACCAAGTCTATTCCCTTCATTACCTTGAATGTTTCGATCATGTTCCCTCTGTCTCCTCTTTTCAAGGGAGAAGAGGCCCAGTTTCTCTAATCTCTCACTGTACAACAACTCCTCCAGCCCCTTAACCATTTTAGTTGCTTTTCTCTGGACCCTTTCGAGTAGTACTGTGTCCTTCTTCAAGTACGGCGACCAGTGCTGGACGCAGTATTCCAGGTGGGGGCATACCATGGCCCTGTACAGCGGCATGATAACCTTCTCCGATATGTTCGCGATCCCCTTCTTAATCATTCCTAGCATCCTGTTCGCCCTTTTCACCGCCGCACATTGAGTGGACGGCTTCATCGGCTTGTCGACCAGTACTCCAAGTCTCTTTCCTGGGGGGGGTCTCTCCGAGTGCTGTATCGGACATCCTGTATTCTTGTAGAAGATTTTTGTTACCGACATGCATCACCTTACACTTAGCCAAGTTAAACCTCATTTGTCATGTCACAGCCCATTTCTCGAATTCACAAGCAGGCAAAGCCTCTAAATTGTTGTAGACGCGAAAATACCTGCAAAGGGGACAAAACTATGTTGAAGTAAAATAATAAAAATGAGGAGAGCAGAATACATACAGCTGCAGCCATGCATGCAGAAGGAAAGACTGCTAGAGGGCACCAAGCTGATCTATGAAGTACACTGGATGCAGAGTGAAAAATCCAGAGTGGATTCCTTCTGCAGTATGGGGAATTAACCCTGTTGTCTAGAATGTCTCACCTATTGCACTGGAAACCTATTTAGTAATAGGAAAGCTTTGTTTTTGAATCTAATAGATCTTTACAATCTGAAAATTAAATGTATTAAATCCATCTGAGGGTCATTAAGTAACTGAAAGGGACTATAGCTGAACTGCTTCAACTAACAGTCAATCTGTCGATCAAATCGGGAAAGATTCTGGAAGACTGGAAGGTGGTGAATGTTATGCTGATCTTCAAAAAAGGTTCGAGGGGAGATCCGGGAAACTACAGAGTCTGACCTCGGTACCAGGTAAGATGGTAGATGTGCTGATAAAAGACCGCATAATTGATCACCTTGACAGACACAATCTGATGAGGACCAGTCATCACGGCTTCAGCAAAGGGCGATCTTGCTTGATGAACTTGTTGCACTTCTTCAAGGGAGTCAACAGGCAGATAGACAAGGGTGACCCGGTCGACATTATATATCTGGATTTTCAGAAGGCGTTCGACAAGGTTCCACATGAATGACTTCTTCGGAAAATTGAGAGCCATGGAATAGAGGGTGAAATACTCACATGGATTAAAAACTGGCTAGCGGATAGGAAACAGAGAGTGGGGGTAAATGGACAGTACTCGGACTGGAAGAACATCACCAGTGCGGTGCCGCAGGGCTTGGTGCTTGGACCCGTGCTCTTCAACATATTCATAAATGATCTGGAAATGGGTTCGAGTGAGGTGATTAAATTTGCGGACGATACAAAATTATTCAGAGTAGTGAAGACGAAGGGGGATTGTGAAGATCTGCAACGCAACATAACCATGCTTGAGAAATGGGCAGCAACATGGCAAATGAGGTTCAATGTGGATAAGTGTAAGGTAATGCATGTCGGTATCAAAAATCCCATACATGAATACAAGATGTCAGTGACGGTACTTGGAGAGACTGCCCAGGAAAGAGACTTGGGAGTACTGGTCGACAAGTCGATGAAGCCATCCACACAATGTGCGGCGACGGCGAAAAGGGCAAACAGAATGCTTGGAATGATTAAGAAGGGAATCACGAACAGATTGGAGAAGGTTATCATGCCGCTGTACCTGGCCATGGTACGCCCTCACCTGGAATACTGCATCCAGCACTGGTCGCCGTACATGAAGAAGGACACGATACTACTCGAAAGGGTCCAGAGAAGAGCGACTAAAATGAGTGAGAAAATGGAGTAGATTCTGCGCCGTTCACGGAGGAGGGTGTTTATGAGCAACTTGAAAAACTGAAGGTGGACAAAGCGATGGGACCAGACGGGATCCATCCCAGGATACTAAGGGAGCTCAGAGAGGTTCTGGCGAGTCCTATTAAAGACTTGTTCAATAAATCTCTGGAGACGGGAGTGATTCCTGGGGATTGGAGGAGAGCGGATGTGGTCCCTATTCATAAAAGTGGTCACAGGGATGAAGCAGGAAACTACAGGCCGGTGAGCCTCACTTCAGTTATTGGAAAAATAATGGAAGTGTTGCTGAAAGAAAGGATAGTGTACTTCCTTGAATCTAATGGGTTACAGGATCAGAGGCAACATGGCTTTACAAAAGGTAAATTGTGCCAAACGAACCTGATTGAATTTTTTGATTGGGTGACCAGAGAGCTGGATCGAGGACATATGCTAGATGTAATTTACTTGGATTTCAGCAAAGCCTTTGATACAGTTCCTCATAGGAGGCTGTTGAACAAACTTGAAGGGCTGAAGTTAGGACCCAAAGTGGTGAACTGGGTCAGAAACTGGCTGTCGAACAGACGCCAGAGGGTGGTGGTTAATGGAAGTCGCTCAAAGGAAGGAAAGGTGACAAGTGGAGTCCCTCAGGGTTTGGTGCTGGGGCCAATCCTGTTCAATATGTATGTGAGTGACATTGCTGAAGGGTTAGAAGGAAAAGTGTGCCTTTTTGCAGATGATACCAAGATTTGTAACAGAGTAGACACCGAAGAGGGAGTGGAAAATATGAAAAAGGATCTGCAAAAGTTAGAGGAATGGTCTAATGCCTGGCAACTAAAATTCAATGCAAAGAAATGCAGAGTAATGCATTTGGGGATTAATAATAGGAAGGAACCGTATATGCTGGGAGGAGAGAAGCTGATATGCACGGACGGGGAGAGGGACCTTGGGGTGATAGTGTCCGAAGATCTAAAGGCGAAAAAACAGTGTGACAAGGCAGTGGCTGCTGCCAGAAGGATGCTGGGCTGTATAAAGAGAGGCGTGGTCAGTAGAAGGAAGAAGGTGTTGATGCCCCTTTACAGGTCATTGGTGAGGCCCCACTTGGAGTATTGTGTTCAGTTTTGGAGACCGTATCTGGCGAAAGACGTAAGAAGACTTGAGGCGGTCCAGAGGAGGGCGACGAAAATGATAGGAGGCTTGCGCCAGAAGACGTATGAGGAGAGATTGGAAGCCCTGAATATGTATAACCTAGAGGAAAGGAGAGACAGGGGAGATATGATTCAGACGTTCAAATACTTGAAGGGTATTAACGTAGAACAAAATCTCTTCCAGAGAAAGGAAAATGGTAAAACCAGAGGACATAATTTGAGGTTGAGGGGTGGTAGATTCAGGGGCAATGTTAGGAAATTCTACTTTACGGAGAGGGTAGTGGATGCCTGGAATGCGCTCCCGAGAGAGGTGGTGGAGAGTAAAACTGTGACCGAGTTCAAAGAAGCGTGGGATGAACACTGAAGATTTAGAATCAGAAAATAATATTAAATATTGAACTAGGCCAGTTACTGGGCAGACTTGCACGGTCTGTGTCTGTGTATGGCCGTTTGGTGGAGGATGGGCAGGGGAGGGCTTCAATGGCTGGGAGGGTGTAGATGGGCTAGAGTAAGTCTTTTGGCAGTTGGAACCCAAGCACAGTACCGGGTAAAGCTTTGGATTCTTGCCCAGAAATAGCTAAGAAGAAAAATTAAAAAAAATTAAAATTAAATTAAAAAAAAAAAAAAAAATTAAATTGAATCAGGTTGGGCAGACTGGATGGACCATTCGGGTCTTTTTTCTGCCGTCATCTACTATGTTACTATGTTACTATGGTTAAGGGTTTGGAGGAGTTGCCGTACAATGAGAGATTAGAGAAGCTGGACCTATTCTCCTTTGAAAAGAGGAGACAGAGGGGACATGATCGAAACATTCAAGATAATGAAGGGAATAGACTTAGTAGATAAAGACAGGTTGTTCACCCTCTCCAAGGTAGAGAGAACGAGAGGGCACTCTCTAAAGTTAAAAGGGGATAGATCCCGTACAAACGTAAGGAAGTTCTTCTTCACCCAGAGTGGTAGAGAACTGGAATGCTCTTCCGGAATATGTTGTAAGGGAAAACACCCTCCAGGGATTCAAGACAAAATTGGACAAGTTCCTGCTGAACCAGAACGAACACAGGTAGGGCTAGTCTCAGTTAGGGCACAAGTCTTTGACCTGGGGGCCACCACGTGAGCGGACTGCTGGGCACGATGGACCACTGGTATGACCCAGCAGCGGCAATTCTTATGTTCTAATAGTGCAGGGAAACTATGCAGATACTAGAGCGATGACTTTCTGTATTGTTGGTGTTCAGATGTGGAACACACTGGTGGGCCAATTGCACCTGTGTGTAGACCGGTATCAATTTAAGAAACAATTAAAAACTCAGTTGTCACTGTATGTTTGAGATATATTAGATGACATTTGAAGAGAAGAAATTGTTTAATCATGTAGATTAAGATTTTTATAGTTTGTCTTTATTTTATGTATGTTTTTATTGATGTAAATCGTTTAGTTTTTTGTAAAACAAACAATTATATCTAAGAAAACAAAACCAAAGAACTCAGCTCTTCACTTGCATAGGTGGTGTATGTCAACTCCAGAACTTTACACTTAGTTTTGAGCTCTGGGAGTGTTGTTCTGTCCTGGTACCATGAGGTGACATCACCTGCTTGTGTGTCTCACTGTACCCTACTTGTGCAGAAAAGAAAAAGTTGGTTGCTAGATAATTTTACTGGAACTATTCATTTGACTAGCTATTGCTAGGAAACAACACTTACCAGGCTTGCACAGCTCTGTGATAGTCAAGGCACAAGCACGACCAAATACAACCAAATCCAGGAGGGAGTTTGCTCCAAGGCGATTAGCACCATGTACAGATGCAGAAGCTGCTTCACCACAAGCATACAAGCCAGGAACTACTTTATCCTGGCCATCCACATGGATTATTACCTGTTAATTCAAATACTTTTTAGAAAAGGTATAACCACCAAGGTAAAACATTCATTTTAAGGTACTTAATCCTATATACCCATGCCACTGAGAAGCCTTCCAGGTATCAAAATCTCTTAAGCTTTTGGCTAATAGAAATGTAATTAACTTTAAATATCTCAAAAGTTTTTAAACATTTGGATTCCTAAGTACTGAAACAAACTTGTCTTAGAAATTTAAAACTTTGTGGGAATTTTGGCAACAACTCTATTAAGTCCTCAGATTTAGCTATTTATAACCCTCAACCTGCTGAATAGTATACTCCCAAAATATTAAGCAATGCCCTAGTCCAGTGGTCTTCGCTAATTTTTAAGCAAGAGTCGTTTTGGGTCCAAAAGGGCTGACGGAGAGCTGATAAATATCTTCCTGCTTGGGGCCATGACACCAATAACGCTTCATGACATTCATTCACAGAACACAGATAAACCCTATGCAAATACAGGATCACAAACTAAGGTCCTAATATACACAAATGAAACCCTAATATGCCAGACTCTGCATGCAGTACAGCACCAGAGAAATAGAAAAATGCATTTTTTCCTGAAAGTGCAAAACATAGATAGATGTAAATTCCGAAAAATGACATTTCTTTTTTTATTTAGGAACATCCAACAATACAAGCATGAAATGCAAAACACAAGGTAAAGTATTTCAGAATTACCATATTTTTTGTTCCATAAGACGCACCCTAGATTTAGAGGGGGAAAACAAGAAGAAAAAAAACCCCCCACAACATTCTGAACCAAATTCTCCCTGCCAGGCTCTGCACCCTGTCCCCCTTCTGTTTAGTCTCAACCGACTATACAACTTTTTTAATTCCCCCAGTACCTCTCATTTGAGTTTATACCTGCCTATTAAAACATTTCTAGGCAGTTGAGAAAACATTGAACTTCACTAGTACCGCCCATCATACAACTTACTTGATAGAGCCATAGTTCACACCTTCCCCCCACAAAAAATTCACACATTTATATTTAACAAAATACATGCCCAAGAAATGGTACTGAAATCACTGGTAACTTTCTACCATCCCACTAAGAGTGCTCTATACTCGTAAGATCTCCTTTTCCATAACCGCAAGGAGCTCAACACAGACACTGCCTGCTGCAACTCAGAAAGAGCATCTCAGCTGCCTCTTTCATTTACTACTACTATTTATTATTTCTTTAGCGCTGAAAGGCGTAATTAGCGCTGTACATTTTAACACACAATAGACAGTCCCTGCTCAGAAGAGATTACAATCTAATTTGACAGAGATGACATCTCAGGGTTGGGGAGATTATGGTAGAGGAAATGGTACAGTGGGTATAGAACTTAAAAGAAATAATACATCTTTTCTTGTGATAGAAGAACAGAATACTGGAATGAATTCCTACGAGACCTAAGGATATTCCTCCTCCTACCATCATATCAATACATTATATGTGCTCTCAGCTCTCTTGCTTCTCCACTGTGCCCTGTTCTATTAGTTCTTCTGATTGGCAAGCTGGAAGTGTGCCACCTGCAGTGGTTTCAGGGTTTTTGCCTTTTGCCTCATTTACATTGTCATTTGCTGTGGTAATAACACCATTGACTGCTTCTTTGGTGATTTTTGACTCCTTATCTGGAGAAGCTGGGACACTGCTTGCCTTCTCCTGCACGTTGCCTTGCTCAGCCTCAGGACTCTTCCGGTCTAAGAACACGGTGGGCAACGCTGACTGCACAGATACCTTTTCTGAAATGGTTTTATCTTGGCCAGGCTCTGCCAAGCTACTCTCCTCCTCCATGCTGATAAAGATAGTGGGGGGGGGGGTCTCCACCTCTGACCTCTCCTCCCGGAAATCCAGAATCTCCTGCCACAGCGTATCCTCCAAGTCTAAAATCAACCCAAGCTCAGCCTCCATTCGACTATCTGCTTTGCATCAGCCCACAGCCCCCCTCCCCCAAACGGTACCTTTTTTAACATTCCAGTGGTGGTGGTCCAGCAAGGTCTCGGCAGGAGCTTTCTGTGCTCCTGCCCCTCCCTTGATGGATGGCTGCTTCTCTTTCTGCAGAGTGGCGCATAAAGCAGGAGAACGAGCTTTTGACAACAGCCATTCAGTGTGCGGCGCAGGACCAGGAATGAGCACGAGAAGCTTATACTCCTGCTTTATGCGCTGCTGTGCAGAAAGAGAAGCAGCCGTCCAGCAAGGAAGGGGCAGGAGCTCTTGCCGAGACCGCACTGGACCACTGCCACTGGAATTTAAAAAAAGGTACTGGGGGAAGAGAGGTAAACTTATATTCACTCCATAAGACCCACCCTTATTTCCACCCACTTTTTTGGGGGGAAAAAGTGTGTTTAATGGAATGAAAAATACAGTACAAAATGAATATGCTTCTCAACAGGCAAGAGACAAAAAGAAACACACAGGCATTTATTTACAATAAAAAGGAGAATCACACAGAGCAAAGAAATTTCCCACATGTTACAATAATAAGAGGTAATGAGCCCCTTCTGCCCCCCTCCCACGACCGAGTATACAGAACCACATAGATTAAGGGGAAAATATCTTCTACAGACCCAAATAACCTTTGGAATGCATATCCCCAAATGTATTAGCCTCAGGCATTTCCACTCACCGATTTGAACCATAAACACCACCCAATGCTTAAAGGAAGGCAAATTTGCCCCCTTCCAATGTTGCATGATAAAAATTTTCCTGACCAAGGCAAGAGCAACCAACAAAAAATGCCTACTATGCTCTGACATACCTTGTCTATAAGGGGGTGCTCAACACCAAGAAGCAAGTTCTTACAAGACCAGTCCTGAGAGGAGCCCAATGCAAACTCCAATCTGGTCAACACTGCAGGCCAAAAACTGTAAAGAACAACATTCTAAAAAAATGATGTATTAGGGTACCCACTGAGGCAAAGGTCATCAGCCTACAATCCCATTTGCTTCCCCCTACATCAGGCCTGCACAACTCTAAAATGATCTGGGGCCGAAATGAAGTCGGAAAATGTACTGACGGCCGCAGGTAGTAGCCACGGCTTGAGGCACCCAGAAGTGTGTGGATGTTGCCGTGATGACATCAACATGCATGACATCATCACACTGGCATCCGCACACGCGCAGAGGCCTTCCAGATTGGCCCTGAGATGCCATTTACCACATTTCTTTGAAGATATGAACAAACATGTAGATCAGGGAGAGCCAGTAGACAAAATTTATCTAGGCTTTCAGAAAGCTTCATCAAAGTTCCTCGAGAGACTTTTGAGAAAATTAAAGAATCATGAGATAGGAGGGAATGCTCTGTTGCAATGAGAGTAAATAGTGAAATGATGAAGGGACCGGTGCTATTTAAAATATTTATAAATGATCTGGACATTGGAACAAGCAAGATAATTCTATTTGCATTTGACACTAAACTGTTCAAAATTGTTAAAACACATGCAGACTGAAAAAGTGCAGGAAGCCCTTAAGAAACTGGAAGACTGGGCATCCAAATAGCAGATGAATTTTAATGTGGACAAATTCAACTCATGTATATTAGGAAGAATAATCCAAATCATATTTACCAGATGCTACGGTCCACCTTATGGGGTCAGTACCCAAGAAAAAAGATCTAGGTGTCAACATAGACAATACACTGAAACTTTCCACCCAATGTGTAGCAGCGAGCACAAAAAAAGCAAATAGAATGCTAAAATGGTGAATAAGATTATTATAACGCCTTTCTATCGCTCCACAGTACAACCTCACCTTGTAACCTTGTATTGCATTCAGTTCTAGTCACAGTTATCTCACAAAAGATATATTTATTTATTTATTCATTCAATTTTCTATACCATTCTCCCAGGGGAGCTTAGAACAGTTTACATTCATTTATTCAGATACTCAAGCAGTTTTTCCCTATCTGTCCCGGCAGGCTCACAATCTATCTAACGTACCTGGGGCAATGGGGGGATTAAGTGACTTGCCCAGGGTCACAAGGAGCAGCATGGGTTTGAACCCACAACCCCAGGGTGCTGAGGCTGTAGCTTTAACCACTACGCCACACAGAATTAGAAAAGGTTCAAGAGTGACAAAGATTATAAAGGGGATGAAACTCCACTCACATGAGGAAAGACTGAAGAGTTTAGGGCTCTTTAGCTTGGAAAAGAGATGGCTGATGGGAGAGATGCCTGAAGTCTATAAAATCCTGAGACGATAAAAGTGAATCGATTTGTACTCTATCAAAAAATAGAGAGACTAGGAGGGCACTCAATGAAGTTACAGGGAAATAATTTTAAAACCAATAGGAGGAAATATTTTTTTCACTTAAAGAATAGCTAAGCTCTGGAACTCGCTGCCAGAGGATATGTTAACAGCAGCTAGCTGGGTTTAAAAAAAAAATAAAAATAATAAGTTTGGACAAGTTCCTGGAGGAAAATTCTATACTCTGCTATTGAAACAGACGTGGGGGAAGCCACTGCTCACCCTGGGATTGGAAGCTACTATTTGAGATTTTGCCAGGTACTTGTGACTTGAATTGGCCACTGTGGAAACAGGATATTGGGCTAGATGGACCATTGGTCTGGCCCATTATGGCTATTCTTATCTTCTTATACTAGCACAAAATGAAGGTCTGCCATGGAGGGGGAGGAAAGAAATCGAAGTCAGTCAGAAGCTAGAAGGACAGAGCAACACAGACAGAAAGGAGCAATACTACTTTTTTTTTCCAAATTAGTTTTAGCTTTGTTATCTGCTTTGATTTGTTAAGCAGTATATGCGTGTTTTAATAAATTAACTTATTGGGGGGGATTTGGGGACAAGGAGGAATGAGAGACAAGGGATGGGACTCTTTGACAAGTGATTTTTTTCCTTACTGGTATGTCTTCAGTATATATTTCAAATCCTGTTAGCTTTATAGTGTAACTCTGGACCAATGCCTCACCATGAAAGATCAGGTGGACTCCCTAATCAAAAAGAGTTTTTTCACCCTCTGGAAACTTAAATCCATTAAAGCATACTTTGTTAACTCTGCCTTCAGAATCTTGGTACAATCCCTCGTATTAAGTCAACTCGATCACTGTAACATCGCCTACTTAGCAATCCCCCAAAAGAATATGCGACGATTACAACTAATGCAAAACACTGCGGTCAGACTAATCTTCGGTCTAAAGAAGTTTGATCACGTGACGCTATACTTCAAACAGCTACACTGGTTGCCGATGGAAGCTCGTGTAAAGTTTAAATTCGCCTGCCTCTGTTTTAAAGTCTTCTACAGTCTAACCCCTAAATACATCACTGACCTCTTCTCCTTCTCAGCCAACAAACACAAGAGAAGCTCCCACTCGCACTTCGTTTCTCCCCCGGTTAGAGGATGCAAACTAAAAAAACACCATGAGCATCTTCTCTCACATCAGGCTGCCCTATGGGGTAAAGACCTAGAACAACTCCTATTGCCCACCACTTATGAGGTATTCAGAAAACGCCTCAAAACTCACCTATTCCTGAAATACCTAGACAGCTGATCCACTTCCCTCCTTCCCCTCTCTTCCCCTTTCTCCCCATTGTTCCAACATCCCTTAAGTTAACTCAACTTGTACGTCAACTCAACTTGTACCCCACTAATCTTCTGTAAACCGCATAGAACTTAACGGTATTGCGGTATATAAACTGTTATTATTATTATAACATGCATATTGCATATTTCAAATCCTGTTAGCTTGCATATTTGCATAACTTGCATATTTTAAATCCTGTTATAACTTGCAGGTTGTATACAGTTATATACGAGACAAATTTAAGTTTGTAAACACAATTAGCTTTATCAACTGTTCTCTGTTCATATCATATCTGAGTGCACACACAAAAGATTAAAACATTAACATAGAAATACAGTGGCATAAAAGAAGTCGCATTTAAATCTAGTGTTAATTACCTGCCCTTTGTAGTTTGTAGGAATACCTCCCATGTTATAATGTACGGTTGGAAGTACAGGTATAGGGTCTTTTGTTACATCCACACCTGCGAAAATCATGGCTGTCTCAGAAATTCCTGGAAGTCGCATGGCTAACTGCTGAGGTGGTAAATGATGCAACTGTAAGAATACATGGTCCTTCTCAGAACCACAGCCTCTATATCAAAGAAATAGATAGAAAGTGAGAACAAAGTGAATAAAACACAGTAACAGTACATACTTCATAAAACAATTTAAACCTATTTCCATTGTGGAAGTTGAGAAGCTTATTAAATCTATTCAGCAATGCTATTCCTCGATGTTTTACACTCCAGCAGCAGTTTGTTAGCCCCATTCTGAAGTTATCATTTTGTACAGGTATGGTTACAGACAACTTAAAGAAGGCTATTACTTCAATTTGTAAAAAAAGTAAACAAGACCTTGCTGACTATCAAAGTTTTAGTCCTCTCTCAAATCTGTCATTATTGGTTAAAAGAGTGGAAAAATTTGTCTACTTGCAATTAAAATTCCTTGTTGAAAATGAAAATTTTAAATACCTGGCAATCAGGTTATAGAAGTAACCACAATACTGAATCTCTGTTAGAAATTACAGATGACATTCTGACAAAAGCAGATCAAGGTTTTGATGCCCTGTGGGTTCAACTTGATCTGACAACTACTTTTGATACTGTTTCACACTTAAAATTGTTATCTAGACTTAAGTGGGCATTAGATCTACAGCAGGAGTGTCCAACCCACGGGCCGAATGCAGCTCCGTGAAGAATTTTGTGCGGTCCCACTCGCGCTCAAGGACGATGCGGTGTTTTCCTCTGCCGCCCCCAGCTGTTTACTGTCTTGCCGGCTCCCTTCTCCGTCTTGCTACAGCGTTCACTCAAAACCATGGGCAGCGGCTTCTACGTGCCTCCCGCGGCTGACCCGGAAGCGTTCCCTCTGACATCGCAACGTCAGAAGGAACACTTCCAGATAGGCTGTGGGAGGTGCGTGAGAGCTGCTGCCTGTGGCTTTGAGCAAACACTGCAAGATGGAGGAGGGAACCGGCAAGATGGTGAACACCCACTGCCCAGAACTACCGTATGGCAGGGGACCCAGTGGAGGGGCCTTGGGATGAGAAGTGTCTGCAGCCACTGGAGCCTTCAAAAAAGAATTGCCAACAGCTCTTCCCCAGGAGGAGAAAGATGAAGGCAGAGAGACAGGGAGCTGGTAAGATAAAAGATGCTTTTGCAGAGTGAAAGTTGGATAACTTTTGGGAGTAGAAGGTGAATTGCTCTGGACTCTGGAGCTGCTCAGTGATCTTTTTTGTTCTCTGTCTGACTGTGAGGGGGGGGGGGAGAGGCCTGGTAGGTGTTGACAGTGTATTACTTTGTGTGTTGAGGGAGACAGTTAAGGTTTGGCAGTGGGTAAGGTATTAAGATGTTTTGTATTTTCTCCTGCATTAGGAAAGTTGTAGGAAGCAGGAGTCCTCATTTACTAGGGTTGTTGGGGTTTGTCCTGGGCTTTTGTCTGACTGTTGCTCCTTAGCTGCTGGGCTCTGACTGTACTCCACCTCCTGCTGAACCCCTGGGCATGGCCTCGGACCACTGGGGATCCCAGAGAACTACCACCATCCTACACCATTCTCACCATCTACCAGGGGTACCAGGCCCCACAAGGAGAAGGGACAGAGAGAAGGGAGCAGATGATGGAAGGGGGGATTGGAGAAGGGGGCAGATGATGGAAGTGAAGAAAACTTGTGCCATCAGCATCAGACACATATGGGAAAGCAGCAGCGGTGAGGGGCACTCGCCTCTTCACCACTGCTGCTGCTTTCCCACATGCTGGATGAGGGGGCATATGCTGGATGGGGGAAGAAGATAGTTAATGAGATAGTGGAGGGATGAAGGAAAGGGGTGGCAAGCTGTGAATAGACACTGAAAAGAGGGAATGGGGCCAGTGTACTTATGTGCCTAGGGGCCCTCGAAGAATTAATCCTGACCTGCCCAGAAGGGAGAAAGGGAGAAGGGCGTGAGACTTAAGACTTGAGAGGAAGGGAGCACAAACTTAGGAAAAATGATGGAAGGAAGGAGGGAGGGGCATGAACTTAGGACACAGAATGAAGGGAAAGATAGAGGGAAGCATGAGCCATAAGATGGAAGAATGGAGGGAGTGAGGAAAAGAGATGCAGAGGTAAGGGAGATAATAGAAAGGGAGAATTGGGTGTATGAGAGAGGGAAAGAGATGGTGCAATTGGGGAGATAAAGAAAGAAGAGAACTGTTGGGCAGAGAGAGGAGGGATGGAGACAGAGAGAGAATTATTGGACATGGTGGTGGGAGAGGAGTGAGGTGAGATGCATGCAGAGAGAAGAGGGAAAACATGCTGGGCCGAGGAAGCCTCCTGGATTTTAAAAATTTTTTTTTTTGGGGGGGGTGGGAGAGAGTATTAAAAGAAGAAATAGTGGACCTGGGGAAGGGAGGCAGGCAGGCAGGGGGAGAGATGGGATGGGGGGCAGTTGGGAAGAGAAAGGGAGAGAAGTTGGATCTAGGGATGGGAGGAAGAAATGTTAGGCCTGTGGATGGAAGGCAGAGAGATGCAGCATATCTCTCTTTTTTCTCCATTTCATTGTTCAGCATCAAGGGGGGAGAGAAGGAAAAAAACAGAAAAGAGAGGGAGCAAAATGTTTGACCATGGAGATAGAGGAGGAGAGATGGAACCATGGGAGAGCAGGAGGAAGAGAGATCAGATAAGATGATGCTAGGGGATGGAAAGAAAGGGACAGGGAATTATAGCCTGACCAGTGGAGAGAGGGACAGGGAGTTATAGCCTGACCAGTGGAGAGAAGGGGATTCTGAAAGTGGTGAGTCATGTGGATGAGGTCAAAAGGGAGATGACAAGATGAGTGAGAGAGCAGTGAGTACAGTGGAAGAAATGTGGTAATGGGGAGTAGATAGAAGGGAATAGGAGGCTGGGAAAGGAATGAGATGGGAAATGGGAGAGCTAGGGACTGAGAGAAGATTGAGAATTGAGAGGTAGCTGAACATTTAAAAAGAAGAAGGGTGAGAAAGAAGGCAAGATTTGAGTGGACAGAGGCAGAAAAGAAAAAGTTAAGAAAGCTGAAAGGGAAAAAAATCAATACACTGGAGATAGGCATAAGAAGGAAATGGAATGACAGAAGAGGAGAAAAAGATGGACAGCAGACATTGGAAAGAGAATTAGTTGAAGATGGACAAAAAGCAGAAAGAGAAACTGGGACCAAAATGATGGAAAAACAAAACATCCAGAAACAAGGTAGAAAAAATTGTTTTATTTTGAATTTATGAACTGAAATATGTTAGTTTTGGGATATGTGCATCACAATTATTTTTGTATTCAGTGGTGTAGTCATATACAGCTGATTTGGGGGAGGGACTGGAGCCCAAAATTAGTGGATGGGCACCAAAGTTTCTCTCCGCCTGAGTGCAATTTATAATGGCAGTACATAATTCTGAAAAGTAGTGTTTCTCTATATGGAATCAGATAGATCCAAGACACAGAAGTATCTGTACGTGGGTAAAAGCACCATTCAAACCCTGAAAGCATAGGAAAAATACTAAAGTGCTGGCCAACTTTCATCATAGTGAACCCTTAGGCATCGTTGGCTACCCTTCTCCCGGCACTTTGAGTTATTTTTACTCTGTTTTTCTTTTAAAACATCAAAAATCGCTTGCTCTGGTTATGCTAGCTGAATTGTAGAATACCTGGGAGGGCATATTTTCATTAGCCTGGGCAGATGGATCACTTAAGTATTTGGGGGTACTTCTTCCTAGGGACTTAATCTACATTATTTTTTAAATGTTGAACCACTTTTGCAAGAAACGACACAGGAGATTACAACTATGGCAGTCTTTTCCATTGTATCTTTTGGGTACAGTGACACTTTACAACATGATACATTTTCCTCGCTGGCTATATAAATTGGCTATTTAAATTTTGAGTATCGACTCTTATTGTCTCACAAACATGATATGAAACCTACAAAGGCATTCCAACATTATCTATGGAGGGGTGGGAGAGCATGGCTGTCCATTTCCAGGGTCCTGCCTTCCGAAGGAAAAGGGAGGGCTTGGTCTATTGAACATCCGCTTATACGCTTCTGGCTTGCCAGATGAGCTATATCAATAACTGGTATAGAGGTACTTTCTACTTTGACAATTCTCTGGAGACAGCATTTCTGTCTCCCTATCATTTTAGTTAAATGTTCCATGTGTCCGCACCAGCATTGTGCCCCTCCTTGTCCACTTATCCTATTTATGCTCCAGCAAACAGGACCTGGCGGCAAGTATGTCAGCTGCTTAAGGTGTCACATCAGCATCCCCTTTTTTGCTTCTCCAAGGTAATGGTGAGTTCACCAGGAATGCATTCGTTTTCTTTTAGATTATGGAAAAATAAAAAGGTCTACAATATGTATTTCAAGTGTCACTAAGGAAGAGGTTTTATATTCATTTGGGTCCCTGGGTAGAGAAAATAATCTATCTCCCAACAAACTTTTTTCTTATTCACAACTTTAACATTACATAAAATCTTTACCAGCTAATTGTATTATTACGGAGCCACGTCAGGAGATCATCTCTGAAATTTTCAGGTTTATCAAATCAAATCAAATCAGCACAGTAGCAGATACCTTTGCGATTTCATCATGTTGGATTACAAGAGTGCTATTCAGATGTGAATTTCACTATTCTAGCAGCATGTTGGTAGGAAGATTTTCAAATTCACCTGTTGGCACCACAACAGCGAGGCTTGAAATCTGCACCCAGACTATACTACACTGGGAACTCCAATTTAAGTTTCTCTTGCGTCTATATATATCTCCCATGAGAGCATTTCGAGTGATTATTACTCCACATCATTATTACCCTAAATGCTCGCAACCATCTGCATTGGAGTTGCCCTAAGGTTTTATCTTTTTGGTCTATGTTGGGTCACTATGTTTCCTCCCTTTGGAGATGGTGCTGGATACCTCAACCACAAGCCCTATTTGGACACTACTCCATACCATCTCTGAGATCTAAGGGGCATGTTTGCATTCATTGTGTTTGGGAGGGGGAGGGAGAAGGCTATGTTGAGTGTTTGGATACGTCCAGGCCTGCCTACATATGCTCACTAGAAATCCCCGAATGTTCAAGCATCTTTGGCTTTCATAGATTCTTCACGAGGCCAAAAATGGGAATCCTTTTGGTTGAAACTAATACCTTATGCTCATAGCTATCATTATGCCTCATTTAGTTCATTCCTTAGCACTCATGTTATAGGAGACGGGGATGGGAGGTTGGGGAATTATATACCAGTTTTTGTATGGTACATTATCTGTGTTTGGTTTATTTTGAAAATTAATAAAGAAATTTAACATAAAAAGTGCTGGCCAACTTTAAATCAACTACTGGGGATTAGGGCCCTGCATAGCAGCGACAGGACTTAACGAAAAACAAAAAAAACAATCCATCACAATCTGCAGTGAGAAAGAGACAGCACAAACCAAGAACAAAAAGAAAATGCAGATGAGTGTACAAGATGCAGGCTATGTTTATTATATCACTTATTAAGTGGTTAATGTTACCACCTTTTTACAAACCAAGGGACATGACACGTCTGTGTTTCGGTTAACATGCCTTCATCAGGGATCCTAACAAATAAAGATGAAAATGACTAAAAGTGTGCATAAACAAATACATAAATATTTAAATATGATATTCATAAGGACAAACACAGTGTTCTCCCCAGGGCCTTTTAGCCGGGCGCTCCGCCCGCCTAATTTAGATGACCGCCCAGCTGTCATCTATCGGGAATCCTGCAGCTGCCGCCGCTCAATGTAAAAAAAATCCCCCCCCCCAAACCACCTCTCACCGGCTTGGAGATGCGAACTCATGCTTCGGGGCTCTAAGGTGTGTGTGCCGGCTTCCCTTCTCTTCCCTCCGAAACCGGAAGTTACATCGGGGGGGGGGGGGGGAGAAGAGAAGGGAAGCCAGCACACACACCTTAGAGCCCCGAAGCATGAGTTCGTTGCGGGCTAAGGCAGGAGACTGGTCAACGACGGATGGAAGCTTACAACTCGCTGCCGGGTCCTGCCTACTTTCTGTTTCCACGAAGGCAGGATCCGGCAACGAGGAAGGCCTGAAGCAAACTGTAAGTTTCCCTCCGTCGCTGACTTATGGAGGGAAGCTTACGATTTGCCTAGCGACTTTGCCGACGGATGTGTGAGTTGGGAGGGAAGGGGCGGCTGGGCAGAGCTGATGCTGTCGATGCTCATCTCTCCGCCCTTGTTCTCGTTGCGCGGCCGGTGGTGGAAACAGTGTAGAGCTAGAGCTGGCCGTGGACCAGGAGCGGGCGTTGCTGGCTTAGCGGCGGCAGTTGCACGTGCTTTTCACATGCTATGGCGACAACAGCTCGCTGACGGTGCAAGGCTTTCGGCAGCTCCTGCTCAGCATCAGTTTGGGGCAAGTCAAGTCAAGTGGCTACTGGGGGAAGAGGAGGTGGAAGATGCCCGGTACCGGGGCTGGAACCACGGCGGCCATGGCTCTGGCTGCCCGGCTCCTGTTGCCCACTGCAGCTTGGCTCTGGCAGTGCCCACAAGCCCCAGACCGCTAACCAGACACAACTATCCCAAGGCCGTTTACAGCCAGAGCCCCAGGAGGTGAGACACCGAGTGCCACTGTGACTAAACTAATTCATTATTTGCCTGTGACTTTCTGGTATTTAGGATTAACTCTTTCCATTCAACCTTTGACTTTAAACACACAAGTCTGGAAGTCTAAGCACATTTATTTATGTTTACAGGTATTTGGGAACATAAAACATAGTGAAAGCTACTTCTGACTGGTGATAGGACAAAAGCGCGCGAGACTTCGGATCGCCCACATTTCAGCACAGACAAATTGGCGCAAGACCCCAGCGCACCGCCTAAAAAGTTACTTTTAAAGAGCTCTGATGGGGGTGTGGGGGGGGAACCTCCCCACTTTACTTCATATTTTTTGCGCTGCCGTTGGGGGGGGGTGTCATTATACAGAAAACTGAACTTTTTCCTAAAAAAAAAAATTCGGGAAAAAGTTAAGTTTACTCTATAATGGAGGGTTCCAACCCCACAACTCCCCCTAATGGCAACGTGAACGGTATGAAGTAAACTGGGGGGGGGGGGGGTTCCCCACTCACACCCCGCGTCGGAGCTCTTTAAAAGTAACTTTTTAGGCGGCCTGCTGGAGTCTTGTGCTGATCTGTCTGCGCTGAAATGTTGGTGTGCTGAAGTCCCGCATACGAATGACTATGAACCATTGTGACCTTGCCCCCCTCCCCCCAAAAAATGATTTTGCAGTGGGAGGGTCTTAACTGGTGTTATTTAATAGAGTAGGGACTGGATGCTTGAAGAATGTATGGTAGTCCTGGTTTATTGATGCAGTTGTAGTGCTGTAGAGAAACACTTTTCTAGATTATACACCTTATTGTTTGGGGGTGTATTGGGGGAGGCTTATCCTTGCTTTTAAAGTTGGACTTATAAATGTATTTTGCATTATTATTATTTTTGTATTAATAGGATTTTTATAATTTTGACATTGGGGAGGAGTATTTTAATGGTTGTACAGTATGGTTGTGTGTACATGAAAAATGAATGGAAGAAATTGCATTACAATTAGTACTATTATAATGGGAGTGGGGTCAGGGACGGAGCTTGGACTGAGGTACTCAGTTGGTATTTGTTAAATTTAGGGGGGTACTTGGCTTGAAGAAGTTGAGAAACATTGGTCTCTAGGTGACTAGTATGGAGTTCACTAAGTAAGGGTCCCTTTTACAAAGCCACAGTAGCAATTCTCTCATTGCAAATGCACCAAAGTCCATTCAATTCCTATGGGCTTCAGTGCATTTGCTGTGGCAGAATTGCTATCGCAGCTTTGTATAAGGAGCCCTAAGGCAGGAACTACTGTCTCTGTGCTGTGTCTTAAAACACAGATTGCCGGGGATGCAAAGCATTAACTGATTCAACTTGAGTTTGAAGTATGGTAGTTTTGAAAGAAATGGAAGGTTTGATACTGGTCATTAGTTATTCGGAATAAGAGGATCTGCATTACTTTTTTTCAAGGGTGGCTTAAATGCTACTGGAACACTGCCTAAGTGTCAAACCTTAAAAAAGGAAGTCATATTTAGCGTTGGAAAATAATTAACTAAAAAAAATAGTGCACATTTAGTGATCTTTTTACTAAGGCAGTTGTAGGCTAGCTATTTTAGCGCACACTAAACGCTAATGCATCCATAAACTATAATGGACATGTTAGCGTTTAGCGTGTGTTAAAATGGCTAGCAAGCCTTAGTAAAAGTACTTTTTCATTTTCCCCACCACCAAATTTCCCCATCCCGCCCGGCTACTTTTTCATGCCACCCGGCTGGAAAAAATTTCTGGGGAGAACACTGCAAACACCATAAAGTATGAGTATGGACAAATGGTGGGATACAACCGCAAGTGATGTGAAGTGCCAAATTTTGAAGCAACAAGATGAAATATGATGCATGTATGTGCGATGTTGATTATGAATGTGATAATAAATCTAACACACAAAACTAACCTTCTGGACTAAACAGTTGCCAAAAAGTCCTGACTATAAATAAATCAATGATTGGTTAACCTAAGTAAATTCTTAGAGGGACTGTTTGATCTTGTGAAAGCTGATATAAGAAATAACTAAACTTAAACTTGAAGGGCCTCAGTATGAGCTCTTAAGGTATAAACGAGGGGTATTGAGCTCAGGTAGTAACAAGTTTAAGTTTAGTTATTTCTTATATCGGCTTTCACCAGATCAAACAGTCCCTCTAAGAATTTACTTAGGTTAGCCAATCATTGATTTATTTATAATAAATCTAAAACAGTGAAGTGTGAATTAAGAGACTGGTGAGTTAATGAGAGCCTTGCAAATGCAGACCATGAACATAAAGTGAAAAGAGTAAGACAGAGTCATAAAAGCTTTAAGGACCTACCCTAGTTGACAAGGTATCAAATTAAACTGCAAATAAAAATAAACTGGAACTATAAAAGGCAAATGTTTGCAAACATATATAAAATTTTTTTTTACCAATATAAAAATTAAAAGCAAATAGTCACTCTTATTAAAATCAAATGGTCACTCTTTTATATTAAAATAAATCTTAAAAACAAAAGAACATGCCCCCCCAAAATGGGGGGAGAGTGCAAGTTTCATACATGCAAAACATCAGACGGAGATGAGAAAAGAAAAGAGATTTCATGTAAGTAATGTTGTCACTAATAAGTTTGTTAATTGTTCCCCATTTTAATTTTTTAATTGTCAACTACTTAGAATTTATGATTAGAGTTTTATCAAATTTTAATAAAACTTGAAACTTGATAAAGCCCGTCAGTAAATGAATTACTGAGCCGTGTGCATCAAAGCTACAGGGACTACCAGGCAATAAATCACCTTGCAGGTACATAGAAGATGCAAACATGAGGTGGTATATCACAAAACAATTAATAATAATAACTTTATTCTTATATACCGCCAGACCTTGGAGGTTCTAGGCGATTTACAACAAAGGAAAGCTTAACATCAGCAAATTTGTACAAGTCATAGAAATACATAATTATGAGTGATAAGACCATAAAAACTTAAATTACAAATCTATCAAATAATTGTGTCTTTACTGATGTTCTAAAAGAGTAATAAGATGAAAACACCTGGAATAATTTTATCAAACCAGCCATTCATTTTGGCTGCCTGAAAAGCGAGAGTTCTATCAAGAAATCTCTTAAAACAACATGATTTTATGGTAGGATATGCAAATAGATGAACTCTCCATGTGGGCTTGTTGGAATAGTTCAAGGAAAAATGGGAAACAAGGTAAGCTGGAGACATACGAAAGATTGATTTAAAATAGATAGAGGCAAATTTAAATAAGACTCTTGCCTCCATCGGCAACCAGTGCAATTTTTGGTAATAGGGACTGATGTGCTCCCATTTTTTCAGGCTGAAAATCATCCGTACAGCGGTATTTTGCACCACTCGTAACTTTTTAAAGATTTTCTTAAAGGCACCCAAGTAAATTATATTACAGTAGTCAAGGATACTTAGTATAGCTGACTGAACCAACAGGCAGAATGATGCTTCATCAAAATATTTCTTAATGATTCGGAGTTTCCATAGGACCAAGAAACATTTCCTAGTTAGCAAATCTGTATGTTTTTCCAGAGTAAGGTGCCGATCTAATGTCACTCCCAAAATTTTTATAGAGTGATCAATCGAATATTCAAAACCATTCAGATGTATCAACATATCTTTGATCTTGTCATTGGGACTGGCAAGGAAAAATTTAGTTTTTACAGAGTTTAGTTTTTACGGAGTTTAATTTTAGTTCAATCTGATTTAAAATAGTAGATATAATTTTTTTTTTAATCTCCACTGTCAGACATGTTAACGGGATAACTATGGTGATATCATCAGCGTAGATATAAAATCTAAGTTTTAAACTTTGCAATAAATTTCCCAATGACGTGAGGTAAATATTAAACAAAGTGGAAGATAAAGGCGAACCTTAAGTAACCACACATGGATTTACCCGGCAAGAGAATTTGTCATCGCTATACATTCAGTAAGATCTTTTTCCCAGAAAACCTCAAAACCAATTCAAAACATTTCCCAAAATACCAATTGATTCCAAGCAGTGGTTTAAAATAACATGGTCAACCAAATCAAAAGCGCTTCTTAGGTCTAACTGCAAAATCAGAGCGCTTGTACCTTGACTGAATACTCCATGGAGATAATCTAACGAAGAAGCCATAACTGTTTCTGTGCTAAAGCCTGAGGGAACACCTGACTGATTATCCTGTAATATATTGAACTTATCCAAATAAATAACCAATTCAGAATTAACCAGCCTTTGTTTCTCCCATTATGTATTGTTTTTTGACGGCATTCCCTTGTTTGATAATAAACTTAATTACCATGATCATATCAGTAACATTGTGAAAATCACCTTTTATAGGTTACGTAAAATTCGTTCCATCTCAAAATTTCTTTGTCCTAAATCACTCATTATATTGATTCACTCTTTGGTGATATCTAAAATTGATTACTGCAATTCTTTATTCAAAGGAATTGCATTATATGAAATAAAACGATTACAAATTATACAAAATACAGCTATAAAATTAATAACTAATTCTAAAAAATTTGATCATGTAACACCGCTTCTCAAAGAGGCTCATTGGCTTCCTGTTAATTACAGAATCACTTATAAGTTATGCATAATTATCTTTAAAACTTTGATCAATAAGACCCCTGCTTTTTTTATATAGGGCACTTATTCCATATTCTGCAAAGAGAATTTTACGATCTAACGAACAAAATCTGCTATCGATTCCATCATTAAAAATTATTAATACGAGGAGACAATTCATTTTTTCTTGTACGGCACCGCAAACATGGAACGCCCTCCCTATTTCTTTACGGGAGGAGAAAGAACTTGGAAAATTTAAAACTGAGCTAAAAACCTTCCTTTTTAAAGATGCCTTTTCAACATAATTTTATGCTTTATGAATTATATTTTACTTGGGTATACCTGTTTTAACTATATCCCTTTTGTATTTTCCCTCAATGTTTCTTCTTTACTTTAAAAATTGTATTTCATCCCTCCTTTCCTTATGTTTATCAATGTTAAATTAAGAGCATTTTAACCATTATTTAAATATTGTATGTATTGTAATGTATTACATTGTTATTGTTTTTTCATTTTTTTTAATTGTAAATTTTAAAATGTACATCGCTTAGAATATTCGATTAAGCGATTGATCAAGTCTCCTAATAAACTTGAAACTTAAACTTGAAACTTATCCAGCTGTGCTGTTTAGCTATCTTAGGTTTATTTACGCTCCTTCAGTGACAGGACTTACACATAATAAAATGGCAAAAGGGTGTCAAAAAAGTTAGTAACACATGAAATTTGTAGATATGTGTAATGCAAGCCTCTAAAAAATTGTCTTAAGTAAGCTGTAAGTATTCCCATGCAGGCTCTGCTAGATGATGTCACCCAGTTTTAAGAATAAACATAGTTTCAAGTTTATTTAAAATTTGATACAAACACTTATAAAACTTCGAAGGAGTGTACACTAGTGCTGCCCAATTCAGGCAAAAAAGTTTTGATTTGATTCAGCTATTGAATCGATTTTTTTTATTCGATTTTCCTGCCCAATTGGGTGTTTTTTTTTCAAGCATTCTGGGATTTTATAGCCTCTTCACCCATGGTGAAGGAGAAAAAGAGGTGGCTGACAGACTAAAACATGTTCTTCTCATCGGTCTTTACAAGAGAAGACACATCCAACGTGCCGGAACCGGAAAAAATCTTCAAGGGAGACCAAGAGGGGAAATTATCATGCATAGAGATAAACCTCGAAGGCGTACTCAAGCAGATAGATAGACTAAAAGCTGACAAATCTCCGGGCCCAGACGGAATCCACCCGAGAACACTGAAAGAGTTCAGAGATGAAACAGCGGAGTTACTACAGCAGATTTGCAACCTAATCTTGAAAATAGGAGTAATCCTGGATGATTGGAGGATAGCGAATGTTACACCTATCTTCAAAAAGGGATCGAGAGGCGACCCAGAAAACTACAGACCGGTAAGCTTAACCTCAGTTCCGGGGAAAATGGCCGAATCATTGATCAAGGAAGATATCAATGAGCATTTCGAAAAAAATAATCTGATGAGAACAAGTCAGCATGGTTTCTGTAAAGGAAGATAATGTCTAACGAACCTACTGCATTTCTTTGAGGGGATAAGCAAGCAATTGGACAAGGGTGACCCCATAGACATCGTATATCTCAATTTCCAAAAAGCCTTTGACAAGGTACCTCATGAGCGCCTACTGAGGAAACTGTGGAGCTACGGGGTGGTAGGGGACAAGCATAGATGGATCAGGAATTGGCTGGAGGACAGGAAACAGAGGGTAGGAGTAAAAGGACACTACTCAGACTGGAAAGGGGTCACAAGTGGTGTCCCACAGAGGTCAGTGTTGGGACCGCTGCTGTTCAATATATTTATAAATGACCTGGAAACAGGGACAAAGTACAAAGTTATAAAATTCGTGGACAACACAAAACTCTCCAGTAGAGTCAAAACTGTTGAGAATGCAAAGAATTACAAGGAGACCTGAACAAATTGAGTGAGTGGGCAAAAAAATGGCAGATGAGCTTCAATGTAGAGAAATATAAAGTCTTGCATGTGGGGAAGGGGAACCTAATGTACAGCTATACGATGGGAGGGAGGGTACTGGGGGAAGGCTGCCTAGAAAAAGACTTGGGGGTATTGGTGGATAAAACAATGAAGCCGGCGGCGCAATGTGCAGCGGCCTCAAAGAATACGAACAGAATTTTGGGCATAATCAAAAAGAGTATCACTACCAGAACAAAGGAGGTTATTCTACCACTGTTTCGAGCGATGGTGCGCCCACATCTGGAATATTGTGTCCAATACTGGTCGCCCTACCTTAAGAAGAATATGGCGATACTCGAGAGGGTCCATGGAAAATCTTTCATAAGCTGAAAGGTTGGAGAAGCTGGGGCTCTTTACCCTGGAAAAGTGGAGTCTTAGGGGGGACATGTTAGAGACTTATAAAATCATGAAAAGCATAGAGAAGGTGGAGAAAGCACAGTTACTTACCGTAACAGGTGTTATCCAGGGACAGCAGGCAGATATTCTTGACTGATGGGTGACGGCACCGACGGAGCCCCGGTACGGACAATTTTAGAGTGATTGCACTCTAAGAACTTGGAAAGTTCTAGCAGGCCGCACCGCGCACGCGCGAGTGCCTTCCCGCCCGACAGAGGCGCGCGGTCTCCAGTTAGGATAAGCCAGCTAAGAAGCCAACCCGGGGAGGTGTGTGGGACGCAAGAATATCTGCCTGCCGTCCCTGGATAACACCTGTTATGGTAAGTAACTGTGCTTTATCCAAAGACAAGCAAGCAGCATATTCTTGACTGATGGGTGACCTCCAAGCTAACAAAAAGAGGGATGGAGGGTAGGTTGGCCATTAGGAAAACAAATTTTGCAAAACAGATTGGCCGAAGTGTCCATCCCGTCTGGAGAATGCATCCAGACAATAGTGAGATGTAAAAGTGTGAACTGAGGACCATGTAGCAGCCTTGCAGATTTCCTCAATAGGCGTGGAACGGAGGAAAGCCACAGATGCTGCCATAGCTCTAACTCTATGGGCCGTGACAGAACCTTCTAGTGTCAGTCCGGATTGAGCATAACAAAATGAAATGCACGCTGCAAGCCAATTTGACAACGTACGTTTAGTAACAGGACGTTCTAATTTATTCGGATCAAAGGACAGAAAGAGTTGGGGAGATGATCTGTGGGGCTTAGTACGCTCTAAATAGTAAGCTAGAGCCCACTTACAGTCCAAAGTATGCAGAGCCTGTTCTCCAGAATGCGAGTGAGGTTTCGGAAAGAAGACAGGCAGAACAATAGATTGGTTGAGATGAAATTCAGAGACAACCTTAGGGAGAAACTTTGGATGTGTACGCAGAACCACCTTGTCATGATGGAAGACTGTAAAAGGTGGATCCGCAACTAGTGCATGTAGCTCACTGACCCTCCTGGCAGAGGTAAGAGCAATAAGGAAAAGTACCTTCCAAGTGAGAAACTTGAAAGAAGCGGTAGCCAAAGGTTCAAATGGAGGCTTCATTAAGGCGGAAAGAACTATATTGAGATCCCAGATAACAGGAGGGGCTTTAAGAGGTGGTTTCACATTGAAAAGACCCCGCATGAATCTGGACACCAAAGGATCAGCTGAGAGGAGTTTTCCATGGACTGGCTCATGAAAAGCAGCAATAGCACTAAGGTGGACTCTGATGGAAGTAGACTTGAGGCCAGAGTCAGACAAAGAAAGAAGATAATCCAACAACGTCTCCACTGCAAGGGAAGTGGGATCAAAATGATGAAGAAGACACCAGGAAGAAAATCGAGTCCACTTCTGAAGGTAACATTGCAGAGTGGCCGGTTTCCTGGATGCGTCCAGAATGGAGCGAACGGGCTGAGACAAAAGAGTATCAGTCGAAGTCAGCCCGAGAGATACCAAGCTGTCAGGTGCAGAGACTGGAGGTTGGGATGTAGAAGGGTCTCCTGATGTTGTGTAAGCAGAGAAGGAAACAGTGGAAGAAGAACGGGTTCCCTGGAACTGAGTTGAAGTAGAAGGGAGAACCAATGTTGTCTGGGCCACCGTGGAGCAATCAGAATCATGGTGGCTCGTTCCCTCTTGAGCTTGAACAAGGTTCTTAACATGAGAGGCAGAGGAGGGAAAGCGTACAGGAACAGATTGGACCAATCGAGGAGAAATGCATCCGCTGCCAGACAGTGGGGAGAGTAGAGTCTGGAGCAGAATAGGGGCAGCTGGTGATTGTGAGGAGCTGCAAAGAGGTCTATCTGAGGAGTGCCCCACTGAGCGAAGATGGACTGTAGAGTTAAAGGATCGAGTGTCCACTCGTGAGGCTGGAGAATTCTGCTGAGCTTGTCCGCCAAGGAATTCTGTTCTCCCTGAATGTAGATAGCTTTCAGGAATAGATGGTGATCTGTGGCCCAAGCCCAAATCTTCTGGGCTTCTTGGCACAAGAGGCGAGAGCCTGTCCCACCCTGCTTGTTGATGTAGTCCGAAAAAGAGAGGGAAAAAAAAAGAAAATTTTTTTTTTTATTATTATTAAAAAAAGAAAAGAAAAAAGGGAAATACAAATTCCGAAAAGGTTTACGCGAGCGGGAAGGTGAATGAGAAAAAAGTTTTCAACAGCCGTTGAAAGTGCGTCTTCTTAGCTCCGCGGAAACTAAGAAACTGGGGACCGTGCGCCTCTGTCGGGCGGGAAGGCGTGCGCGGTGCGGCCTGCTAGAACTTTCCAAGTTCTTAGAGTGCAATCACTCTAAAATTGTCCGTACCGGGGCTCCGTCGGTGCCGTCACCCATCAGTCAAGAATATGCTGCCTGCTTGTCCTGGGATATGGACAGATTCTTCAGACTAACCGGGCCAACAAAAACAAGAGGGCATTCCGAAAAATTAAAAGGAGACAGATTCAAAACGAATGCTAGGAAGTTTTTCTTCACTCAGAGGATGGTGGACACCTGGAATGCGCTCCCAGTGGAGGTGATAGGGCAGAGTACAATATTGGGCTTCAAAAAGGGATTGGATGATTTCCTGAAGGAGAAGGGTATTGAAGGGTACAGATAGAGGGTAACTATACAGGTACTAAATGAATAGGGAATAAAGAATTTTAGGTTAAGAACCACTTACAGGTCACGGACCTGGGGGCCGCCGCAGGAGCGGACTGCTGGGCACGACGGACCCCTGGTCTGACCCGGCAGAAGCAATGCTTATGTTCTTATGTTCTTTGCCCTCTCCTACCCACACTGGTGCTGTGGTGTAAACAAAATAAACAAACAAAAATTACTTTTCCTTTCTTTGTTAAATCCTAGCTCACGTTCACGGTCTAACACCAGTTCTGGCAGGATACAAATTTCAAATCTGACACAATGTAATCTAAAACAGAAAATAAAATTATTTTTTCTACCTTTGTTGTCTTGTCATTGTTCAAATCATGTTGGGTCACAGGCTCTGGCTGTCTTCTGGTCAGGGTCTCCTTTCTTCTTTCTCCGTGCTAACAATCCATCTTTCATCTCTGTCCTCCCCTTCCGTTTCCCTTCCCTAGAAGTCTGGCATCTTTCCTTTTTCTTTGTCTCCATCCCCGCAGCTGCAGCGATGGACCCCACCATCCCCAGATCCACCATCTCTCATTTTCTTAACTACCCTTCCATCCTGCATCTCTCACTCCTTCCCCACCACCCCCAGGGTTTACCATTTCTCCCATTCTCTTCCCAACTACCCTCCTATCCAGTATCTCTATCCCCCCCTCTACACCATCCCTTGTGTCCAAATTCTTTCCCTTTCTGTTTCTTCCCTCCCTAAATCCCATTGTCCACCATCTCTCTCCCTCTCCTCTGTTTTTAGACCCATTATTTCTCCCTCCCCAAAAAAACCCAAAACAAACTAAACTAAACTAAACCTTAGGTTTGTATACTGCATCCTCTCCACAATTGTAGAGCTCGGCATGGTTTACAGGAGCTGAGATAGAAAAGGAACTCCAATGAAGGGTTATAGGCCTTAGTATAAAGAATGTTTAGAGGAGCTTAGTATACCAGAGAGTGAGGAAGTATTACATTTGAGAATAGCCAAGTTTTCAGATGTTTACGGAAAAGTTGGAGGGAACTCAGATTCCGAAGTGGGGAGGTAAGGTTATTCCAGAGCTCAGTGATTCTGAAGGGAAGGGTTGTCTCTAGCTTTCCTGCATGCGACATGCCTTTTAATCAGGGGAAGGATAGTTTTAATTTTTGGGGGGATCTGGTGGTATTAGGATTTGTCATGCCCCTGGAAACCTGGGAACTTGGATGGTGGCCAGCTCTGCGGTCTTCTGCAAGGTGGAAGTCAGAAATGAATTCTGTCGGCTCTATGTCTCCCTGGGAGTTTGTTTCAGCTGCACCTCGAGTCTCACTATTTCTGTGATCACTTTTGCGCTTTGGAGGGCAAGGATCAGTCACCAATTGGGAGGCCGATTTTTTTTTTTTTTTAATATAAAGTAAATCGATTCGAATCAATTCACCCAAAGTGAATTGGTGAATCGATTCGAATCATGAATCGGGCAGCACTAGTGTACACTAAAATAGGGAAACATAAGAATATTTATAATAAAAAAGTGGACAAACTTGGACAATGGAAAAACGAGAGACAAGAAGAGAAGCGGTAAAACTACAATGTTTAAAGAAAAGAAAACAATGAGGAATAAAAACAATTGGGTTAGGGTAAGAGCAGGTACAGCAAGTCATGTGTGGATGGGAATGAGATTCAATCCTGCTTTTATCCAGAGAAAGCTCCCCACATCATCTCCCATACTCAGCCATGCTGAGACAGCATCCCCAACTACTACCACTGCAAAAAAGTCCATGAAGCACATATGCATCAGCAGAACAAGCACCACAATACACTTTTTTTAAAATAAATAAACTTATACCTGAGCTACACAGGCCGCCCTGATATTTCTCTCTGGGTCAATGAAAAGGAAGAAGTTTCAAGTTTTCAAGTTTTATTAGGATTTTATATACTGCCTATCAAGGTTTATCTAAGCAGTTTTACAATCAGGTACTCAAGCATTTGAGAATATGAGGAGGTCAAGACGACCCAGTGACTAACTAAAACCCTGCAGGCCTTTGCCTAATTCCACCATGGGGGTCAACTAAGAAGATACTGTCTTATCACTGCTACTTATCAGTGTCAAATGTACTGACAAAATAAGCAGTTATTTTCCCCATCTGCTAACTGGAGGTATAATCCACATTTAACTAAGTAAACAGCCTGCTTGAAAACTACCCACTCTCCTTTCTAGTAAAACATATTGATGGCTCTTTTCATTAGTGTGATTGTTGGACTTAGTTTTGCTGACTTCCAGAAGTTACCATCCTAAGTGACTACATAATCAATGCCAGAAACAAGGTTTTACTAAATCTCAGTGCTTTGCTATTTCTTGAGCTCATTTAGTAGATTTAAAAAAAAAAAAAAAAATGCAGTTACACATTTACTTTAGTTGGTTTCGGCTCCAGTATAGTAGCAGCACGTTTTTTTTTCTTAAATCTTGCCTGATCTTTGGGGGAGCACTTCTTGGTTTTTCTGGGATTTCCAGAGGCATATAACTTAATAAAATGAATTTTTGGTTTCTTTTCAAGCTAATTGATGTTATGTGATCCTTGTAACTAATAAAACAAAAGTACATGTATGAAAGTTGATCAATATCAAGAATTTTCAACTGCAATAAAAATCTAGATTCATTTATGTTCACAACACAAACCTTCCTTCCCGTATTTCAATAGTCATAGAACGTGACACCACATCTCTAGAAGCAAGATCCTTTGCAACAGGGGCATATCTTTCCATAAATCTTTCACCTTCACTGTTGATAAGAATGCCTCCTTCACCACGGCAACCTTCTGTTATTAGGCAACCAGCACCATAGATACCTACAATGCAGAGTAAGATTAAATAGTACACAATTATTTCATATCTAATATTTTTAAAACAAATACCAATCCATAATACAAAACAAGAATCTTAGCATCCATACAGTGCAATTATCCATAACATCTTTCCTTGGTATAATGCTAATAAGCAGCTCATGATGCTATTTTTACTCCATTATTCTCATCTCTCCGACTCCCCACCCCATAGAAGAATGCAAGTGTATCTATCCAGATCAATGCACAGTTCTAACAATACTCCCTCTTAAGGACTGACACGGTGCATGCAAATTTTTTTTCATGTAAGCAGCATGTTCTAAGTTTTTATTGTGTGAGTGACAAGTTCTAAATACCAACAATTTTCCAGATTTGCAAGTATTTTTGTAAGCAACCATGGAAAACCTGTGAGCAACACTCCTAGAATGTAATAGCAATTGCTCACATGCTCAGCTTAGAGCAGCAGTCTCAAACTCATGGCCCGCAGGCCACATGTAGCCCCCCAGGTCCTATTTTGCGGCCCACGGTCTGTACGTGATCTCGTACACTAGGCAGGAAGAGAGGCTCAAGCGCCAGCTGACTTGAAACTTCCTGCTGCCGTCGCATATGCCAGGACTCCTGCCTTCGTGTATCTGTTGGGACTTATCTCCTTTCTCTAACATGCCACTGCTGGTCCAGGTATGCGGAGACAAGACGGCAGCAAGAAGCTTCAAGTCAGCTGACACCGGTGCCTCTCTTCCTGCCCAGTGTGCGAGATCGCGTGCAGACCGCGGGGCGCAAAATAGAGGTATTGCTGGACAGGGGGGCAGGGAAGGAAGAAGGGGTACTGCTGGACGGGGGGGGGGGGATGTAAAAGGAAAGGAGAAGAGGTACTGCTGCACCTGGCAGAAAGGGAGGAAAAGGAAAGGTGCTACACACTGGAGGGGAGAGCGAGATGGTGCGAGAGCATGTTGGGTTGGGGGGTGGGAAAGAGGGATGTCACTTGAGGGAAGAGGTAAGGACAGAGAGAGAAAGCATTGGACTCATGGAGAGGGTGAGATGGATGGGGAGGACAGAAATGAGGGAAGGAGAAATGTAACACTGGGAAAGGGGGAGAGAAAGAGAGAGAAAGAGAGAGAGAGAAAGAGAGAGAGAGAGAAAGAGAGAGAGAGAGAGAGAAAGAGAGAGAGAGAAAGACAGAAAAAGAGAGAAATACAAAGAGAGAGAGAGAGAAAAATTGTTTAAGGGAAGGAGGACTAGAGGAGAAGCGTGCAGGAGGAAGAGGAAAAAAAAAAAATGTTGGACTGGTGGAAAAGAGGGAGAAATGTTGGACTGGGAGGGGGGCCAAAAAGGGGGAAGGGAGATGGACTGCCGGGGGCAGAAAAGGAAGAAGGGAAAGAGAAATGTTATACTGGGGGGGGGGGAAGGAGAGAGATGTCAGACTATGGAAATGGGAAGGTAAGAGACATGGAAAAAGATGGATGCAAGGCAGAAAGTGAAGACGGAGTGAAAAACAGTCATTGGACAAAAAGGCCCTGGAAACATAATTAAAAGCACCAGAAAATAAAGTCACCAGACAACAAAGGTAGGGAAACTAATTTTATTTTCAATATAGTGATTGAAATGTATCATTTCTGAAAAAGGAAAGATATTAAACTTTAACTGTGAGGACCACAGAAAAAATAGTTAATGTCTTATTAAACAAAATGACAATTTTGCATGAGGTAAAACTCTTTATAGTTTATAAATATTTCCTTTAACCGTTAAAGGAAAGATTTATAAACTATAAAGAGAGTTTTACCTCATGCAAAATTGTAATTTCTTTAATAAGACATTAAACTATTTTTTTCTGCGGCCCTCCAAGTACCTACAAATCCAAAATGTGGCCCTGCAAAGTGTTTGAATTTGAGACCACTGGCTTAGAGGAAACATACAGTATTTATGCACTCAAAGTCATTGTCCTACTCTCTCCTCCCATTTAACCAATGGGTCGTAATTTTTAGCAAAGGTCCTCAGTCTGTTGAGTCACAAAGCAGTCAGTTTGGGCATGCAGCAAAGTCCACTTTAGCTAAAACCTGTTTCCATACTACTGCTAGAACAAGTCAGCCAATGGTGATAACCAGAGGGGATATGATAGAGACTTACAAGATCATGAAAGGCATAGAGAGAGTGTAGAGGGACAGATTCTTCAAACTTTCGAAAAAGAAAAGAAAAGAGGGCATTCGGAAAAGTTAAAAGGGGACAGATTCAAAACGAATGCTAGGAAGTTCTTCTTTACCCAACGTGTGGTGGACACCTGGAATGTGCTTCCAGAGGGTGTAATAGGTACTGGGGTTCAAGAAAGGATTGGACAATTTCCTGCTGGAAAAGGGGATAGAGGGGTATAGATAGAGGATTACTGCACAGGTCCTGGACCTGTTGGGCCGCCGCGTGTGTGGACTTCTGAGCACAATGGACCTCAGGTCTGACCCAGCGGAGGCATTGCTTATGTTCTTAGCTCCAGAGGTTTCATGCTGAGTAGCCCACAGCCCATTATTGGGCTTCTCTTGATGAAAACAATGTTCATGATCAGTCCAAAGATCATGACCCAAAAGGGCTGAACATGTACACCAGTTGTAGACAAAGGTGCCCCTTTTTCCATATGCTCATCAACGCAGTCCAGATGCTGGCATATATATGATGCAAATGATCTGGTGGAAGATATCACACATATAACATTTTATAGTCTGTCATTCTCCACTATGTTGCTGGCAACCAAAACTTAACAAGTTCTTAAAAATCCTCTCTCACTCTTTTGGGTCATAACCATACACCAAGGTACATTCCCATTACCTGAACATATTTTATAGATGCAACTATACTAATGTCACATGCATACTACCTCTACCACTGCTTCCTCTTTCTGCAAATTAGAGGGGGCAGGTAAAGAATGACATGGAGAACTAAGTTTATCCCCCATCCTCATGAGCTCTCTTTGATCTGATCTGCACAAGCCTCGAATGAAAAGACATCCCATGACAGTAATGAGGTACACTAACTGGTAAGTGGCATAGCAATGGAGAAGGCAGCTCCATCTCTATATACACTAAAAGTAGAATGGGAGAGAAGAAAACAAAACCCAAGACAGGACAGATGAAATTCCCTCATTTATTGAATTACCTGTAAACCGTGCAGAGTTCTATCTTTATGGAGATGATGCAGTATACAAACATAAGGTTTAGTTTAGTTTATGAAATCACTCCACGAATGATACAAAGATACCAACTTTTTCTGTTTTATGCCCAAAGTATATCATATATAAATATATTACAGAAAGATGGTCGCCGTACATGAAGAAAAACACAGTACTACTCGAAAGGGTCCAGAGAAGAGCAACAAAAATGGTAAAGGGGCTGGAGGAGTTGCCGTACAGTAAGAGATTAGAGAAACTGGGCCTCTTCTCCCTTGAAAAGAGGAGACAGAGGGAACATAATAGAAACATTCAAGATAAAGAAGGGAATAGACAGTAGATAAAGACAGGTTGTTCACCCTCTCCAAGGTAGGGAGAACGAGAGGGCACTCTCTAAAAGTTAAAAGGGGATAGATTCCGTACAAACGTAAGGAAGTTCTTCTTCACCCAGAGAGTGGTAGAAAACTGGAATGCTCTTCCAGAGGTTGTTATAGGGGAAAATACCCTCCAGGGTTTCAAGACAAAGCTAGACAAGTTCCTGCTGAACCAGAATGTACACAGGTAGGGCTAGACTCAGTTAAGGCACTGGTCTTTGATCTAAGGATCGTCATGGGAGCGAACTGCTGGGCACGATAAACCACTGGTCTGACCCAGCAGCGGCAATTCTTATGTTCTTATATAGTACTTTTAACACATAGGAGCCAACTTTTCATAATAATTGATGGTGCTGAGTCCAGTGGAAGTTACCCCTCCCTGGGCACAACCAAATAGTTTGCCCAAACACCCAAAGAGCTGGCACCTATGGTTTAAGGATGTTATAAAATGTCCTAAGACATGCAGTCAACAGGTATATCCCAATATTGTACCAGACAAAAATAATAACTTTCATTTTTGTTTTCTTTTTTTTTTTTAAATTTTTATTTATAGAATTTTCATTCTTTCAATACATGAATCACATATTATAAAATGTATAATAAAATATATATGTATGTACAAATTCATATCATAAATATTCATCCCTTTCCCCTATTAATTGTTTTTCCATTTTTCTTTCATATTAATATCTATATTTCCCACCCTAACCCTATATTACTATTATCAATGTGTTAAGATATCTGATCTCTAGAATAATTAGTCAATGGATCCCATATTTTCTTAAAATTTTTAATATTTCCTTGTTGTAAAGCCAAAATTTTCTCCATTTTGTAAATGTGACATACCGAGTTCCACCAAAATGTATAATTTAGTTTGGTAAAATCTTTCCAATTTTGTGTGATTTGCTGCATGGCAACTCCTGTCAATTCCAGGAGTTAAAAGTAATTTATTAAAAGTAATTTATTATTATTTGCTGATATTGGACTCTGTGTTCTCATTGCAGTACCGAATAATATGGTATCATATGAGAGTCCTACGTGATTTTCTAGTAATATATTTATTTGGGGCCAAATTAAATTCCAAAAAGCTTTTATACAGGGACAAAAAAAAATTAAATGATCCAATGTCCCTACTTCTATTTTACAATGCCAACATCTATTAGATCTAGTATTATCTATCTTTTGCAAGCGCGTCGGGGTCCATAACACTCTATGTAATAAAAATAACCATGTTTGACTCATAGATGCTGACTTTGTTAATCTTAATCTCCAGGACCAGAATTTTGGCCATTGAGATGCAGAAATTGTCTGTCCAATCTCAATGCTCCAAATATCCCTAAGTCCAGTTTTCTTTTTTTTATTTAGAAATCCATTTATTAATTTATACCATTTTGCGGCTTGGTGACCCAAGAAATCCATCTGGAAACATAAAACTTGCAAACTATATTGAGTATTGAGAACTTTCCATTCAGGGAACCCTACCTGAATGGCTTGCTTCAATTGCATCCATTTAAAAAATTGTGTTTTATTTAGTCTAAATTTATTTTGCAATTGTGAAAAACTAAGCAAGGAACCTTCTGATATGACATCATTTAATGTTCTTATTCCTGCAGTTATCCATTGTTTCCAGACGATTTTAAATCCGCCAATTCTGATCCTGGAGTTTACCCATATTGATTGATTTAGGGATTTAGCAATTGGTTCTGGTGTCAGATTATTTATGTATCTTAATGTTTTCCAAGTATCTAATAAGATTCTGTGTTCTTTGTATCTTATAGGCATTGATAAAGAAATTAAATGTTCTGGATTTAAAGGGAACAGGAGCCGCCATTCTAAATACAGCCAATCTGGTACATTTTCTAAGAGATCTGGGAGGATCCAATACATACCCTGTCTTAAAATATAGGCTTGATGATACCTATAAAAATTTGGAAAATTTACCCCCCCTTCCATAATTGGTCTTTGTAATGATACTAAAGCGATTCTTGGTCTTTTCCCACACCAAACAAATTTTGTAAGAATATTGTTAAGTTTTTTATAAAATGACCCCTGAAAAAATATTGGAATCATACTCATTTGGTAACAAACCACAGGCAATATCATCATTTTAATTGTTTGAATTCTTCCCCACCAAGAAAGATGTAATGGATTCCATTGCTCACACATTTCTGTTATTTTTTTCAATAAAAGTTTTTCATTCTCTTTGACTGTGTCTTCAATTGTATTTTTGATCATAATTCCTAAGTATTTTATTCCATCCTCTTTCCAAATAAATGAATATGGATCAAATAATCCTTTGGTACAATGAACATTAATTGGGAGGATTTCAGATTTATTCCAATTAATTTTATATCCAGAAAATGTACCGTATTTTTCTATTAAATTAAGCATACATGGAATAGTAATTTCCGGTTCTCTTAAATATAATAATATATCATCTGCATATGCAGATAATTTAAATTCAAAACTGGTAAATGAGATTCCCTTTATTTCCCTAGTTTTGTTTATTGCAATTAATAAAGGTTCTAGGACAACATCAAAAAGTAATGGAGACAAAGGGCATCCTTGTCTAACTCCCCTATGCAAGTTGAATCTAGTTGATAAATTATTGTTAATATATAATCTTGCTCCATCTAAGGCAACCAATACAATACTGTATTTAGCACCCTATAAGAGAGCTTTTCATTGTACTGTTTGGATTTATCTAAATAACAAGCAAGTCTAAGCCTCCCTAACTAGTTCTTCACGGAAATGACTTCACATTCAAGTGACTAAGGCCCAGATTCACTAAAGATAGTGATTCAATCGCTGTTGACCGATTTTGAAACAGCGACTGATTCACTATCTTGTTTGCATGCAAATGATTTGCATGGAGGAACAAATCATTTGCATGCAAACTCCCAGACTCAAGTCGCTCAGTGAGCGATTGAGTCACACAGAACCCTGACAGTAGTGACATGAGAAGGAGCCTCCTGTCACTGCTGTCAGGGCTTCTGCCGGGGGTGGTGGGGGTTCTCATTCCATTTTTTTTAATGGTACAGATATTTTGCGCCCCCTCCCTCCCCACAGACTGGTTGACTTGAAAAGGCAAGATTACCTTTGGCAGAAAGAAAGGAACAGGCCGCAGCACTATATGCTCCCTAGAAAACTCCAGGGAGTGAGGCCTACAAGAGAAAGCCTGCAGCTCAGAAATGCGTCTTGCAGAAGTAATAGTCACCAGGAAAACCGCCTTGAGAGCAAGGTCCTTCAATGAGCAGGAACCAGGGGCTCAAAGGAAGGGCACACTAGCACGGACAGGACCAGATTGAGAGCCTAGGCTGAAACCGAAGGCCGCACTGGAGGCCGATGCAATTTAGCCACCCTCAAAAAGCGAACCATGTCCAGAAAAGAAGTTAAACGCTTACCCTGCAGCAAACCACGAAACACAGACAAAGCTGCAAGCTGAACCCGAATCCTGAGAAAAGTCCAGGCCAGGCCATCCTACAAGAACTCCAAGATGTGAGGCAAAGAGGAGTGAAAGGAAACCACCCAACACGCAGCACACTACTCCTCAAAAATATGCCAAACCCGCACATAAGCCTTCAAAGTGGAAAGCCTCCGGGACCCCAAGAGAGTGGAAATTTTTTGAAGAAGAACCTAAGGACAAATTGCAGGGGTCTAGGACACAAATAAAACTGGCAAACAGGACTAACAGAGAACAACGGAATCCAGAGGGACAACCAAAAATGAGGAAACAGGCTGAGGACGAAACAGACGTACCACAGGAGGAGGATGACCGAGACGAGGCTTGGGGACTGGCAACTCCCGAGGGGGTCGCCAGGAGCGCCAAACCACGAGGAAATCCTGCAAGAAAGGCGAACAACCGGGACTTACACTGCCTGTACACTAATGCTAGGAGCCTAAGGGCTAAAATGGGAGAGCTTGAAGTATTAGCCAGCACAAAGGGCCTAGACATAATTGGAGTCACAGAAACGTGGTGGACTGATGACAAAGAATGGGATGTGGCTTTACCAGGGTTCAAACTCTACAGGAGAGATAGGTCACACAAAAAGGGTGGAGGAATAGCGTTATATATAAAAGATTCCATACCTTCAACCAGGATGGAAACAACAATAAGGGCGGATGACTTGGAATCACTATGGGTTAAGCTACCAGGAGGAACAGGAGCAGACATAAAATTGGGTCTGTACTATCGCCCACCTGGCCAATCGGAAGAAATCGACCAGGACCTGGAGGCAGAACTGAGACAGTTATGCAAAAGCGGAAGTGTGGTGGTGATGGGGGACTTCAACCACCCGGGAATAGACTGGAGAATCGGACACTCAAACTGCATGAGGGAGACCAAATTCATGGAGGTCATGAGGGACTGTTTCATGGAACAGCTGGTCACGGAACAAACACGGGGAGATGCCACTCTTTATCTAATCTTCAACGGACTAGGGGGACCCACTAAGGAGGTGGCGGTACTAGCCCCATTAGGAAACAGCGACCACAACACGATCCAGTACAGGCTAGAAATTGGATCATCAAAGGTGAAAAGAACCACAATGACAGCACTCAACTTCAAAAAAGGGAATTATGATGCCATGAGGAAAATGGTGGGGAAGAAACTCAACGATACCGCAAGGAAGATGGAGTCCGTAGAAAAAGCCTGGACCCTACTCAAGGGCACGGTGCACGAAGCACAGAACCTGTGTGTCCCCAAGTTCAGGAAAGGGTGCAAAAAAAATAGAACAAAAAACCCAGTGTGGATAACAAATGCAGTGAAAAAGGCAATAAGTGATAAGAAAGCATCATTCAAAAAATGGAAAAAAGACCAGACAGAGGACAACCAAAAGGAGCATAAAAAAAACACCAAAAGGAGTGTCACCGAGTGGGTAGGAAAGCAAAAAGAGAATATAAAGAAAGACTGGCAGGGGAAGCAACAAACTTCAAATCATTCTACAGGTACGTCAAGGGGAAGCAACCAGCTAGGGAGGAAGTGGGACTCTTGGATGATGGAGACAGAAAGGGAGTGGTAAAAGAGGAAAAGGAGATAGCGGACAGGTTAAATGAGTTCTTCACGTCGGTTTTCACAAGGGAGGACACAATCAACATTCCGGAACCCGAGGAGATCATAAAAGGAAATCAGGATGAAAATCTGGTTCAACTGGAGGTGAGCAAGGTGGATATCCTCAGGCAGATAGATAAGCTAAAGAGCGACAAATCGCCAGGTCCGGACGGCATTCACCCAAGGGTACTCAAGGAACTAAGGAACGAAATAGCTGAGCCACTTCGACAGATATGCAACCTATCCTTAAAAACTGGAGAGATTCCGGAGGACTGGAAAATAGCAAATGTCACGCCAATCTTTAAGAAAGGCTCAAGGGGAGACCCGGGAAACTACAGGCCGGTGAGCTTGACCTCGGTTCCGGGAAAGATGATGGAAGCGCTAATTAAGGATAGCATCTGGGAACACATCGAAAACACTGGGCAGCTAAAGTCGAGCCAGCATGGCTTCTGCAAGGGCAGGTCATGCCTCACAAACTTATAATACTTCTTTGAGGGGGTAAACAGCCAGGTGGATAAAGGGGAATCCATAGACATCATTTACCTTGACTTCCAAAAAGCCTTCGACAAGGTACCACACGAAAGACTGCTAAGGAAACTATGGAACCATGGGGTGCAAGGGGTGGTCTAAAGATGGATCAAAAACTGTCTGGCGGACAGGAAACAGAGGGAGATTGGAAATGGGTCACGAGCGGAGTTCCGCAGGGGTCGGTGCTGGGACCGCTTCTGTTCAATATATTTATTAACGACCTGGAGGCGGGAACAAAATGTGAGGTTATTAAATTTGCGGATGACACTAAACTATACAGCAGGGTCAAAACCATGGAGGACTGCGAAGACCTCCAAAAAGATCTGACAACGCTGGAAGAGTGGGCCAAAAAATGGCAAATGAGCTTCAACATAGGGAAATGCAAGGTCATGCATGTTGGGAAAAAGAACCCGATGTTCACTTACAAGATGGGGGGATCACCGCTAGAGGTAAGCAACCTTGAAAGAGACCTGGGAGTGATGGTAGACACAACATTGAAGGCGTCGGCGCAGTGCGCCACAGCCTCAAGGAAAGCGAACAGAATGTTGGGTATCATTAAGAAAGGTATCACGACCAGGACGAAGGAGTCCAGAGAAGAGCAACTAAGCTAATAAAGGGTATGGGGGGACCTCTCATATACTGACAGACTGAAAAAGCTGGGGCTTTTCTCCCTGGAAAAGTGACGACTTAGAGGAGACATGATAGAAACCTTCAAGATCATGAAGGGCATAGAAAAAGTGGACAGGGACAGATTTTTCAAACTATGGGGAACCTCAAGTACAAGGGGACACTCAGTGAAATTGAGAGGGGAAAGGTTTAGAACAAATGCCAGGAAGTTCTTTTTCACCCTGAGAGTGGTGGATATATGGAACGCGCTACCGGAGGATGTGATAAGCAGAAGCACGCTACAGGGCTTCAAAGAAGGTCTGGACAGGTACCTGGAGGACAAAGGGATTGAGGGGTACAGATAAGAGTAGAAGTAAGGTTATAGGGATAGGATTAGAGGTAAATGGTAAAATTAGTCAGAGACCACTGTTCAGGCAGTGGGCCTGATGGGCCGCCGCAAGAGCGGACCGCTGGGCGAGATGGACCTCTGGTCTGCCTCGGCGGAGGCAACTTCTTATGTTCTTATGAGATCATTTTATCTGAATAACCTCTCTTAAGTAGACGTTCCCTCTCAAAAGCCAATCCGTAAGACAAAAGGGACCTGGATCGAACATTGGAATGGGCCCCGAGTCAGAAGGTTGGGCGAGAGGGGCAGCAGAAGAGGATCTGCCATGAGAAAACGAACCAGATCTGTGTACCATGGACACCTGGGTCTGCCTGCCGGGGGTGCCAAGCAATGCGAAGAAGGACTCTGCCAACCATCGGCCATGGAGGAAACATGTACAGGAGGCCCGCCGTCAGCCAAGGCTGTACCAGAGCATCCAGCCACTCAGCGTGAGCATCTCTGCACCAACTGAAGAAGCGTGGCGTTTTGGCATTGGCAATCATGTCCATGACTAACAGCCCCCAAGACTACACAATCAACTCGAAGGCTGCGGGACCGAGAAACCACTCTATGGGATCTAGAACGTGATGACTGAGGAAGTCTGCCTGGACATTCTCCACTTTTGCTATGTGGGAAGCAGAGATGTCCCGAAGATGAGTCTCTGCCCACACCGTGAGCAGAGAAGCCTTCTGCGCCACCAGAGGGCTCCTGGTTCCCCCCTGACGATTGACATAAGCTACCACTGTGGCATTGTCCAAGAAAACCCAATCAGACATGCCTGTCAATGTCTGGAATGCTAGCAACGCCAGCCAGTTTTGCTCTGGTCTCCAGAACATTGAATTAACCAAGACTCCTCCGGAGACCAGCTGCCCTTACCTGAGCAACTGAGACACTGAGCTCCCCAACCAAGTAGACTTGCATCCATGAGAAGCACTGTCCACTGGGGTTGATCCAGACTCACTCCCTGCACCAGATTGGAAGACTGTAGCCACCAACGGACATTGCAACGGAACTAACCCCCGAAGAGGAATGGGAGAGTCCAAATCATGCACCTTGGGCAACCAGCACTGAAGCAGAGCATGCTGAAGCAGGTGCATGTGAGCCCGGATCCACCGAACCACATCCAGGGAAGCCGCCATCAACCCTAAGACCAGGAGAAAAACCTGCGCCCGAGGACACCAGGAAGCCATCAGAAGACGAATCTGCTACTGCAATTTGACCACTTGGGAATCTGGCAGGAAGACCTTCCCCAAGCTGGTGTCAAAAAGAGCCCCAAGGTACTCCAGGTGCCAAGACAGAACCAACCGGCTCTTAGATAGGTTGACTACCCATCCCAGCAACTGTAGGAACTTCACAACCCGAGCCATAACTCGAGAACTCTCCTGAAAAGACTTTGCTTGAATCAGCTAGTCGCCCAGATAGGGATGAACCAGACTGCCCTCCTTGCGCAAAGCCGCCACGGCAACCACCATAACCTTGGTGAATGTCCACGGAGCCAAGGCCATACCAAAAGGAAGACAAAACTGCCATCCCAAGATCGCAAAGCGAAGGAACCGCTGATGGGCGGCGCGAATCAGAACATGCCAAGTAGGCCTCCATCAGATCGAGAGAGGTCAGAAATTCTCCCGGCTGAACCGCTAGAATGACAGATCCCAGGGTCTCCATGCAAAAAGACTGAACTCACAGTGCCCTGTTGACCCCCTTCAGATCCAAGATGGGATGAAAAGTCCCCTCTTTCCTGGGCACCATGAAGTAATCGAATATTGGCCAGTGCCACACTCCTCTAGAGGCATGGGCACTACTGCTTTGAAATCTAGCAATCTTTGAAGCGTCTGCTTCTTCCATGCCACTTGACAAGGAGAAGTGAGAAAGTGATCTGGCAAGGAGTGGGAAAACTCTAGAGTATAACTGTCCCGAAACACCTCCAGGACCCACTGATCCGTTGTGATCTTAGCCCATCCCTGGTAAAAGTTTCGCAACCGAACACCCACTGGAAGTGCTGGCAAGGAGTCATTGGGCGGATCAGCGGAGGAATCACATCCCCCCCCCCAACGGGCCCCTCAACAGGAATGCTTGCACTGAAAAACAGCTCAGAGGAAACCTAGAGGCAGGTAAAGCAGCAGCCCCCTCGATCAGGATGATATCTGTGGAAATCACGCATACGCCCCCGAGCAATTCCACCCCACGCAGGCAGGTGGGCATGGTCTTCAGGAAGACGGGGGCACCTTAAAGTCCATTAAGGTCTGAACCAACTTGACCAAATCCTCACCAAACAAAAAAAGACCCCAGAAAGGGAAATTAGCCTTAGATGCCTCATCTGCCGACCAAGCCCGAAGCCTCAAGGTATGATGAGTGGCCACCCAGAAAGCCATGGACTTGGCCAACACCTGCAAAAGGTCATACATGGCATCAGAGAGATAAGAAGCACCCATCTCAAATTTGGCTACTTCCACCAAGGACCAGTCATCAGACTCACGGTCAAGGATACGCTCATCCCACCGAAAACAAGCCCGAGCTACCAGACCACCACACATCACTGCAAGGGCTGTGCCATCAAAATTCTGCTTAAGGACGGACTCTAACCTATGTTCCTCAGAGTCCCTCAAGGCTGAGCCGCCCTCAATGGACATCATATGCCGTTTGTAATAGCTCAGACCACCACATTCACCACCAGCGACTTCAAGGTATCCCTATCCCCCTCTGGGCTGGGATAAAGGGAAGTCATAGAGCGCGCAAAACGAAAAGGCACCTCCAGTGTTTTCCACTGCGCAAACACAATATCCCAACTATCCTGATGCAAAAGAGCGGGATACAGAGTGGATCCCCTAAAGCAGAGGGTTCACCACACACGGGGGCTACTTTGTGTCTTCCTCGAAACACCAACACCGAGGAGACCTGAAGAATAAGCTCCTGGAGCTCTTTTCACTGAAAGATGCGCACCACCGACACACCCTTGTCAGCTGACAGAACCAAAAAACTGTCGCCAGCGGCATCTGTTCCCCCAAGAGGATCCTGGATATCTCCCAAAGGGGTCCAGGTCCTCAGCAAGAGAAAACTGCTCCCCATAGAAAAAAATCATCCCAAGAGACCCTTGGCTGCTTGGACGAGACAGGAGGAGACAAGGACGAAACTGGTGCTGAGGGGGGCCGAACCAGAGTGGATGCATGAGAAAGATTTGCATATAATGGAAGTGACAAGCATGCAAATCTGCTCCATGCATATTCATTTGGGCTATCCTGAAAACCTGATTGTTCTGGTGGTCCTCCAGGACAGGGTTAGGGACCACTGCTCTTGAGGACAGGAGGGACATGGGAGATATGATACAGATGTTTAAATACTTAGAAGGTATTAATAAAGAACCAAATCTTTTTCAGAGAAGGGAAAATGGTAAAACTAGAGGGCATAGCTTGATGTTGCAGGGAGGAAGACTTAGGAGTAATGTTAGGAAATTCTTTTTCACGGAGAGGGTGGTGGATGGCTGGAATGAGCTTCCTCCTGAGGGAGGTGGTGGATAGGAAAACAATGATGGAATTTTTAAAAAAGCTTGGGATAAACACAAAGGATCTCTAATTAGAAAACAAATGATTTAAAGAACTAAGGCCAGTATTGGACAAACTTGTACAGTTTGTGCATCAGATGTGGCGATTCAGGTAGGATGGGTTGGGAGGGAATCAATGGGAGCTCCACTAACTTGGAACATGAGGATGTTACTTGCCAAACTTTACACTAGATATCCTGCAAACAATGGGATGATTAGATAGGCTGTAGTGAGCTTGGACAGCAACTTCAGCAGTTGGAACCTAGGACGTTACCAGGTGGACTTTAGTCTATGGCCCAGAAATATCAAAATAGCCAACAAGAACTTAATCATGTATTTCTAATGAGAATAACTAATGGACAGACTAGAAGGACCGTTACTACGTTACTAGCCACTGCCAGAGAATTCATGCCAAGAACAGTAAAAATAAACACTTTTCAAAAGTAAATAGCAATTTGGGGTTTGGGGAGGTGGGAGACCTGAACCCTACTCTCAAACTCCCCAAAATAAGTTTTACAGAGTTCCACAGACCACCCCCGAAGCTCCCATAGGAAATAAAAACTGGAGGTGACACTAAACTGTTCAAAGTTGTTAAAACCTATGCGAATTGTAAAAAACTGGAAGACTGGGCATCCAAATGAAAGATGAAATTAAATGTGGACAAATGCAAAGTGATGCACATTGGAAAGAATAACCTGAATCACAGTTACTGGATGCTAGGGTCCATCTTGGGGGTTAGCGCCCAAGAAAAGGATCTGGATATCATCGTAGACAATACGATGAAACCTTTCGCCCAATATGCGGCAGCAGCCAAAAAAGCAAATAGGATTATTAAAAAAGGGATGGTTAACAAGACTAAGAATGTTATGGTGCCCCTGTATCGCTCCATGATACGACCTCAGTTGGAGTACTGCGTTCAATTCTGGTCTCCTTAACTCAAGAAAAATATAGTGGCACTAGAAAAGGTTCAAAGAAGAGCAGCCAAGATGATAAAGGGGATGAAACTCCTCTCATATGAGGAAAGACTAAAATGGTTAGGTCTCTACAGCTTGGAAAACAGATGGCTGAGGGGAGATATGATTGAAGTCTACAAAATCCTGAGTGGAGTAGAACAGGTACAAGTGGATCGATTTTTCACTCCATCAAAAATTATAAAGATTAGGGGACACTCGAAGTTACAGGGAAATACTTTTAAAACCAATAGGAGGAAATTTTTTTTCACTCAGAGAATACTTAAGCTCTGGAATGTATTGCCAGAGGTTGTGGTAAGAGCGGATAACGTAGTTGGTTTTAAGAAAGGTTTGGACAATTTCCTGGAGGAAAAGTCCATAGTCTGTTATTGAGAAAGACTTGGGGGAAGCCTTTGCTTGTCCTGAATCGGTAGCATGGAATATTGCTACTCCTTGGGTTTTGGCCAGGTATTAGCGACCTGGATTGGCCACCGTGAGAACGGGCAACTGGGCTCGATGAACCATTGGTCTGACCCAGTAAGGCTATTCTTATGTTCTTATGTGTACTCAAGTCTCTGAAGTGCCTGCCTGCCAGCTTTGTACATTGCAGCTGAATGGAGGAAAAGGATTTTCTGCCTCAGAACCGCTCCAAAATGACCAGACTTGAAGATCTTTGGATTGCCAATCGGACAGACTCAGACTGCAATCTCCGCCCCCACAGAACCTTTCTACATAACTGAGGGATGGGAAACGCAGCCTGCCCTCTGACATCTGGAGGGAACTTTACACAGGACGAATACAACCTGCACTTAAACCCCAGGTCAGAGGGCAAGCGAGCTCCCAGGGGAATGGACCCAGAGTGTGAGAAATGTGGCACACAACAGGTTGGCTCCACAGGTCCACCAAAGTTTCTCTGAGAATCAGCAGTCTGGCCCTGGGACTGCGTCCTTTTCTCCAGCAGAGGACACCACAAGGGTCTCGCGGCACTGAAGCCACCAAAAAAAAAAAAAAAAGAACTTTAAGCAGTTGAAATAAGAAAAAAGCACAGCAGAGCAGATCAAAAGACTTCTGCGTGGATTACAGAAATTGAAACTGCAGGAGGCTCAAACTCTCTAAGGTAGGAGGAGCACATGCTCAGAAAAGTGTGTGGATTTCTGCAACTCCCAGACTGCGGGAAGGGACGTAACAGAACTCTACTTAATGATACTCAATGAGCAGGGGATTAATAAAGCTTTAAAAAGGTAACTTTGAAGATGTTAGGCCCACTGTTATGTGCTCCATGCCTCTGCTACAAAATTAGCCCTGCAGGATTCAACTACATAATAGCTCCTTTGTGCCATACATGGAGATGGCTGAGCAGACTTAATTTTAAATGATAGCTCAACCCAGAGCCTAGTATTGCACTCTGGAGTTCTTTGATTACTTTATGCAGCCCTTTATTGCTGACCTGGGAAAGGGGGGCTCTATTTAAATAACAGTTATGCCCAAGTGGCACTGTTGGCATGGTGGATATAAGAGCAACTGCACTCCACATGCCTTGTGTGGTTTAAAATTTGCAGATAATTTATCAAGGACAATAAAAAGTTATTAACATACCTGTGGGGTGGAACTGTACAAATTCCATGTCCTGACAAGGAAGACCAGCTCTTGTGACCATGGCTGTTCCATCACCTGTGGTAGTATGAGCAGATGTGCAACTGAAATAAGTGCGCCCATATCCACTAAACAAGAAAAGAGAAAAATATCATTGCTAAGTCTGACTATATATTAATTTCCCTAAAGTACTTAAGAGAAAAGGTTGCTTTAAATTTGAAAAATGTTTTCAGATTTTAGGTTTAAGTGATACACTAATACAATGCCCCATTGCAGAAAATCTGGAAGGATTACCGTATTTTTTGCTCCATAAGACGCACTTTTTCCCCCACCCAAAAGTGGGTGAAAATGTCGGTGCGTCTTATGCAGTGAAGATAAACATTTTTAACACACTGCCCCCCCCCTCCCCCGGTCGGGCCTTTTAAAAACATCCCCAGTACCTTTTTTAACCCTCGTCCCTTTTTAAAATACCCCCGTCCCATCCCTCTTCAAATCTCCCTCATTGCCTGGTCCAGTGGTGCATCGGCCAACAGGTGCAAGCCTTCCGCCCGCTTGCCTGGGCCCGCACTGCCTCTTCCCGTCCTGTCCCACACCTCCTTAAATGTCTTCTGTTGCCTGGTGGCCCAGCGGAGTGTTGGTCAGCAAGCGTGAGCTTTCCGCCCGCCTGTCTGGACCAGCGCCGCCCTCTGAATGGTGCCATCAGTTCTTGCGAGACTCGGACGGAGATGGCCCAGGTGGGCAGAAAGCTTACACCTGCCGGCCGATATACCGCTGGGCCACCAGGCAACGGAAGACATTTAAGGAGGTGCAGGACGAGGATGGGAAGAGGCGGCGCGCGCCCAGGCAGGCAAGCGGAGGGTTCGCACCTGCCGGACGATGTACCGCTGGACTACCAGACAATGAGGGCGATTTGAAGAGGGACAGGGGTGTTTTAAAAATGGATAGGGGGGCACGTAAGGGGCCAATTTATTTTATTTTATGACTTATTCCCGTTTTGTTTTGGTTTTTATTTTTCTTATTATTTTTTTCTTCTCTTCTTGTTCTTCTCTTCTGGTCTGTGGTTTTGGGGGGACTGTGGAGATTGCAGTTTCCTTCCTTGGCAGTGGGCTGAGTCCAAGTCTACTGCAATGTAGATTTTACTTTGAGCCTAGTTCTGGAGGGGGGGGGGGTTGGATCTGTATCGTTTGTATCATGGTTGTAGTTGGTTGTATTCTATGGTTGATTGTATTTGTAGGCTGGATTTTATTTTTTTAAAATAAAAATTGATTATACATAAAAAGATTTATATTATAAGGTTTATAAGGTTTATAAAGATTGTTTTTTTATTTTTGGTTCATTGTTCTGCATACTGGAGGTTGCTCCCTTCTCTAGGAGGGGGTAGGGGTTCATGTTGTGGTATTCTTGATTATTGTTCCAGTTTTGTATGGGACTTGTCTCTGTTTTGGGCTATGCCCTGTTTGTAATTTATTTTGGAAACCAATAAAAATTGTTGTACCATAAAAAAGGTAGGGGAAATTAAAAAAGGTACTGGGGCAGGTTACAGGACAGGGCAATGCAGTGAGACAGGGTACATAGCCTGGCAATGAATGTAGGGTTGGGTGCAGAGCCTGGCAGGGAGAATTTGGTTCAGAATGTTTTTTCTTGCTTTCCTCCTCTAAATTTAGGGTGCGTCTTATGGTCAGGTGCGTCTTATGGAGCGAAAAATACGGTAGGTTCTTACATCGACAATCTTTCTTGTAGATATGTCTAGTGGTCCTCAACTGTAGGGTCTTGCATACGAACTACAAGTTGTTTGCAGAAAACTGTCAATCATATTTTCAACTCCACCACCATCCCAGGGAGCTGCTCTTGCCCTCTCAGTTCGTACAAAAACAATCAAGCAGCACTACAATGAAAGACGTAACTGGAAAGAGGGAAACAGGAAGGAATCCCCAACAGTACAAATCTGTTCTGCTCTGTAACATTATCAATAAACATTATAACACTCAAACAGCCGTTATAAAAACAGATACAAAAATGAGTGCAACCAGTATTAATTTTATATCGAGCTCATAGCTACTCGCATGTCCTGCTATCTAGTAGAGACTTGAAGCAGACTTATGCGCACACTGGAGCGTTTTTTGTTTTTCAGATCTCCTAAAGAGGCAGATATTTCTCCAGCACCAGACTGATTTCAAGGCAGAAGGTAGGTAAAGCCTAGACACAGTGCATGGCTTCAGGACTACCAGACATCTACAAGAAAGAAGATTGAGGTAAGCACCTAATCTTTCTTTCTAGTGCAATGTATATAGAGGTCCTGAACAATAGGGACATACCAAAGCAGTCCCCAGAATCTTGGGCAAGCCCACCAAGCCTACTTTCAGGATGGAGGACCCGAAAACAGCATTCGTCCTGGCTATGTCCACCCTATAGTAGTACCTGGTAAAAGTATGTAAACCATGTAGCTGCTCTACAGATCTCCCAAGGCGAAACAGCCCTAGTCTCTGACCAAGAGGTAGCAATTCCTCTGGTGGAGCGAGCTTTCAATGCTATCGGTGGCTGCTTACCTCAACTCACATATGTGGAGGAAATGGCCATTTTGATCCAAATTGAGGCTTTAGAAGCCAGCCTCCCTGTCTTTGCATGACTGGTCAGGACAAAGATGATCCAATACATGAAACTCATTAGTAAGTTTAAGGTACCGGAGGACCGCACACTTGACATCAAGCAAATGCAACACCTCATGGAAAAGAAAACAGGTAGACAGACTTCCTGATTAACATGGAAGGCAGAATATCTTCAGTTAAGAAGGAAGGAACCATGTTAAGGAGATCCCTGCGCTTCCATAATCTTGAGCTTGCAACTCGGAGACTCATCTTGCCAACATAATTGCCACCAAGAATACTATCTTGATGTTAAGATCCAGAAGGGAAGCTTTCCACAAAGGCTCATATAATAATAATCATAATAACTATTTTTCTATACTGCCAGCACCCAAAAAGTTCTAGGTGGTTCACAGAATAAAAGGACTAGACATTCCAGTGATGATACAAAGCACACAGAAAAGCAGTACACTATTTCTTTTTCTTGCAATTGTTTATTGATTTTCAAGTCGAGTACAAAGTGCAAAAAAAATGAAGGCTTATACAATTAATCCAAATTAACACATTTTGTTAATGGACTCCATGTTGCTTTATTTCCGAATTCATTTTTTCAAATCTATAACATTGACACAAAGTTTCCCACCAAAAGGAAAAATTTAGCCTGTCCCAGTTTTTCCAATTCCTGGTGATCACTTGCATGGCAACTCCTATCATAATTATCAAACATCTGGTTTTATACCTGGCCATTGGATTTACAGTGGTGCCTCACACAACGAACTTAATTGGTTCCAGGAGCAAGTTTGTTATGCGAAACGTTCGTTATGTGAAACGCGTTTTCCCATAAGAATACATGTAAAAAAAAATAATTCGTTCTGCAGCATAAAATATGCTAAGATGACATAAAAAAAGATAAATTTTTGGTTATTATTTTTATTTAGATACATCTAAAAACATAATTGTTTTTTAAAACAACACACATTTTTTAAATTTAAAGACAGACTAAGTAGAGTCTAATTTTACAGTGAGAGAGGGCAGAGTCTCAGCGGCAAAAACTGGGACTTAACTGTTCATTTTTTTTTTTTTTCTACCGTGTTTCCCCGATGATAAGGCAGGGCCATCAAATAAGACAGCCCCCCCTTTTTAGAAAAAAATGTAAAATAAGGCACCCCCCCGCAAATAAGCCACCCACCGATACCTGCGCTTACCCGAATCGGGTGGTACGGTGGGTGACTCCGTGTGGTCCCTGGCACCCCCGACACGATCGGGGCAAGAGGGAGCTCAAGCCCTCTTGCCCCCCCGACTCCCCGACACGATCGGGGCAAGAGGGAGCCCCAGCCCCCTTGCCCCCCGACTCCCCGACACGATCGGGGCAAGAGGGAGCCCAAGCCCTCTTGCCCCCCCGACTCCCCGACACGATCGGGGCAAGAGGGAGCCCAAGCCCTCTTGCCCCCCCCCCCCCGACTCCCCGACACGATCGGGGCAAGAGGGAGCCCAAGCCCTCTTGCCCCCCGACTCCCCGACACGATCGGGGCAAGAGGGAGCCCAAGCCCTCTTGCCCCCCCGACTCCCCGACACGATCGGGGCAAGAGGGAGCCCAAGCCCTCTTGCCCCCCCGACTCCCCGACACGATCGGGGCAAGAGGGAGCCCAAGCCCTCTTGCCCCCCCGACTCGATCGGGGCAAGAGGGAGCCCAAGCCCTCTTGCCCCGCCGATTCCCCAACTCCCCGACAATATCGGGCCAGGAGGGAGCCCAAGTCCTCCTGGCCACGGCGACCCCCTAACCCCACCCTGCACTACATTACGGGCAGGAGGGATCCCAGGCCCTCCTGCCCTCGACGCAAACCCCCCCCCCCCCCAACGACCGCCCCCCCCCCAAGAACCTCCGACCGCCCCCCCAGCCGACCCGCGACCCCCCTGGCCGACCCCCACGACACCCCCAACCCCCTTCCCCGTACCTTTCTGTAGTTGGCCGGACAGACGGGAGCCAAACCCGCCTGTCCGGCAGGCAGCCAACGACGGAATGAGGCCGGATTGGCCCTTCCGTCCCAAAGCTCCGCCTACTGGTGGGGCCTAAGGCGCCTGGGCCAATCAGAATAGGCCCGGGAGCCTTAGGTCCCTCCTGGGGGCAGGGCCTGAGGCACATGGTCGGGTTGGGGCAGGAACCTGAATGAATGACACGATACTTTGAAATACCACTCCCAAGTCTACAGGAATGAAGTTGAAACCACAGCTACCAATTATATATGCTCCTTTATCTGCAGCTTGGCTGTTGTACTTGAAATACATTTCTTCAAGATGCCGAGTTCTCCACTAATGTTTATATAGTGTGTTCCATTATAAACACAGGCTTTCACCACAGGCTCACCATGAAACCTGAAAGGGCTCACACAGTTCAGAACAGCAGAGGTTTGTTTGCACATAGCTTCAAGGGAGGATCACCAACATCACAAATTATAATGCCAATGTCTGACTTCAACTGTGACATTTCCAGCACCTCGGCAGCCTTCCACAGCACTTCTTCCAGCTTCGATCGGTTTCTACCTGCCAGCGAAGACCTGAGGTACGAAAGTCATCACCATCTACCACCCATGCCAGCTCCTGCATCACGAACTGTCCTGTAAAGCCCGGGGCGCCACCAACTTGTAAGCTCTCCCTCCTCCTGCTGCTACTGCTCCACCACGCCGTGTGTCGCCATGGCGATCTGAGAACAAGCTAACTGGCCGGGTGGTCACTGAAACATGAGCGCTGCTGCTGCTACTGCTGCCACAGACAAACATCTCTTAGAAATATCGCTGTGCTGCAATATTGTGTGAGAATTCCATTCCCCGCTGAGGTCAGACTGAACAGTCACTGTTTTCTGGAAACCTCGTCATCAAACACAACGTGCACGTCGGGTCAGTGGGCGGGCCTAACCTGTCGCACAAGAATCATTCTCTTCAAATATGTCGGACACGTTTCCATAGCAACTTTCACAATGGACGAAGTTTGGAGCAAGAATGCAATAGAACATGAAGACAGAGGTTTTCTTTCAAAAAACCGCCTGGAACGAGAATTCAACTAAAACGTAAGTTAACTGTCACTTATAAAGGGAAAAAAAAACAACAACAAAAAAACAACCGACAAACCGTCCGATTTTTCCCTTCTTTTCTGTTTTCCTCCATATAAGTTCATCCACCACAATGAACATTTATATCCGGTGGAGGGCCATAATCAAAAAAAATGTCTAAGTTCCCTTTTGGCCTAAGGCCCTAAACATTGAAAGTAGAAACAGGGAAAATGTCCTCTCTCAAAAAAAGTGCAAAAGGAGGGTATTTTTGATAATGGCCTGCCCCTACGATCAGCTGTTTAAATGCCCAGACCACCACTACGTCTACACTAACAACATATAATCAACCAAAAGAAAAGCCTAAGTCCCAAACACCCAACAAGAGCTTTTAGGCGAAGGAGGAGCCAGTCTTCGCCTAAAAGCTGGATTCTGTAACCGGTGTCTGTCAAAAAGAACACGGGTTACAGAATCCACCTTTCCCCAGCAACGATCACAGCAGGAGAGATGACCCATCTCTCCAGCCGCGATCCACCCCCCTCTCTCCCCCCCAATCGGATCAGGACAAGAAGGAGCTCAAGCCCTCCTGCCCCGGCGACTACCCACCCACCTGACATGATCGTGGCAGGAGGGAGCCCAAACCCTCCTGCCCCGACGACTACCCACCCGCCCGACATAATCGGGGCAGGAGGGAGCCCAAGCCCTCCTTCCCCAGCGAAACCCCCTATCCCCCACCCCCACTAAGATACAGGGAGGAGGGATCCCAGGCCTCCTGCCCTCGGGGCACCCTCCTCCCACAATCACCCCCCCCGAACCCCCAATCGGCCCCCCACCCACCAACCCTGCGACACCCCCCCCCACCCTCGTATCTGAAAAACAGTTGGACGGACGGACAGGTCCCAAGCCCATCCTTCCAGCAGGCCTGCCATCGGTCAAATGGCGGGCCTTAGAGCCTGATTGGCCCAGGCACCTCAAACCCCACCTACAGGTGGGGCCTGAGGCGCCTGGGCCAACCGGAATTGACCCAGTAGCCTTAGGCCCCTCCTGTGGGCGGGGCCTTAGGCACAGGGGCTGGGTTGGGCTTGGTTTGGTTATGGGTACTTGGACGATCAGGCTCTTTGATCGTCCAAGTACCCATTAGACTTTTTTTGTTTTGATTATGAGCCCCAAAATGTATTGTGATGAGATCCCCAGGCAGTATCTCCAGTCTTAAAATGTAATAAACAATAAAAAGTTCAGAATCCAATTGCAATTAAACACACAAAAAAAATTAAAATAATTACAGATAAATATGCACTCAGTTCATTTGATTCTCCAGATGGGTAATGAAGTCTTGAAGGTCTTTTGGATCCTCATAGTTAGTAATTTTATTATTATAAGTTACCCACATTATAGCCGGGTACATTAACCCATATTTGGCACCTATCTGTCTGAGCTGTGGCCGGAGAAGTAGGAATTGTTTCCTCTAGAAAGCTGTATGTTTAGCAAAGTCTGGGAGCATGGAAATTTTATTTTCTTGCCATTTTAAATTTTTTTTCTAGTCTTGCAGCAGATAAAATTTCCCTAGTTTGCTGGTATCTCAGCAGTTTAAATATTAGCGGTCGAGGTCCTTTTTGCTGATTATAAATATATCTAAGGACAGGGTGAGCCCTCTCCACTTCCAGTGGAAAAGAAAATTTAAGAGAAAATATTTTAGGTATCATTTCGTCAATGAAATGAATGGGATTGAAACCCTCAATTTGTCCAGGGAGACCTAGGAGGCGTATGTTATTTCTTCTGCTTTGATTACTTGCCTCCTCCAGGTCTTTAACCAGACGAGAAAGGGTTTCCGATCAGTGTGACATTTATTAATGTCTTCTTCCACACTTGAGACCCGTTGTTCCAGCTGGTCAGTTCTGGTACAGCATACAGATAATTTCCGAGAGAGATTTAAAACCTCCATTTGAATTAGTGAAAGTTTTTCTGTATTGCCCTGTATCAATATCTGGATCTTCTTCAACTCTGCCATAATCAGGTCATTCAACTCCTCAGATACTTGTGGCAGTGGTACTTTAGATGCCCTCCTGAGGCAAAGGCCATTTCCAATTTAGATTGCTTTTTAGAAGCCATCAAAAGCTACCAATAGCCACAATTTTAACAGAAAAAAATTTAAAAATAAGGTAGTATTCTAATGCTGAGAAGAGCAGGAAGGGAAAAGCAACAGATTACACATCCATCTCCTAGGCTTCCAAGTTCCAGAATCCAGCAGTACAATATTTCAATAGTGAAAAATACAATAAGAAACTATGACAGTCAATCAATCAAGTAACAAATTTTTTTGAATAAATAGGTCTTAACCAATTTTCTAAAGGTGCAATAAGATGCAGATTGTTGAATCAGGTCATCTAACTGTACTTGAACTTTACCTGCTTGATAAGCCAAAGATCGATCAAAATATTTTTTATAATGGCAATTTTTGGGATTAGGAAAAGTAAATAAACCAGTACACCGAATAAGCCTAGTCGAACAGTACCATTCAAAATAGGAGAGGAGATATAGCAGAGCTAATCCAAATAACATCTTATATAGCAAATACAAGCAAATTTGAAAAGTACTCTTGCTTCCATTAGCAACCAGTGCAGCCGACGATAGTAAGGGCTGACATGGTCCTGTTTATTAATCTGAAAATTAAACGGACCGCTGTATTTTGGATTAGCCTTAATCTTTCCAAGACAGTTTTATAAGCTCCCAAATAGATATTGCAATAGTCAAGAATAGATAAAATTAATGCTTGAATTAGTAATCTGAAAGAAGTAGGGTAAAAATATTTTTTGATGGAACGCAACTTCCATAATGCAAAGAAACACCGTCATGTGGCCAGTTTTCTGGAAGCATCCAAGATGTCTCTGACAGGCTGAGAAAATTGTAGGTCAGGTGAAGTCAGCCTGAGGGATACCAAGCTGTCAAGTGCAAAGACTGAAGGTTGGGGTGAAGAAGAGAACTGTGATTCTGCATGAGAAGGGAAAACCATGGTTGTCTGTCACCATGATTCTGATAACTCCTCGGTGGCCCAGACTACTGTTTGAGCTTGACAAGCGTCTTGAGAATAAGGGTGGAAATGTATAGAGGAATTTGTGCATCCAATCCAGAAGAAAAGCGCCCGCTTCTAGGCGATGAGGAGAATATAGCCTGGAGCAAAAGCAGGGTAGCTTGTGGTTGTGGGGAGATGAAAGCAGGTCTTCTTGAGGAGTCCCCATTGAGAGATGGAATGGAGAGCTGCTGAGTTCAGCATCCATTCGTGAGGTTGAAGAATGCGGCTTAGTTTGTCCTCTAAAGAATTCTGTTCCCCCTGAATGTAAACAGCTTTGAGGAAGATGTTGTGAGGAATTGTCCAATTCCAAATCTTTTGAGCCTCTTGACAGAAGCAGAAATCCCGTTCCTCCTTGCTTGTTTATATTGTACGTGGCCACCTGATTGTTCGTACGGTCAAGGAGAACTTGATCTTGTACAAGATGCTGAAATGCCTTGAGAGCATTAAAAATCGCTCTGAGTTCCAACAGATTTATATGATGGCGTCGATTTCTGGCAGACCAAAGGCCTTGAGTGCATAGGTCATGCAGGTGAGCTCCCCAAGCATAGGTTGACGAAACCGTGGTGAGAACTTTCTGATGAAGAGGTGTGTGGTATAACAATCCTCTGGAAAGATTGGCAGAGAGCATCTACCACTAAAGTGATCTGTCAAAGAGAAGAGGTGACTAAAATGTGTTGTGAAAGTGGATCGAGAGCCTGTGACCACTGAGTAGCCAGAGACTATTGAGAGATCCACAGGTGAAGTCTGGCAAAAAGGAGTCACATGGACTGTAGATGCCATGTGTCCCAGAAGAACAATCATGTGCCTTGCTGAGAGCAATCAAAGCTGAACAACCTGATGACAAAGTTGGATAAGGGTGTCCTGACGCTCCCTCCATGGTGACACTGAACAACTTCTATTGCTGTAGAATGTGGCTTTTAATGGAGCATTTAAGGGTGGAACAATGTGCACAGATCTCGATGCGATGTTTGTGGCCAAGGAACTGTAGACACCAGTTGTGTGGGTCGGTGATGGAAATTGTGCGTTGGCATCTGCTGCACTTTTTAAACCCAGTTAACGGGCAGGACATGGACAGGAAAACAGCCTCAGTCAAATCAAAGCTCTAAGGTTGAAGCGAGAAGGGAGGCCCCACCGTCGAAACACCCGAATGTGAAAACTAGGAAGAAAATTTTAAAAAAACAAACAAAAACAAAACGCACGAAAGGAAGGCAAAGACTAAAACGAAGAACGTTGAAAAGCACGACTTCTTAGCTCAGTGGAAAACTAAGAACTGAGGAGCCACGCGTCTACTTCGGGCAGGAAGTCACTCGCACATGCGCGGTGCAGTCACAATCTTTCTAAAGTTCTTAAAGTGCCAGTGTCCATACCAGGGCTCACCCACATGACGTCACCCACACAAAACGTCACCCACATGTGAGAATATGATGTATTCTTTTCCAGTGTGTTTAGCTGAACCATTCAGGATGAGACTGCCAACTTTCACATCTGATCAGCTGAACCAAAAAGTTTTCTTCCCAAGGTAGAAGAGCTGTATAGCAACACATAAGAATGTCATGCATGTTCAGAAGGCCCTCATTTCCTTCCCTCCTTTATACTCAAGTTTCTATTCCCAAATCCTCCTCCATGTATATCAAAACTGACACAAGAATAGTTAAGTATGGATAATAATAGTGTTACTTCTGATGAGGAAGAGGTTATCCATTGTTGGTTAACACAAAACAATCAATACATTAATACAATTACATTAGAACTTTTGCACAAATCTTTACCCGGTAGCCATGACTGTATTCTTTGCCTTAAATCGATGTATGGATCCATCTTCCATGCAGAGTGCAATCACACCACGGCACTCCCCATTTTCCATCAGGAGATCCAAGGCAAAATATTCTACGAAATAGCTGGTATCGTATCTTAAGGACTTGAGGGAGAAAAAAAACAAATACTCAATTGAAATATATAAAATTACTTAAACCATATTAACTTCCTATTAATGCTGACCTCAATATAAAATTATTTGCATGATTTATACAAGCATTCAAGAGATTTATGCTCATATCAGTCAGAATCCAATTGAAGACAAATTATAGAAGTCTGATTTCGACTTGCAGTCAGCGTAGTACTGCTATGTTGAACACAAGTATAATTAAAATTCTAAAACCAAACTTTTGCTTTTTTTCTGTACCATGTTAAAACTAAAACTAAAATTGTATTAATGGAGCTAAATTTGTGGATAAAGCACAAGTCAGAAGTTACCAAGAGCTTTATTTACTAAAGCTCTTTTTCCATCCACAGACCTAGAATGATATAAAAGCTTTAGTAAGTAATACACAGCGCACTTTAATAGTTAAGGGCCCCAACAGATTTAGGAGCAAATTCTATAAACAGCATCCTTATTGTAGGCAGCGGTAGGCATCCTACTGCTGTCTAACCAGCCAAACAGGATGCACATTTTTAGAAAAAAAAAAAATTACCTGAGGAAGGCTGCCTACACTGTAGGCATTTTTACAAGCCTAGGGAGAGGCGTAGGGACGCTTAAGCTCACCTAAAATGCTGGTCTACATTTCAAATAGATGTGGCCATTGAGCTGATTTCCTTGCCACAGTCTCCCTCCCACGATCAGTTGAGCGGCCACAGCAGGGAACCCGCTCCTTGCAAAGTTGAGTAGCAGAGGAGGGATGCCCACTCCCTCCTGCCACCCCCCCCCCCACCCCTCGAAGCATCCCCGGTAGGAGATAAGCCCAATTCCTCCTGCTGGAACCCCCAAAACACCCCCTTCCCCCAACAGCGATAGGCAGGAGGTATGTCCACTCATTCCTGCCAGTAGGCCACCCCCCAAGATACCCCCGCAGAACAAAGCCCCCATCCCGGCACCCCAACCGTACCTTTGGAAGTACCACCAGCTAAAGAGATGCCTACACCTCCAGCAGGCACACCCCTGGCACACACCTCCGGCAGGCACGCCCTCCAGCCTATGCCTCCGGCAGGCACGCCCCTTCCCGGTACATCCTGAAGAGGGGCCCAAGGCTCCAGTTGGCCAGATATCAAAGGCTACTCCCATGGGAGGGGTGTTAGGTACCTTAGGCCCCTTCCCTGGTGCATCCCAGGATAAGGCCCACCTGCCGGCAGCAGGGAATGGTCATCCCTCCTATCTATCATGATTTTTTGGGGGGTTGGAGTTCTGGTAGGATGGAGTGGGCATCCCTCCTGTCGGGGAATACTTCAGGGGGGGGGGGGTAGGTGGTGGCAGCAGGAGAAATTGGGCAAGCCTCCTGCCGGGGACAGTGTTGTGGGGGGAGGTCCCTACTTCTGAGCTGTTTGCAGCAAGGGAATCTCCTTGCCACAATCAGCTAAGCGGTAATGCGACCCTGTGACATGGACGCTGGTTAGAGAATCTGGGTTTTTAGGCAGGGTTTGGCATTTGTCAGTCAGTACAGAGCGATTCTGTGTAGGACGCATGTGTGCAATTCTCAGACTGAGCATTCTATACAGAATCCAGGCCCTTAGTGCACACTAAGAAGCCCATTTTATTACTATGAGATTCTTATCATTTAGGTCATGCTAAATCTATTAGATAACCTTAACAAAAAAAAAAAAAAAGAGCCCTTCGTTTGTTGCAGCTTCTTATTAATGTTATTGTCATGCTGACTGGTAGGGATAAAGCATTATATGTGATCTGCTGATGAAAAAAAAAAAAAAAAAAAAAAAAAGGTACCAAAAGCGGAATATGAGACTTATTTAAACCATAAGACAGAGGGATGTTAACTGCATAATCCTGCCAAATTTCAGGCTCACGCATGGACTTCACCAATTACTACATTTTAAATCTTCTCCTCTGATGCAACTTCTGGTTGCGTCAAAGAAGCTTCCGCCCACAGACAACCGTGACTTCAGGCAGGCTCCAGCGGCTTGAACAATTTACTCTGTAAACTTAAAATGCACCGCGAAGGTAAGGGGGAGGGAGGGAGATAGATAGATTCGGCCGGTAGTAGGAAGGAGGGATGGGGCTGTGCGCATTCCCTCCCTTAACTGCGGGGACAAGGCCATTCACCGCTCCACAGGGCGGTGGATGGCCTTGTCATCGTACCCGCAGTGAGCATTTCCCCCCCACACACACCATTTTGGCGGGTTACCCGCAGCTACCTGTGGCTAACAGCCACCATGTCATTGTCTAGCTCAGGGGTGTCCAATGTCGGTCCTCGAGGGCCGCAATCCAATCGGATTTTCAGGATTTCCCCAATGAATATGCATGAGATCTATTTGCATGCACTGCTTTCATTGTATGCTAATAGATCTCATACATATTCATTGGGGAAATCCTGAAAACCCGACTGGATTGCGGCCCTCGAGGACCGACATTGGACACCCCTGGTCTAGCTGGAAATTCAGGATTTCTCCTCTGCTAATGATATTTTGTTACTATTTGAGGTTTCTCCTGTTGCTATGATCTTTCTCAGGTACAGGCATGTCTAGAAAATCAGTTTCTCTACTTGGTTTATGAATCATGAGTTGATCTTGAATTTAGATAAAACCATGGCATGTTGAACAACAAGACATAATGACCAACCCAAATTGGTTCCATCTTATGCAGGGAAACCAAAACCAGTAGTATCTAGTTTTTATTTGGGGATGATATTTTATGCCAAAATTGAAATTTTCCGATTAGATTTCATCACTGTTAAAGAAATGCTTTTTTAAAAAAATTATTTTTAAAAGTTATGATCAGTTAAAAATTTGCTTGAAGTATCAGCTTTTCAGTCTTTATGTGCAACAGACTTCCTTTTTTTTAAAATCATTTTTATTAGAAAGGGTTCAACAAGATAACAGGAACAACATGAACTATGGTTATATGGTCTATGTTGGTTTACCACATTCTAGTTTAAAGCACCTTTAAACAATTCTTACTTTGGTGCATACGGTGTTTTATGATAATCAACCTTTAGAATGTATGATTTAGCTATTCTGTATATTCCTACAAGAACTTTATGCTCTGCTCAAGATTAACTATATGGTGGTCCCATTGGTCTCTTCTGCTTGTTGAGCTTCCAAGCTCAGTAATGCTTTTACTGGATACTACCTGTTCTTTTGAAATCATTTACCTATGATTATTCAAGGGGAAATGACTAACAACTTACTATTTTGAGCTGGCTTTATCCGATCCAGTGAAGGATCCATCACCACCACCACCAAGGATCCATTATCCCACCACCTCACTATTTGGAGTTACTGTTGATATTGTTTTGCTTTAAGTACAGTACTCGTTTAGTGTGTGATGTGTGGGGGTTTTGTCCTTTTCTTGTGAATAACTTAGGTCTTTTCTTTAAGACTCTCTAATTTTTCATTTTATTTTATATCGTAAACCGCCTGAATCATAGCAAGCTAGGCAGTATATCAAAATTTTAAATAAACTGTAAAAAAAAAAAAAAAACTTTAAAAAATTAAAGTTACCCAAATTTAACCTCCAAACTTTTATAACCTTTATCGCTGTTATTTGTAACCCTACTTTTGGTACCTTTTGTTCAGCAGGTCACATATTTGATTTCTTGTCAATGACAAGCACAGAGTAATCAGTAAAAACCGTTCACTTAGAGTTGGACAATATTCTGAGGTAATAAAGAAAATGAAACAAAAATTAACAGTTCAAGTAAAAGTAGGTCACAAAGCACTAGAGATTAATAGTCCTCATATGCAAAAAGCCAGTATAACATGACTTCACCTAATCTACAGTTCTTAAAACATAAGAATTCTTACAATTTTTCATGTTTTTTAATCTACATGTGCAGATATCACAAATAAAATGGTTTCATTCTTCTTACCCTTCCGTACAAAGTGTGCAACAATGAGTGTCCTGTCCTGTCTGCCACACAACAACATCGATGAGCCTGCCCTCCTTTTCCAAACTGAAGAGACTGTCCACCAAATGCACGCTGATATATCTTTCCTTCTTCTGTTCTGCTAAATGGCATCCCATAATTTTCAAGCTGTTCATGAAACAATCAACAGTTTCATATATAGATTTCTTCTATTTTAAGTATTTTGTTTCAGTTTTTAATACCAGTTGTATTATTACATTACATTACTGATTTCTATTCCGCCATTACCTTGCGGTTCAAGGCGGATTACATAAGAAGTTATCTTTTGTATGAATTAATTTTTTCTTCTGGCTATACATAAATTATAAAGTGCATAGAGTGTTGTAAAGGAAAGGCACTTATCTTTATGCACTTTATAATTTATGTAAAGCCGGAAGAAAAAAAATTGTTGTTGCACATGCTACTTGCTAAGACCAATGATGAAAACACCACCCCAGCAAGGGTACGAATAGAAATATAAAGTAGTACCTTGGGTGTTTGAGGTCTAGCGAAAAAAATCAATTTAATACAGTTTAGTCCTCATCGTCTGGTGTTTATATTTATTTGTACTTTTCTTGAAGTTTCCTTATTTAGTTGATTTGTAAAATTGTGAGCCTTGACATGACCCTCTAGAGCAGGGGTGTCAAACTCTGGACCGTAGCCCAAATTTGGCCGCAGGGTAATTAGATTTGGACAGCGAGTAAATGCCCACTGTTCCTTCCCGCCCTCCATCCCATTGTCCACCATCTCTCTCCCGGCCTCACCGTCAAAGCAGCCTGCAGAGGATTGCCAGTCGGCTGTAGTGAACCTAGCAGGTTGCCGTTGACCTCCACAGCACGTTCCCTCTGCCACGGTCCCATATGTCAGAGGAGGGCGGCAGAGGGAAAGTGCTGTGGAGGCCAACAGCAGCCTGCTAGATTCGCTACTGCCGACCAACGATCCTCTGCAGGCTGTTTTGAAGGTGAGACCAGGAAGCTGGAGGATGCTAAAAAGAAGGGGGAAACATGTAGGCCTTGGAGGTGGGGGTGGCGCCGGCAGGCTCTGGTGTAGAAGTACATGGAGAGAGGGAAGGAAGGGTCCAAAGAGATGTGCATATGCCGGATTGAGGGGGAGGGGAAGAAATAATGGGTCTAAAAACAGAGGAGAGGAAGAGAGATGGTGGACAATGGGATGGAGGGAGGGAAGGAAGGAAGGAACAGAAAGGGGGAGAAGTTGGACACAAGGGATGGCAATGAGGGGGGAGGGATAGAGATACTGGATAGGAGAGTAGCTGGGAAGAGAAAGGGAGAGATGGTGTTCCCTGGGTTGGTGGGGAAAGAGGGAGAGATGCTGGATGAAAGGGCAGTTGAGAAAAGGAGAGATGGTGGATCTGGGGATAGTGGGGTCCATTGCTGCAGCTGTGGGGATGGAGACAAAAAAATGGAAATATGCCAGACCTCTGGGGGAGGGAAGGGAAACGGAAGGAGAAGACAGAGATGGAAGATGGATAGTTAGCATGGAGAAAGAAAAAAAACAAACAACAAATGGGCAGGAGACCCTGGCAAGCAAGTTATCAGAAGACAATCAGAGCCTGGGACCAACATAATTTGAATAATGACCAAACAACAAAAGATAGAAAAAATAATTTTATTTTCTGCTTTGTGATTACAATATGTCAGATTTGAAATGTGTATCCTCTCAGAGCTGGTGTTAGACAGCAAGCATGAACTAGGACCTAAGAGAGAGGAAAAGTCTTTTTTATTTATTTTGTTTACATCACAGAACTGGCAAGGGATTGGAACCCTATACTTCTACCAAGACTAAAGGGTCCTTTTATTAAGGTCCGCATTTAGCATGTGCTAATCTTTAGTGCGCGCTAAATCAGTTAGTGTACCTTAATAAAAGAACCCCTAAGTATCTTAATAAATAATTTGGCCTGCGACTTAGTCTACGTTTTAGATTTCGGCCCCTTATGTGAATTGAGTTTGATACCCCTGCTCTAGAGTCAACCCAGCCTAGGCATAAGTGAAGGAAATGCACTGGCTGCCAGCCAGCCAACAGGAAATGGGTAAACACACAATGGCAACACCCATCAAAAGGAAAAGTTAAGTGGACTGTCGGTTGGGTCTACTCTGCTCCAGGTAAAAAAGCCAATGTTCACTTGCAGTCCAAGGTATGCAATGTGCTTTCACCAAGATGGGCATGAAGTTTCAGAAAAAATGTTGGAAGAACTATTGACCGATTCAGATGGAACTCTTAATAATACCTTAGGAAGAAACTTAGGATAAGAACATAAGAATTGCCGCTGCTGGGTCAGACCAATGGTCCATCCTGCCCAGCAGTCCGCTCACGCGGCAGCCCCAAGATCAAGACCAGTGCTCCAAATGAGTCCAGTCTCACCAGTTTAGCATGAACTTGTCCAACTTTGTCTTGAAACCGTGGAGGGTGTTTTCCCCTATAACAGACTCCGGAAGAGCATTCCAGTTTTCTAACCACTCTCTGGATGAAGAAGAATTTCCTTATGTTTGTACGGAATCTATCCACTTTCAACTTTAGAGTGTCTCCTCTCGTTCTCCCTACCTTGGAGAGGGTGAACAGACTGTCTTTCTCTACTAAGTCTATTCCCATCTGTATTTTGAATGTTTTGATCATGTCCCCTCGCAGTCTCCTCTTTTCAAGGGAGAAGAGGCCCAGCTTCTCCAATCTTTCACTGTACGGCAACTCCTCCATCCCCTTAACCATTTTAGTCGCTCATTTCTGGACCCTTTTGAGTAGTATCATGTCCTCCATGTACGGTGACCAGTGCTGGACTCAGTACTCCAGGTGAGGGTGCACCATGGCCCGGTACAGCGGCATGATAACCTTCTCTGATCTGTTCGTGATCCCCTTCTTGATCATTCCTAGCATTCTGTTCGCCCTTTTCGCCGCCACAGCACATTGTACAGATGGCTTCATGGACTTGGCGATCAGAACTCCCAAGTCCCTTTCCTGTGAGGTCTCTCCAAGTACCGCCCCGGACATCTTGTATTTGAGCATGAGATTTTTGTTACCAACATGCATCACTTTGCACTTATCCACATTGAACCTCATCTGCCATGTCGATGCCCATTTCTCGAGCTTGATTATGTCATGTTGCAGATCTTCGCAATCCCCCTGTGTCTTCACTACTCTGTATAACTTCGTATCATCCGCAAATTTAATCACCTCGTTCGTCGTACCAATATCCAGATCATTTATGAATGCGGAGAACTACTTTGTTATTTACTTAGCATCACTGTTGACATTGGCACAAATCGCACAGATTTACTATGTTTGTATACGCAGATAATATTCAGATACTATATACTTAGAAAATGCTTCAATTCAAGAAACTACCTTAAGACAATAATCTAAATCATATTATGGAACTGGCTACACACTGAAAAGATTAAAACTTAACCCAGAAAAATAAACATAAATGATTTTTACCCTGCGTGATCAATTAGTTTTACCATCACAGATAAAATTGGGAAATACAAGCGGGATCGGTGTTAACAAGCACTAAAATTCTAGGAATAATTTTAGATTCAAAATTAAAGTATCATTCACAAATCTCTAAAGTAGTCAAGAACTCATTTTATAAATTGCATTTGATCAGATCATTCATTCATTACCGTTCTCAGAAGCACTGAACATTCACTAGTGATCCAACAACTTGGATTACTGTAATTCTTTATATGCCGGCCTGCGCCGGAAAGATATATATATAGATTTCAGGTTATGATATATAGAGATTTCATGTTATATAGAATACAGCTATTAGATTAATTCATAATCTCCATAAATTTGATCACATCACTCCATTTCTGAAAGCAGCTCATTCACTCCATGTCAGACATTGTATTATATATAAAATCCTTCCAATAACGTGTAAGGTACTAACTACACAGAAGAGCCACCTTATCTTGCTAGTCTGCTAAGCCCATACATATCTGTAAGAAATCTAAGATCAGCAAATAAACTGATGGTGATAATTATATTATGCAGAATATAAAGGGCAGGGCCTATAACTAATATGTATTAGATACAATTTTAGTTAAGACCTTAAAAGACACTAGTATTATATAAAAGATGTAGCTGAATAATAAGAGCAAAGAAATTGACCCTGGAAAATCCACAGAGAAAAAGTCCAAGAGGGAAAAAAAAGAAAACTGTGGAGAGAATGTTCCCGAGTTGGACTTTATTAAAAAATATATATTTAAAAAAATAAAAAACCCAACATAGCAATCCACATAAAAACCTTAAGAACCTAGTCCGCTGGGAACGTTAGACCCAACACGGTCCGTGTTTCGACAGTAGAGTCTTCCTCAGGGATCCCTGCTAGTCCTAGAATGAAAAATACATGGAAAGGCTAAACAATCCAAAGTACAGATGCGTAGAAGCTCCACATACAACGTGCTCCAAAAATCAAATCAATTAACAGTGGTACTTGGGGAGCTATCAGCCATCCGTTAATATGCAGCTCCCCAAGTACCCTTGTTTCATGACGTGGTTTGGCTTTTTGCATATTATTGTACATTTCTGAACCCCTGAGGAATATGTTTTAATCGAAACATGGGACTGTGTCGGGTCCTTGATCCTTTATTACAAAGGTGGACCACACTAATATAACATTTATTGATTGAAATAAAGACTTAGTATCAAGTACATCGTTTCTGCAGTATTTTTTCTTGGTTCTCTGTTGTTCGACGTCTACTGCAGGACTGTTGGATTTTTCTCTTTCTGATTTTTATTGTATTATCATTATTAAATGTTTTTTAGATTGAAAGCTGCTTTGAAGGTATATCCTAGGTGCAGGGTAGTAAAATTTTAAACTTATGAAATTTAATATAAAGTAGATTAGCAATCAGATAAAAACTGACTGAACAAATCTCAAGAATGAGCCACCAAATATTGACATTTAAGTCATTAAATCATTGTCATACCATTAATTGTTTGAACATCTCTAGTCAACTTTTATCCAACTACACAAGAGTGTGTATCACTACTACTAGTAGAACTATCAAGTTTTCATTTACACTTCCCCCTCAATATTCACGGGGGTTAGGGGCAGAGCCAGCCCGCGAATATTAAAAAAACGCAAATAACTTTTAGGGCCAGCTCTGACCCACCCCCACCTCCCTCCTGCATCCCGGACCTTCCCCAGACCTTACCTGGTTGTCTAGCGGCGATACAGGGCAGGATCGATCTTCCTACTCGAGACTACAACGGGAACTCACAGCAGCCATTTTGATGATGGCTCTGCACGGAGCAGGAGCGTAGAAAGATTGGTCCTGCCCTGTGTCACCACTAGACCACCAGGTATGGTCTGGGGAAGGTCCGGGACACGGCGTTTCTTTTTTAAAAAAAATTACAAATAACCGAATCCGCGGGTACTGAAACCGTGGATTCGGAGGGAGAAGTGTATTCAGTTATTTCCCAAGGTTTGGCATATTTGCTCCATGTCCTTGCTTGCATAACAGGGTTTTGAAATATTCATATAAGACACTAATACACAGTTATCTCTTGGCTACAATCACAAGTTTCAATATAATAGGATTTCAAGTTTCAGGAACTTAAAAAAAAGTTCCACTATTATGTTTAACATACCTCAATAACTGAAGCAGGTGCATGCTCTGTCATATAGTGAATAGCATCTTGGTCTCCCAACCAATCGGAGCCCTTTACAGTATCATAGAAATGCCATCTCCAATCATCTGACTCCATATTGCCCAAAGCAGCATTGATACCACCCTTATAACAAAAAAAATTTTAATGTAACTTCTGAAAAGGTATTCTTCATATATAAAAATCTTGTTTACTGTAGAAGACATTGTACTTGATGTTCAAAGATATCCCTGTCTTTCATTCTTTGGAAGTGATAAATATGGATTTTACTAATAATGAATCATGCTGCTCTACTTAGTAAATAAACGGGTATGAGGATATATAAAAGTAGGCAAAGGAAAACACATTTCTGAATATCACATCCTCTCATGTAACATTATTAATTAAAATTTATATTGGTTGGACTTTGGGAGGAATGATACTGCAAAGTTTAAAAAATAAAGAGTAATGAGGCCTTAGGGACCTAGGCCAATCAGAGCTTTAGGCCCCTTCCTGGTGCATCTTTGGATGCACTGGGTGGGGCCCAAGACTGATAAGAGTAGTCTTCACCTATGGGAAGGACCTTAGGCACCTGGGCCAATCAGTCTTGGGCCTCTCCCAGCACAACCAAGGATGCACCGGGAAGGGAAGGTCCCCCCATTTTGAAGAGGCGGGATTGCCAGCCAAAGGGAGTGGCATCCCTCCTGCCAGATTGTCAACCAATAGGTACGGGGTTGTTTGGGGGAGGGGGATGGTGAGCATCCCTCCTGCCACTCTAATTAAAAAGGTGGGGGTGTCCAGCAGTAGGAGGGAGTAGGCATTCCTCCTGCCCCTCTTTAAATTTAACTTAAAGGTAAGAGTCTGGGTGGCTTCCCTCCTTTTGACAATCTTTTTTTTAAGTTTGATCATCAATTGCCGTTTTCAAATCAGAAAATTTAAAAAACAAAACAAAAAAAAAACCACAATGATTTTTGTTCATCAGGCCCAAGGTGCTTAGTAATGAAAGATTAGGTTTTTCCCTTTGCTAATCTTCTTTCTTGTAAACCCTCACTTTATTCCGGGACTAGTGGGTTATTTCCCTCCTCACGCCAGGGACCTGTAGGAAGCCTCAATACCTTTGAAGCTTTAACCCCATCCCCTTCACACCTTAACATTGAGCATGCTCCTGTGTAGTCCAGTCAGTTTTAAAGCAGCCAGGAACATCTTTAGAAGATAAGAACAAGAGAGAGGAATGGGGAACTCCCCGACAAGCAAATCCATTCTTCTCATATAAACAAATGCAACAATAATGCAAACGAATAATAGGTTATGAAACACTGAAAATCTGAACAACAAAATAGTGCTAAAGGGAGAGAGAGCCTGCACTGACAGAGTGGAGCATCTGATCTAGAGAACCCTTCCAGATGAAGAGCTAAAATCTGTGCAGCGCAGCATGCGTCTGGTAGCGCTATAGAAATAATTAATAGTAGTAGAAGTAGTAGTAGTAAATCAGCGAGTATAGGGCGGGTTCCTGGATTAAAGTGAGGATTTACAAGAAAGAAGGTTAGCAAACGTAAGAACCTAATCTTTCATTCTTGTACAATCCCACTTTATTACTGGACCAGTGGGACGTAACAGAGCAATCCCGAAAAATCAGGGTGGGGCTGATGAGCCCACTGCCAACCCAGAGGAACAAACAGCAGTATCCTGCTTGGTCAATACATCGATCCTGCAAAACTTGGTGAAAGTATGCAAATCTCATCCAGAGACACAGCCTCTGGTCGAAGGAGATCACACCCCTAGGGGGTGCTTCTTCCCGGCTACTACATAAGTAGCGGAAATGGCCAAGCGAAGCCATCTGTAAATGGTAGCCTTAGAGGCTGGCCTACCTTTGCAAGCAGAACCTGCCAGATCAAACATGTGGTCAGAGGTCAAACTCTGGTAGCCTCCAGGTACCACAACAGAAGCCTGCACATGGCTAAGGATCACAATACCCAGTCCTGCTCCCTTGAACCAGAGGAAGCCAAAAGCAGGAAGCCAGACCTCCTGATTCACATGGAAAATCGTAAACCACTTTCAGAAGAAAAGGAGGAACAGTAAGCAGCATCACTGCAGAATTCGTGAAACGCAGAAACGGATCACTGCAGGAAAACAGTCTGAAGCCACAAAATGCTCCAGGCTGAAGTAATAGCCACTAGGAAGATCTGCCTTGACCGTGAGATCCATCAGAGACGCCTGTTCCATATGTTCATACAGGGGACGAGCCAGAGAGCAAAGAACCACATTAAGGTTCCAGGTTGGATAGGGAAGGCGCAATGGAGGTCTAGACATAACGTACCCCATAGAAAACAACCCACATCCGGATGAACTGCCAAGGAGCCCCTCAGGGAAGAAGGGTCCATACACAAAAGACCAGCAAGCTAAACCCGGAGTGAATCTACTGCTAGACCTTTCCTGCAGACACTGCAGGACCCGAGGAATCACTGGAAGAGAAGGGTCCACCAAACCTGGGAACACCTCCAAGCCTCCACACAGTCCATTTGCAGTAAAGTAACCTAGCAATCTCCGCCGAAGAATAGCCCCGGCCAGTCGAGGCTGCATGCTCAAGAGCCATGCTGTAAGATCAAAGCAGTCCGGATCCTGTGTCACAATTGGACCCTGTGTAAGGAGGCGAGAATGACAAGGAAACTGAAGCCCCCGATCCTGCTAGAGCTTGACCAAGACAACACACCACAGCTGCCTCTGCCAATCGAGTGCCACCAGAATCACTGGACCCTCATGGTCCGTTATCAGTCTCAATGGATACCCTATCATGGGCCACGGAGAGAAGACATTTAAAAAACCTCCCGGGCCCAGGGCTGAAACAAGAGCATCCAGGCCTTTAATGTCTATCTCACAATGACTACTGAAGAACCGATTGGCCTTTTTTTGTTAGCTGCAGTCACTATGAGGTCAAATGTAGGGAACCCCCACTGATCTACCATGCCATCAAATGCTATTTGAGAGAGACCACTCTCCAGAGTCTGATGACAGAGAAAGTCTGCTTGTCTGCTTATCTATGTTATTGCTCTTTGTCATACCTGTAAAGCTTGCAAAACTTCATCAATTAAAAGTTTATATGAGCTATATTCCAGAGACAATCTGCTCACATGTAACTGTTTTCCTTTTTGTCATCACACAATGAATCTTCTCAGGAAAGCACAATATAACACAACATCTGCTTTTCTGGTTCAGGAGAGCAAGATGTCATTTGAAGAGCTCCTTGCACTATATAGTTATGAGGCATCTCACCGTACCTTGGAACAGGATGTTGAGAGTGATGGCATCCCAGCAAACCTGACAGACATGACAGCGGGTAAGGTATGGAGCAGGGCCAAGTTAAGATTTAGGCACCCACAGATTACCCCCCTTCCCCCTGGAGATTGAAGGATAGAGACCTAAAGCAAGAGGAAGTGAGCTTTTCTTACCTGGTATCCACTCCTGCCATGTGTAAAGCAGACAGCACCACAAGACACCTCTCTGTCCACTAAAGAGCAGCTGAACCTCCCAGCTCAGAGAGGGACTCTTCAAGTCCCTTTGACAATTGATGTAAGCCACAGCCATGGCACTGTCTGAGAATACGCAGACGGCTCGATGATGTTGGACGACCCTCAAAGTGGAGAAGGGCCAGCCGAATCGCTTGTAGCTCCAGATAATTGACCATTTGCACTCTGATGGCGCTCACCGGCCCTGAACCGGGCCAGTCATGCACACTGCTCCCCAGCTTTTTGGACTCACATCCAACAACAATCACCCAATCCAACATCTGGAGCAGAAGGCCCTGGACAGCAAGAGAGGACGCAACCACCATGCTAGACCATTGCACGCCATCGCTGACCAGGGCAGGGGTGTATGTAACGAGTCCCGCTGTGGATTCCAGCACGAAAGCAGCACCTCCTGCAGCGGATGACGGGTTTTGGCCTATGGGACCACATCGATCATTGTCATAATGGTCCCCAGAACCAGGAGATAAGGCTATGCCGTCAGGAACAGAGTGGCCAGAAGGCCCCTGTTATAGCTTCTCCTGATGTGACACAGGTAGAAACACAGCATTCTGATCAGTGTGAAATTGAACTCCCGGGTACTCCAAGTCCTGGGTGAGCTCGAGGTGACTCTTCCTGAAATTAATCACCCAGCCCAGACATTGCAGCAATTGCACCACTTGCCGGACATCCAGATGCCCCTCGAACAGCGAGGGAGCTCTGGACAACCAGTCGTCCAGAGACAGGCGAACCAGGACACACAGGGCACGAAGATAGGCCACCACCACTTTGGTGAAAGTTTGGGGCGCCGCCACCAATCCAAAGGGCAGTGCTGCAAACTGGAAATATAGCCCCAGAACATGGAACAGCAGATACACCTCCATCAGAGCCAGGGAGGCTAGAAATTCCCCCAGCACCACTGATGCGATCACTATGCGCACCGTCTCCATGCGGAATCAAGGAACCTTCAAGGGCTGCATTTACCACCTTGAGGTCCAGAATTGGTCTCCAATCAACAGATCCTGTCTTTGGAAGAAGTACATAGAGTATCTCCCAGAGCCTAGAGCCTAAGTCTCACTCTGGCATGGTTTATTAATCTTGTTATACCACTCGTTCATTTCACTGGTCCAAGTCGACTGCCGCAAGATCCAAAAATCTGCAAGACTGTGGGACCTGAACCATCTTCTCGGGACGACCTGCAAGGGAATCTAGAAAATATTCTGAAGACAGAGAAACTTCAATTTGCAGCCATCTTTGAGAACCTCTAGAACCCAGTGGTCGGAGCTGATAGCCTCCCATTCCGCCAGAAAGCCCGACAATCGCCCCCAGATGCACAGAAGAGACATCAGCCTGGTGTCAGAACTGTTTCTGAGCAGAAACTGTTGGCTGATTTGCTGCGGACTGCTGACATTGGGGCCTGCTGAAGCGTAGTCTGGCAGACGAAGAGGACCATGACCTGTGGAAGCCCCGAGTACGGATAAAAATGCTGGAAGAGATGAAAATTGGAATGCATAGAACTCCTAGCAGGGCAGGACCTGCTCCCAGGCAATGCCTTGAATTTACTGAATACTGGCCACAAGGTCATCCAGACCTTGGCTGAACAGGAGCTGACCCTTAAAGGGCAACTGGCTCAACATAACCTTGGAAGAGGAAACCCCAGACCGCTGCTGGATCCAAAGCATTCTGTGAACTGAAACAGAATAAGTGCTCCACATGGCAAAAATGTTCAAGATGTCATAAAGGCATCACCCATGTAATCCACTCCGGAGATAATAAAATCCGATTCATGAAGCACCAGTGTCAGGATCATGGCGCAGCTTGGAATTACACGCCTGGGCCACGAAGGAGGTGGCCGTCGCTGCTTTAAACACCAGCCACGGTCGAAGCAAATAGATGCTTGGTGACCTGCACCACCAAAGAATCCATCTTCAGGGTAATAAAGCACTTGTTAAAGCCATCCGCCATGGGATAAAGCCATGCCATGACTCGAGCACATTTCAAGGGACCCACTGGATTATCCTAGATATCAGTAAGAATCCCAACAATGTCAGGTTCATAAAAAAAAAAAAAAAAAAACCCCACCAAAAAAAATACCCAGCTGTTCCATCTGCAGCTTCAATTCCTGCAGAGATTCACATATTAAACCCACAAGGTGCACGGGCTAAAAGAATCTGTGTACTGTGGGGTCCCTCACCAAATCAAGTGCTCTACACGAGTCTGGATTCTGGAGATCCGCCAGATCCATGGCACAACTGTGGGCACAGCCAACTTACTCCCTTGTATCTCCACAGGGAGGCAAGATAGACAGACCCTGGTCCCTTGGAGCAGGGATCCCTGTGACTGGCACCGAGGCCAGTGTAGAAGGGAAACAAGCATAGACTTTTTAACTAAGTATGCCTGATAAAGCATATTCACAAATTCCGGTGGAAAACCCGCCTCTGCAGCAGAAGCCGACTTCTGCACAACAGATATGGAATGCTTGGAAGATATAGGAGTTTTATCGCTAGAGCCGCACGGTTCACCGAAACGCTGCCAGCGAATGCCCCTGGGTAGAGAATGACACGGTGGCCGTTACCCGCAGCTAGACATGGGTAACCTGCTGAAACGGTGGGGGGGGGGGGAGTGCTCACTGCGGGTACAGGGACAAGGCCATCCACTGCCCCGTGGAGCAGTGAATGGTCTTGTCTCTGCAGTTAAGGGAGGGAATGCGCGGCCTCCTTCCTACCTACCGGCTGCATTTATCTCCCTCCCCCTTACTTTTGTGGCACGTTGCAGTGTAATTTGTGCAAGCCGCCAGAGCCTGCCTGAAATCGCATGCGTCTGCGGGCAGAAGCTTCCAGTTGCGTCAGAGGAGAAGCTTCCAGTTGCATCAGAAGAGAAGCTTCCGCCCGTAGACGCACGCGACTTCAGGCAGGCTCCAGCGGCTTGCACAAATAACACTGTAACGCACCACGAAAATAAGGGGGAGGGAGATAGTCGGACCGCACAAGGGGTGCTGAAGGGTGGTGGAAAGGAACAGATCCTGAAGGGGGTGGCAAGAGGGAAGGGTGGTGGTGAAAAGGAATGGAACAGATGCTGAAGGGAAATGGGGAAGACAGAGTGGGGAGAAGACACTGAAGGGAAATGGGGAAGACAGAGTGAGGAGAAGACGCTGGAAGGAAAGAAGACAGAGATGCCAGACGATGGGGGAGCCAAGGGAAGAGGATGGGGGGGCTGTGGAGGGAGAGATGGAAGGGAGAAGCACAGTAACAGAGCAAATGGAAAACGCAGAGAGAAGGCAGACAGTGGATGGAAGGACTTGAATGAGAAGATGAGGAAAGCAGAAACCAGACAACAAAAAGGTGGTAAAAAATTTCAATTTTTTTTTTTTTTTTTTGCTTTAGGATAAAGTGGTATATTAGTTGTGTTGATAAAAATTTATTAAAAAAAGCCCTGCCAGCTGAACATCTTTTTCTCTAGTTCAGCAGCCAGAACTTTGATTTATAAGGAAGGAATAAACTAAATTTATTTATTTTATTTATTTATTTATTTATTTAGATTTATATCCCGTTCTCCCAGTAGCTCAGAACGGTCTACAAGTAAACATACACAGTAGAAGTAATTAGGCAAATAAGATGTACAATAGGTTTAGGTGCTTGGACATACAAAATTGTGCAGTATTTATCAGGGTACAAACAATTTTTCAGAGTACAGACAATTTATCAGAGTACAGACTAAGAGAGGACTATACTGAAATTTAGGAGAAGTTAAATAGGGGAGAGAAGAGTGAGGTGGGGTTTAAGGGGGGGTGTAGACTGAGGGAGATCTTTAGTTGAAGAGGAGGGTCTTTACCATTTTACGGAATGTCAATAAAGAGTTCTGTTGCCTGAGTTGGGGGGGGGAGTTTATTCCAGAGATGTGGGATGAAGTGGCTGTAGGATCGTTTGCGGGCAGTTTCTGAGAGGAGGGACCTTCCAGGGGGAATGCATAGGCGTATTTCCGATTTTGAGCGGAGGGAGCGAGTGGGGGTGTAGATGGGAAGCTTAGATTTTATGTAGGAGGGGGTGGTGGCATAAATTCTCTTGTGGGCTACTGCTAGGGCCTTGAAAGCACAGCGCTGGCTAATTGGGAGCCAGTGTTCAGCGCGGAGTGCTGGGGAGACGGGATCATGGTAGTTGAGGTTGTGTAGGAGGCGGATAGCTGCATTTTGGACACGTTGGAGGCGTTTGAGATTATTTTTGGTTAGTCCATTAAATAGGGAGTTACAGTAATCCATTCTGGAGAGGACATATGCGTAGAGGAGTTGGGCGAGGTCAGGTGTGGAGATGTAGGGTTTGATCCTTTTCAGTTGGCGGAGGTAGTAGAAGGAGGTGGAGATTACTTGGGATATGTGGGCAGATAGGGATAAGTGTCCATCTAAAGTTACTCCTAGGCTGCGTACCTGATCTGTTGCCGTTAGTAGAGTGGAGTCCCATGCTAGGGTAGGACGTGTGAATTTGGTGCTTTTTTTCCTGATCCATAAGAGTTCTGTTTTAGTGGCGTTTAGTTGAAGTTTGTTGTTTGACATCCAAGTTTTCATATCAGAGAGGCAATGTTGGAGGTTAGTAATTTGGGACGATCGGTTCTCGCCTAGTGGGAGGAGCAGCTGGATGTCATCTGCATAAGAGTGGATTTTAATGCTATATTTCTGCGCTATATCAATGACAGGTCTGATGTAGAGGTTGAATAGGAGGGGGGATAGAAGGGCGCCTTGAGGAACACCATATTTGATAGGCTTGGGGCGAGATTTGTGTGTTCCTAGTAGGACAGTCTGGGTCCTTTGATGGAGGAAGGAGGTGATCCATTGGAGGGCTGTGTCCTTGATTCCGAGGTCATAGAGTCTGGATGTGAGGAGGTGGTGGTCGACTGTGTCAAAGGCAGCGCTGAGGTCAAGTAGGACTAGTAGGGCATCACTGCCTTTGTCGAGTATTGCCCAGCTATCATCAATGATGTCAAGGAGTACTGACTCTGTGCTGTGGCCTTTTCGGAAGCCGGACTGGACAGGGGATAGAGCAGCTTGTTCTTCAATGAAGGGGTGAAGTCGGTGGAGCACAATTCGTTCAAGGAGTTTGGAGACAAATGGGAGGTTGGAGACTGGGCGATAGTTGCCGGGTTTGTTAGAATCAAGGGTGGGTTTTTTGAGAGTGGGCTTGATAATAGCTAAATACACTTCTCTCTCCCTATTTCAGCAATCGCGATTTTGATTATTCACGGTTTTTAGCTTGCTGGCTCCTCCCCCCAAATTACATCAGCTTGCATAGAGAAATCGCCGATTCCAAGCGTTCACAGAGAAAATTGCCAATTCCCAGCACTTTCTTCACCGTGTTTGCCTCTCCTTCAGGAACTGGCCAGGTCTTCCACCAGGTTATTCGCGGTTTCACCATATTTATGATGGTTTTTAATAGAAGTCAGCGAACATATGAAAAAGTTATTTGAGGTTTTTCTGTATTTGCAGTTCTGTTAACCCACTATCACAGTGCATACGGAGGGAGAAGTGTATTGCAGTACTGAAGCTTGTATGGATGCTGTGGGGACAGTGGTCGTGAGGATTGAGCGGGGACAGTGATGGTGATCATGGGGACAAATTTTTCCCTGTGTCATTCTCTACCACTGGGCCCCCTGCGCCAATTTCACAGAAGTCAGGGCATAAGATCCTCCCTGGAGGTCAAAGACACCACAAATCTCGCCCCCCTTGTGGGTTGCAGCGTATATAGAACACAGCTTTGCAACAGACAGCCATCCACCGCAAATGAGGCATGAATCCATCCCATCCTGCCCTGGGGAGGTCATCTATGTGGTTTTCTGAGAAAAATGAAGCTAGCAAGTATGAAAAATAACTCTAAAATCAAATCTGGGAAAAATCCAAAATGACCAGCGAGGCCCTGTTTTGACTAAAAACAGCCTGGGAAAACCGCAGAGAACCCTCAAAAGAGAGAGATTTTAGGATTTGAGGGGTGGGCCTAGGACATGCAGGGAAACCACCTAAAAAACCCTTTTTAAAGGCCCCCCCAAATCTCTGATTCAAGCTGTTAACTGGTTCTTATATAAACATGTGCTGACAGGAAACTATTACAAAAAACACTTTCACTGAAATGAGAAAATGTCATAAAAGGAACGCAGCACTGCTATAGTTCTAAAGGGGAGGTACAGCTAACTGGAGGAAAAAGCCTCAGATAGGAGCCCTTCCACCACCACAATGGTGGTCCAAGTAACATAGTAACATAGTAACATAGTAACATAGTAGATGACGGCAGATAAAGACCCGAATGGTCCATCCAGTCTGCCCAACCTGATTCAATTTAAATTTTTTTTTTTTTTTCCTTCTTAGCTATTTCTGGGCGAGAATCCAAAGCTCTACCCGGTACTGTGCCTGAGTTCCAACTGCCAAAATCTCCGTCAAGACCCACTCCAGCCCATCTACACCCTCCCAGCCATTGAAGCCCTCCCCAGCCCATCCTCCACCAAACGGCCATACACAGACACAGACCGTGCAAGTCTGCCCAGTTACTGGCCTAGTTCAATATTTAATATTATTTTCTGATTCTAAATCCTCTGTGTTCATCCCACGCTTCTTTGAACTCAGTCACAGTTTTACTCTCCACCACCTCTCTCGGGAGCGCATTCCAGGCATCCACCACCCTCTCCGTAAAGTAGAATTTCCTAACATTGCCCCTGAATCTACCACCCCTCAACCTCAAATTATGTCCTCTGGTTTTACCATTTTCCTTTCTCTGGAAAAGATTTTGTTCTACGTTAATACCCTTTAAGTATTTGAACGTCTGAATCATATCTCCCCTGTCTCTCCTTTCCTCTAGGGTATACATATTCAGGTCTTCCAGTCTCTCCTCATACGTCTTCTGGCGCAAGCCTCCTATCATTTTCGTCGCCCTCCTCTGGACCGCCTCAAGTCTTCTTACGTCTTTCGCCAGATACGGTCTCCAAAACTGAACACAATACTCCAAGTGGGGCCTCACCAATGACCTGTACAGGGGCATCAACACCTTCTTCCTTCTACTGACTACGCCTCTCTTTATACAGCCCAGAATCCTTCTGGCAGCAGCCACTGCCTTATCACACTGTTTTTTCGCCTTTAGATCTTCGGACACTATCACCCCAAGGTCCCTCTCTCCGTCCGTGCATATCAGCTTCTCTCCTCCCAGCATATACGGTTCCTTCCTATTATTAATCCCCAAATGCATTACTCTGCATTTCTTTGCATTGAATTTTAGTTGCCAGGCATTAGACCATTCCTCTAACTTTTGCAGATCCTTTTTCATATTTTCCACTCCCTCTTCGGTGTCTACTCTGTTACAAATCTTGGTATCATCTGCAAAAAGGCACACTTTTCCTTCTAGCCCTTCAGCAATGTCACTTACATACATATTGAACAGGATTGGCCCCAGCACCGAACCCTGAGGGACTCCACTAGTCACCTTTCCTTCCTTCGAGCGACTTCCATTAACCACCACCCTCTGGCGTCTGTCCGATAGCCAGTTTCTGACCCAGTTCACCACTTTGGGTCCTAACTTCAGCCCTTCAAGTTTGTTCAACAGCCTCCTATGAGGAACTGTATCAAAGGCTTTGCTGAAATCCAAGTAAATTACATCTAGCATATGTCCTTGATCCAGCTCTCTGGTCACCCAATCAAAAAATTCAATCAGGTTCGTTTGGCACGATTTACCTTTTGTAAAGCCATGTTGCCTCGGATCCTGTAACCCATTAGATTCAAGGAAATACACTATCCTTTCTTTCAGCAACACTTCCATTATTTTTCCAACAACTGAAGTGAGGCTCACCGGCCTGTAGTTTCCTGCTTCATCCCTGTGACCACTTTTATGAATAGGGACCACATCCGCTCTCCTCCAATCCCCAGGAATCACTCCCGTCTCCAGAGATTTGTTGAACAAGTCTTTAATAGGACTCGCCAGAACCTCTCTGAGTTCCCTTAGTATCCTGGGATGGATCCCGTCTGGTCCCATCGCTTTGTCCACCTTCAGTTTTTCAAGTTGCTCATAAACACCCTCCTCCGTGAACGGCGCAGAATCTACTCCATTTTCTCGTGTAACTTTGCCGGACAATCTCGGTCCTTCTCCAGGATTTTCTTCTGTGAACACAGAACAGAAGTATTTGTTTAGCACATTTGCTTTCTCCTCATCACTCTCCACATATTTGTTCCCAGCATCTTTTAGCCTAGCAATTCCATTTTTTATCTTCCTCCTTTCACTAATATATCTGAAAAAATTTTTATCTCCCTTTTTTACATTTTTAGCCATTTGTTCTTCCGCCTGTGCCTTCGCTAAACGTATCTCTCTCTTGGCTTCTTTCAGTTTCACCCTGTAGTCCTTTCTGCTCTCCTCTTCTTGGGTTTTTTTATATTTCATGAACGCCAACTCTTTCGCCTTTATTTTCTCAGCCACTAGGTTGGAGAACCATATCGGCTTCCTTTTTCTCTTGTTTTTATTGATTTTCTTCACATAAAGGTCCGTAGCCATTTTTATCGCTCCTTTCAGCTTAGACCACTGTCTTTCCACTTCTCTTATGTCCTCCCATCCTAACAGCTCTTTCTTCAGGTACTTTCCCATTGCATTAAAGTCCGTACGTTTGAAATCTAGGACTTTAAGTATCGTGCGGCCGCTCTCCACTTTAGCCGTTATATCAAACCAAACCGTTTGATGATCGCTACTACCCAGGTGAGCACCCACTCGAACATTAGATATACTCTCTCCATTTGTGAGGACCAGATCCAATATCGCTTTTTCCCTTGTGGGTTCCGTCACCATTTGTCTGAGCAGAGCCTCTTGAAAGGCATCCACAATCTCCCTACTTCTTTCCGATTCCGCAGTCGGAACATTCCAGTCCGCATCCGGCAGGTTGAAATCTCCCAACAGCAGAACCTCCTCTTTCCTTCCAAACTTTTGGATATCCACAATCAGATCCTTATCAATTTGCTGCGATTGAGTCGGAGGTCTGTAGACTACACCCACGTAGATAGAAGTTCCATCTTCTCTTTTCAGAGCAATCCATATCGCTTCTTCCTCTCCCCAGGTCCCTTGCATTTCGGTCGCTTGGATATTGATCTTTACATAGAGAGCTACTCCTCCACCTTTATGACCATCTCTGTCCTTCCTAAAAAGATTATATCCCGGTATGTTTGCATCCCATCCATGTGATTCACTGAACCATGTCTCTGTGATAGCAACAATATCTAGATCTGCCTCTAATATTAGGGCTTGCAGATCATGAACTTTGTTGCTTAGACTGCGAGCATTTGTGGTCATCGCTTTCCAGCTATTTTTCAGCGATAATCTCCTTTTTCGTATGGATTTTTGTGTCGTTTCACTTTCCGCTGCAATACTAAGAAATGAGTTGCTGATATTGCTTTTGTTGCAGCCTTTACTACTATCACATCTTTTCTTTTGCCGGGGGTGGTCTCTACATACACCACCCCCACCTTCTAGTTTAAATGCCTAGAAAAATATTGTCTAAATTTCTCTGCAAGGTTTCTTTTTCCTGCTGTAGTAATATGTAGCCCATCAGTGCAATATAGCTTCTTGTCCTTCCATGTATTTCCCCATCCTCCTATGTACCTGAAGCCTTCTTGATGACACCAGGCTCTGAGCCATCTATTAAAGTCCTCTGTGTTTTTCATTCTTTGCTCTCCTTTTCCATATGCAGGCAGTATTTCAGAAAAAGCTAAAGTCTTTACAAAAGGTTTTCACGCCCTCACCAAGCTCCCGAAAAGCTTTCTGTGCTGCAAGTGTGGAGTTGTTGGCCAGGTCATTTGTTCCCAGATGGATAACAACATCAGTGTTAAAATCCTTAGTTTCTTCCTTAATTATAGTCAGTATTTGCCTGGAACTCCTGGTAGCTGAGGATCCTGGAAGACATTTCACTATTTTGGACTCCTCGCCCTGTGTTCCAAGGTTAATGCCTCTGATGATGGAATCTCCCAACAGTAATAGTTTTCTGTTTTTGGCTTTTTTATTTGTACTTAGGGTGCTCTTGTTCTCTTGAGTTTCTTTCATTGGTTCCAGTCCCACCTCCCACCAAGGTGGTTGGACGTAACACCTCACTGGCAAAAAACCTCCAGACCGACCCCCCGTAGTAAAGAACTTAAAGCAGGGCGGCGGTGCAAACGATAGAGGATAACAATCCACTTATCTAGATTAGTAGATCGGTACACCGACGATGGCCAGCGTTTCACTCATCTGCTGCCTCAGGGTGTAGAGAAATCCGATCAAAACTAGAACCAGAATCAGAACAAAAATTTAAATTTAATCAGTAAACTGGTAAAACTGCACAGCTTCAAAGATAGTTAAAGGAAGCCTTAATGACATACCTTAAGATAGGACGCAAGCTGCATCTCAAGATCAAAAGATGGCCGTAACATGACAGAACTGGGATTTATATAACACTGCCGGGTGGTGAACCCGGAAGTGACAATAGACAAAGAATTATTGCTGAACCAGCACTTGTGGAACAAATTGTGTTGTAATGAAAAAATATATTTTCTCTTTGCTTAATTTTAGTATATAAGTGTGTGTGTGAGAAGGAAAGGTTTATATTTCTGCAAAACCCAAAATTTCTTGTTTAAATGTTTTAATGACAATAGACCCAGAAATTTAAAACTCAAAAATTAAAAAATTAATTAAAAAATGAAAGAATGAAAAAGATCAGTAGAACGCACTCCATTCCAATTTAGAATTTAGTCCATCTGGATCTTCACTCTTCAATCTGTGGATCCATTGTTGTTCCGCTCTTAGTAAACGTCGCTGTCTGTCCGGAACATCCTCCCTAATGTGGTCAATCACACAACATTTCAAGTCTGTAAACTGATGGTTGAATTCCAAGCAGTGTGTGACCATAGGTGCCTGTAATCTGTTGTTCTTCAGACAACTCTTGTGTTCAGTGGCTCGAGTTTTAAAGGGACGAGTGGTCTGACCCACATAGATTAAGGGACATGAACACATAAACACATAAACCACAAAAGTCGATGTACAGGAAGTCCTATGTTTCAAATAAAAACTCTGATTGGTGGAAGGATGAATGAAGGTGTTAGACAGTTCTTTAGTGATGGTGCAAATGGAACATTTCCCACACTTGAAATGACCAGTTGAGAGTGTGGTAGGTGGACAAGGATCTCTTATGTCAGATGGACTTAAAAGTTCTTTAAAGTTCTTCTGGCGTGAGTAAGCTATTCTGAAATGAATGTCTTTCAAAGAGGGATGAAGGTCCATTATAGTCCAGTGACGTCTGAGTATCTTGGAGATGATATTGATGTTAGGAGAATATTCTAGAATGCATGTAGCAATATTGTCAATGGACTCAGGTTCACGGGGTAGGAAAAGAAGATCTCTATTAATGAACTTAGCCCTTTTGTATGCTTTTTTCAAAACACCAGTAGGATATCCTCTGCTCTTTAAACGAGAGTACAGTTGTTTGCATTTAGTTTTATAATCTCCCATGTCGGAACATAACCGACGATAACGGAAAAATTGAGAGGTGGGCAAACTTCGCTTCAGAGGGTTCGGATGGTTACTAGAGAAATCCAAAAAGGTATTCCTATCTGTGTCTTTTCTATATACTGTGGTTTTAATAAAACCTGTTTCTTTGATAACAAAAACATCAAGAAAAGAAATGTGACTAGAGTGGTAAGTCATGCTGAATTCAATGTTACAATGTCTAGAGTTCAACCATTCAAAAAATTCATCCAGATCACCTTTAGAACCTTTCCAGGCCACAAAAACGTCATCAATAAAACGTAGCCATATAGCAATTTTATCTGAGAAGGGATTATTGATAATCCAGGTATTTTCAAATTTTTGCATGAAAAGGTTTGCTACCGAGGGAGCCATGGTTGCCCCCATGGCTACCCCCGATATCTGCTGAAAAAACCTGTCCATGAACCTAAAATAGTTTCTCTTCATGGCTAAAGATAGTAATTTTATTATAAACTGGACAGGGATCCTATCATTACTTACGTTGTTGAGGAGAAATTCCTCAACAACAGTAAGAGCCTCGTCCTGAGGAATTACAGTGTAAAGAGATTTTACGTCTAACGTGACAAAAAATGTAATGTCTTCAGGGTTGTCGATGTCAGAGAGTTTAGTCAAAAATTGAGAAGAATCCCTTAAGTAAGAAAAACCTTTTGATACAATGGGACGGAGAAATAAATCAACAAAGGAAGATAAGGGTTCCAGAATGGAACCTCTACTGGATACAATAGGGCGACCTGGAGGATCGATCAAACTTTTGTGAATCTTTGGCAAGATGTAAAACACAGGAGTTCTGGGATTTTGATTGTTTAAATAGGCATGTTCTTTTAAAGTCAAAAAACCTTCTTCTACAGCTGAAGATGTCAGTCGCTGTATCTCACAGGCTAGATCAGACGTTGGATCATTAGTCAACTCCTCATAGTCTGTGGATACACTCAATAACCTGGAGACCTCAGTTTTATATTTAGCCATGTCCAGAACTACCACTGCTCCACCCTTATCTGCCCTACAAATCCTAATTGAACGATTTGACCTGAGTTGTTTTAAAGCCATGTGTTCTTCCCGTGAAAGATTGTATGGTTGGTATCTCTTAGTTTTGGTAACTTTTTTGATGTCACTAATAACTAATTCTTTATAGAGCTGTAAATGTGCACTAGGAGGGGTAGGAGGAGTCCAAGTAGATTTCAAACTAACAATGGAGCTCTCCGTGTTAGTGAAAGAGTGTTGAGTGAAGAATTCTTTTAAATGTAGTTTCCTAAAGAATTTTTCAATGTCCACTCGTAATTGAAATTCTTTCAAAGGTTGAACAGGGACAAATGTGAGTCTCACAGGCTAGATCAGACGTTGGATCATTAGTCAACTCCTCATAGTCTGTGGATACACTCAATAACCTGGAGACCTCAGTTTTATATTTAGCCATGTCCAGAACTACCACTGCTCCACCCTTATCTGCCCTACAAATCCTAATTGAACGATTTGACCTGAGTTGTTTTAAAGCCATGTGTTCTTCCCGTGAAAGATTGTATGGTTGGTATCTCTTAGTTTTGGTAACTTTTTTGATGTCACTAATAACTAATTCTTTATAGAGCTGTAAATGTGCACTAGGAGGGGTAGGAGGAGTCCAAGTAGATTTCAAACTAACAATGGAGCTCTCCGTGTTACTGAAATTACTGTAAAATCACGAAAAGAGACAAGCAGAAAAGATAAGCTCCTACATCCTGGCCTGTAGGAATTAAGACTGGAGTACCCAGGAGCATGCTCAGTGGTAAGATGTGAGGGGAGGGGAGTAAAAACTTCAAAAGTTTTGAGGCTTCCTACAGATCTCTGGTGGGAGGAGGAAAATAACAATGATCCCAGAATAAAGTGGAATTGTACAAGAATCCCAAATTATCCCTGTTAACATTTACTTCATCTGCTTTCCTCTTAAAATACAGCTTGTTTACTTTTGCCTTTGTTTCAACATCTCTAATGGAAAGCCCTAACTGATGGCTCTTCATCTGGTTCCAGTTTTTAAGTGTCTCTCCTTTTTAAAACAGTACTTAAAAAGGTTCTACACCTGTTAAAATGAAGCTTATATTTTTAGAATAGATTCCCCCTGCCTCAGGATGCTATCCAGGTCCTAACACATCATATCCAAATCCCTCTTCCTTATGTCACTGTTTCATCTACAAGACTCCAAACATCAGCCTACCTCTTGGATTTTTTTTTGGGGGGAAGGGGAATGGAAAGCATACCTGAGAATGCTACACTGGAAGTTCTGGATTTGAACTTCCTGTTTAAACCTGTCATAAGAATCTAAGGTGTTGCCATATTGGGACAGACACAAGGTTCATCAAGCCCAATATCTGTTTCCAACAATGGCCAATCCAGGTCACAAGTACCTGGCAATATCTCAAAAGAGTAAAACAGACTTTTTTTCTGCTTATCCTAGAAATAGGCAGTGATTTTCTCAAGTCCATCATAATAATGGATTATGAGCATCCAAAGTTTTTTAAAAACCTTTTTAAGGTAACTGCTTTTACTACATTCTCTGGCAATGAATTCCAGAGTTTAATTACTTAGTGAGTGAAGAAATATTTTCCTGATTTGTTTTAAATTTACTTAAATACATGCCCCTAATCCTTGTATGTTTGGAAAGAGTATAGAAGCAATCCACATCTATTTATTCCACTCTACTCAGTATTTTATAGACCTGTATTTAATCTTCCTTCAGCCATCTTCCCTAGCCGCTTTAGCTTTTCCTCACAGAGAAGTTATCCCCATCCTCTATCATTTCTGAAGCCTCTCTATATTTCTTCGATTCCACTGTATCTTTTTATGAAATGCAGTGACCAAAACTGCACACTGTATTCAAGGTTATGGTTGCACCATGGAGTAATACAAAAGCATTACAACATCCTCATTTTTGTAACATTAGATTTGTTTTCTTAGGTGCCACTGCACACTGAGAATGGCTCGCAATGTGGAGCCTTGCATCACATAGCTACATTTTCCCCCATGTCATTAGCATCCAGATGTACCAAGGCATCAAGCGCCTCCCCAGCACTGAAAATCTTATTTAGGTGGCATGTGAGGTCCATTACCTTTATGCTATGCAGACAAGTAATCCTCATGTCCACCAGTTTTTCTACATAGCTAGTAACAGACCCTCCAACTAAAAAAGCTCTCCTAACCCTTCCCTCCTGGGCAGAAGTGCCCCAAAATATATCCTCTATTAGAGAATGTTGCATCTCTTTGAGATTAGATCCTGGCTTCATCAGAATAAGACTCTCCTTTTAGGTGATCTCTCTACTCCAAGGTAGCACAGGGACTGTCAGTATGGAGATGGGATTTCTCTACTGTCCCCAGACATCTCCTCTCTATAACTCTGTCTGCCTCAGCAAATTCACTTCTGCTACCGTAGTCTCAAGTTTAGACTTGTTCTTAGTGCTAGCAGCTCTTTGCCCCAAGGGAAAACATATGATCTCCCATCAATCAGGAGAGAAAACAAATCCATGCATCTTAGTGTTCGCTACCCTAAGGGAATAGAGTTACTAAACTAATAATATAAAATGTCTTAAGATTATTTGGTATATTTTATGCTCACTTATCAATGAATTGCAAATAAAAGTTGTTTAGGGCGAATCACTATTTGATGAAAATACTCTGTGGTCAAAAGGTCTAAGTATTGCTAGTCCCCTTTCTATCTCACCCTAGTACACCTTCTTCCTCCGGTTTCTTCTCTCCTCCCTCTTCCTTTCTGCCTCTCTCGAATTGTATGTTGCCTTGAACCATTTAGACATCGAGCGACTCACAAATCGTAGATTAGATTAGAAATAATAATAATCACATGATTTGATGTACGACTACATATATAGCAATGTTACTTACCGTAACAGTTGTTATCCAGGGACAGCAGGCAGCTATTCTCACTAGTGGGTGATGTCATCCGACAGAGCCCCGATGCGGACGTCTCACAAGCATACTTGCTTGAAGAAACTTCAGAAGTTTTGAGATGCCCACACCACGCATGCGCGAGTGCCTTCCCGCCCGATGCACCGGGCGTGTCTCCTCAGTTCAGGTAGCTAGCAGAGAAGCCAACCCAGGGGAGGTGGGTGGGACGTGAGAATAGCTGCCTGCTGTCCCTGGATAACAACTGTTACGGTAAGTAACATTGCTTTATCCCAGGACAAGCAGGCAGGTATTCTCACTAGTGGGTGACCTCCAAGCTAACCTCAATGGGACGGTGGGAGAGTTGGCAACTTAGGAGAATAAATTTTGTAATACTGTTTGGCCAAACTGTCCATCCCGTCTGGAGAAAGTATCCAGACAATAGTGAGAGGTGAATGTATGAACCGAGGACCAAGTGGCAGCCTTACAAATCTCCTCAATCGGTGTCGATCTGAGGAAGGCTACAGAGGGCGCCATTGCTCTGACCTTATGGACTGTGACTTTACAGGGAAGGGGTAATCCAGCCTGGGCATAGCAGAAAGAGATGCAAGCCGCCATCCAGTTGGAGATGGTACGCTTCGAGACAGGGCGTCCCAACTTGTTCGGATCAAAGGAGATGAAAAGTTGAGGAGCAGTTCTGTGTGGTTTGGTGCGATCCAGGTAGAACGCCAAAGTACGTTTACAGTCCAGAGTGTTAAGAGCTGATTCTCCTGGATGAGAATGAGGCTTTGGAAAACACACAGGAAGAACTATGGATTGGTTAAGATGAAACTCAGAAACCACTTTAGGCAGGAATTTCGGATGAGTGCGAAGGACCACCTTGTCATGATGGAATACTGTGAAAGGAGGATCCGCCACCAAGGCCTGAAGCTCACTGACTCTGCGGGCAGAAGTGAGGGCAACCAGAAAAACCACTTTCCAAGTGAGAAACTTCAGCGGAGCCTTGTTGAGAGGCTCAAAAGGAGGTTTCATAAGTTGAGAAAGTACAACATTGAGGTCCCAAACCACTGGAGGGGGTTTGAGAGGAGGATTAACATGGAAAAGTCCTTTCATAAATCTGGAAACCACAGGATGAGCAGAGAGAGGTTTCCCTTGCAGAGGCTGATGGAAAGCCGCAATAGCACTCAGGTGGACTCGTATGGATGTAGACTTGAGGCCAGGCTGCGACAGGTGTAGAAGGTAGTCCAATACAGAAGATAGGGAGGCTCGTTGAGGCTCATTTCACATTAGAAACACACCAGGTAGAAAATCTAGTCCACTTTGGGAGTAGCATTGTCTAGTAGCAGGCTTCCTGGAAGCCTCCAATACATCCCTCACTGCTTTGGAAAACGGGCGAGGAGTAACGTTGAGAGGAACCAAGCCGTCAGGTGGAGAGACTGCAGGTTGGGATGGAGCAGAGATCTGTGATGCTAAGTAAGCAGCGAAGGAAACACTGGAAGAATGGCTCCCTGCTGCTGAGTTGAAGTAGAAGGGAGTACCAAGGCTGTCTGGGCCACCAAGGAGCTATTAGAATCATGGTGGCATGGTCGGATCTCAGCTTGACCAGAGTCTTTTGAATGAGAGGAAATGGAGGAAATGCATATAGAAAGAGATTCCTCCAGTCCAGAAGGCCTCGAGGCGATGAGGAGTGTAGATCCTGGAGCAGAATTGAGGCAGTTTGAAGTTGTGGGGAGCCGCAAAGAGGTCTATCTGAGGCGTCTCCCACTGACAGAAGATCTGATGAAGGGGTCTGGAATGGAGGGTCCATTCGTGAGGCTGGAGGAGATGACTTAAGTTGTCTGCCAAGGCATTGTCCTTCCCCTGAATGTAGACAGCTTTGAGGAAGGCGTTGTGGCGAATCGCCCAATCCCAGACTCTGAGAGCTTCCTGGCAGAGGGAGGCCGATCCCGTGCCCCCCTGCTTGTTGACATAATACATGGCGACCTGATTGTCCGTGCAAATGAGGACCACCAGGTCGTGAAGCAGATGTTGGAAAGCTTGAAGAGCATTGAAAATCGCACTGAGTTTCAGCAGATTGATATGGCACAGCCGGTCCGCACTGGTCCAGAAGCCTTGAGTGCGAAGACCGTCCAGATGAGCTCCCCATGCATAGGTCGAGGAATCGGTTGTGAGAACCTTCTGGTGGGGAGGGGAGTGAAACAGCAAACCTCTGGAGAGATTCAAAGAGATCATCCACCAAAGCAGAGACTCCTGAAGAGCAGGAGTAACTATAATGTGACGAGTCAAAGGATCCGACACCTGGGTCCACTGAGATGCCAAGGTCCACTGAGGAATTCTGAGGTGAAGTCTGGCAAAAGGAGTCACATGAACTGTAGAGGCCATGTGAACCAGAAGAACTATCATGTGTCTCGCTGAGATGGACTGGCGAGAAGACACTGACTGGCAGAGATGAAGCAGGGCTTCCAGGCGTTGAGGAGGAAGGAATGCTCTGAGTTGCACAGTATCGAAAACTGCCCCTATGAAGGGAAGAGACTGGGTCGGTTGCAGATGAGATTTGGGAAAGTTGATTTCGAACCCCAGATAGTCTTGTTGGTCGCCGAGACGACCCCAGGAGCCGAGGTGGCTTTGATGAGCCAGTCGTCGAGGTAGGGAAACACCTAAAGACCAAGGTTCCGGAGTGCAGCGGCCACCACTACCAGGCATTTTGTGAAGGCTCTGGGAGACGAGGACAGGCCGAATGGAAGCACTCGATACTGCAGATGCAGATGTCCCACCCGAAATCTGAGGAATTTGCGAGAGGCCGGATGAATGGGAATGTGAGTGTAGGCCTCTTTCAGATCTAGAGAGCATAACCAGTCGTTCTGCTCGAGGAGGGGGTACAGAGAAGCTAGGGTCAGCATGCGAAACCTCTCCTTGACCAGAAATTTGTTGAGCACCCGGAGGTCCAGAATTGGACGCAGTTCGCCCGTCTTCTTCGGAACAAGGAAGAACCGGGAATAAAACCCCCGGTTGTGTTGGTCCACTGGGACTGGCTCGACGGCCCGAAGCCGGAGCAAGGCCTGAGCTTCCTGAAGAAGAAGGGCGGTCTGGGTCAAGTTGGAAGGATACTCTCTTGGAGGGTGGTCCTGAAGAGAGTATCCTTCTCTGATGATGGTAAGGACCCAAAGGTCGGTGGTTATAGCCATCCATCGATGGTAAAAATGATGGAGGCGGCCCCCAATTGGAAAGACCGGGGGTAGTAGAACGGTGTTGGTTATGCTCCCTACTATAGAGTCAAAAAGGCTGAGGAGCCTTGGGAACAGCAGAAGGCTGAGGCTTTTGTTGAGCCTTCTGTGGCGGCTGTCTCTTCGCTGGTTGTCTCGCAGCAGGAGCCTGCGCCTGGGAGTATAACGCCGCTGATAGATCAAGGGCGGTCGAGAAGGTCGAGACTGAGCAGGTTTAGGCTTTGGATGAAGGATGGACTGGAAAGATTTTTCATGGTCCGACAGCTTCTTCGTCAAGGTCTCAATAGATTCATCAAACAAATCCGCACCCGCACAGGGAACATTGGCAAGTATGTCCTGGAGGTTCGGGTCCATGTCCGTGCCGAAAGCTCAAAAGCATCATAGGAAGATTGCATCAGTTGAAGACGCAGCTGGGATAGCGTGGCGACCACCTCCTCGAACTCAAAACGAGCCTGAGATTCAATGTAAGGTGTAAACTTCCGAAGCACAGGCAGGAAGAATTCCAAATAGGTGGCAAAATGGAAAGTGTAATTAAGAACTCTGGATGCCATCATCGAGTTCTGGCAGATGCGCCGCCCAAACTTATCCATGGTCCGGCCCTCTCTGCCCGGTGGCACCGAGGCATACACCTGGGACGGATGAGAACGTTTGAGGGAGGACTCGACCAACAGGGACTGATGGGAGAGCTGGGAGCCCTCAAATCCCTTATGATATACCGTGCGGTACCTGGCATCCAGTTTGCCAGGGACGGCAGGAATGGAGTACGGTGTTTCAAAACATCGCATGAAGGTTTGGTCGAGGAGTTTGTGGAGAGGCAAGCGAAGAGACTCAGCAGGAGGATGAGGCAGATGCATGGTATCTAGGTACTCCTTGGAGTATCGGGAACCCAAGTCCAAGGTGATGTCGAGATCATCCGCCATCTGCCTGAGAAAAGACGAAAAAGACAACTGATCCGTCAACACCGGCCTGCGGGACGGGATGGATGAAGTCGATGCCTCCGGATCCAAGGAGATTTGGGATCGACAAGGAGAGAAAGAGCCATAGGTATCCTCGTACTCTGGGCCCGGAGGAGGAGAGATATCCGAAGATGAATACCCCACACGAGGAAGTTTCTTCTGAGGCGAGACTGTAGAATGCCTAGAATGATGCCCCTCCCTGCATCTCGAAGGAGATCTGGACCGGCGATGCTTAGACGGTTCCCCAGAGGCCTCCAAGGAGTAGATGGGACTGGAGGCCGTAGAGCGAAGAGAAGGATGGGCCGATGCTTCGCGAGCCACATTCCATGCCTGGAAGGGACTGCGGAAAAATTCCTCCTGACGATGCCCAGGGCTTCGACTACCCGAAGGCAGATCCCAAATTTCTTCGCCCGGAAGGGGGATGGGTTCCAGAGGCGGCATGTCACTAAACGAAGCACGCCTCGATGAACTGGCCGCCGAGCGCCGCTCCTCCTCCCCGAGCAGCAAGAGCGAGCGGCGTGGGGGAGGAGGAGGGGGTGGCTCGCCCCCCCCCGAGGAGGGACTGCTTACCCAGCCTGGATCTTGGCAAGCCACTTGGGCCCCATGGTGGTCATGATATCAATGAATTGAGCCTCCATGATCGACCGCAGCGAAGCCGCCAAAGGGGGAACCGCACTCGAAGTGGGACCTCCTGTACGGTCTTCGCGGTCCCGAGTGGTCGAGTGCTTAGCCTTAGAAGCTTTCGGCACTTTGATAACCACTGGGGGAATGGTCTGAGGAGGTACCTGATCTGAGGAGACCGAAGGAGGCACCGCAGCAGGCGGCGGGGTCGAAGCCAGGACGAAGGAGGCCGGCTTCAAGAGACCCGATGCAGCAGGAGTAGAAGAGGCCTTCGCAGGTACAGGCGAAGCGCCAGCCGAAGTCGAAGCCAAAGGTTCTTTAGCAGCTTCCATCCTGAACATCGACTCCCACGGGAAACAGCGACACTTAAAAGCACGTGCTGTTAGAGTGGAACAAGGCTGGCACGATTTCGGAAGATGTTCTGGACCAAGACACTGCAGGCAGCGTCGATGCGGGTCCGTCAGCAAAATCACGCGCTGGCACTTGCTGCACTTTTTAAAACCGGGACATAGGCCGAAAAAGCTCCGCCGTGAGATTGAAGGAGCGGGGCCGCAGCCACGCGGCCGACCCGGTTGAATCTCCGGAAGAAATTTTTTTTTTAAAAAATGAATGAAACACACGATAAAGAGCAAAATAACTCAAAACCGCGGTACTAGAAGGCAAGAACACGGGTTCACTCAGCACAGAGAATTGAAGCAAAACTTCTCAGTTCCGCGGAAAGAAAAGAACTGAGGAGACATGCCCGGTGCATCGGGTGGGAAGGCACCCGCGCATGCGCGGTGCGGGCATCTCGAAACTTCTGAAGTTTCTTCAAGCAAGTATGCTTGTGAGACGTCCGCATCGGGGCTCTGTTGGATGACATCACCCACTAGTGAGAATACCTGCCTACTTGTCCTGGGATATATTTCAGCTGTTAATTTCAGCTACAACCATAATTTTTAATTCTCTTATAACATTAGGTTATTATACACAGGAAGTCAAAAAAAAAAAAAAAATTTTAAAAACAGTTATTCAAGAGTTTTACATCTGCAGAAACAAAACTAAAATTATCTTAAAATTTATGAGAATAGCAAATATACCACTACATCATCAAATACTACCGTGTTTCCCCGAAAATAAGACCTAGCAGGATTTTCAGGATAGGTCTTAATAAGTCCTACCCCAAAAATAAGCCCTAGTCCCGGGATACACCGGCAGTTCCCCTTTCCTCCCTTCCATCCCTTGTGCAGCAGAACTCTTGAGCAAGCACCAACCGCCCCACCCCCCGATCAGCCGAACCCCCATTCTTCCCTCCCTCCCTTCCGAACCACGCTGACCGCAAGCAAGCCTTAGTACATACCTCCCTAAGCAGCGTCGGACCAACAGCACTCCAAACAGGCTGCTTCGGCCTTGGCCGCCCGTGAATTCACTCTGTCGCGTTACTGATGATATCATCAGTAACGCAGTAGAGTGAATTCACGGGTGGAAAAGGCTGAAGCAGCATGTTTGGTGCGCTGATGGCCCGACACTGCTTAGAGAAGTATGTAGGGCTCACTCGTGGTCGGCGGGGTTCGGACGGGAGGGAGGGAAGGATGAGGGTTCGACTGTGGGGACAGGTGCTCAAGGGGGGGTGCTCACTCAAGGGTCCTGCTGCACGACGGATGGGAGGGAAGGATAGAAGTTGGGCAAGAATACTTTTGCACGACGAATGGGAGGGAAGGATAGAAGCTGGGCAAGAGTACTTCTGCACGACGAATGGGAGGGAAGGATAGAAGCTGGGCAAGAGTACTTCTGCACGACGAATGGGAGGGGAGGAAAGATGCTGCACATGTGGGGGAGAAAAAGGAGAGGAAGAATTGGGGTGAAGGAGAGAAAGGGAGAGATGATCATGTACATACCCCCAAAATAAGTGGTTTTTTTGGGCCTAAAATTAAGACACTCTTGTTTTCAGGGAAACATGGTAGCTCTGTGCTTAAGCATTCAACACAAAAATCCTGTCTACATTGTGTTTTCAGAATTGTTCAATCTAAGTAATAAATTAATAAAGTTTACTTCTAAATATATGGTACTCCTTGCTGAATATTTTTTTTTTATGTTTAAATGTATTTATTCAATTTCAATGTGCAGAAAACATCAACAACCAGAGTAAAAAACAATGCAGAATACAGACATATGTGCACAATATCCATATGGTCCCTCCCAACCCCCCCCCCCCCCAACAAAAATTCCCTAATGAGAAGAGAGTGCAGAGTAATTCGTTATGAGTTCAAAAGTCTATTCCGGGCCACCGCCTTGCTGAATATTTAAACCTTTCATTTTAACTTTACCTAATCTGTCCCTTACCTGTGCAGCAACTGTATGTGACCTGGTAGGAAACAATTTTGAAATGCATGCTGTATTAAATCCAGCCTCAGATAAACCAAATGCAGCTCTCAAACCTGCCCCACCAGCACCTACAACGATTGCATCAAATTCATGGTCTATCACTGGATAATGTGTAGAAATCTGGGGAAAAAGCAAAAAAATCTTTTTTTAATAAAAAAAACTTTCACATTTCACAGCGTTTAATGTTTATACAACTGAGCCAATATTTATACTTACCGTATTTTCGCGGATATAACGCGCACCCGTGTAAAACGCGCACACGGGTATAGCGCGCAGAAACCACACTTGTATGTATGGAAACTTTTGTATACAGCGCTCATGGGTATACCGCGCATGCTGCCCGACTCTCCTCTGGCCACCCCGACTCTCCTTTCGCCCTCCCCGACTCTCCTCTGGTTGCCCCGACTCACCGTTCACCCGCCCTGACTTTCGGTGCACTGCCCCGCCTCTCCGTGCGCTGTCCCGACTCTCCGTTCACCTGCCCTGACTTTCCGTGCACTGCCCCGCCTCTCCGTGCGCTGTCCCGACTCTCTGTTCACCCGCCCTGACTTTCCGTGCACTGCCCCGCCACGGCGACCCCCTAACCCCACCCCGCACTACATTACGGGCAGGAGGGATCCCAGGCCCTCCTGCCCTCGACGCATGGTTGGGCCCATGTGCCTCAGGCCGCGCCCCCAGGTGGGACCTAAGGCTCCAGGGCCTATTCTGATTGGCCCACGCGCCTTAGGCCCCACCAGTAGGCGGAGCTTTAGGATGGATGGGCCAATCCGGCCTCATTCCTTCGTTGGCTGCCTGCCGGACAGGCGGGTTTGGCTCCCGTCTGTCCGGCCAACTACCAAAGGTACGGGGAAGGGGGGTGGGGGGGTCGTGGGGGTCGCTAGGGGGATCGCGGGTCGGCTGGGGGGGGCGGTCGGAGGTTCTTGGGGGAGGCGGTCGTTGGGGGGAGGGGGGTTTGCGTCGAGGGCAGGAGGGCCTAGGATCCCTCCTGCCCGTAATGTAGTGCGAGGTGGGGGTAGGGGGTCGCCGTGGCCAGGAGGGTTTGGGCTCCCTCCTGGCCCGATATTGTCGGGGAGTCGGCGGTCCTTCGGGGTGGGGGTGCGAGCGGTGGGGGTGCGAGCGTCCTTCCGGATGATGAATCGGGCGTCGGGCGGGGTGTGAAATATGTAAAAAAAAATTTGTATACCGCGCTCAGGCATATAACGCGCGAAGGGTATGCGCGGTACGTAAAAACGCGTATAACGCGCGCGTTATATCCGCGAAAATACGGTAATAGAAATGTCCAATTTAGAAATCATGACAACATGCAAAGTATAAACTAAATGTAACAAATAATAGACAGTACCTACTCTTAGGAGTTCAAGACTTTGGGTAAGATAGTAAGGCCACAAAAAAGATTTTAAGATAGTAAAAATTGCCCCACCCCTAACTTAATCCATCTATCATGTCATAGCAGATGATGAAAGATAAAGACCTGAATGGTCCATCCAATTTGCCCAGGTAGGAGTCAAAGTATGACTAAAACTGTATTTGTTCCATGCATGAAAAATGGATTAATAATTTTTTTCTTTTTTTGCAAAGTTTATTTCAGCCCAAGCTACTGGAGGGGCCCAAAGCAGGCTGGCTCAACAGGAATTCTGAGACTGGCCTGGGAGCAGCAGTCCTCTCACATGGGACTGCATTCTTTCCCCAATGGAGTAGGGGATCTCTGAGCACCGAAGCCACACAGAGTTTTAAAAAAAAAAAACAAAAACCCGAAAAACAAAAGAAGCAGAGCAAAACACACCTTCTGAGTTTGCCTGCAGCAGGAAAAACTGAGGAGGGAGCAGCTCAAGTAAGGACTACTGTGTATCTGCAACAGAAGTCACACAATAGAAGACAACAGAAACATACATACATCCCGCTACTAACCTCTACCCTTCCAATCCCCATTTCTACACCCCCCAAAGGAACCCTATTCCACACTGTTAAAATGCCCAGGGGGACAAAATACAATGCACTGTGCACGCTTTAGCAGGGATCAAATCTGTGGATAAATGAGTAGTTATCAATATTAGGACTCCTGTCTTCCACAGTCCTTCCTGCAATAGAGTGGAGTGGACTAGTAGTTAGAACTGTTGCCTCAGCACTCTGAGATTGCATGTTTGATCCCAGCGCTGCTTCTTGTGACCCTAGGCAAATCACTTAACCCTTTATTGTCAGATGTACCATACTTAGTAACATAGTAGATGATGGCAGATAAAGAGCCAAATGGTCCCATCTAGTCTGCCCAACCTGATTTAATCTAAAAATTTGTTGCTGTTGGTTTTTTTTTTCTCTTCTTCTTAGCTATTTCTGGGCAAGAATCCAAAGCTCTGCCCGGTACTGTTCTTGCATTCCAGCTACTGAACCCGCAGAGACAGATAGGGAAAAAGAAAAGATATACTTAAAAAGTAACCGATTAGAAAAATAAATAGTTGTAAACCACACAGATGCCAATTGTGGATATGCTGCGGTATATTAAGAGTTGAAAATAAATAAAATGTTCTCTCAGAAAACGTGCTGGTAAAAGGAACATGCAGGATCCACCAAGCAAATTTTGGCCAGTACTTTTGCTTGTCCCTGCGCCCCCCCAAAAAAATAAAATAAAAAAAATTTCAAGTCATTATTATCTGCATCACAAGAACATAACTGTCCAATTCATTAACAATAGTCTTAAAAAATAATTGTTCCATAAAGTCACTCAAAACTGCTAACACCAATTTTTATTCTTTTGGAGGGGCCTATTCCACAAATGTGACATGTTTTGGAATATGAATTGTGGAGGATGCAGAGTTGATGTTGGACTTGAGCCTTACATTTTGATCTGGTTTTGGTACAACCTTTTCAATTATATGGTTGCCTGTGTTTTTACATCATCTGGGAAAGTAATTGGATTATCTTTTTTTCCCCCCTTTATTCTCTTATTAATTTACTGCAGTGTTGTGTCATTGGACTGGTAATAATTGTAGTAAAATGTTTCCATATCATAAAATACCAAATACAGTACTGTCATAAATGGTACAAAGTTTCCAAAAATTCTTAAAGTGGGTGCTCTAGCTATCAAGACAACAGATTAGGTACATTGCGAATTGGAGAATCTGAGAGATAGAGACTTCTTTGCACATTGCCTCTGTTAACTTGCTTAGAACTTTAGACTGGTCCTGTGCTGGTTTCTCTACATCCTGTCCATGAAGAATTAATTCTGCTATTTTATGAAGTTGTTCAATGCAACTAACTGTCACTTCGGCCAGATTTCTGACAGACAGCATGTACATCTCCTCCAAAGTCTTGCTTTTGTTTTAATCAATTCTGCTGTATTCTGCTTTCGTTTTACTGCTTTCTTTCTCTTTTGTCTCTGTGTATGTTTCTCCCATTTATTTTCTCTTTGGCATCCAGTGG